>NC_137497.1:4613720-4693720 GCF_041902795.1 Electrophorus electricus
CTTCTTTGCCAAGGAGTTGGTATGGCGGGACCAGGACAGGTCCTGCGAGATGTGAACACCAAGCTACCTGAAGCTATCTACTCTCTCCACCGTGGTTCCACTGATCCTCACAGGTTGGTAGTGCTGCTCCTGCTTCTTGCTGCAATCCACGATCAGCTCCTTTGTTTTACTGACGTTTAGGAGGAGATTATTTTTATTTGCCTGGCACCAGTTTTCCAGGTGTTTAATCTCCTCCAGGTAGGCCCTCTTATCGTTGTCCGAGATCAGGCCCATGACAACGGTGTCGTCAGCAAACTTGACAATGATGGTGGAGCTGGAAGTGGCTGTGCAGTTGTAGGTGTACGGTGAGTAGAGCAGGGGGCTTAGGACACAACCTGAGGAGTTCCAGTGCTGAGGGTGAGGGTGGATGAGGCACATGAAACATCCCTTAATCCAGATGTAAAAATGTCCAATTATTGTTGAGACTAAACAATATTGCTTTCATTTTTGGAAAAGCCAAAGATATAAAGATCCCTAGTAACCAAGCTGTATACATAAGACCATTGAACCTATATTTGAGGTTACTGATTAACTGCGTGAGTAATTGATATTTCAAAACCTTGGTTAAATAGACGTCCTCCATGCAGGAAGTGAAAGAATAACGTTCTTCTATCAGAAAGACATCTTTTGCTCCTCATTAATATTTATAACATCAGACCTACTAGCTGAATATGAAGAATAAAATCTTCATAAAAAAAAACAAGTGATGTACACTAAAGGTAATGAGGGAAGACAAGACAACACGTTTTTATTTAGAACTGCTATGTCATCAATCCCATTATGCCGGGAAACATACAGTCCCGTGTAAATGTGCCAGCCGTTCAGTATATAAGGCACTGGATTCGATTCTCTGGCTATGCTCATGATGTAAAAAGGAGGAGGAAGGACAGTTGGGATACTACCCAGAGAGCTAAAAAAAAAAAAAGACCATGTGTTTTGGTACAGTGTACGTGATGCTGGATGATTGGCAAATGGCAGGTGGAACCCCTGTGTAGCCTGTGTGCAGGTTCTGATGCTGCCACTGGAGTACTAGTGAGGTGATGGATTGGGTATTTTTAGGTCCTTGACCTTTTGACCTTCATTCACATTTATGCTTCTGACTTTTACAGCAGAATCCAGCACAGTCCACTCATGTCTGCTGTCCACTCCTGTCCAGTTATAGAGATTGTGAAAGCAGGGACCTGGTTGTGTGGTGTGTTGGATCCAGCTCTGGTGTAAGGTGGTAAAGTGAAGCTCTGGTGCAGGGGGACTGAAGTGAAGCTTTGGTGTAGAGGAACTGAAGTGAAGCTCTGGTAGAAGCAATGCTGTGGCCATCTCTCTAACATCATTACTGTCACTATTGAGCATGTTCACCAGGTTTCATAACTGTGTGGAAACCCACTTAAGTGCCAGGATCTCTAAAGCCCTAAAGGTTGTTCAGGAGAACATTCCACAGAATATGAACATTTGCAGAAACGTGAAGAAATTTTGCCAGGGCTACCTATCTAATGCACTCCAGTTCATGAGGAGAGGCAGAGGACAAATGCAGATATGTTCTCCACTTGTTTTTTTTGTTTTTTTTTAAATCCACTAGGAACTCTAGATAGATAAATAGAGTTGGATGGATTGATTTATCTGCATGGCCAGGGTTTGGAGAGATTTTTTTTATTGGGGCGATTTTATTTAATACTGAATAGCACTGATAGCAGAGGTACTGGGTGTGTAACCTGTGCTCTACAGACGTGCTGAGTAAATAGCTCCTGATAGACATGATAGACATGGTTAAGCAGATCTGTGTATACCCGAGGTAGTCATGTCTCCTCAAAAACCCCTGGCATTCTGCTGAAGCCTTCTAGATTTGTGGAAATCTAGACAGTGAAAGTGTTTGAGATCATCCGTTCCCATTTTAAGACAAACGAAGCACACCCTCACCCCTGCTGTTCCATATATCCACCAATCACAGAAGAAAGCAAAAGACAAGAGACTTCATGACCGCTTGATATATTGTCGGTAAAAGAAAATTCAATCTCCAGGTTGAGAATATGGAATACGGTCCTTCTTAGGCATCCTGTAGATTAAAGATCCCTTCCAAGAATTAGACATTCGTCTGCTCTCAAGACGGGTTTTAAAAATGGACTTTTAGTCTTTCATGCTCTTGGGTGGGTTTTAATCTCATCAACCCCATTGACCTCATTAGGTAAGCGTTAGGTGGAGCTCTCGGCGCTTCCACAGTGGAGTGAGAGGTCGTTGTGTAGACGGTGTTAGCTCTGGAAGGAAGGGTTCTTCAAAAATCGAGCTTTAGAAATAGCAGTGCGAAGGGTCTTCCTCTGTGGTTTTCAGCCAAAATTAGAATTAGAAAGTGATGTTGGTTTGTACCCCATGTCAGGATGTGGGTGTGTGTTTGTTCAGAGTGGAGTTCTCATTTATACTGGCCTCTCTACCACGTTGACATTCTCCATCTCTCTCACACACACACACACACACACACACACACATCCCTGAGTATGGACACTGCTGCTACTGGGTCCATCTCAGACCAGTGGCCCGTTTTCACCAACACTCCTTGATTAGGGCACGGAGCTGACGTGTACGACCGGACCATGACACAGCTTTCTGCCACACTAGACGCTCTGCGCTCACAAAGAGTGTAGCGGAACCTGACGCATTACATGGTGTTAAGCGCCTCAGGCCAGTGTATAAGATTAGAGGGCGTGCATGCGTGTATTTTGTGCGCGCGTGAAGAGGTAGATCCTCTTTGCCTAGATTATAATCCCACTATTTCCCGGCCCACTCTTTGTCAGGTTAAATGCTACAGAGATTGGAGAGAGAGGGAGAAGTAGCGTCTCTGAGAGAGGATATTGAGCGACAAAGATGGAATGTAAGATGCATATGCACACGCACACATGCTTTATTCAGTCTAGTATGTTAAAACCTCTTTATTCATGATCCTTTGATCCTTTGTTTTTCTTCCGGTTGCGGCATTTTACTCCGAACTATATGCTGCATACTTTGTCAGCACTGCATACTTTGTGATTCTTTAATATTTCCAAACTCTGTAAGCTTTATGGCTATGATGGAGACACACTGGAGGAGAGATCAGCTGTGTTGCAGAGGGGCTGGGGAGGAGAGATCAGCTGTGTTGCAGAGGCGCTGGGAGGAGAGATCAGCTGTCATGAATGAGTACTTAGGTGCGACACTGGTGTGTTACGTTAGCAGGTCTGGTCATACTGGCACATCCCCACCACCCCCCACCACACTGATCCATCACCAGGAGCACAATCTAAACATGTACAGCGAACCGTGACAACTAGAATGAATATATCATATTTAGATTGGAGAACCTGGGCGGCAAATTAATTTAGAAATATCTCACACACACACACACACACACACACACACACACATACACACATACAAATCCATGCAGAGGCTTCTCAGGTTTACATCATTCTAAAGTTTTGATTTGGTATTGTCCTTTTTTCAGCTGCCTCTAAATGCATGGCATTTAGAGGATCTGTGACTCAGGTGGCTCTCCTCCCCCAAGTCTACTACTGTGTTCCTCCTCATCCAGACCTTCTTGGAAGTGTAGCATTAATGTCTTCCCTGTAGAAGCAGTAATGCCTGCCTGCTCACCATTTCCTTTCTGCGATGGATTCCCCAGGCGCCTGACCACACCTTCACAGCAGTGCCTGTTATAAAGCTTGAGAATTCTGTGGAACGCATTAACATTTCAGATGCTTTTTCCTACTAAAAAAAACCCCATGAAACTAATAACAGAATATGCACTGAAGGCCACTTCAAGGAGGTGTTGGAACTCCTCAGGTTCCACTGGCACAGGTTCCACTAGGTGGTGAATCTGTTCTCCAGGACTCTTGGCCCATGTGACCTGGACAACTTCTCGCAGTCACAGCAGATTAGATGGTGGTACCGACGTGCTCTGAACAGCCCATTCTACCTTGTCTCTGAGATGCTCTACAGGATTAAGATCTGGGGACTGTGAAGGCCAGGGAAACGGGGAAAACTCGCTGTTAAGGTCCTGGAACCAATCCAGGACTTTATTGCCCTGTGGTAATGTGTGTTGTCCTGCTGAAAGTGTCCTTTTGCTATACAGTAAAGAGCTGCCATGATGATGCTTAGGTAAACCCTCCCGTCCAAACGTCCATCCACAGGTATCAGTGGACGCAGGGTAGGCCAAAAAAAATTCCCCATACCATTACTCCACCTCCGCCTGACTGTTGACACCTGATAGGAAGTGCTGACACCTGACAGGAAGGACTCATCACTTGTCTGGGTGTTCCTTCTGGATCATGCCATTCACTCTCAACACTGCTGCACGAGAAAGCAGCAAAAGGTTTGCAGTTTGTGACATACCAGCCCTGTCTGGTCTAGCACCGATGACCACGGCTCATTCCCGGTCGCACAGATCAGTTCTCCGATTCTAATGTGCATTCACACCAAAACCTATCCACAGAAAACTTCCTCACCTGATTTTATTGCTACACTCTGGGATCACATTTAATTTCCATACAGGGAACTTCTCAAATCATGAAAGGGCAGGTGTCTCTAATAAAGTGACCATTCAGTGTATTATTATTAATTATCAGTACAATTAATAATTGATGGGTGTTTGTGGTCCGTGCTTCAATTTTCTTCAATTAGAGTATGTATTTTAACACCTGGATATTCAAATACGTATTTTGTCAACTGGTTTTTATTCCTCATCCAGTTAGTACTGAAACGTCTTTTCCAGTGTCTATGTCCTGCTGGACCTGTATGAGTTATTGTAACAATGCGTCACCTCACATGAAGTTACTGGCTGAACCTTAGCTGGGGAAGGCCTTAGAAACAAGGTCCTGGTGTTTGTTTGCATGTGTGCGCACATACACACACACACACACACAGAGAAGTAAAAACATGTAGGATGTAGAGGAAAATGCAGGGAAAACTCCTAATAAAATGTGCTCCATTTCCATAAAGAAGCACAGTATTCAGCTATGAGAAGCAAAGAGAAAGAGATGAGATGAAAGTGAGAAAGATCTGAGAATTAATTCCCAGTAAAGAATGAGCTAACAATACTAGTTGACTTTCACTTCCAGTAGACCATTCAGCTTGGTAGCCCTCACTGTCTACAAAGGACCAGAGATCCACGAACAATGTAGAAAGTACGGTTAAATGAAAAACCTTTCTGTTCCTGTGTCTTCTCATTAAAAATCAACTGTTCTCGTCAGCCACCCAGGTCCATGCAAGACCACGCCAGACTGTGGCGTGCCAGGGGACAGTGGAACATTGTTGGTGATGTTGGCCCAGATGGTGTTAATGGTGTTAATGTAGATGGCCATCTTCCAGTTATTCCAGTAATAAGGAGAATTTTGATTTATATGACATGTGGTGAGTGTTATGCATCATTAAATCTCCAGGAATAGCAGTATGGTCATTGGCCTAACTGCACTGTCCAGAGCACAGGGTGTGGCTGGGGGTGGGGCCTCATCAGACAGGTGTAAAGGGGTGTGGCTGGGGGTGGGGCCTCATCAGACAGGTGTAAAGGGGTGTGGCTGGGGGTGGGGCCTTATCAAACAGGCTAGGGGTGGGGCCTTGTGTTTGTGTGGGGAGGGGAGACTGTAGTGTAGTTCAGATTGTCCTTCAGATTGTATTGCGAGATACTGAAATTGCTACCTGCTGGGCAGTCTATTAAAAATGCACTGGTGAATCCTGGCTGTGATGTGGTTAAACAGCTCTGCGAAAATTGCATTTGGTACAAATGTATTTACATTTGGTGAATAATGCAAGTTCCCTGATTAATCGGAACACTCTCATCTGTGCAATCTTATTGGACTGTGGTCATATTATGGGAAGCGGGGGGGACACACCGCCACAAGTGCATTTATAACCTTATAAAATGTTAAGAACGCCCCCTATAGGCCGGTTATCCCTGAGCCTGTCCTATAATCCTCTTCAGACCAAGATTGTTAGTAACTCACAAACCACTGTTCCTTCTTTGGCTTTTTTTGCTGAAGTGATTTGAAATTAAATTTCATTTCCCGAAATATTTCATCATCCAACTATTACACTTCAGTTGTACAGTATCTGCCCCCTTATTTTACTCACCCGGTGTAGCCTTCTCATCTCCGCATATGCTATAGGCAGCTTCTCATCTCCGCTAATGCTACAGACGGTTCAATCAGTTTTTGCCTTTGTGTCACTGCTGTGTATTTAAAAGCTGAAGGCATCAATCCCAGGTGGCCGCTGGCACTGTGGAGCTGTTTAAAAACTCACGCACCTTTCTGAGTGGCAAAGAAAGCGGGGAAACATGAATATGCAGATGAGATTTAAAGAGAAGCATGAATATGCAGATGAGATTTAAAGAGAAGCATGAATATGCAGATGAGGTAGTAATAATGAACATGCAAGTGCAGGGTTGATGCTCGGATTGGTGGATTGGCTGCTCTATAAGACGCTCAGCTAACCTGTAATTACCTCAGGCCTGTGGACCAAAAAGGATGTCACTCTATTCCGCCCGCCTTTCTTTGTGTTTTAACAAAAGCGTGTGGTGTGTTTTGTCTGCTTTTCAGGTTACCGTCTCCTCTGCGTTCTTCTTTTTCCCTTTGCTGCTGTACTGCGTTTGTTGTTGGTTCTGGACCGTAGTACTGACGTTGAAATCAGTTCTGGAGTGTTGTATTGAGTTTGCTGTTGGTTCTGGAGCGTCCTGCTGAGTTTGACGCTGGTTTCTGGAAAGTTGTTCCGAGTTTGACTTTGGTTCTGGAGTTAGGAGTTAGAAGGAAACCTGCTGGTGGTGACTGCAGGCGCTAGCTTGGCCTTGGATCCATGGGGCTAGTTTGAAATGAAATTACTAGCGGAGAGTTACAGTTTTGGTCAACATTTTCATGTGTTCTGGATGAGCTGAAACATAAAAGGAGTTTCAATGTTGGAGATCCCATAGTGACTTCACAATTAAACGCGGAGCATTTGGGGTTTGTTCTTCAGTGAGATTTGAACCTGGTGGATCTGTTATGCTTCTCAGTGAAATTAACCAGTCGGATCCCTCTTTTTTTCTCCCCTCAGCGAGATCAACCGATTGGATCTGGGTCTGGTGGTGGAGCTGTGGAATAAAGGCCTCATCTGGGACACCCTGGTGGGAACAGCCTGGATCCCTCTCCACACTGTCTGCCAATCAGATGAAGTAAGAACACCAGTCACACTCCCAGCTAATCAGTGAAGGTTAGAATATGCTGTGCTTCCATCTAACACAGAGGTTTTTTCATTTCCCCTGTGTTTCTATGAAGATTACATTCTTGCATGTATTTAATATCTAGTACAGCATACATTAGAGGAATGTAATGTGTGTCTGCATTTGAGTGTGTACTGCACTAGGCAAATTGATGTTTTTTTTAACTTAAAGTGCACTTAATGTTAACGTTTTCATTAATAATACAAGTTATTATGTGTAACGTCTAATAATGCAGCTTTGTCATTAATAATGCACCTTAAATGCAATTCCATTTATTCTCTGATGTTAGATGTCCTCTTTCTCTGAGGAGACCTCGCCCCCTCTGATTCTGTCTCTGAGGAGACCTCTCCCTCTCTGACTCTGTCTCCGAGGAGACCTCGCCCCCTCTGACTCTGTCTCCGAGGAGACCTCGCCCCCTCTGACTCTGTCTCCGAGGAGACCTCGTCCCCTCTGACTCTGTCTCCTGTCTCTCTTTTTATTGTCGTTCTCTTCCTCTTCCTTCTTGGTCCATCTCTTCCATCTCTTTCTGTATTTGTAACCACCTGCCCTCCTCTCTCACTGCCTGCAGGAGGGTTGTGGGGAGTGGATCTCGCTGGACTCAGAGGTGCTGATGAAGGCTGACGAGATTTGCGGTACCAAAAACCCGACTCCTCACCAGGTGCTGCTGGACACGCGCTTTGAGCTCCCCTTCGGTAGGGCCTCTCTCTCTCTCTCTCTCTCTCTCCTGCCACAGCCAAACTGCTTCACTAGAGAACAAAAAGTCCCCGCTTACACCAGGTTGTGGAAATACATCCATTATTCCAAGACACATTCAACAACCAAACCCCGACCCAACACCGCACATCACAACACGCGTGATCCGTTACTGAGAAAGGGCTAATCAAGGAGGATTCACGTGGTTGGTTCCCAGAAGAAACTCAACACTTATTAGACATTTCTGTGCCCAGACTGATCTGTGGACAATAGTGGCATCTGCTACAGACGTGACCAGGGTCACCGCTGTGTTAATTAGTTTAACCAGTCGTTTTCTCATTAAGATTAACTGCTCTGGGCTGGTGCCTTCCTCTGAGTTTAAAGAATTCCATGACGGCGAGCAAAGTATTGAGCTAAGTATACTGAGCACAGTATTCAGCTAAGAGAAGCCACGAGAAAGAGATGAGATGAAAGGGAGAAAGATCTGAGAATTAATTCCCAGTAAAGACTGAGCTAACAATACTAGTTGACTTTCACTTCCAGTAGACCATTCAGCTTGGTAGCCCTCACTGTCTACAAAGGACCAGAGATCCATGAACAACGTTGAAAGTAGGGTTAAATGAAAAACCTTTCTGTTCTTGTGTCTTCTCATTAAAAATCAACTGTTCTCGTCAGCCACCCAGGTCCACGCAAGACCTCAGAGGACCACTAAATGGCACCAGACTGTGGGGTGCCGGAGGGCAGTGGAACATTGTTGGTGATGTTGCCCCAGATGGTGTTAATGGTGTTAATGTAGATGGCCATCTTCCAGTTATTCCAGTAATAAGGAGAATTTTGATTTATATGACATGTGGTGAGTGTTTATGCATCATTAAATCTCCAGGAATAGCAGTACGTTCTCAGGTCATTGGCCTAACCGCACTGTTCAGAGCAGAGGGCGTGGCTGGGGGTGGGGCCTCATTAGACAGGTGTAAAGGGATGTGGCTGGGGGTGGGGCCTCATCAGACAGGTGTAAAGGGGTATGGCTGTGGGTGGGGCTTTATCAAACAGGCTAGGGGTGGGGCCTTGTGTTTGTGTGTGTGTGTGTGTGTGTGTGTGTTTGTGTGTTTGTGTGGGGAGGGGAGACTGTAGTGTAGTTCAGATTGTCCTTCAGATTGTATTGCGAGATACTGAAATTGCTACCTGCTGGGCAGTCTATTAAAAATGCACTGGTGAATCCTGGCTGTGACGTGGTTAAACAGCTCTGCGAAAATTGCATTTGGTACAAATGTATTTACATTTGGTGAATAATGCAAGTTCTCTGATTAATCGGAACACCCAGAGAACTCTCATCTGTGCAATCTTATTGGACTGTGGTCATATTATGGGAAGCGGGGGGGACATACCGCCACAAGTGCATTTATAACCTTATAAAATGTTAAGAACGCCTCCTATAGGCCGGTGCTTTCCTCTGAGTTTATAGAATTCCATGGCGCCATGCAAAGTTTCTGTTTTCGAGGCAGTGGCATCTTTTGCATAACAGGAACACTCGAGAAAACAGGACAAACTGGACAATCAGGACAAACAGTCAGTTAGCTGTTGTATTTGAGCTGATCATATAGCATTTGGATTTCAAAGTGACCAACTGGAGATGCTTTTGACTACCGAGTGTAAATCTATGTGGTTAA
Organism: Electrophorus electricus; assembly: GCF_041902795.1. NCBI lineage: Eukaryota > Metazoa > Chordata > Actinopteri > Gymnotiformes > Gymnotidae > Electrophorus > Electrophorus electricus. The sequence continues at coordinate 4,623,324 of NC_137497.1, forward strand.
CAACTGGATCAGGAAAGTGAAACAATTCTGACTGTGGTGATAACATGTAACAACATATAGTCATGTCACACTGACTAATCTTTGGTCATACGATCACCAGATCAGAACATTCCAGAATCATCCAGAGGCTCTAGGTTCCTGGCTAGGTTCCCACTTCAAAACATCTGGTGTGTACAAGGCATTTCTGCAGAAATCTTAGGCAGCCCATTCCATAGTTTAGATCTTGAAGAGTGAAGGCTGTAGAGACAGGAGTGACAGGACGAGAAGAAGGGGTGGGACGTAGATGCTGGGGGAGGGGACTCTGGTGGCGCCCCCCCCAGGCCACCATATTTCTGTCTTGTGTGCAGACATCCCAGAAGAGGAGGCACAGTACTGGACCAGAAAGCTTGAACACATCAACGCCATCAGGGAACATGATGAGGTAAAACTGAGCATGCTCCAACTCACTGAGCCTCCAGGTCATCAGATCACTAACCCTACTCCTGGACATCTTCCTACCTGCAGGGTCAAACCCCCCCCGCCCAATCTAGCACACCTACTCCTACCAAACTGAGAATAGTGAAGCTGGCTCAGGTGTGGTCCATCTGGGTTATTACTTTAGCTGGTTCAGGTGTGGTGTGTCTGGGTTGTTGCTTTAGCTGGTTCAGGTGTGGTGTGTCTGAGTTGGAACAAAACTCTTGAACCAAAATTCAGCATTTCTAAGTGCAGACACAGTTGCTGTATAGGTCTGCATAAATGTGCAATAGAAAAAAATTATTCCAACACCTCCAATTTTCTTAATTTAATTGATTATTTATGCACTTTAATTGCATAAATAGTTATGCACTTAATATTTTTAAGAGTAAAAATATTTATTAAATAAAGCAAAACTTTCATGCTCATAAAATAAATTAATATCAGTTTCTATAAAGCGACACTACTTCATTTGCCACTTTTCAGTAGTTCTGATGTTCCCAGGTATAATTTACTGAATATCAGTCTGTTTATATATGAAAATGCCAGGCACATACGTTCGAGGAGCTCTGTGTAAAGAACTTTGCACCTTTCTTAGCCAAACTCACATTTGACCCTAATAACTGGAGTATCCTGCATTCAGCTTTATCCAGCAGTGTGATCTGCGTCAAAATGAAGGTGCTACCAAGGCTTTCGCTCTGCTACAGAACCTCACTATTCATCTGGATCTTTTTAAAGCAGGCTGACATGTTAATTATAAGATTAATTCGGGATGAAAGCTGCCTAGAACCCGTAGACGCCTCCTTCAAAGTAATGAAACAAGTGATTTGGCGCTACCCAATTTTATAGTTGGTGCTACCTAATCTGGATTGCAAAAATCTCTTCTTGGATCCAGACCCCAGATAGTGACTGGTATGAAGTAGAATCCAGATTTTCCAAGACGTCTTTATATGCCTTGGCAAGATTTTTGCTGTCCCTCAAGACTGTGCACACTCATCCCGTGGTTGTATCCACTCTTAACATTTGGACCCAGTTTCGACAACACTTTAAACGAAAAAAAGGCTTTTTACCCAACGAACGATTTGCAACAACAGCAACTTTTTTCCAGCTTTAGGAAACCCTTAGGAAAAAGGAATATTTAAATTTAGGGATTTATATATAGATGGGATCTTTGTTAACTTCGACTTGTGTGCTAACTATAGTTTTCTTCAGTCAGACTTATGGCTATACTTTCAAACTTGGCACTTTGCTTGAAGTCACAGCACAACATTCCCTGACCTCTCAGAGAAGAGCTCAGTAGATGATCTTTAGGACTCTCTTTTAGGGTTTTGTCTTTTAGGTTCCAAAGGATTCACTTCAGATGCCCACTCTTCAGCCATGTCTATAAGATGCACTGCTGCTGATTAGGTTTCATGTTAACTGAGAAAGAGAGTTGGACAGAGATCTTTCTGAGGATGTACGGCACTGAGCCTCGCAGAGAGTAAACGATAGCACTTCCTGTGTCTGAACGTGTCTAACACAATTTAAGCTTCACCACTGTATATGTCTAATCTATCCCAGTGCTGAGAAATTAAGATGTCACGTAAATATGGTGGACTTGGCTCATGTGTTTTGGTTGCCCCTTACATTTCCAGGCTACTGCTCCAATATATTTTATACTATCTCTGAAATTTGAAGCCTGACAATGGAGTGTAAACCATACGCATGAAAATAACGGACAGAAAGCAAGGGGACAGCCTTACCCATTCGCATGAAAGGATAATTGCTTTCACGTCGTTGTTAGCATGCAGTCAGATCCTTTTAAATGGGAAATGGCCTAGTCCATCCACAGCAGCACAATGGCTACATGATCTTATGCTGTTCTTATAACTACAGAAGGTAAAATACACTCAGAGGATCAATTAGAAAGAATGTATTACTGCAGAAGCAGTCTGACCAATGCTAGTATCTTCGTATACACACGATCTGAGGTCCAGCATGTGTTGTGATTCGGCCTCGTCCCTGTAAAAATCAAACCTCGGCAGCCCTTTGTACTTGCTGTGTAGTGACACTTAGCCTGAGCTCATCTGCTTTGGTGGTGTCTGAGCTTGCGTTCTTGAGCTAAACACCATGCAGGGTGTTTAGTACGGTGCAGCTCTTAATCAGGCCTGCAAACCAGCTCACTCATCTGCTATGGTTTCCTAGACTTGACACCACTCTCTCCTTCTTGTCTTCTGACAGACCAGAAGTATGTTTTGGGTAATTATCTATTTGGACCCCTAACCAAATAGCCATAGAACAAAGGACATTGCAAGGCACTGTGTTTTTAACACACCAAGGAACCCTCCTATCACCTATCCCACAGTGTACAAAAACTCTGCGTGGCGAACTGAAACCGGTGCGTCAGCCCTTCTGTTGTTCCGTATTCCAATGGCACTTGACCTGTCAAAACTACAGCTTGAAGTCTTGTCTCACATCTGAAAGTGAGACGTGCTTACATCCACCGGTGTGTAGCCGAGCTTGGGGACATTGTCCTGCAAGCATCATTCAAGCTGTGGACAACTGATTCTGTTGTGGTCAGCCAGGCCTCTTCCTGTCAAAGGTTCCTTCAGTTTTCAAGTGCCTTTTGATGGTGTAAGGAAACTATTCAATGACACCCTGGCGTTCTTTACAATATCTCTATATTCGATAAGGGTTATAATAGTATTCTATTGTTGATTAGATGTTTCTTGCATTACAGAAGCAATATGCTATGTCCTGAAGTTCAGTGTTATCCAGAATCTGTCCTAGAGGGTGTAGCAACTGTCTGCTTTTATACAGATAAATGGTTTGTATGTTAATCAACAATAGTTGGGGCACCTGTAGCAATTATTTGCATCAGTTTTCAAAGCTTAGCTAATTTACTTACATCCCCAAAGAACAGCTGTAGGTTGTTAACAAATGATTTATTCCCTGGAAGGGGCATATCTTATAGCTCGGAATATGTACATATTCTTTGTTTTCAGTTTATTGTTTTTTGTACAACCTCTGACAGCTTACTGCTTACCTATTCAGGTTATTCACAGTACTTGAGCTGCTTGTGAAAACAAGAAAAATGGGGTATTCAAAAACTTTTGCCTGGTAGTCAATATTGTACTTAAGTAAAGCTTTTGAGTAATTGTGTCTGTGGGCATGAAGAGTTGATAAATATTAACATTTTTACATATGCATTTTAAATAAAACACAATAGGAATAGTTACTTGAATTACAAAATGCTAAAAAATAAAGTTTTGTGCAGAGAATTTATATTAGATGCAGTGGTGGTGGTACATTCTTTAAAAACATGGAATTTTGATATGGAACCCGAAAATAAGTCTGGCTGAAGAAGGAAATGATCCGAACTTTGTCTCCCCCTGCGGACGATTCTCAGTTATTGCAACGAGTGTCTCAGGCAAGTCAGAGATGTATCATATATGGAGTTTTGGGGAGGACATATGTCCTGTCCAAATGCCACAATAACAGTCCAGATATCACAGTAAAGATTGGTTAACCTTCTTTTATGAAGTCTAGAAACAGAAATGTTCCTTTTCTTTTCACTGTACTACGCTTGTTTTGAAGGTGGGTTGCACGTGTTTGACATTTCTCTTTCTCTGCATAGTCTCCACTGCAAGATGAAGCACAAACAATGCCTTCCATTCCTTCTCAATGCTGTGAGTACATCTTTACTACCTGACATCTAAGATAATATGTTTGTAGAACAGTGAAGGTGTTTAAATCTTGTTGCATTCACATTAAGACAATATCAAAAGGGATGAGCCACATATTGGACAGCATGCATGATGGGAATGACATGGTCAATATTTAATGGTCTTCATAATCACTACATAATAATCTTTATAATCACTATGTAATAATCTTTATAATCACTACGTAATAATCTTTATAATCACTATGTAATAATCTTCATTATGCTTCATGAAATGATTACTGTTTGGCCTGCTGTAGTAGATAATTTTCCTTTTAAATGTATTTGATAACCAGTGTATTTTTTATCATTTATTTTATTTTTATTTATTTAGTTTTTTTTTTGGGGGGGGGGGGGTTATTTTACAGAAGATATCAACCCTCCCACCCTCATTAATTCTTTAGTGAGCCACAAGAGGGCAGTCTATGGCTGCTTGTCCTCTAGCCCTGAAGCCACGGACACATAAATATTCCTATATGTATTGTGACTTCACTTTAGTTTCACATCAGATGTGCAGATTATTTGTCCTTCATGCCCAATTTGGACATTTCTGAGACATCTGAGAGATGTTTTCTTTTCTTTTTTTTCGTGCTATAAAGTATTTTCAATTAGACTGTTACTTATTGAATATTTTATGTTTATATGTTTTGCGAAGAAATAGTGTTCTTATCATTTGATAAGGATGTTCCAAAACTGCTTATGGTCAGTGCTGGGAGGTTGTGTGAATGTGATGGAAAAAAATCAGTAGATGTGTTGGAGTATAAAAGTCTGTTATTGTTTTTTTTTTTTTGGTTTTCTTTTGTGTTTTGCAACGTCTCTACATGCTCAGGCAGCTGGACTTTCTTTGGATGGAGTGAGCAGCAGAGTATGTAGTTCACAATGTTCCTTCTTTAGTCAGTTCACCAAAGGTCACTGTCTGTTACTATGTTATCTGTGACTATTGCTCATGCTGACAATGCTTGTGTTGAGAAGAACACTCTTACACTCTTACACTCCCTTTCACTCTCTTAACATTCCTCTTTGATTTTTTGGCCACCTACCTTACTGCATTATTAATGTAGGTCTACTTCTGTTTAATGCATAGCCAGCCTTTTTCTGTCACTTGGCTACTTTAGCTCTTAAAATGCTTCCCAAAATGAAAATATGCTAGTGATGAATTATGATATTTAGCATTATATGAACAATAATCAAATGTTTCAAAAGAGTCCTGAAAGTTAGCATTCTAACAGGACTATGCTAGCTTTCATAGTTACCCATGTTAGCATTCTAACAGGACTATGCTAGCTTTCATAGTTACCCATGTTAGCATTCTAACAGGTCTACGTTAGCTTTCATTGTTACCCATGTTAACATTTTTGGTACTCTACCATTTTTTACTGGATTTGCTGGATGAAGAGAAAGAGGACTGCAATATCTGTCATCGTTACTTAAAAACCTAACATGTTAATTATTCTGATATAATTATAGGAAAGCTATTGTGGTCCATCCTCACCAAGAATGAACCTGCTTCTAAATGACAAGTGTAATTTTGTTCATTGTTTCCTTTTTGTCTGGTACTCATGCTCATCATTTATACCTGGTGTTTATTACTGTGGTGTTTATTTGAGTAGATTCAGCTATGATTGGTGTTTGCGCATTTTACGTCCTGTGGTGTTGCAGTGTTTGCTGTTAGCTACATGTCGGTGAGGTTTGCTTATGTATGTGGTTCCAGCTCTGAATGATCACAACAGCGCCGTGGACGACAGAGACAGTGACTACCGCAGCGAGCCCAACACCCATCCTCCACGGTACCACACGACCGCCCAGCCCAATTCCTCATTACACCAGTACCCTATGGGCTGTCGGTTGCATCGTCAAGCTGCATCTAGCGGTTCCGCGACAGACTCCGTACACAACTATGGACTTGACTACAGGGAAGGAATGGGACCTAGGTAAAATCATACCTGTATAAGATTCACAAGCGCTACACAAACACTGAATGTTAATTAAATACCATAATTAATAGTTAATTAAATGGCACAATTGTCACATAGTGAAGCTTTTACTATTCAGTCAGATAACTACCACACAGCAATGCTTATAACTAGCTGAAATAGTCCTTTAAACTTGTTCTACTTGGACAGAATTACTATTTTCTGTTTTGATGACATTTTCTGTCTGTATTTTTTCCAATCAGTTTTTTTCTCTGCTTACATGTACTTCATTATTTACTAAATATCTTTTTAACTTTTGTTTTGTCTTGATTTGTTTCATCTGCACCTTATAATTTCTTTCCTTTGTATTCTTTTTTTCTTCCATTCTATACTTGGTCACACATTTGCAATTTGAAAACAAGACATTCATACAGTAGAAATGGGGTGAGGATTAGACCAGTTGATTCAGGCATGGGGATTGAGGACTGGAAAACTAAATATAAACGCAATGACATCTTGGATGACTATCTGGAGCCAGAGCAAAACATGTGGTATGATGATGATGATGATGATGATGATGATGATGATGAGACAAAGAATGAAATTTATCGCATCATAAGCACTCCTGGTGTCCCTAAACAGAGCCATTTTTATCAGACTGTGGAGTGTAATGCAATATCTCCTGAGACCGAAGGACATGATCAAAAAGGGAATTTTGACAAGAGAACTGGTCGGCGAAGTGGAGATTTCCACTTGCTCTTCAAAGAAGCAGGAAGCACTGAGGATGAAACCTCACCTCCTGAAATATCTGTAATCCCCTCAGTTAAGCAACTTCCACAGCAAGAGTGTCTGTTGTGCAAGACAAGAATGTGGGCAAAAAGCTTGTTTGAGTTTACTCATGAGAATTATACAATTTATCAGGAGGAAGAGAAGGCCAGGTTTAGGGCAAGGCATGAGCATGGATCAATGGGATCAGATGAAATGCAGTATTCCCTCGAATCCGAGGAGGTATCGGATGATATATCTATTGAGGATGATGCACAATATGAATCCAACAATTTCTACAGCATAGGAAGGTATATTCCTTCCTATGGTGAATATTCATACAGTTATTATGCACAAAAAAACAATGTTGGTACACAAGACCTAGATATGTCACAAGTGCAAGACACAAATAATGATTTTATTCATACAAAGGATAAACTCCAACAAATTGTCGATAAAGTCTCTGAATATCTTACTTGTAGGGAGGAAGAGATTAGTAAATATGAGGAAATAAAACAACCTTGCTCAAAAACCAAGGAACACAAGGCAAATAAGAAAGAAGTCAAGTCAGATGATGTAAAGGAAGGACATGCAGCAGTTCAGAGTATCACAGGAGTGAAAAATGTGAACTCTTTGTTTAGTCCAATCACAGACACCAGCTTAAAAGCTGATACCACAACTTCCACTGAGACAATAAAAAACACAACAGCTGTAACTCACTCTTTTCCCTTTCCCCAGCAAGAGTCAGGCATTTCTAAGCTGTTGTCTCTCATACCAAAATTGACTAGCACTCCAACTCCTGTCGCAGTTGTTCCACCTGCACATCAGGAACCCAGTGTAGAAAAGAAGTTCTCCCTGCAGTCATTTTTACCCTTTCCAACACCAGAGCACAGCGATACTTCTAGAGCAACATCAGGGGCAGAAGGTACAGACAACGTGACCAGTGATATTGAAGGTTCCACTACAAGTCAGCCACAATCAGTGGTCCATTGTGTCTTGGGGAGACTGAGTCCTTTCAGACTTTTTGGGGACAAAGATGCAAGTGAGGCATTGCCAAGCAGATCTGAGAGAAGCACTGAGTCCAAAGAAGGATCCATGGATAAATCTAAATGTTTGACAATAGATAGATTCAATTCACAGACCGAGCACCTATCTTCATGTGCTGACTCAGGCAGTGGGTCAATGGAACTATTACCGGAAACAGAATCATCAGGAGAAATATCTGATATCCTTCCTAGAGAGACCTTTGTAAAACCAGGGGAAGGTAAAACTGAAGCATATCCGTCCACTCACACATCAGCTGAAGACACTAGCTTTTTTAGCCACTTGAAGTCACTTACCTCTTTGATAGCTGCCCCTGTAGACAAACCAGCTGAGGGACCATTGACCTCCTCTATTTTTTCAATATTTAAGCCTGCCAAAACCTCTAAAACAGAGGATGCAGGAGGCACTGCTGAGAACTTAAAACCCCTTTCATTTACTACTGCTTCTCCTTTCCCTTCTCAAGCACCAAAACAAGAGGGTAGGATGATCTCTACATTCCTAAAATCAGCAACTGGTGAAGACACAACCAATTCAAAGCAGGGATTATCTCAGACTGCTACTAAATCACCTCTTCCAAGTCATTCTGTTCTATTGGAGGGTGTACCAAAAGGAAATACAGACATAGGATGGTTTTCTAATCTTTTTAAAACTACTCCAGTTGAATCAAGCAAATCACAAACAGTGATACCAGTTCCCCTAAAGCCAAGAACATTCACAAAAAGCATACCCACTGTTGTTGTCAGACCTGAAAAACTTGAAGGATGTGAAGATTCTACAGTTTCAAATGATATAATGAAAGTAGCACAGGTTGCACAAAAATATACAACTGACAAGGAATCAGTTTCTGATAATGAGACTAATGCTAAGAAGGAAGGAAAAGATGCAAATCAAACTGAGATTTGGACAGATCCTTCATGTCCAACTGAGTCCAAGCCACAGGACCAGGACCAGGCAAATCCAGAGGAACAAGAAAACCCTCAGACTAAAGAAACATCCTCCAAGCCTGAGAACACACTGACAGGGTTGTTATACGGCAGAAACGAGCCTCAAGCAGCACCTAATGAGTTTCAACAAGATGGACTACTCTCAAAGCTGCTTTCATCTGTCAATGGTGCTACAAATGAAAGGCGTTGCCAGCAAGATGCTACAGTTCAACCAGCAGGATTGATTTCTGAAACTATTTCTGCAGATAGTCAGCCAGGTGATGCACACCAGCAGTTTGTCTCTCCTAGAACCCAATCCAACCAGCCATTGCCTGCAAGTGCCTCAAAACAACCTGAACAGACATTACAAGCTGGTTTTTTTTTGTCTGGGCTGCTCAAATTGGCCAGTGTCACTGTTTCAGACCTCCCTCTCAATGTTGCCCAGCAAGCCCCAGGACCTTCTAGCAATCAACCTGTCCCAAAGCCAACAAGGTCTGAAGAACTACATGAAGAAACTCCTAAAGGTGCTCCACCATCACAACTAGGAGGTTCCTTCACTCCACTTTTTAAGTTAGCAAAAACTGAAAATGTTTCTGCAACTAGAAAGGTAGACCAAACTCAGCAGCAGGCTGGAGCTTGTGAGGATCAGCAACAGCAAACACCTTCACAGCCATCACCTTCAACTCAGTCAGGAGGACTATTTGGGGGATTCCTGAAATTAACGGAGAGTGCATATGCGCCATCACGGCCACAACAGCCAATTGGCACAAACGGTCATCCTAAGCGACAACCGTCAGCGCAACCACCACCTTCTGCAACAGGCAGAATGTTGTCAGGATTTCTAAACAAGATAGCTACAGCTGAGGGCACTCCTCAACAGTCACAACCTGATAGCAAGATGTCAGGTCAAGGCCCTAAACCAGTACAACAATCTGCACTTCCTCATCAAGGAAACTTTCTTTCTGGCTTATTTGGCATCAGTGCTTCAGAAGCCACTACTGCCATCCAGGTATCACCTTGCAATGTTAAACAAACTGGCTCTAACAGTCCTGGTAATCAGTCTAATAAGCAACAAGGCAATAGGCAAAATCTTGAGAGACATAAACAGGCTACATCTCAGAATTCCCTGGTAAGTGGACCCAGTGAGATGCTTACAAGCCTGTTTAATAAAATTGCTCAAAGGCCAACTGACAGAGCAGCTGTCACCACTCAAGTACAGCCATCGGGCCAGCATGGCGTAAATCAGAATTTGCCCCAGCGACTTCCTCCTCATCAGCCAGGAGTTATTTTTTCTGGGTTTTTTCCCACTATTCAGCCCACAGCACAGCAACAAGGTCCTCCTGGAACACAAATGAACCAACATCAGCAGCAACAGAGTAACAGACAGCCGTTGCAGAGCCAGAGCCCAGCTGCAGTGCCTGAGCCACAGCAAGGAAGTTTGCTATCTGAGCTTATTAATAAGTGGTCTTCAGTAGTCACTCCAACACAACAACCTGTAGGTGGAGGCCTGTCCTGTCAACAAACAAATAAGTCAGGACCTCTAGAGCAATGTCTAGCACCAAGCCAGCAACCTCTTCCCCCAAGTCAGTCTAGTGGAATTCTTTCTGGGCTTCAGAAAATGGGTGCAGAAACTAAAGCCTCTGAACGGTTTTCTGCTGGACAGGAACAGCAGCCATCTCCTGAATTACAGCAGCAGCCCAGTAGGGATCTAGAAATACAGAATACACCACCACAAAAAGTAATGGAACCACAGATTCAGTTAGGAGATTTTTTCTCTAATGTGTTCAACATGGCTAACTCGGATGAATCTCAACAACAGGCACAAGCAAATACTCAATCAGCATTAAATACTATTCAGCAAAGTGAACTGTGTGGTGTTTCATGTGTTCCTCCTGTTCAAAGGTCACAGCCGTGGCAAAAAGAACATCCTGCTCTTAAGCCCAATCAAAATTGGTTGCAGATTCAGAGAGGCAAACAATTTGAACAAGTATCCACTCAGGATGGTGCCAGTGAGAAGGAACAAAAAGAACTACTGCAGAAAGGTTTACTGTCAGGAGTATTGAGTAAAATCTCAGAAGAGGACAGCTCAAGTAAATTAGAGGAAACATCTATTTTTCCTCAGATTACTGATGAACCAAAGACTCGCTGTAGTGCTGGAACTCTTATGCGTTCTGGTAATTTTGAATTGTGGACTAATGAAAATAGTTCAGAAATAAATAAGGACTCAAAGAAAGACTTCCTTGATTGTCTCCGCCCTAAACACTTGAACCTGCTGGAACCTGCTTCTGTTAACACTGATGTTTTAGAGCATGAGCTGAGTATGTCTGGTGCACAGACTCAGCAGGTTATCAAGCTGCATCCAGCAGTAAAGTCAACACGGCAGTACATGGAGGAGATGCACAAACTTTTGCATGGTACTGCTCGTGAATATGGATATCAGGATCTATTACATTCATTTGCTGAACATGGTGTAATTGCACAGGAACTGTATGAACATCAGTGTCTCATAGAAGCCCTTCTTTGGCAACAGCTGAATGATTATGTGCTATCAGAGGCCCTGGCAGTACCAGTTCAAGAACGCTATGCAGTTAATCAAGAGGGTGTAGCATCCAACAGTGAAGCAGTCAGGGACGTGTCTGAATGGTGCACCCTGAAAAATGTGGATAGAAGTCAGTTCCACGTACCATCATATACCTGGCAGAATGTAGGCAGCTCATCATTTCAAAGTGTCCTCCAACAGGCAGAGGCAGAGGATATTGTTATATTTGATATGAGCATTAGGAACAGGAAACCTTCGAGCAGTTGTGATGATTTAGATGTTTCTAATAAAAAAAGAGGCACAAAGTCCTGCATTGCAAAAGACACTGGCATCAAGCTGTCCTTAGAAATACAAACAAAATTAGGCCATTGCCCGTCGCTCCCAGACTGTAACATGTACAGCAAATGTGCCGAGAACAACCCAAGGAAGCCACAGTTCGACAGAACGTGTGCCTCAAAAATCATTAATGGACAGATTACCAAAAGAGGTCCCATGGATTTGACACAATATGCAGCTGACCTCTGTCACAATGCTGCAATTAGTAATGGATATATCGACAAAGATGTGTTCTTGGTTGATTCAGAGTGGGACCAACAATGGCTGTCACTTTTGGAAAAAAGAATATGGTGGCCAGGTGAGGCTGGTGATTGTGGATATTACATTTATGCAGATGAGGAAGGCCTATACTCAGTGTTGACTGATCGGCATGGCAAGCTTCTTTATGCATATGCCAGTCCAGAGGGACACCATAGCTTTGAACAAAGCACTAGGAACATCTCCAGCATGGGGCAGAAAGTGGACGAAACAAAGGTTCCATTATTTGATGGTAATGAAATGTTTGGGGCTCCAGGTGAAACTCAAGTGGATTCTTCAGGTCTCAGTGCTGCTATTGGTCTGTCTTCGGCCTTTCAAAAAGCTGGTAGAATTATGAACATGAATCTTGAGCAGTTTTCTCAAATGTTTCAGGAGTCCAGGGCTGCACAGGCAGAACATCCTTTAGACTTCAGTATATATAAACTGAATACAATGAAATGTAGACAGTATCCTTCCACCATGAGTCACCCTACAGTGTATGATATTAAGGTTGGACGTATGGATGAATGGCAACAAAGTGGGGCCAATCAAAAATCCACCTCTGCTCTGTCAGCAGCCAGTGGCTTTGTGGGCAAGACAAAAGATGCTAAATCAGCTAATGTTACCATGACCTCAGCGAATACAACTGCCTCTCCGTCATTGTCTAAAAGAATACCACAGCTTCAGAGTGCCCCAAGAAAACATCCTGAAACACCAGTGTCCTCTAAATCATTTACTACCTCAGCTAGATCATTTTCTACAGCACCAAGAAAAACACTAACTAAGGAGAAGATGTCCCCTATGATACGACAAACTCTGGTAACTGTAACATCAAATGAAATGTGTCCCTTGCCACTTTCTCAGAATTTTCTCCAAAATAGGCCAGACAGGCCAGTAGACACTCATTTATTTAGTAAACCAGTAGACTTGTCTCAAGAATTAAGAAAAGAGAAAAGTGCAGACATTCCATTTCTGGATATACTTGACTTTACCAAGACTAAACTCAAGAAACATAGAAAACAGCAAATGACATGGCAGGCAAATGCATGGGAGAACATAGGTGTTGATCTAACAGTTGATGTTGAAGATGTTAAGGAAATAAATATGACATTTCCACCACTGGACATTACCATCACTTACCCAACAATCTCTGATGTACATCTGAGAACTGTTTCTGCTCCCCCATCTTCAAGTGGCCGGATCCGAAGCTGTCCTCCAGGTAGAATAGGGCAAAAGCCAAGCTCATCACCTGCTATGAGGTTCCAGCCTCTCAGGCAGGCTTCATTTCAGTTATCACAGGCAGGATCTGTGAATATGTCGCCAAAATTGCTTCCAAACGCAAATGTAGATGCTGTCCCAGTTCAAACTAATGGATCCCAAACAGACATTGACAAAGAACAGCAAATGTTAGTTAATTCCCTTTTAGAAACTACAGCCATGCATAAGGTGGGTTCATCTTCACTACTGCCTGTGATGTTACCTGAAATACAGAGGTCATCAACAGTAAACACAGTATCACAAAAGTCAGATCAAAGTGAGCAGACTGGCCTTATATGCCAATCACCTTTTTTTGGTGGATCTATGAGAATAGGTCAAACAACTGCCCATCCATTTCCTGAGAGTACTGCACCAGCAAAGTTGATGAAAGGAGCACTAGATATGTCTTTAAAGCCACTGGTTGGGACATTGGAAAAGCCAGAGGATGAAACTGAAGCTATGCCTCTTGTAAGAAAAAGACGAATCTCATTTGCAGGTGTCATTGACGATTCTTTTGGGTTGCCTTTGATTGCAGAGTCTCCCACACCACAAGCAAAGCAAAGTCTACAGAAACATAAGCCCATGACTGACGAAGCTTCACCGCTAAGGTCACACACACAGAAACCTCAAATAAGTTTTTGCAGGCAAACTCCTGCTTACAGTAGAGCTACACGTTTTTTTCAGCCTCATCAAACTTCAACAGCTGCAGCAAACACTGTTAAAGCAACTTCAGACATGTCTCAAGAAACACCCGAACAACCATCTTCAGAAGTTATGTCAGTGGTAAAGAATAAGCCACCCATTAATAAAACATTTGCTGATGTGCCTTTAAATGTAAAATATTTTGGGTCACGGAGATGCTTGGTGCCACAACCTAGACTTACAGCACCAGATCAGGAAATTCTAAATAAAGCAGGAAAACAGAAAGAGGACAATGCTTTAAGCCAGCAAAGCCTTCATTGCAAAGGCTGGGTTGTAGAACTTTCTTTGCAAAACAACGCTGGTTCACAGATGTCTCCCAAAACAACCTTGCCAACACATGTCCAGAAACTACTCACAGCACCAGCGAACTCTATCAAAGACACAATTGACATGTCTACTAAATCCTTGTCCAAGTCCAAGGATATATTTCTAGAGAATATAATTGAATCTACACCCTCTGGTGTAGTCCCACTTGTAAGAATGAAGTCAAACGTTTGTGGATTTGCAGGTATACCATTAATCGTCAAGCCTCCAAAACAATGTGCACAAGCAAAGCAACTTTTTCAAGCACAATCTGAACCAGATACATTGCTCAAAGAGTTAAATAAGAGACAACAACATATACAAAAATTATCAGCTCAAACTCTATCTGGGACAGCTTCTTTTCCTTTAAGATCAGTGTCATCTAGGCCACCACCAACTAATATACACTCAGCACCAGTGAACTCAATCGAAGACACTCTTGATAGGTCTCTAAAATCATCCATAAAGGGACCTGAAGAAGTAACTCCTGAAACACTTCCTGCCAAAGTAAATCCTCTTATTAAAACAAAAAGCACCATTAAAAAGACAAGCGATCAATCATTTCCCTTAATTGTTGAATCCACATCAGCTTCTGAACAAGTCTCTCAAAGACAGTCACAGACTGAACAGTTGCTTATGCTAAAAGGACATTACACAACAGAACCTCAAATGTGTCAGCAGATCTGTACCTACCACAAGAACAGAGTTTTCTCCAATATAAAAAAGCAAAGTCAAGAATTTGAACCTCACAACAAACCCATGGACTTATCAGTTAAGCTTTCACAGTTTCCATACAATTATTTAACCATTGTGCAGCAGGAACAACCTATAGATTTCACCAAGCATCACCGAGGTCTGAGCTCAACGAAACAGAAATCTGATATGGTGGCTGTTGATTTGACTGTTGACCTACCTGTAAAAATATATGCAAGCAAACAAATGACTGAGGACAGATATCTTTCATCGGGGATGAAATTTACACCAGTAATTAATCAGCAACTAATTAATCAGCAATTAATCAGCAAGGGTAAAATTCCTGAAGTGGTCAACAGGACACCAGCAGTTTCCAGACACAAAAGTCTCCTTAAGCAATTAACAGTGGAAAGTTTGGAAGAGGAAAGCATCATTTACAGAGGGGTTTCTATTTCTAAGGCACACACTCAAGTCACAACAATAACACATGTTCACAACATGACTCAGCTTACTGAGTACACTCCAGTGACTGGTACTGCAACTGTTCCAGAGGTGTTTCACAAGACTGATCAGCAACAGAATCCCAATAATGTGAGGTTAACTTCTACTGCCTTACCTGCAGGTAATGAAAACTGTGCATCCTGCAATGAACAGAAATCAGTTCAAGCTAAATTCCAAGCTACTATAAATGCAGAAGTCTCCATAGTGCTATCAGGCACAACTTTTACAGCTCAGTCTGTTGTACCAGAGAAGAAGACATCATTGACCATTAATAATACCTCAAAAACCTATGTGTCTTCAAATTCACCTTCAGTTAAAACTCTGAGCACCACTGAGTCAATCAAAGGTTTGATCTGTGCGTTTAGTGGTATAAGCTCAGTGGTAGCTGTTAATAAACTCCCACAAAGATCTGAGAGAACTTTGCAAAGTACAATGACAATTTGCAAATCCTCTACAATATCAAACAAACAGTTGACCACAGCTCCGATCTATGCTGTGTCCCCAACTATAGACACGTCTGTAAATGATTCGGTCTCGGTGTTTCGTGAAGGCACTTCACCTGCTATTTCAGCAACCCAGTCCTCCTCACCTCTACCAGCACACACAGCATGCATAGATCCAGGACCCATGTTAATTTCATTGCTTACTCCTCCTCAAAGCCCAGAAGGTACTGCACCACCACCCATGACTTCTCCACAACACAGACCCCGTTTTGATTCAGTATGTAGGTCCTTGGTGAAGTTTTCTCCTGTTAAGCCTCTTCTTAGCACAGGATATGCCACATCAGGTGCCCTGGTAATGCCACCATCTGCACCATTACCAGATGTAGGCTGTACGGTACCAGATTCCTTGCCATTGCATTCATCAGCACTTCTTGCATCTCAAACAGATACCGCACCACCTCTCAAAGGTGAACAGATTTGCCAGCCTCATTCAAAGCAAGCACAACCTACTTCTCCAGAGTCTAGATGTGGTCCTCATGTTTCCAGTTCACCATTATTGCAAAGAAAAATGTTTCATCAACCGTTGAACACATCATCTCAATGCTTGGCCTCAACATCAAGTAGCTGTGTCTTTCAGGCACCCAGTATTATTATAACACAATTGGAGCTAGAGTCTAAAGAACCATTTCCAGTAATGTCTCCCCAACCTGACAATTCAGAAAAGAAAGACATCATTGATGACTCTCCAAAGGTAACTGCAGATACATCTCAAACAGAAACAACACTGAATGATTTGACCTCTGCAGTAGCCAGCATCCAGTCTGCTTCAGCTGAGCCTTCTCCATCACATTCAGTGACACGCATGCCAGAACAGACCATATTAAGTACCATCACTGGAACCTATGTACTTCATCCTGACCCTTCTTCACCATCTTCTGTATCACGAACAGCTGCAGCTCATGCTACAGAGTTTGCTTCAAAACTAGATTCAATTGAAGCCAAGAATGTTGACTCATATATTTCTTCTCAGAAGCAATCTAATGCTGGCTCTTTTTCATCCAAGGTGTTATTCTCAGAAGAAATACCATTTTTCACTTCAGTTTCACCTACTGAATTGAAGGAGAAAAGGTTAATATTTACTGGATTAGGTCAAAGAAAGATACCTCAAATTATTTTTTCAGAGGCAACCAGTCCTGAGCAGTATTCTAATGAGGAAGACATATCAGTCAATGAAACCAGCACTCCAGAGAAAAATTATTCTTTTGTGTCTTCTACTGATAAAACATTTGAATATGTTACTAGTCAAGACACAGATACCATTCTGTCTGAAAAGGATGACATTTCAGTGTTTGCTCCTGGGGAAAATACAGTGTCTTTAGGTGTGATATCTTTACAGGCTGTTTTAAGTCATACAGACTTTGGCATAGTAACTCCTTCAGAGAGAACAGAACCTCTAGAGCTTTCCACAGAGCTTGAACCTTGTGTCTTAGCAAAGACTGTTACTTCTCTCTCCCAAGAAGTATTAAAAACCGAGGAACAAACTCTTAATTGTTCATCAGTCCTTAGTATTCTTTCCCCTAAGGTTGAGGTAGAAGCGTCAAAAGAGTTTGGTGGTGTGTCTGCTTCTGCGAAGGATGAGGGTGTGGCTTTTGGCTGCAGCACATTAAACAAAGAGGGAGTCAAAGTAAAGGACGAGGGGCTCAGTTCAGAGACCTCACAAATATTAAAAGTAAAGGAAGAATCTAAAGAAGTTTTCACTGTTTTTATTGAAGAGCCTCATGCTCATATCCTTACAGAAACCTCTGAATCACCAAAATCTGAAAATTTGATCAAAGATGAGGATCAAGTACTCAGAGATTCTGGTGTAGTACATATCATTTCCATGCAATTGTCAACTTCAGATGAAAAGCCAGCTGGATTTGAAAAAATACCATCAACGGAAAGTTCAGAGATATTGCCAAGGGACAACACGTTACTTGCAAGCCATTCTGGATCATCTTCCAAAGCTGCACATGAAGAACAATCAAATAAAGGTTTATTTTCACTTTTTAGTGGCTCATCTACCCACTCGCAAGTTCAAAGTAGACCAACCATACTTGGTGGTATTCTTTCTCAATCTTCAGCTTCCAAAGAAACATCTGTCACAAATATGTTCTCAATGTTCACTCCTCAGCCAAGTCCAGCAGCATTGTCACCTAAAGAAGCACCTGGACAGGATTTGTTTTCTGAGTTAGATGGAGGGTGTGCTCAGTTACTAGCTGAACAATGTGATGCACCAAGACTTCTCTTAAGAGGTCCACCTGGATCTGGGCTAAATGAAATGCCAGGATTTGGCCCTAGGAGTGCCCCATGCCCTTGGCCTAAAGCACCATTGGGACCCGTCCTGAGAGGGCCCACTTCTCTGAGAGGGCCCACTTCCAAAGAGCCACCCGGAAAAGGACTGCTATCTTTGTTTAGTAGACCTCCTCAAGAGGTAACAACTTCTGGATCTTCAATTCTTGGAGGCATCCTGTCTGGGTCATCCACACCCAAAGGGCTTGGTTTGTTTTCTGTATTTGGCAGAGCAAGTGCTGAGTCTTCCCTAACACAAATTATTCCTGCAGAGTCTAACAAAGTGCCAACAGGAAAACGATCATTTTCCATGTTTGGTGTAAATCACCCAGCATCTGAGTCAGAAAGTGAATTAAAAGTTTCTTCTGTGTTTTCCATGGAAGGTAGTTCCTCTCATACAAAGAAAGAATCTGATTTCAAGCTGAAATCTAGTGGGTTTGGCTTTTTTCCCCTTATGAATGACAGGAAGTCTGCTGACCATAATTTTGAAAATATAGCTACTACAGAATCTGAACATACTATTGCTACAAAGGATTTTGCCTGCAACCAAAAAACTCCTATTCATACTGCTGATGGAATCAAAGACATTACACCACCTAAAGTGAAGCTGAAAGAAATGAGTGTTCCAAATGAGCATGTGTTGGCATGTAATGAAAAATATGAGAGCAGCAATACTGAAATGAAAGATAAATCTGTTCATACTATCCAAAAGAAAGAGCATTCAGTAAACACAGAAGACAAAACCTTGGTGACATCTGATGATGTCCATTCTCAAATGACTGACAGTCCAGCAGATGAGCCTGAAACTGTGAGCCCAGGAACAGAACAGCAGCCTAAAGAACCAGCATCTTTAGGACTTGAGAAACCACCTATTTTTGAACAAATAAACACTGAGCAAATTTGGACTAAAGAACTGGAATTAGATACTAACAAAGAAACTAGTAATCACTTCAATTCTTTAGAATTATCACATTCTGAGACTGCCACAGAGCTTGTTGCATCGTTGTCTCATTATGCCAGAGAATTGAGGGTGGAGAGACTGACTGAATCTGACAAAGCTTTAGAGTCAGCAGAATCTGAAAAACCTCCGGAATTGGAATTGAACCAGCTGGATGAATCAGAAGAATCTGTTGAAGTGGGGAGACCAAATGAATTAGACAGAACTGAGGATTCTATCGACGTTATCGAAAGTGATAAGATAGAAGAGATTAATGATCTTAAATCAAAGATAAGAGATGAAATACATAATCAGAATAAATCAGATAAAAGTGAAACAGGCAAAGAAGCTGACCATGATAAGCTGTCTAAAACTGCACCACATGAAGAGAAACTGGTAGAAATGAAAGAGCAGGAGGCAATAGAAAAACTGTATATGGTAGACACCAATAAAATGTTCCCAGATGCTGAGCCCATTACCCTGTTTCAGCAGCAGCCACAGTTTATGACAAGTGTGACAGAAACTCTTGAACCTCCTCTGAGCCAACCTAAACCAAAAGTGGCAGGGCCTCCTAGCCAGCCAAGACCTGGAATGCCAATCCCTAGGCCTGGAACACCTGGGCAACCTAGACTGAAAATGGCTGGACCTCAGACGCCCCCTGAGCCTGCAGGATTTTCGAGATTTATTTCTATGTTCTCAGGAGCAAATGGCTCCAGCAAGCCAGCAACTTGCAGTTTGTTCTCAACACACCCGACTTCCTTTTTCAAGTCATCGCCTGTGGCATGTACAGTTCAACAACAGATGACCTCATTTTTTAACCTGACCACCAGCCTAACCACTGGCCTCCCTACAGAGTCACCGACTGTCTTACTTAAAGGCACAGCACCTTTAAGTAACCCTGGAGTTGTAACCATACAGCAGAAACCAGCAGGGTTCATCAATGAAGCCACCGAGGACACAGAAGAGCACGACAATTTATCTCTAGAATCAGAAACAACAGGGAGTGCAGAGCAGAGTGATCTAGAGGGACATGCTGACGCTTCTTTGAATAAGCAGCAAAGTTTTGACATCAGTTTAAAAAGCCCTATAGCAGGAAAGCAGGACAGTCCAAGCCATAAACATAGAAATATAGAAAAAACCCAGGATGAAGAGCCACTAGCTCCTGAAAATAAGGACACAGATGCTACAGATC
The DNA here is from genome assembly GCF_041902795.1 of Electrophorus electricus. NCBI lineage: Eukaryota > Metazoa > Chordata > Actinopteri > Gymnotiformes > Gymnotidae > Electrophorus > Electrophorus electricus. The sequence continues at coordinate 4,643,596 of NC_137497.1, forward strand.
ACACCACAGGACATCTACCAGAGAGGCCTCTGAAGAGAAGGTGTGGCAAAAGGCTAGTAGGAACATGAAAAATGACCATGTGCTGTTTGTTACTAGATACAAGCCCCCCCTCCACCTTCCCATGGTATAGTCCAATTGTGTTAGATGAATTAGCATTTCCCCTTTGGTAATAGTCTTAGTTTCTTTTTAGGGGTGATACGGTTTGATCTAATGACATTATTTATTAAAAATGGTCATGTATCAGTGAGATGTATGCAGTAAGATAACCTCCATAGCCTTCATGTTTGGTCTTTATATTTTAGGTTTTAAAAAACCTTAAGCAAAACAATTATAAGCACAGCTGCAGAAACCACAAAATAAAGCTAAAAGTCTGTTGCAGAAACAGCCTAAGTGGTACTGATGGAAGCTTGGTACATGAGTCAGGCTGCGCTTTTAATGTATTAGCTTTCCTCAAATATGTGGGGAGGTCGTTCCCTTTCAGGGTGTCTGAATGATTTTGTTCGCTCCAGTCAGTTTGTTCGCATCCGCTGAATAATGAGAGATTTGTGCTGGCGGGGAGGTGATGGAGTGACGGCGGTGCTGCGGTGCAGAGTAAAGGTAATGGCAAAAGTAATTTCGCCAAACCCAAGGGAAAGTAAATCATGAAGGTTAAACATTGCAGGTGCCAGAGTGAGACTCGCTCTAATACAAAGGATGGGGATGGGGAGGTGTAACGTTCCTGTCAACTTTGTCTAATGTAAAATTCCAAAGGCAGAACATTTGTATGTGGTATAGATGTGTTTTCGGCTGTGTTCATAAGCTTTCCTTTGTCCTTTGTGGTACTTCCTATATTGTCTGTACAATGACCTTACCATGGCTGCTACTCCAGTGTGTCCCAGAGTGATTCAGAGCTATTTCCACTGAGATCCAAAAGCCCTACCTGTTAGGCCTGAAACACATGAACCTACCTCAATTAAAACGTTAAAATATACCATGTTAATGCATATTAAACCAGTCAATCAGGTGTGAGGTTCATTGAAAATTCAGTGGCCCAGAAATAGCTCTGGCCTTATCCAAACTCTGTCACTCCATTCCTTTCCAAAGCCTGTTGGCCCTCGGGTCGTGACCCCTGCATCTCTGTGTCCTTAGTCCAGCGAGCAGCTCTCAGTTTGGGTCATCTGGTAACCTCAGCCAGGCCACCTCCCAGTTCAGCTCTGAGCCTGAGGAGAGGAGCGAGCCAGCCTCCCGATCCAGGACACCCACCGGCCCCGGACCGCGGCTGCCCTCAGGTGAAGCAGACAGAGGTGAGGGGGAGGAGCTTGCGAGGGTGGAGAAAGAGACAAAGGAGGGTACCCTGTCTGCCAAGCCATCCGCTAATGAGGGGCAGAAGCTGGAGAGGTATGTGAGAGTTACACTGCTGCAGAGTGGAACTATTAATGCTAAATTGCTAAATACTGCTCGTTAGGTTTAAAAGAGCCTAATGTAAATAATCTAAATAAGTAATGGAAGGCGTTTCTCACCTCGGCTTTTTGTAGTATACAAAAGTACAAACCGGAATAAATCAGCTTGAATCTATGTAATTTTATGGTCTTTTATGAGCTTTTTATGTCAAATGTTTTTCATACTTTAATGTTAAGTCTTTAAAGTCCGTTTAAAGGGAGTGTTGTATTTTGCGCTATGGTTTTGTAAACAGCTGTACTGCAGGAGTAAAGTATTGTTCAGGAGCATTTTGCTTTTGTTTTTGTTTGCCTCCTACACACATCAGATTGTGCGATGTGTTTTGTGCGCTTCTTCCTCATTCAGTTCTGCTGAGGTTGGCCTCCTTCCTCTTACTCCCTCCCGTCTGTGCTGGCTCAAGGCCGTAAATAAAGTCCAGACACAACTGCATCAGGTAGGAGAGAAACACCACCCTCTCCACCCTCTGTCGTCTCCGCCCCCTCGCCTCTCCTGGCCGCCGCCCTCTCTGCTCTTGACCGCACCTCCGGTCCTTTTCTGTTACTTGTGGTTTTCTTGCACTCTTGACCCGTCCTAGTTGTTTGGTTGATTGAGATTCACATGTAGCATATCAAGGTTGCTTAACAATATAGTAAACACACACTGGTACTGTACTTCCTTGAAGACTCTCCTTCTAGTATAGTCTACATTACACTGCAAGTCAAAAAAGAACAAAAAGGACCCACCCAGAGCCATAGCTCACATTTCAAAAGGGTATTTTGCGTTAGACTTACAAATAATAAACAGGGCACTGAGCCCATAAATTAGCATATGTATGCTAATGGGATGGAGCTAATCCATCAATTAGCATAGATATGCTTATGGAATAGAACCAAGCCCTTGAAATGAACATCTCCGCGTTCACACTGTTTCTTCTCCTTCATCTACAGTACGGGCATCTGGGCAGGTGCTCCCTGTGTGAGGCTCCTGTTCATTTAACCCACCTAGTTTGGCAAATCCAGGTATGGAAGAGGATTTAGGCATCAATGAGAACTCTGCAGGAAAGGGGGTTTCCTGGAGTGGGACTGGACATATCTGAGCACAAATGAGACCTGAATGCTGAAAAAAGGATTAAAGGATTAAAGCTTTGAGTGATCCAGTGTGATGGTTGGAGAATGGAGTGAATGCATTCCCTGATTTAAATACCATTGAAACACCTTTGTCTTTCAGCGAAGCGGTGAATATGATCTGGTGGAGGCAGCTTTGTACTTCACTCTCTCTGTGTGTGTGTGTGTGTGTGTGTGTGTGTGTGTGTGTGTGTGTGTGTGTTGTAGTATGCTGTTGTGTGATTGGAGGTCTCGGTACTGAGGGGGCGGGAACTGAGCATTGATTTCTCCAAGACTACAAATGTCATGACAGGAAAAGTGTTGAGGAGAAGACAAATCGCTGCTGATCACTGTCCTCCACTTAACTGTTTGACAGTTTAACTGTCTGGCTTTGGCCAGTGATACATTCACCTTTATCTCTATCTGTGTGGATTTATTTACTTTGTTGAAAAGCAGAGCTGAGTGTTTGTGTGTGCTTTGTTGGTTTAGCCTGTAATTTATATAGAAATATAATGGGACTTTCATATATTAAGGTCTGAGCATATACTGTGTAGATGAATAGCTCTAGTGAGTACCTATTTAGGTACAGCAATATTTTAGAAATATGCAATCAATTCAGATCAGTTAGATTAAATGCCACTAGAAAAAAAACTCTGTATGTGAAGTTGCTATATTTCTGCAAAACGTATTCTGCCATGGTAACAGATTAACATTACTATGGAAACGCAACCTTGATTTTTGCGTGGTTGAAGCTTTGAGTTTCTGTCTTGTTACTGTTTAATGACTTTCACACACATTGACTGGAAGGTGTTTCTTTATTATATTAGAGTCTGACATTGGCACAGCACCGTGCCTGACCCAGTCTGTGACCTCGTGTGTGACCCCATGGGTCATCCTGTGTGTGGCCCCGTGTGTGGCCCTGTGTCTGACAACAGACACAGTCTAGGACAACAGAATGCTCTCTGGTGTACACATGGAATTACAGCGAAGAGAAAGAGGTTATGCTGCGTTGTTGTTGATATCGGTTAGTTATTTTGAAATAACCTGAAATAACCTTATCAGAGTATACAATTCCCCAAACCTAATTATTTTCTCTTCCAAAAAACCTTCTGTTTACATGCACTGGGCCTTGTAGCTAATGGCATTTGTGTAATGTTCATGACATGTAAACACATTTCTTTGAGGGACAGACAGTCCATGCACTCCTTTTCCTGACACCCAGGAAACAGGGCCACGTTTGTTTTTTTCTTTTTCTTTTACGAACTTCCAGCATGGTGCATAGAGCTTCCGTAGCCGTGACCATGACCATTTCCCCTGATTACCTATGACCTCACATGAGGATATGAATGGTGATTGTTCTGCGTTCTGAATATCAGTGAATTAAGATTTGCTCATTAAGATGTACTACTGTCAGTAGTCCTTAGTGGCACTTCAAAAGCTGAGTGGATGCCCTACTGGCTTTTAGACATAAACGCCTCATGCAAGAACATTTTAGCATTTCGTGTCTTAAAAGTCGAGTATTTTCATTTGTGAAGTCTGAATGTCTGTCTGTGAGCCAGCATGTTACCTCAAAAATGCCTTACAAGGCCAGAGAGCCTGCCTTGTGTTCCTCGTAAGAGTCAGAGATGACAGATGTCACTGTGTAATGACATCAGTAGTGCATCTGCTACAGTCAGGAGCTGCCTAAACCCAAGAGTGGAAACAAAAGCTGTGTAACCTCACGGAAATGAAGAAAAAATAGTTTGATGGGAAATTAGATTAAAAAGGTGCCTCGCTGAGGAAAGAATCTGTTCATATGGAAGTGTGGGTGTGTGAGTGTCTGTATGTTGGTGTACATCTGCTTGTATGTGTGTATGCATGTGTGTATGAGCATGTATTCATGTCGGCACGCGCGTTTGTGTGTGTGTGTGTGTGTGGTGCGTTGTCTCACAATTTCGTCCATTCCTCTGGTTACAGTTTAGCTTGGCATTTGGTGAAAACACACACACAGACTTACACACACACACACATCACACATCTAAAGAGACAGAAGCAAAGAACCGTTTCTGACATAGTAAATATCTTGCTTCAAGAACCCACTGCGGGAACAATCATGAATAAATCAGTTTAGATTTGCATGGCACTTCTTGAAGACAGAGCTTGCAAGAGTCTGAGGTGTTGTATATTGATAATTTTCCTCTTCTCTCCTCATCTTTCTGATTCTACTATAAGTGGAGAGTATTGTTTATGATTTCTGTGCTCTTGGGATGGGATTGATGAGGATTTTGATGCGTTTATGATTGTGATTATGATGTGTGATTATAGTGCGCACACAGCGATGCACTCTGATTATTCAGTCAGACACAGAACAGTGCAGGAACACACAGAGAGAGATGTGCCCCTCTGGTCTTCACCATGTTTGCTGGTAACTCACCAAACTTTGTGTTTCTCTTTAGGGAATTGAACGGTTCAGATGTTTAGCTGTGGTCACGCTTTAGGAAAGTTCTGAGGACGATGGAGAAGGACAGGGAATGGAAGAGAGAAAGAGACGGAGAGAGAACAAGAGAAAACAAAAAAAAACAGCATCAGAAAGAACAAGGGTGTTAGAAATAGAAGAGGAGGGGGAAAGGTGAGAGAACTGGATAGAGACAGGTTTGTGTTTCTGTGTGTCAGAGAGAGAGAGAGTGTGAGAGTGAATGTGGATTCCTATTGAATACTAACTGAGGGATTGGAGTGGGATGTAGGATGACATTGGCTGAAAGTCACCATGGAAATGGGCTTCATGCTCCTCCCCGTCGTGCTGCTCTCTCCTGTCATTGGTCCGATTGCAAGTGCTGCTTGGAGCATTACTGCTCCACCCACTCCAGATGCCCCGCCCGCTCCACCCACCACTCCAACTCCAGCCGGCCTGCCCAATGCTCTGGTAAGATTGGACACTCTGAACCCCAGAACTTTCACTGCTCTGGTAAGATCAGAGACTCCGAACCCCAGAACTTTCACTGCTCTGGTAAGATCAGACGCTCAGAACCCCAGAACTTTCACTGCTCTGGTACGATCAGAGACTCCGAACCCCAGAACTTTCACTGCTCTGGTACGATCAGACGCTCAGAACCCCAGAACTTCAGCAGCTCTGGTACGATCAGACGCTCAGAACCCCAGAACTTTAGCTGCTCTGGTAAGGTCAGACGCTCAGAACCCCAGAACTTCAGCTGCTCTGGTAAGATCAGACGTCGGCTTTGCCGTGTGCAGTGCGATTTGTTTTTCTTTCCTTGCTGTTTAATTAATCAGTCACTCATTTCCCAGCATTAAGGAGATGACTCCCTACTGCTGATCCTGTGGATGTGTGTGTGTGTGTGTGTGTGCAATGAGAGGTCGATATTTATAGTGGTGTGAATATTAGCAATAGCAATGGTGCTAACATTTGCAATATAAAGGGCAGAATGAGGAAGGAAACAGAGATAGACGGCAGACGGCAGAGAAGGGGGGTGAGCGAATGAGAGAGAGAGCGATAGAGAGAGTGTAAACACTCGACAGAGTGGATGTGGTTTGAGCAACAAGCTACAGCAGCATAGAGAGAATTCAGAGGCAGAGAAAGAGAGAGTGAATGATGGAGAGAGTGAGAGAGGGAATGCGAGGCAGACCGAGGAACTAAAAGAATGAGGCAGATGCGGACCTTTAAGAGACAAGTACAGAGAAGATTGCGTGTGGAGGTGGAGATAAACTAGTTTGAGTCCTGAGCACCACAGGATGTCAGGGACAGGGGCGAGCGTGAGCCAAGGACCGATCGGCTCAGTGTGGAAGTGTGGATCCTGAACGTGCTGGATTATCAGATCTGCTGCTCTCTCCAGGTGAGAATCGGAGGCTCCATGCTCTCCGGCTGGGGGCTGGAGCTGGGGGTTGAAGCTTGGGGTTGGAGCTGGGTGTAGTCTTTGTTTACTATGTCCTTATTGCCAAGATGACATGGGAAATATGTCCTCAGAAAAGTACTGTGTTCTTAGAATCCTGATTTAATTTGTTTCCACAAGGTGAGGCTTTGCAGTTTTTTGCTTTTTTTTTTACATGGCTGTGCTTTGATAATCTGATTTGAAGTTAATATTATTATTACAAAGCAGTAAAACAAATATAACTTTAAATCCACATGATTTCTGATTAAACCCGTAACCAAATGTATTTCCTTTTCTCTCTTATCAAAGTTGTGCCCAGTGTCTCGGCCTGGGCAAGTGAGGTTAGGTGACTCATACATGGTAGAGAAACAAGCTGTAGAGTCCTGTCCAGATCCGGGCAGTCCCACTCAGATGTCTTGTAGGCAGGACATGTCTGTCTCTTCTATTACATGTTGAACACTCATCTATCTGTACAGCACTGCTGTACATCTCCCAGAGAGAAGCACAAGCTCGTTTTTTCGGATTTTTGGCATAGATGTACAGTGTGACTGACTGCGGAGTCAGAATGGGATTTTTCATAGGGGCGAGGAAAAAATACCACAAAGGTGAAGCCATAGTCCGTTGCGAACAAAACTCATGAACTGCGTTTTTTAAATTTATTTTTTTTAATTCTTGCTGCAGTCTTTTTGCAATGCACCTTTCTTCTTTGTGTTTCAATTGTCTTTTGTTACAGCTTTTGTTTTCACTCTTATTTTTTGCATTCCTCTCTTTTATTTACGCTGCTGTTTTGATCCTTTTTTGATGTGGTGGCAGAAAAAGAGGGGTGAGGCGTGGCCAGAGAGGACGGCACATTACGTTTGTAAGACAACGCAAACCGAGTTTGATTCAACTTATTGTCAATGTGCATGCTACACATATCCCAGCACCCCTGGAGCTGAGAGGGTTGAGGGCCTTTCTTTAAGGGCCCAAGCAGTGGCCGTATGGCAGAGGTGGGATTCAAACCCACAGCCTTCTGACTGATAGTCCAAGGTCCTACCAGCAGGGTTCCAGGGCTGAAGGGAGGAACATTTCTAAGGGTTTCAGCCAGTGGCCGTTGAAAAGCTTTGTAAAATGTTTCTATTTTAGAAGTATTCAGATGTTCAGTATGAATTAGGAGTATAATTGTGTTCTATTGGCTATCCACCAGGCTACTGGGTAGGTAGCAAGTTGGGGGGCTAAGTAGTTTGCTACCATACAAACATCAAGTTTAAACTTGATGCACTTACCCTGGTTCACTAAGATTAATTCTGCTCAGTTTAAACCCTTCATGTATGAATTACATAATAAAATTGTTTTTGTAACTCATAAAGGTCAGTGTGAGATCAGTCTCTCTGTACAGTTTAAAGCCCAGCGTGGTGATGGAGTTTGAGCTGTTGTGTTGCTCAGAGTAATGTGTCTTACTGCTTTGCACAAATTATTGGATGGATGAGGGTGTGTGTGTGTGCGTGTGTGTGCGTGCGTGCGCGCGTGTGAGTGTGTGTGTGTGGGTGGGTGTATGTGGGTGTGTGTGTGAGTGTGTGTGGGTGGGTGAGTGGGTGTATGTGTGTGGGTGTATGTGTGTGGGTGGGTGGGTGGGTGGGTGTATGTGTGTGTGGACGCGCATGTAGCTGTGTGTCCAGTTGGTCTGTGTGTGTGTGTGTGTGTGTGTGTGTGTGGGTGTATGGGTGGGTGTATGTGGGTGTGTGTGTGTGTGTGTGAGTGTGAGTGGGTGGGTGGGTGGGTGTATGTGTGTGGGTGGGTGGGTGGGTGTATGTGTGTGCGCACGCGCATGTAGCTGTGTATCCAGTTGGTCTGTGTGTGTGTGGGGGGGGGGGGGTGCAGTGTGTGAAGTGTGTTAGTATCTAGCTGGATATAGCAGGAGTATGGGTCTCTGTAACAGGAATTGTGTAACCCATAAAATATTTAAAAAACATCAGATAAATTTCTTATGTACCGATTTCCTGTGAACATGTATCTTTAGTGTCACATTAGTGTAGGTTAAGAGCAGGGCCTTAGAACACACTGGTCTACCAATAACCCAAGATGGATAGTCACAAAGCTTATATGAATTATTTCCTGCTCTACAAATCCATATTGGAGGAGCAGCTTGTAATGGAGTTAATTCAGTTTAATGTGACTCACAAAACACACACACACACACACACACACACACACACACACACACACACACGTGTGCGTGCACATGCAAATAAATAGGGAAGGCACACATAATGCAATAAACTGATTGGACGAATAGCCGGCCACCTTGACTGGGAGTGTGGAAGAGGGCGAGCGAGGCTGATGGTGGCTAAAGGGAATGAACATGCCAAAGATGGTCCTTGTACACTAGAGCACTTCAGCACAGTACTAGTGCATGAGTATCTAGTGCTAGTGCGTGAGTATGTAGTGCTAGTGCGTGAGTATCTAGTGCTAGTGCGTGAGTATCTAGTGCTAGTGCGTGAGTATGTAGTGCTACTGCGTGAGTATGTAGTGCTAGTGCGTGAGTATCTAGTGCTACTGCGTGAGTATCTAGTGCTAGTGCGTGAGGTTAACGTGTGAGTGTCTGCCATACGCACACACCGTCCTGTTTGCTGGTCTAATACTGACAGTGAGTTCGGTAGCTTTAGAATAAACAGACCATAAATATCAGGAAAAATTTCTGAAGGATTGTGGACTTTATGAAAGGTCTTCATAAGGTGTGTTCAGGAGCAGAGCTGTGGTGGCTAGCTCAGGGCTCTCCGCCGCATTGTGGGGGTCTCTTGATCGATGGCACTGCATTGTGGGGGTCTCTGGATCGATGGTTAGAAAAGTGGTGTTGCTGTTGTGTTGTGAATGCTCCATCACTGGTGGAGGCAGAGTGGCTATGTGTGGAGGAATGAGGACACAGACAGTACTGTTGAACAGGAGCAGAGCTGGGTGTGTGGAGGGGCGCCACTGTGTGTGGTAATGACTGCACAGACAGTACTGTTGAACAGGAGCAGAGCTGGGTGTGTGGAGGGGCTCCACTGTGTGTGGTAATGACTGCACAGACATTACTGTTGAACAGGAGCAGAGAAAGGTCTTGGAAGCTTTGGCCTCCGCCACTCCATAACAGTCCATCCTTTACTCTTTCTTGTATTATTTTTTCTTAGGTTTTTACTACATTGTCACTTCTCTTTCTCTCTCATGCTCACTCTCATACACACATGCTATGAGTTGCTTCTCAGCAGAGTAAATATCAGTGTTTTTTTATTGTGTAATTACCCCGTAGCAAACTCTTCTTGGTCTCACACACACTCGCCCTGCTGACGCAGATCACCGTGCTGGTGGCTATACAGACCGTGTGAGAGTGTGTGAGACAGAGAGGAGAGAGATGGAGCAAGATGGAGAGGGACAGACCAAAGAAAGTGAGAAGGATGTACTTCGTTAGGATTTGAGTTAGAGGCAAGAAGTATGGAGATGGGGGTGGAGAGAGAGAGAGAGGTAGTGGTAGAAAGTGCATGTGAGGGTTGTGGTTCTGCAGTGAGTCAGCTGGTTCTGTTCCCCTAAATAATAAAGACCCGAGAAATAAAGGCAAGCTCACTGATGTAACATCTCTGCTCATCAACCGTACAGCAAAGAGTCTGCTCTGCGAGAGACGTGTCAGTCAACATGGGACGTGATGCTGTCTCTACGGCAACACCAGAGCAGCTGCTTTGTTTCTTCAGAGCGTGGGCTATGGTGAAGAGACCGTGGACGTACTGAAGGGGGAGGGGTTGCAATGCGAGAGTCAGAAAGTGACGTTTGTGTCCACTTCATTCTGGAAAAAAAAAATCACACGGTGTCAATGACGCGTTCCCGTCCCATTCAAATATCGGCTGGAGTTCGCGCCCACCCGATCGCGACCACCTGATCCACGTAGCAACCACGCAGCAGTCAGCGGTAATCAGCGTTGCTTTGTGTTGTGGCCAGTCCCCATTCCAGCGCTGGAGTAGAAGCGTTTCGCTGCTGTTTCCAAGCTGATCCTCCAGACCTTCATCAGGTAAACCAGATGTTGGCCAGGGAACGTCAGAGCTCATTCCCCAGACGGACAATGCTGAAATCGTCCCCCTTTCCCAGTCCCTTTTTTTTTTCCAGCCACACCTGTCCTAGGCCTTTCCCCTCCCCTCGCCTGGAAAACCTCATCAGAAGTAACCTCATTACGTGCAGAACTGTTTTGAAAGCGCCCTTTAATACCAGAACCGGAACGTCAGGAGCACCGGAACTCTTATGGTCCCTTGTGATTTAGTTTCACATTTCCATTCCATCTGTCAATTAAAAGACGAACTTTTCCACAGTATTGTTGGGGTTGTGATTAATGGACTATGTCCCAGAATAGATCGTAAGTGTGGAAGTGACCTTTCTTACATCTGTCATCCACCACATGTCTGTGGCTCATTCTCTTGCACTCTGGCCTGCTTCATGTCTGTGTTCTGTGGAGCTTTTTTAATAAGCACAGGAAGAGGTGGAGATGATACGGAGAGACGGGAGGTGGAGGCGGAGATGATGCGAGGGCAACGCTGGCAGGAAGGAGGGAATCGCACACAGCACTCTGTGGCTAACTGGTGTGTGTATCAGGGGATATCTACAGGGCTGTCTGAGGGGACCTGCCCGCAGGTAGTGTGCGGTTTCCATGGCTACAGTTCATGTTCATGGGTCTGTACCTGCACATGTTGTTAGATGGGCACGGCAGAAAGGCACTATGGGTCCAGCAGCTGCTGGAACCAGTCCAGCTTGGACCTGTCCAACTGGAGCCATTGCAGCTTGGACTAGTGCAACTAAAACCAGTCCAAATGTGACCAGTGCAGCTGGAACCAGTCCAGCTGAACCCACTGCAGGTGGAACCAGTGCAGGACCCTGAGTGTCATTTTGCTATAACCATAACTGAGTGATCCGCTGCACGGCTGATGCTCAGACTGTAAGAGATTTTGTTTATTTTCACTTCATTTCAAAGCGGCACAGTTCACTTCAGAAACTTATCAGGAGTTTGTGGTCTTGGTCAGCCAGGCCTTTAGTGGTGCGTGTAGCCCTAGTGCTGTTTGCTTGCAGTAGTCACACTTGTTCTCATAAAAGAAACAGAAGACAAAATGAGCTCCAGGTCAACAAATGAAACTTCCCCCATTTCCTTGGTGACTTAAACTCCCCCATGACCTGCGGTCAGTTGTAAAGCAGTCTGCCACTCGGCTCCCCTTCACAAATAAACCCACTGCTGCAGGCAGCAGATGTAGATGACTGTGTTGTGAAATCACCCCTCCGCCCGTTCCGCTTCTTCCCGTAAGCGTGACTTTCCAGGACGGCATGGATCGATTTGTTTTGCGGTGAGCACAGGGAGAAAAAGAGGCGTCATGGAGAGGAGGAGCGTGGGGCTCTGACCTGTCGGGCCTGCTGCGTTGGGCACGCTAGCCCAATCATTTATTATTTATTATTAACAGTTATTTATCATTACATGATTGGTTAAGTTACTCTGGGGTTTTAGAAGCCAATTACTCTAATTTGTGGAATTAATGCAGAAAGTGTATTTGAACCCAACTGTGGGCAATTTTGAGACTTGTATCTCCTTTTATGACATTGCAGTTTTATGACATTGCAGTACATTCACAATCGCACACACTGCAAACCTCTGTTCCACTTCCACTGATTTGACTATCTGGAGCTTTATTACAGAGTCATTAAATCACACAGTTATGTGTGGCATAGTGATTAAAGAACACAGAGGACTTCATGGACAGGAGGTTTTATCAAGCTCCTTCAAACCCACCTGGAGCCGTCTGCCTTTCTCTGAGCCGATGCCGTGGGTAGCTCACCTACTCTGTGCTGTGGGCTGCACTGAAGGTGTTGCCATGGAGTTGGGAGGAATGTTCCAGATTCATATTTCAGATAAACTGTAGTGTTCACTGTCTTTTAGTGCATGATGGGAAAATATTTGTTGGGCTGTTGGTGTTTAAGGCCCAGTTTTCTGGAAGTTCTACATCTGCTGAAACCTGTGTGGTTTTCTGGGCGTTCTTTGTGGATTTAGCCAGGTTGCTTTGGGGCTATTTCTAAGAGAAATAGCTGATTTCTCTTAGAAATGTCAGTTAAACCTCTCTCTGTGTGTGTGTGTGTGTGTCTGCGCATGTCTGTGTCCGTATGTGTATCTGTAAGTGGGTGGGTGCAGCTTCTCAGTTGTGAAAAGTACTATGCACTGACGTGAGAGGGAGAGATTCAGTGATTGCTTCTCTGTGCATGTGTGTGTGCATGTCAGTGTGAAGGTGTGGTGAGACTGTGTGTGTGTGGGTGTTTTGTTTCCTTACAGGTATGCAGTAGGTGTTGATTGCTATGGAGTGCCATTTAGGGTGAAATCAGTGCAAAACTTGCGCGTGCACACACACACACACACTACTTGCACATACCTATGAAACATTTTCACCTAAAAAGCTACTTACACTTGTGTATGATAACCTAAACTTGTATATACACAAACACTTGCACATTCATTCACTGGTGCATAAAACATAGAGTTTATCTATGCTTGTGTGTGTGGCTGCGTGTGTGTAAAACAATTTTCAGTGCACCCAGAAATTGTATCATTGTAACAGAATGGTAAATATTTAACATCTACAATGCATGCTCATCAATATAAGGTGAAGAGAGGTCTCTAAAAAAAGGAAAATACATTATGTCGATGTTTAATTCTGAAATACTGAAGATCAAAGACATTTCTTAATATTTCTTATATTAAATATTTCTTAATATTTCTTAATATTTTTACAGTTCCACCAACATTTAACTCATACTAGCGTTCCTGATCGTCCATGGTACACTTTGACAGGGGTTCATATTAATCAGTGTTTGGATCTGGGTTTTAATTAGCATGTTTGACACAGACAACATATTGGTGACCCACCACTATAAAACACTTTATAATCTAATGAGAATTTCAAGCAAATTTTGGAATACACTCCCTGTGCTAATGAGAACTATGTTTGGATAGTTTATGTTCAAGCATTCCAGTCTTAATTGAATTAGAAATGATGAGATGATACACTGTGTAGCATGTAGACCTGTTAGTAACGACGTGGCTACTTCATAGCATTAGGCTACATGTTATCTTCTCAATCAGCCTACGGTATGTGAGTAAATATTCAGAACGTATATCTCAGCATTGTTTATTAGAATATACTCCCAATATCAATGACATTCATTCTAAATATTTACTAAAATAATGTAGCACATAATCTTAATTTCTAATAGCAGCTATATCTGATCAATAACCTGCAATAACCTGCAATTAAATTAAATTAATTTTCAAATTTCCATAACTCATCATGAGTTCTTAAACCATAGGGACATATAGCTCATTTATGATTAAACAAAGGTCAGACCTTATTTTCACGAGCGTGCTGTACACATGTTAAATATCTTGCTTCCTGTTGCAATGACGTGACTTCCACGCACACGTGGTGTATATGCAAGTGTAAGTTATCATATGCAAATGTAAGTAATAGGCTTTTTATCCAAAAATGTTTCAGATGTATGTGCAAGTGTTTCATAGGTATATGGTAGCAGTGTGTGCGCACAAGTGTTTCACTGAAACAGCCCCTCATAGATTGCTGACTATCATGTGTTAAATATGTCTGTAGTGCGTTAGATATCCGTCCTGTCTGTAGTGTGTTAGATATCCGTCCTGTCTGTAGTGTGTTGGATATCCCTGCTGTCTGTAGTGTGTAGTGTATTGGATATCCCTGCTGTCTGTAGTGTGCTGGATATCCCTGCTGTCTGTAGTGTGTTAGATAGCCGTCCTGTCTGTAGTGTGCTGGATATCCCTGCTGTCTGTAGTGTGTAGTGTATTGGATATCCCTGCTGTCTGTAGTGTGTTGGATATCCCTGCTGTCTGTAGTGTGTAGTGTGTTGGATATCCCTGCTGTCTGTAGTGTGTTGGATATCCCTGCTGTCTGTAGTGTGTTGGATATCCCTGCTGTCTGTAGTGTGTTGGATAGCCCTGCTGTCTGTAGTGTGTTGGATAGCCCTGCTGTCTGTAGTGTGTTGGATAGCCCTGCTGTCTGTAGTGTGTTGGATAGCCCTGCTGTCTGTATCGTGTTTCCAGCTGTGAGTGGCTGGGAGGATGTTGGAAGCGTTGTCGTTCCTCAGCCTTACATGTGCCCCTTCTCACGATGGTTAATTACTGTTGTGAATGATGTGCAGTGGAAACCTCTTGAGTACAGCGGTCTCTATTGCTCCATCTGTCCTTGTCAGTAATGTGCTCCAGGTCAATCACATTCTGCCTAACAGTGCATGCATCATGCGCTGCATATCTATGTATGTGTGTGTAAAGAGAGAGAGAAATATAAATGTCAGATGAATCAGTTCCTTACAATTTTCAATGGTAAAACAGTGTAACTGTACCTCATCACACTTTTCTATAAATGTTAGCAAGCAATTATTTTACATTTACTGTTGTACATAACCCTACTGGCACATTGTACTTGTACATCATACATTAGTGCAGGTGTGCATGCGAGAATATGTATGTAAGCAAGCACAAATGTGTTTACATCTCAACAATAACCACAACATCATTATTGCAACCAAATTCTACACTCTTATGTATATGTCATTTGTTTGTAAATACGATTATTAGGTCTTGTTCATAATGCACATTAAATATATGCCTGTTTGCCTTGTGCATGTGTGGTACGGACAAATGGAAGTTCAAATAAAATGCGCAGTCATCCTCTGACTTTTCACAACATGCGAGCATCTGACATTTGGTAACTTGGAGTTGACATATGCACTGACGTATGCTCCTGATTGGTGGACCGACTGTGGCGTAGCGTCAGCAGAAACAGTGTAGTGGAGTGGTGAGGAGAAGGGGTGATGCATTCAGACCAGAAGGCGACTGGGACACTGGGTTAGAGATGGAAGTCTAGTTTAAAAACGTCTAGTTTAAAGAAGTGATTTACAGTTTTTACAACTGAATATGCTTTTTCTTCCCCCTCTCCTTCAGCAATGGAAATATTCCACAATTAGCTCTCAGCTGATTTTTTTCAGTACTGAAACTTCTCATGACGTGAATCCGACTTTCGGCACTGGAATCGGGAGCTGCGTTTTCAAGCTGCCCCAGCAGCCAGTCAAAAATGTTCTCCCGCAGCCGTTGCAATGGCCAGGGTGGAACGGGGGTCGCGCAGCACGGTCGGCCCAAGAATAAGAGGAGACAGCCCAACCCCAGGGTTGCCCTGGTCCTGCGTGGGAAGATCCATCGCTTCCTCCAGGGCCCTGCTGACCGCTCTGCCCAGGCTATGGGCATCTACTATGCGGGGATTGAGGAGGAGGATGAAGGAGAGACAGAAGATGTGGACCAGGTGCAGGAGTGCCCCAGGAGGAGAACAGCTCCGGCTGAAACCTGCCAGCCTTCCCAGATGGCAAACGGGCAAGGACAGGATTCTGGTGCGTGTTGCGTCGGAGAGGTCGTGCTGAACCGAGAGGGTGGTGTCAGGATCCCCTGTACTCTACAACCCAGCAAGCCAGTAGAGTTACAGGGGAGCCCAGATCTCAGTGGGTCTGGGTTAGCTTTCGGCAGGGGACCGACTGATGAGCCGTCCATGTGTCAGAAGGATTCTCTGCTTTATCAGTCGAACACGGCTATGCAGGAAAAGATTGAGGAGGAAACGGATCAAGAAGAAGAGCCAAGTGCCATTATTGAGCACATACTGAAGGAATTAAGAGGAATCAATAAAATCCAGGAGGAAATTTCCGACCTGAGGAAGTATCTGTCTTCTGTTCATGGGTCCGTTGAAGAGGTGTCCAGCTGTGTGGATGCAGTTTTAATGGAGATCGAAGGCATTCGCTCAGGTGCCAGGTCAGGTCCAGAGACAGGGTCTGGGGCTGTGTCCACAGACGGATCTTCCCTCCATTATGGATCTGAGAGTCCCCTCTGTAAGGGCTATGGCAAGGTCCATGGTGGCACGCGACCAGGGTGTGAAGAGTTTGATGAGAAATGCAAATCCTCCTGTGCCCAGCAGTCAGAATTCAGAGCTAAAAAACAGTCTGGTAGGGCTCCATCTAATTTCTCAAGCGCTGATGGTAGCATCCACAGTTTATTCGAAGACGATACTTCTAAAAAGAGATCGGACACGTCCCCAGATTCAGGGAGAAGGAAGCTTAGCTTACTTGAGCCCCAAGATGGGAAGGATTGTCCGACTACTAGCTCCCTTTCCTCTGGCCAAAGCCGCAAGTCTGCATCTGATCAAGAGAGACCCTCCTCTGGGCTGGTTCTCCCCAACAGAGATTGGCAGAACTGGGACCAGACAGGGCTGGGACAGAGTGGGAGTAGGGAGATGAGATGGAGTGAAGAGGATCCATACTCCAGACAAGGAAGTTGCGCTGTAGACACCTGGGGCTCTTCAAGGAATGAGGGTGCTGGTATTGCACTGGAAGAATCCACTGGTGCCTGCTCACAGCACATTTCCATGTCATCCAGTCATCACTACAAATCTTCTGTTAGCACACGCAGGGAAGAGTGGCTTGGACATGGAAATAGTCCACATACATGCAAGATGGATGTGCATTCTGAGGGAAAGGAACCCAGTGAATTTGTGAGTGTTTGTGACTGTTCTCAGTGTTCAGCAGAGGGAGAGCCCTGTGGGACTTCTCTGAGACTGTGTCATAACTTTGCTGGTGTAGACTCTGGTTCTTCTTCCTCCAATGAAAACTACAAACATTTCACTTTGAACGGGAAGTCTTTAGATGGTGGTGTTGGTCCAGCTAGTACTGCACCCATAGCTAGCAGGACCTGGAATGCTGGGTACCCAGCCTGCTCTGGTCTGTACACCACCGAACAGGAGTCAAACAATGTGGGATTCAACGTTTTGAGGTTTGGTAGGGCAGTGCTGGATTTCAAAAGTACCCTAAAGGGGGCACTAAAGAAGCTGGAGGCAACTGGGGCAACATCACCAGTGGAAAAAGCTGACTCTTACCCACCCATGTCCCACTGTAGGGAGGTTCAGTTAGACTCTACTGATAGTGAGACACCTAGCCAGGAAGTACCTCAGACAGAAATGCCTTACGTAGAGACTCTTCAAACTGAAATTGCAGTCAACACTTCCGAGGAGTCTCAAGTCAACGACACTGAAACTGGACATCTGGAGCCAAAGGAAAGCATTTCTTCATCAAACCATTGCAATACTGTGCCTAAGCCAGTAGATGGCAGTTTAAAAACTTCTCTGCAGAATAGTGAACCTTTGGGAACAAGTCTTTGTTCTGAACTGGGAGCCTCCAGGGACACAACATTGCATGCCACTGATGTTACCCTGCCAGGATCGACCTGGGTCTCCATCTCTGCTGAAGAGCTGGTACCCCAGGTGGAGCAGAGAGAAACATCAGGGGATCCTATAGCTGAAGAACAGCCCCAAACAGATCTCCCTGCAGAGGCGGAAGGAGATGAAGGAGATCAACCCCTGGAGCTTAGTGAGCAAGACGCTCTGAGGCTGAAGTGTATGAAGAGCTTTCAGCAGATCCTTAGGGAGAAGAGAGGGAGCAGAAGAACTGTCGGCATGGTGACCCTTTTCACGTTCTCTCAAGATGACTTCAACACAGGTATTTTTTTCATCTGAATTTGAACTCCAATCTTTCTTCCATTCTTCATCATCTCAGCAACATTAAAATTTAAGCGATGCACAGTACTGTAGTTTAGTTAGTAGTTGTCAGTATTCTTAACCTAGTCTGATTTTCTGTCCAACAAACAAAGACATTTTCTCATATTCCCTTTGAAATGTCTGAATATGATACTCTCGTAAGAGTTTTCTGGAGATGTCAAACCCATCTCTCAAAAGCTTGCACACTGGTAGCTATGACGAGTAATCAAAGTCTTGGTGAATTTAACCTGTTCACTTTCATCATCCATGTGAGTAGTCAGAATCCAAACCCCTTTAAAGAAGTCTGCATTGAATTTTATCTGTAACTTACAGAGCTGTCTCACTTCCCCTTTTATCCTTTTTGCATCCATTTTTTGTTTTGATCTTTCGCCAGGCATTGAAACTGCTGACTCAGACAGCCGGTGGGTGTTTGGACGGGGTTGTTTTTTTTTTTGTTTTTTTTTTTGTGTGTAAATGGTGCCCACTGTTTGCAGGGCTCAGGGCAAATTAATTACTCTCCGCAAAAACAAACCTGACATAAAAGTAGAGACGGAAATTAGGGCCCTGTGATAAAATGAATTATACATCTCAGTAAAACTTTTATGAGCACGAGAATTTATTGATAGGAAAGTCCCCAAAGTCTTTTTGTTTAAGATCCACACTAGCAACTAGCACATGCTTCTAATTCTCGAAAGCTTCCTGTTAAATGCTGTTGTGTTCTTTTGTTTGATGTTTGTGATTAATTCTGCTTGGTAATTGTTCGGTATCCTCATGCCTGTTTGTGTTTCTGTTTGATTTTCAGATGGCAGTCAGGATGAAGATCAGGTTATGTTTGATCAGTGATGTCATTAAAACAAACAAACGAACCACAACAAAAACAAATGCTTTCTCTCTTTGCAATGCAGATGCGTGATCCCACGCAAGCCTGCGCAGCACAGAGCACGCACCTCATCAGCCCCTTACATTCGTGTTCATTATCCCCCATAAAGCCATCCTCGCTTACTTTGAGAGCCATTAGACTAGTTCTGTGTATCAAGTGTTTATCGCTTTTGTTTATTGCCTTAAGCTGGTACCTCAGGGATTAAGTGAACAGTGTGAAAAGAACCCTAATGCAGAGACCAAAACAGCTGCAGCGGGAGATAAATCCCCAGCGGTGTTCAACTGGGGATACGGTCTTGTGAGTCAGTCACTTCGACCTCTCACACACACATTTCAACATAGTGCTTAATATAGATTCATTTTAGACGGTGAGCATACCATGCCTCCATGGACAGTGGGGTACCAGATGTGCAACGTGTCGCACACGTGCGAGTCTTCACACCCCTCCGACACAGTCATGTTCTCTCATAGTCAGACGTGTGAGTCCCTGTTTGTCATGCATGCTTGTCATTAATGTGCTCGCATCACATTCTCACCGGAGTCTTCGGTCAGTCAAAATTGCATTTAAATTCAACATGCTGTCCTTGCTGTGTTTTTTTTTAATGAGCGTGTATAGCAGTATCCTTGAATATTGCATTTACCCATGAATTTTGCATGGCTTACTTTATTACACACACACACACACACACACACACACACACACACACACACAGAATGTACTGGTCTTTGCTGGTTTGCTTTGCACTTGAAACTCAATCAACCGAACTACGAGGCCTCTTTTGTTTTACCCTGTGCAGTTATTGTCTTTGTCTCTCTGGTTTGGAATAGTTTCCTTGTTTTGTGCATGACTGTTGTGATTGATGTCTTCTTGTGCACGCAGGTCCAGACTAGCGATGGAGACCCCAGCCCACAGTCCCTGACCAAGCCTGAGTATTCAGCGTTACTTGTCCTTCGGTTTACTGGACTCTCATTTTATTGCTTTTTGATTTTTGTCTGTTTCTTTTTGTTTTTTGTTTTGTTTCTCTCTCTCTCTCTCTCTCTCTTTCGCACTCTTTCTCTCTCTCAGCAATGCCATGGGTATCTTTGGGATTGACAGCATGCCTGATCTCCGGAGGAGAAAGCCGTTTCCTTTGGTTAGTGAAGTGGTAAGAGCCTCGCATAACTTTGTGCTCCATTTAATATTAAACAGAGTTAAACACACAGTGTCTTCTAGATTGATGACTTGTTGTGTGTAATGTATGAGATGTAAGACGTGGTGGTGCATGGGGAATGTTTTTGTTAATCTGTAATAATGATATCGATATTCTTTTTTTGCCTTTGCTCATTCTGGGACCACATCCAGGCTATGGTAAGTTACTAAAAAGTTTCTATTACAAAATAGCAGGAGGAAACAATTATTAAACTTCTACACAATCAGATGTCAATCATATGAACCCTCATGATCATTCATCAGTTTTGCTTTTTTGGGGGGGGGGATTTTCCTCTTATTTTAGTCAAAGTCAATTCCCTCCCATCAGACACCCGTGATTGGCCAATGTTGCTGTAACTGACAGGGGAGAGTGAGTATGCCCCACCCTCCCTGAGAGCTCAGCTTCTCTCAGGCGCTTGGCTATGGATGGTTATGGCATCATCGGGGATCGGACACGCGATCTCCTGACGATGGTGTGAACTCTCTTCTCTTGCACTACAGGTGTTTTGAGGGTATACTCAGGTGAATAGCGTCTAAACAGGCCATGCAATAACACACAGTGCTTTCTTCTGTAGTCTCTCCCTCTAGTTTACCTTTCAGCAGGTCAGAGGTCAGAGTCGTTCCTGCTCTATTACCTGAGTGAGCTTGTCAGCTCGTTACCGTTTCAGCACTGAGGTCAGTCGTGTGGGAGAGCCTGTAGAACACTGAATGGCCCTCGAACCGAATGTTACTGCTCCTTACGGAAGCAGCCACATGGACGGACGTCCGCCAGGTGTCCACAGGCATGGGGTTAACTTCTCATCAGCACCTCAGGAGAGGTTTAATTCAGCAGGAACTCAGCTCCGCTCAGTAATTGTACACCAGGCCCAGACATAGTGATAAGTGATAAAACAACTGATTGACTTAATGAGCTGGTCTGCTCAGAAATGTATGGGTGAAGAGGACTTGCAGGGACAGCGTTGGTCTTGCCTGCTGGGACATCTGATCTGAGACCAGCTGAATGGAGGTGGGAGGGTTAGACTCTGGGACGGCACTGGTCTTGCCTGTTGGGACACCTGATCTGAGAACAACTGAATTGGGCTGTCATAATTCGTTGCGTGTGAGTGCTGTGGGTGGACTATGAGTTACAGGGGCCAGTGGCTGCGTGTCTCTCTCACCCACCCGCTTTGGCTGGCGGTTGCTCCGTGACTCGCGTGTGGGGTGTGTGTCACGTTTGTGTGGCAGCGTACAGCTGAATGTCCCCTCACACACACTCACCCACAACCCCCCCCCTTCCTGTGGTGGAGCATGTGGAAAGTCTCCCCGGCAATGATTCCACTATGACTTTAGGCATTGTAAACAGCATGACACACAAAAAAAAACCTTCTCAAAAGCATCAGTAGTTGCTGGGAGACATTTTTTGTTTCAGAAAGAATATGTTTGAAAAAGATAGATTTTTTGAGTGATGCATTTCTGAATAAGAATACAGGCTCTGATTTGTGCTCTGATGCAGAAGTCAGAATTTGAGAAGTGTTAATTTCTGCTCTCAGGATGACAGGCTAAACACACATATTTAGCATAATCTTTCATCTTTTAAATATTAGCATTCAAACATTTGCTTCTCACGCCCTGTACTTTGTACTGCTTGGTTTTAAACCTCTGTTTATTCTCCCTGCTTATCTCTCGGGCTCTTTCAGAAGGAATATCTTTACATCAGCCATTTCAGAACTTTCATGAAAGCTTTTGGTTTTTTAAAGACTTGCGGAACCTAAGGGGAGAAAATGAATGTTTTTATGGTACTTCTTACAAGAGCAGTTGAAGTTTATTGGTCTGTATTAAAGGGCCAAAAGAGTGTGGTGTTAAGATGAATGTCTACAGTGTGTGTGTGCGTGCACTTGTGTGTGTGTGTGTGTGTGTGTGTGCGTGTATGTGTGTGTATGTGTGATACAGCTTTGGTACAGCTTTTGGTTTTTCTGACATATTTGAGCAGCTTGTTTGTATTCTTTCTTGTTTTTCTGGACATTAATGATTTATCAGTCTCTCTGTCTCTGTGCTTTCTGTGTCTCTGATGGTTGTCTCGGCTTTACTGCTCTTAAGCTTTCTCTCTTTGTCTCATGTATTTCTCTCTTGCACCCTGTTTCTTTTCTCTTTGTCTCATGATCTCTCTCTGCTCTCTCCATAGTCCCTGGTGCAGTCCAGGAAAGCTGGCGTTTCCTCTGCGCTGGCTTCAAGGCCCTCACTCAAAGACGAGGAGCTGGTGCGATGTCTCACACACACACACACACACACACACACACACACACACACACACACACACACACACACACACACACACACACACACACACACACACACACACACACACACAACTGACATTTCTAACGAAATCGTCCTGGGTGACACTTATTTTTCTTTGATACACTGCTTTGATCATAACCCCAAATTAAACCCACAAACTCACTCTCTCTTCTCCGCCTCCTTCGAATATGGTAAACATCCCTCACGAAGCGCCTTCTCACGACCTGCGCATGAGTCATAGCTTGAAAAGAGAGTCTTAGCCAGTCCACCAATGAGAACACTGGACCGGAGGTGGATGCCCACGGGCTGTGATGTGCCACGCTTGCTGTGCCGGCCTCTGCCCACTCCTGCGCCCAGCTGAGCACACCCCTGTGCATCATGGGGAGCGCTGGCAGAGGGCGGGGCTAACCATTTCTGGAGGAGGGCGGGGCTTACTAGCACCAATGCTAATGCGGCGCTGCGCCAGTTGGGTGGGCTTGGCCTTCACTCTGCACCATCTGCTGGGAGCTGCAGAGGACAGTAATCCAACAGGCTTCATGCTTCATGGCCTGGTGTCTGCATCCAACGAGGCAGCATCTTAAAGAGCAGCTGCCCCCACAACACCTCCACCAGTCACATGATCTCCCTCAGTTCATCCATCCTTCTCTCTGTCCCTTACTCCCTGACTCTTTCCAAACTTCTTTTGACCTTCTGCACCATCTCTCACCATCTCGTCGCTCCCCCTCTCCCCCCGGCCCCCCCTGCAGAAGAGCCATGTGTATAAGAAGACCCTCCAGGCTCTGATCTACCCAATCTCCTGCACCACGCCACACAACTTCGAGGTGTGGACGGCCACCACGCCAACCTACTGCTACGACTGCGAGGGGCTGCTGTGGGGCATTGCCCGACAGGGCATGCGCTGCTCCGAGTGCGGGGTCAAATGCCACGAGAAGTGCCAGGACCTGCTCAACGCCGACTGCTTGCAGAGTGAGACGTGCCCCGGGGTCTCCTGCCCACACTCGCAGAGATCACCTGATCACAACTCCTTCTCTACAGGCGAAAGCCCAGTGTAGTTCATAAACACCTGTTAGGTGGACCAGTCTTCCCACACAGTTCTTCACTACTCTCTTTGTCTGTCTGTCCATCTCTCTCTCTCTCTCTGTCTCTCTCTCTCTTTCTCTCTCTCTCTCTGTGTAGGAGCTGCAGAGAAGAGCAGTAAGACTGGATCGGAGGACCGCACCCAGCACATCATCTCTGCCATGAAGGACCGAATGAAGATCCGGGAGAGGAACAAGCCAGAGATCTTTGAGGTGATCCGGAGCGTCTTCGGCGTGTCCAAGCTGAGCCACGCACAGCAGATGAAGACTGTCAAACAGGCTGTCCTGGACGGGACCTCCAAATGGTCTGCCAAGATCTCCATTACAGGTCAATTACATGGACATCTGAGGGACAAAAAGTGTTAGATACCAAGCACTCACATGACAAGCTTTCACAGCTGTAGAGGTGAGCTGTACATTTGATTGTTTCTCCACTGGCACATTAAGTTAATAAGGGTCAGTATGATAAAATGAGTTGGCTGATTGTTTACCACAACAATAATAAACAACAACAAATGCAACTGCTTTGATTGGAGATTTAGTGGCCCAATACTGTCCATGTCTGAAAGCATTCTCCCACGCAGTGAGCTGATCACAAACCACACAGACTACTGGGAAACATGCAAAGCTTTTATCATGTCCTCTCCTCTGATTGGCTGGGCATCTCCTAATGGATCTTGAATTGTCCTGCATGTAGCAATTTCACTTTTGTTTAACACAGTGATTCAGACACTGATTGTGCAGATAGTGGTAGTGGGGCAGGTGGATGAGTATAAGATAACGTAAGTCACGTGGAACCCATGATTCAGACACTGTTTGTGTAGGGGTTGACACAGGACCCTTTATGGCTTATTTTGATTGCATTACTTCGTGTGTGTGTGTGTGTGTGTGTGTGTGCGTGTGTGTGTGTGCGCGCGCGCAGTACTGAGTGCACAGGGTCTGCAGGCTAAGGACCGCACTGGCTCCAGTGACCCGTACGTGACGGTGCAGGTGGGAAAGACGAAGAAGAGGACGAAGACCATCTATGGCAATCTGAACCCCGTCTGGGAGGAGACCTTCAACTTGTGAGCCCCGTATCCCCTGCAACACTCATCTCCACGGCACATTTAACACACACTGCCACTAAGCAGCTTTACATTGATATCCAAGTCTATTTTACTCAAACATCAAGTTTACAAGTCTGCACCATTTATGGACAAGCCACAGGGGACAGTGGACAATGGACAGTGGACAGGGGACATCACCAAAATCGGAGAGAAAATGGGAAGATTTTACGTCTCTGTTGGGTACTGTCAGGAATGGGTATTTCTGGCTGAGCTCTCTACTGCTGCCCTACTGGTGGACCTACTTCTTCAGCCTGATTTCAGTTAGCACGCAGACACCCAGAGATAGATCTGCTCTTTCCAGACCAGGAGGAGCAGACTACAGAGTTAAAAGATTCTCAAGAGAAATTATCATCTCTCTAAAAGAAGGCATTGCGAATACAAATAATAATTCAATCAGAACCTTTAAAGCAGTTGGGAGTCTTTGTTTACAAAGCTGTTGGGAGTGTTTATAAAGCCTGTGGGAGTATTCGCTTATAAAGCTGTTGGGAGCGTTTATAAAGCCTGTATGTGCAGTCAGCTGGGTTTCTTGTTATATTATTTCTTGCCTGGTGTTTGCTTCCTGTTTTCTGCTCGTTTTGTTGATGCATCTTTTATTTCTGTAATCCTTCTATTCCTGGAGGAGTTTTTTTTTTTTTTTTTTCTGGCCTAAGCGAATGTCTATAGGCCATTTGGAAGACAGCTGACCTTTCACCTTTCAGCCCGGGACACAACAAAGACAGCTTACAGGTCACACTGACTGACTAGGGAGCGTTTGCTAGCTGGTTTACTGCCACAAGCATGTCTTTCACTGGACTTCTGGCCGGTATTCAGAGGACACACATCATACATGTGCTGCATGCTTGCAAGGGCAAGATGAGTCTAATTAGAGTTCGGTTAGCTGAGTCTTTTGAATCTTTGGCTTCTTGAACAGATGTGATCTGACGAAAAGGAAACATTAAAAGAAGAAGGAATCAGAGACTCATTCATTGCCCATTTGACTCACAATTCGAGGCCAAGCAGACCAGCTGACTAATTAGCGTATTTGCATATCACATAACATTAAAAGCTAGACATTTTACTTCAAATAAATGGGTTATGTTAACTAGCTCGTTAATTGTGGAAATATGGAGTCAGAGTAGATTGTTAAGATAGCTACCCAGCTGATGTTGATGCCGGAATAAGCTTTTCTAACTGAGCAGTCTGTTCATTGCCATGCTAGCAGAAGTATTTGCTTACTAGCTAACTTGCAGATCAAAACTCTGCTGATACCAAACCCCTCGTAATCCAGATGAGTATCGCCGTTGGGTTGGATAAACCATGGACGGGTTTCAAGTTTCCATAGTCCATCAATGTTCCATAGAAAGTTTTTCCGCTTTGGTAACTTAAGTTGTATTCAAAATGATCTTGTTTTCTTTTCCCTTAACACCCGGCTTAGATGCTAGGTATCGATGCTAATGACTGTATCCATGTTTTCATCTGATCACAGGACGCCTTCTGACATGTACTATAAATACAACAAACAAACAAATGCAATATAACCCAATAACAAAGCCCACAGTAGGAACAGATGACTCTGACCTTTTCTAGACCGGGGTTTCTGTAAAGCTCCTTTGAAACCAAGTCTGCTTTGACAATCTAAGCAAAATTTCATTGATTTGGATTGATTCTTGCTGCATTTTCTGTTCATGGATTTTGACAGCTACTTGAAGTGTTGGTTTCAGGACTTGCAACTCTTCCATTTGTCATCTGGTCTATTGCGTTCTGTCTCGTCTCTGTCGGCCAGTGAGTGCCACAACTCGTCGGACCGCGTCAAGGTGCGCGTGTGGGATGAGGACGATGATATTAAGTCGCGTGTGAAGCAGAGGCTGAAGAGGGAGTCAGACGACTTCCTGGGTCAAAGCATCATCGAGGTCCGGACCCTCAGTGGAGAGATGGATGTCTGGTACAACCTGGGTGTGTTCCACCACGTGTGTGTGAGCATGCGTGTGTTTGGGAATGTTTGAAATGTGTGTGTGTGTGTGTGTGTGTGTGTGTGTGTGTGTATATATATATATATATATATATATATATATATATATATATATATATACGCAGACAAAGACACACACACACACACCCACACTCACACACACATATACATACACTGTAAAAACAGTTTGCGCAACTTGACAGATGCAACAACTAGGAAGTCCAAGTTTAAGTTAATAAATGATGATTTTTTTTTATGCTTGATCTGAAAATCTGATTGTCTCTCTAGCCCCTGGGTCATCTCACACCACCGTAATTACCCGTAATTGTGTAACTTGAAAGCAGCGTCATCTCTGCTATCCCCAGTCATTATCTCAGTCATTGTCTCTGTTCATGTATTTGTTCTGAATCTCCTCTCCACTGATCCGTCTGAGCCCAACATCCAAAGGAATGTGTAATAATTCCGTACGGCATATCGGATAAGCCGGTTTGATGTTGATCATTCGGATTCGCGTGAGGTAGAAAAGCAGCTGGGGACGAGGGACGCAATCCGAATGTGATTTAGTCCGAGTTTTAATTTCACCTTAATGACCTCGAGAGCTGCAAGGAGTTGTCTGGATGTTAGAGAATAAGTGCACGCACACACTTACATCCTCTACACACACTTACATCCTCTACACATACTTACATCCTCCATAAACACTCTTACATCCTCTACACACACTTACATCCTCTACACACACTTATATCCTCTACACACACTTACATCCTCTACACACACTTATATCCTCTACACACACTTACATCCTCTACACACTCTTGCATCCTCCATAAACACACTTACATCCTCTACACATACTTACATCCTCCATAAACACTCTTACATCCTCTACACATACCTACATCCTCTACACACACTTACATCCTCTACACATATTTACATCCTCTACACACACTTACATCCTCTACACATACTTACATCCTCTACACATACTTGCATCCTCTACACACACTTACATCCTCCATAAACACTCTTACATCCTCTACACACACTTACATCCTCTACACATACTTGCATCCTCTACACACACTTACATCCTCCATAAACACTCTTAAATCCTCTACACACACTTAAATCCTCTACACACACTTACATCCTCTACACATACTTACATCCTCCATAAACACACTTACATCCTCTACACATACTTGCATCCTCTACACACACTTACATCCTCCATAAACACTCTTAAATCCTCTACACACACTTACATCCTCTACACACACTTATATCCTCTACACACACTTACATCCTCTACACATACTTACATCCTCCATAAACACTCTTAAATCCTCTACACACACTTAAGTCCTCTACACACACTTACATCCTCTACACACACTTACATCCTCCATAAACACTCTTACATCCTCTACACACACTTACATCCTCTACACACACTTACATCCTCCATAAACACTCTTACATCCTCTACACACACTTACATCCTCTACACACACTTACATCCTCCATAAACACTCTTACATCCTCAACACACACTTACATCCTCTACACACACTTATATCCTCTACACACACTTACATCCTCTACACATACTTACATCCTCCATAAACACTCTTAAATCCTCTACACACACTTAAATCCTCTACACACACTTACATCCTCTACACACACTTACATCCTCCATAAACACTCTTACATCCTCTACACACACTTACATCCTCTACACACACTTATATCCTCTACACACACTTACATCCTCTACACACACTTATATCCTCTACACACACTTACATCCTCTACACACTCTTGCATCCTCCATAAACACACTTACATCCTCTACACATACTTACATCCTCCATAAACACTCTTACATCCTCTACACACACTTACATCCTCTACACACACTTACATCCTCTACACACACTTATATCCTCTACACATACCTACATCCTCTACACACACTTACATCCTCTACACATATTTAAATCCTCTACACACACTTACATCCTCTACACATACTTACATCCTCTACACACACTTACATCCTCCATAAACACTCTTACATCCTCTACACACACTTACATCCTCTACACATACTTGCATCCTCTACACACACTTACATCCTCCATAAACACTCTTAAATCCTCTACACACACTTAAATCCTCTACACACACTTACATCCTCTACACATACTTACATCCTCCATAAACACTCTTACATCCTCTACACACACTTAAATCCTCTACACACACTTACATCCTCTACACACACTTACATCCTCCATAAACACTCTTACATCCTCTACACACACTTACATCCTCTACACACACTTACATCCTCCATAAACACTCTTACATCCTCTACACACACTTACATCCTCTACACACACATTTAGCCCCTGTACACCAACACATCCCTCCAGTAGATGTTTCATATGATATTTCAGACTGAATTTTGACTGGAGTCTGAGAATGTGACGTACACTCTTACACACTCTTACATAACATCACCTCGTCGCTGCATTTTCCCCTTGTTCTCTCTGTCTCAACCCCCAACGTTCTGCCTCTCTCCTTTCATCTGTGTAGCTCTCATTAAATGTTAGCTGTAGTCAGACTTCTCTTCTGATCACAGGAAACTCTCTCTGGCAGGCGATCGCACCCGCATCATTAAAATGCATGAACAGGGTTTTCAGCTCTTTGTGGAAGGAGGAATTCGGTGTGTGTGTGTGTGTGTGTGTTTACATGCTTATGTGTGTGTGCGCTTATGTGTGTGGGTGTTTGTGTGCTTGTATGTCTGTGTATTTGCGTGTGTGTGTGTGTGTGTGTGTGTGTGTGTGTGTGTGTGTGTATGTGTGTGTGGGTGTGTCCACAGAGAAGCGTACTGATAGGTCAGCTGTGTCAGGAGCCATAAGACTTCAGATCAGTGTGGAGATCAAAGGAGAGGAGAAAGTAGCACCTTACCACCTACAATACACTTGCCTGCATGAGGTACACACACACACACACACACACATACACACACACACACACACACACACACACACACAGACACACACACACACACACACACACACTACCTAAAATACATCTCCCTGGATGGGGTACAGCGAATGGGCTTTCTGTAATTGTACACCTTGAACACACGCACACCCACACACATGTACCGTGCGCACACACACACACGTACCTAATAAAGTGGCCGGTGGATGTAATTGCAAGACAGGTGTTTCTAATGAAGTGGGTGGTCAATTTACACACACAAACACACACACACACCCTTGCATATAGAAGGTAGAGGACCTTGTCCACACGTGCAGGCCTTCTCACGAGTCTCCCTGGTCTGTGTGCGGTTGCGTGCGTGCGTGCGTGCGTGTGTGTAGAATATCTTCCACTGCATGATGGACATGGAGGACCAGGGTGTTTTCAAGCTGCCTGTGGTGAGTGGTGACAACGCTTGGATGGTTTACTTTGAGGAGGTGGAGCAGGAGATAGTGGACGAGTTCGCCATCCGCTATGGAGTAGAATCCATCTACCAGGCCATGACGTAAGTGTGTATGTGTAAGTAATGGAACGGGAGGGTTTGTGTTAATCTTGGGTGATAATGTTATTGTGAGAAAACTGATTATTCTCTGCAAAGTTACTATGATACACAATATTACTGCTGTGCAAACAATTAAATGGCCTGTGCAGGGATATGAACTTAAAACAGGACTATAGCAAATATGCAGTATGAAACGTATAAAATGCATCGTAACTTAATAATTGCATCACTACAAAAAATACCATACCACCCAGCTGTGGTAGGAAGCATCAATATGAACATCAGTAGGAACTGCTATGGATGCTGGGAATCGCTAGGAATTCTGGGAACCTCTGTAACCCTTCCTGATTATTTTCTTGATTGATGGTGTGTGTGAGGAGACAGCACAGCGTGTGTGTGGTTTGAAGAGATTTTAATAATTAATCCATTACTCTGTGTTAATGCATTTATTTTGTTCCAAAAGTACACACTAATCACAGAGCCCCCGAGTGTGCGGTTGGGCTTAAATAGGGTCCAGAAAGGAGTGTCGTTAAAGTCAGAGGGCCAAATAACAACTAAATCAGACCTGTGTGTGTGTGTGTGTGTGTGTGTGTGTGTGTGTGTGTGTGTGTGTGTGTGACTATGATTGGACTCAATACTGTGTTCAGTAACTGTTGGACTATGGTATTACTGTGTTGTTGCATGAATGCATAATATAGTGAATGGGTTTCTCACAACATGCTGTGTCTGTGTGTGTGTGTGTGTGTGTGTGTGTGAGTGAGTGAGAGTGGGTGGGTGGGATTCATAAAGGGTGCTGAGATGCATGAACACTACTGTCATCTATGGTAAAACAGGCAGGGAAATGTGTGAAACAAGGATGACAGAATATGTGTGGATGGGGAGGGGAGAGAGTGTGTGTGTGTGTGTGTGTGTGTGCGTGTGTGTGTGTGTGTGTAGTAAATAAAGCTCTCAGTAAATAAGATAATGTGATTTTAAGACTAAATATTAAATAATTTAATAAGTGTATGTATGACTTTTTCTAGGCTTTCATGTTTATTCCTGTCTGACTGATTGTCCCTCTCTCCTCTCCTCCTTCCCTCTCCTCTCCTCTCTCCTCCCGAAGACACTTTGCCTGCCTCTCCTCTAAGTACATGTTGTCCGGTGTTCCGGCTGTTATGAGCACTCTCCTGGCCAACATCAACGCATTCTTTGCCCATCCCACCTCCACCACCAGCGTGTCCGCTGGCGATCGCTTCGCCGCCTCCAACTTTGGGGTACGTCTCCCCCCCCCCGATATAAGCCCCTCCCCTACACTGCCAAGCTCCTCCCCCATAACAATAAGCCCCTTCTCTACAGCGATAAGCCCTGAAGCAGAGTTTCAGGAGTACAGGACTGAGTGGGCATGTGCGCATGGTGTCACCCTGGAGCATCGTGACAGTTATTTGCACTGTTAGTAGATGAGTAAGCCCTGCTAACAGCTGCCTGGGGCTCTTTCACTAACCGTGTGCCCTGCCCATAGAGAAGCTTTTCTGCCGAGTGTGAACTCTGCTCGGGGTCATGTACTGGATCCTCTCAGCATGGTGACCGGGGAATGGGTGATTAGTGTCCACCTCGGGGTGGTTAATGATTGCAGTGGGGTTATTAGTATGCATGATGGTGTGAGTGGTGTGCTGCAGCAGTCTTTGGGGAGCTCCGGGCAATGAAACCACCCCACAAGTCTTGTTGTCTACTGTGTAGGTGCATTTGGGCGTAGATGAAAGCTGCTAGTGTGTCCGTGCGTGTGTGAGATTAGAGTAACCCTGGTCCTCTCTGCTGCAGGAAGGAACTTCATCTCAGTAAACTCATAGTTTACTCAGTAGTCTTTATAATGTGCTGAATCCGTTTTTCGGTAAACCTCACTTCCCACAGAGAGGTGCATTGTGGGAGACTGAGTGTTTGTGGGACACCCCCCCGGACCGATTAGAAATAATCAGTGCGCCGCTTTCTCTATGAAGTAGCCACTGTTCAGTCCCCTGAGGGTCTGAGCCTTAGAGAGAGACAATGTGACTGAGACTGTGTGTGTGTGTGTGTGTGTGTGTGTTGGGTCATTTTGAAAATGTGTTTTAGCTTATGGTTCTTTACATTTGGGAGTGCTGCTGTTGTGTATTCACTTGATTGTTTTCCTAGGTTCTCCAGCTGACTGTATGTGTTTGTGTCTATGCATGTGTGTGTGTATATGCATGTATGCCTGCGTGCATGTGTGTGTGTGTGTGTGTGTGTGTGTGTGTGTGTGTGTGTGTGTGTGTGTGTGTGAGACAGAGAGAGCGATTCATCAGGTTGCTTGACCAGCTGCACAACTCCTTGCGCATCGACCTCTCCACCTACCGGGTGAGTCACACGTCACCCCACCGCCTGCACGTCATGACGATGTGTGCACAATAATTAAGCAAGTTTCTTTATCTGTTGATGATCAACTTTTTGTGCAGCAGCAACCACAGCCTCCCAGACACTGTTCGGAGAGCAGTACTGTTTTCCTTATACTGTATATCTCCCATTTAAGAAGGGCCCACAAGTTCTCAATAGGGTTTAGGTCAGGTGAGGAAGCTGGCCATGTCATTCCTTCATCTTTAAGGCCTTTACTGGCTAGCCACGCAGTGAAGTACTTCGAAGCATGTGATAGAGCATTGTCCTGCATAAAAATCATGAAATCATCATAAATCAAGTCTTCTTGAAAGATGCAGACTTTTTCCTGTACCACTTCTTGAAGAAAGTGTCTTCTAAAAACTGGCAGATGGTTTGGGAGTTGATTTTAAGTCCATCTTCAACCCGAAAAGGTCCAAATAGCTCACCTTTAATAATACCAGCCCATAGCAGTACCCCACCTCCACCTTGCTGGCATCTGAGTCAAAGTGGAGCTCTATGCCCGTTACTGATCCAGCCACGGGCCCATCCATCTGGTCCGTCAAGAGTCATTCTCGTCTTATCAGTCCATAAAAAAAAATAAAAAATCTGTCTGATTTTTCTTGGCCTAGTTTCACCTTATGTGTCTTGTTCAGTGGTGGTGGGCTTTCAGCCTTCCTTAGCTTGGCCATGTCTCTGAGTACTGAACACCTTGTACTTCTGGGCACTCCAGGTAGATTGCAGTTCTGGAATATGACAGTACTGTAGGATAATGGGTTTCTGGTCGCTTCACCTTTGAGTCTTCTCAAATCTTTGGCTGTTAAGTTGTGTCTTTTTTTCTTAACACGCTATTTGTGACCCTGTTGACTATTTGCAACAAAACGTTTCAAGGTTCTGTGATAATGCCCCAATATCTTAGCAATTTTAAGATTGCTGCATCCCTCTGAAAGACATTTTACAATTTTTGACTCAGAGTCAGTTAAATCTCTTTTGGCAAATTTTGCCTAAGGAAAAGAAGCTACATAATAATTATGCACACCTTGATATAGGTTGTTGATCTCTTTAGGCCACACCCTCCCTCATTACAAAAATATCCATCACTTGATTGTCACGGACTCCTCCTCTTTCCACTGGTCATGTGGTTCGGCACATCATGTGCAGTGGAATTCAGCGTAATTGTTTTTGCTTGTAGCCACGCCTCTGGTGTCTGCGCACACCTGCAGATGGTTCAGCGTGTATATTGTCTGTGTATTTAAACCGATGCTGGTGTGTTGTTGTTGGATGTATAAATCAAAATTTATGTGTATCGTTGCTCGTTAGCTTTTGTGTTTCACGATGTTGTATGCACTATGTTTACATCATTTATGTGAGTGCCCGTGTCTTCTGTGTTTCACAATAAACATCTATCATCGTCGACGGAGTCTGAATGTTCTGCTCCTTCCCCTGTGGCACTCGGGCCGTTGTGCTGATATACTTAAATCCAATACACATTCAAGTTTAAACAGCTTGGAGTTGGAAAATATGCATAAACGAACCAATTGAACCATAAGTTGCAAAAAAGTGAAGTATGATGCAAGTATTCTGACAGTTCTGGGTGCAGTGTTAGGGGTGGTCTGTTTCCAGTGTTAGCGGTGTTCTAGGTGCAGTGTTAGGGGTGTTCTGGGTGGTCTGGATGTAGTGTTGGGGTGGTCTGGGTGCTGTGTTAGGGGTGTCAGGGTTGGTCTTGGTGCAGTGTTAGGGGTGTCAGGGGTGTTTTGGGTGGTCTGGGTGCAGTGTTAGGGTGTTAGGGATGATCTGGGTGCAGTGTTAGGGGTGGTCTGGGTAGAGTTTTAGGGGTGTTGGGGGTGCAGTGTTAGGGGTGTTGTGGGTGCAGTGTTAAGGGTGTTCTGGGTGGTCTGGATGCAGTGTTGGGGTGGTCTGGGTGCTGTGTTAGGGGTGTCAGGGGTGGTTTTGGTGCAGTGTTAGGGGTGTCAGGGGTGTTTTGGGTGGTCTGGGTGCAGTGTTAAGTGTGGTCTGGGTGCAGTGTTAGGGGTGGTCTGGGTGCAGTGTTAGGGGTGGTCTGGGTAGAGTTTTAGGGGTGTTGGGGGTGCAGTGTTAGGGGTGTTGTGGGTGCAGGGTTAAGGGTGTTGGGGGTGTTCTGGATGCAGTGTTAGGGGTGTTCTAGGTGCAGTGTTAGGGGTGGTCTTGGTGCAGTGTTGGGGTGTCAGGGGTGTTATGGGTGGTTTTGGTGGTCTGGGTGCAGTGTTAAGGGTGGTCTGGGTACAGTGTTAGGGGTGGTCTTGGTGCAGTGTTAGGGGAGTTGTGGGTGCAGTGTTACGGATGTTGTGGGTGCAGTGTTAAGGGTGTTAGGGGTGTTCTGGATGCAGTGTTGGGGTGTTCTAGGTGCAGTTCTAAGGGTTTTAGGGGTGTTCTGGGTGCAATGCTAAGGGTGTTGTGGCTGCAGTGTTAGGGGTGTTGTGGGTGCATCATTAAGGGTGTTGTGGGTGCAGTGTTAAGGGCGCTCTGGGTAGAGTGTTAGGGGTGTTCTGGGTGCAGTGTTAGGGGTGTTCTGGGTGTTGTGGATGCAGTGTTAGGGGTGTTCTGGGTGCAGTGTTGGGGTAGTCTGGATGCAGTGTTGGGGTGGTCTGGGTGCAGTGTTGGGGTGGTCTGGTACAGTGTTAAGGGTGTTGTTGGTGCAGTGTTAGGGGTGTTGGGGTGCAGTGTTAGGGGTGGTCTGGGTACAGCGTTAAGGGTGCTAGGGATGTCTGGTTACAGTGTTAGGCATGTTAGGGGTTTTCCGGGTGCAGTTTATGGGTTTTCTGGGTACAGTTTTAGGGGTGTTAGGGGTGTTCTGTGTGCAGTGTTAAGGGTGTTAGGGCTGCAGTATTAAAGGTTTTCTGTGTGCAGTGTTAGGGGTGATCTGTGTGCAGTGTTATGGGTGGTCTGCGTGCAGTGTTAAGGGTGTTAGGGGTGTTCTGGGTGCAGTGTTAAGGGTGCTGGACTGGTCTGGGTGCAGTGTTGGGGGTGATCTGGGTGCAGTGTTGGAGGTGTCAGGGGTGTTCTGGGTGTTCTGGGTGCAATGTTAAGTGTGTTCTGTCTGTTCTGGGTGTAGAATAACTTCCCTGCCAGCAGTCCAGACCGGCTGGCAGACCTGAAGTCAACCGTAGACCTACTGACCAGCATCACCTTCTTCAGAATGAAGGTAGCACACACGTGCACACACACACACACACACACACACACGCACACACACACACACACACACACACATACACACATGTACGTACATCTTTGATGGTTGAATGAGCTTGAATTGATATCTGTAAATGTGATTGTGCACACAGAGAAAGACCCACTGTGTGAGAGAGGGAGAACGGTCTTGTGTTAATAGGACAGCTGGTCAACAGTTTTTACAACAGATTGGATTATTCCTCCCTTCTGCCCAATCTCTTTATTATATATACAGCCCAAATTATTCCAATGTGGTGTTTGGGTGTTTGAGAGGTTATGAGACTGTGTGTGTGTGTGTGTGTGTGTGTGTGTGTGTGTGTGTGTGTGTGTGTGTGTGTGTGTGTGTGTGTGTGTGTGCGTGTGTGAGTGTGCTCTGTTGCCCCCTTGTGTGCAGGTGCAGGAGTTGCAGGCACCGCCCCGTGCATCTGTTGTCGTGAAAGACTGTGTGAAGGCATGTCTCAACTCAACATACGAGTACATCTTCAACAACTGCCAAGACCTCTATAGCAGGCAGTTCCAGCCCACCGTTGAAGCTGTGAGTGCACACACATGCATTCACACACACTCATTCACACGTGCACAAACATACGCACACCCTGCCCTGCTCAGAGTTCCTGGAATTTGGCAGGAATGAATGTTTCATGCATTTGATTATAGACGATCATCATGTACAATCTTCCTGTTACCCTCCCTTCTGTTACCCCTCCTTTCTGTTACCACTCCCCATTACCCTCCCTTCGGTTACCTCTCCCCATTACACCTCCCTTCTGTTACCCCTCCCAATTAACGGTTGACACAGTAGAATCCAGAGGACAGTCAGTGTAAACTGGGTCTCTGTGCCTCTGCCTCGGGCAGCGCTGAGTAGCCTGCACTTTCTTTATAATGAATAAACCGGTAGTAGTTTATTAACAGTGTCCATTATCATGGTGCAGGGTTATATAGAGAAACTCTGAGAGAATGGGGGGTCTCCTTCAGTTCTCTTCACTGTGCCTCATCAGGACAAGGGGAGGAAGATGCAGGGACAGGGGGCTGATGAAGAGGAGGGTAAGGAGGCGGAGCCCGGAGCAGCAGAAGAGGCGGGGCCTTGTATAATGAACCTGGATTTCTGGACCAAGCTCATCACTCTCATAGTGTCCATCATCGAGGAGGACAGGAACTCATACACACCCGTTATAAACCAGTCAGTACCGTAACACACACACACACACACACACACACTATCACACAAACACATACCATCATCACTCTCATAGTGTTCTTCATCGAGGACAGGAACTCATACACACCTGTTATAAACCAGCCAGTTCCGTAACACACACACACACACACAAACACACTTTCATCATTCTCATAGTATAGGAGGAGGATAGGAACTCGTATACACCTGTTACAAACCAGTCAGTACCGTAACAACCAGACCGAATACACACTATGTGTGTATGTGTGTGTATGCAGGTTCCCTCAGGAGCTGAACGTGGGAAAAGTCAGTGCTGAGGTCATGTGGACACTCTTTTCTCAGGACATGAAGTACGCTCTAGAAGGTACTGAATGTGTGTGTGTTTGTATGTCTCAGGCTGTCCTGCATTTAATCTCATCTTCACTCATCTGTTTCTCCTACCTCAATTTCTCTCTTTCTGTCCTTCAGCCCTTGATTATGTTGACTGCAATTGCTGGAAGAAGGGTAGAGGTCATAAAGTCATTGCAGGGTAATCTGGGGGTCATGGCGGAGTGAGATTGAAACTAAATTACTGGAATTTATTAACTTCACAGATCCATGCCACACTAATTTTGCTGAAAATTAGGTGTGCGATATTGACAAAAAATAATATCTCAATATTTTCTGTGATTTAATCGATAACAAGTAGCTGATATTTTGCATCCTTCAAAAAAATGTTTGTAACAGTCTTGTATTGTACTACCTCACTTTTGTTAATAGGATAATATTAACTGCATTGATTTTAATGGAAACAACATATTTAAAGAAAACAGGACCAAATTTATTTACTTTAAACCAAAGCATTCAAGTAAATACCTGCATTGGCACCACTGTTATGCCGTTGTCTTTAGCCTTATGACGGTGTCTTTAGGTTTATGATGATGTCTTTAGCGTTGTGACAATATCTTTAGCGTAGTGACGGTGTCATTAGTGTTATGACAGTGTCTTTAGCGTTGTGACGGTGTCCTTAGTGTTATGACAGTGTCTTTAGCGTTATGACAATGTCTTTAGTGTTGACAGTGTCTTTAGCGTTATGACAGTGTCTTTTAGGTTTATGATGTCTTTAGTGTTATGACAGTGTCTTTAGTGTTATGACGATGTCTTTAGCGTTATGACGGTGTCTTTAGCGTTATGACGGTGTCTTTAGCGTTATGACGATGTCTTTAGTGTTATGACGATGTCTTTAGCGTTATGACCA
This sequence comes from Electrophorus electricus, assembly GCF_041902795.1. Classification (NCBI taxonomy): domain Eukaryota; kingdom Metazoa; phylum Chordata; class Actinopteri; order Gymnotiformes; family Gymnotidae; genus Electrophorus; species Electrophorus electricus. Next base: position 4,681,624 of record NC_137497.1, read on the forward strand.
ATGACGGAATTTGTTGTCTTGCCATCATTGCTTTTCTTATTGTAAAGCACTTTTTTGCAGAATGATTCAGAATGCTTTTGTGCTGATACCTGGGCTGGTTTAGGCATGTTGTAGACTACTGAGCCCCAAAACTTTTCACATTCTTCATGTCCGGTGCGTTGGTTAGTTTACAGATGGTGAAACAAGTCAGCTGTGTCTTCTAACAACCAATTTCTTAAATAGTTTGCTGATTTTCATCTTTTTAAAGCTGATCATCCTCCATATGAGTAAGGATGCTCCAAATCTAGTAAATAAATCTTGCACTGTAGGTGGTGCGGCAGTTAGGCTAGCTCAAGTAGTGCTCTGACCATGTGTGCCTGTGTTAGCACACTGCATGTATGCAGTGACAAGTGCTGTAGTCTGTCCTCCAGTGCTTCAAGACGCAGTGAACGTGCGGCACCTTGGTTTTTGCTTTGAGTGACATACTTCACATACTCGATAATGGCAGCTTGGATGGCCTTTAAGCAATTAATATATTGTGGTAGAAGATACATACCGCACACCCCTAGTGTTTTGGATACATATTGCACACCATTAGTGTTATTGTTTCATATTGCACAACCCTTGTGTGTTATAATGAGGGATGGCTCACTGTTGGTTGGTTCTATCCATCCATCCATGCTCAGATTTCTGGAACAGCTCTGTTACAGCACTGTTACTGCTGACATCTGTAGAAGTAGCCATCTCCAGTGACAGCCATGCAAGCTGCCCCTGTGCACTTTCACCCTTTGACCTCTTGGCTGTAGAGACGCCAGCGTGGGTAGTTAGGGCAGTGTGCGCTGTGTTCAGGAAAGCTTGGTAGATGAAGTGTGGGATGCAGCAGCCTCCACCTTCTTGTATCTGGAGTTCATCTTTCTGGTTGTACATCTCTCCTCCCCTCTCTTCTCCTCTCCTCTCCTCTCTCCTCTCCTCTCCTCTCCTCAACTCCTCCCCTCTCTTCTCCTCTCTTCTCCTCTCCTCTCCTCTCTCCTCTCTCCCTTTTTTCTCATAACATTTTCATCTCACTGCTTTTCTTCTCCAAATCTTATATTTCTGTCCAATTTAGCCTCTAACACATTCTATATTTGCAAACTTGATATTTATGCTGGTATGCTTTGTGTGGGGGTGGTTAGCTGTGTGTGTGTGTGTGTGTGTGTGTGTGTGTGTGTGTGTGTGTGTGTGTGTGTGTGAGAGATGGTATTTATCTGTTTTTATGGGCAACTGTAAGAGTGAGTATGCATGCGTGTGTGTGTGTGGGGGGGGGGGGGGTGAGTGGGCAGGGAGGTGTTTGGGTGATTGTGCAGTTAATGACTGATTTCTCTGCTAATCTCTGACTGGGACCAGACAAAGCAGGGACTGTTTTGACCATAAATATAACTGGGTTTAAAAGGCAGTGCGTCCTTAGTTTTACTTTTTGGTGTAGTTTTCAGGGACAGCCAGCTGAGATTGAAGGCTTACTTATGAAGTCAGACTTTACTAAGAATGAAAACCAAAATGCCATAAAGAAAGAAATGCCAGCACTAGTTGTGCTGAGCTTGTCACTGAACAGCCCTGCAGACTGCCCCGAACAGTCTGCCCCGAACAGTCTGCCCCAAACAGCCCCATAGTCTGCTCAAAAGGTACTGTCCCAAACAGCCTCGCAGATTGATCATTTAAAATGTTTCATCAATGAACTGTGTTACAGTAGGAGTGAAAGATGAACTGGTTAAGATGTATATTTATCAATTTGTGTGTGTGTGTGTGTGTGTATGTGTGTGTGTGTATGTCCCCAGAACATGAAAAACACAAGCTATGCAAGAGTTCAGATTATATGAACCTTCACTTCAAAGTGAAGTGGCTTTACAATGAGTATGTCAAGGACTTACCTGACTTCACAGACACTGTCCCCGTATACCCATCGTAAGTTCAGTTGCCTCTAAAACACACACACACACACACACACACACACTTTCAATCATATTCTTACACTTCAGTTAGTCTCTGGGTTGTTAGACTAGCTCTATTTGAGGAAAGCTTTAGGGTTGTTAGACTTCCATCTTTAATGGACCCTCATTAGCAGTTATTTGTTCACTCTAGTTTTCTTTTGCTTTCTCTCTCTCTCTCTCTCTCTCTCTCTCTCTCTCTCTCTCTCTCTCTCTCTCTCCCTCTAGGTGGTTTCTGCAGTTTGTTCTGCAGTGGTTGGCTGAGAATGAGGAAGTGTCCATGGAGTTTATGCGTGGAGCACTAGAGAGGGATAAGAGAGAGGGGGTATACCCACTAACACTACACCAGCCATACTCACTAACACCATACTCACTAACACTCACACCATACCCACTAACACTACACCAGCCATACTCACTAACACTACACCAGCCATACACACTCACACCACACCCACTAACAATACACCAGCCATACACACTCACATCATACCCACTAACAATACACCAGCCATACACTCTGACCCCATACCCACTAACAATACGCCAGCCATACACACTGAGCCCATACCCACTAACACTACACCAGCCATACACTCTGACACCATACTCACTAACACTACACCAGCCATACACACTCACACCATACCCACTAACAATACACCAGCCATACACACTGACCCCATACTCACTAACACTATACCAGCCATACACACTCACACCATACCCACTAACAATACACCAGCCATACACACTGACCCCATACTCACTAACACTATACCAGCCATACACACTGACACTATACTCACTAACAATACACCAGCCATACACACTCACACCATACCCACTAACAATATGCCAGCCATACACACTGAGCCCATACCCACTAACACTACACCAGCCATACACACTGACACCATACTCACTAACACTACACCAGCCATACACACTCACACCATACCCACTAACAATACACCAGCCATACACACTGACCCCATACTCACTAACACTATACCAGCCATACACACTGACACTATACTCACTAACAATACACCAGCCATACACACTGACACCATACTCACTAACAATACACCAGCCATACACACTCACACCATACTCACTAACACTACACCAGCCATACACACTGACCCCATACTCACTAACACTACACCAGCCATACACACTGACCCCATACCCACTAACACTACACCAGCCATACACACTGACCCCATACCCACTAACACTACACCAGCCATACACACTGACCCCATACCCACTAACAATACACCAGCCATACACACTGACCCCATACCCACTAACAATACACCAGCCATACACACTGACGCCATACCCACTAACACTATACCAGCCATACACACTCACACCATACTCACTAACACTACACCAGCCATACACACTGACACCATACCCACTAACACTACACCAGCCATACACACTGACCCCATACCCACTAACACTACACCAGCCATACACACTGACCCCATACCCACTAACACTACACCAGCCATACACACTGACCCCATACCCAATAACAATACACCAACCATACACACTGACACCATACCCACTAACAATACACCAGCCATACATACTGACCCCATACCCACTAACACTACACCAGCCATACACACTGACACCATACACACCATCACTCACACTAAACCAGCCATCCCAATATGCACATTAACACTCACACTAACACATGCTACATTAATATACTCACTGTACACACCAATATACTCACTAATATTAACAGTCACTAACACACATCTTCACTAACCACCCCAGTATAGCAACACTCACCCATGTTTCACCCATGTAAATATACACTCAGTAACATAAGCTCTGAAACTCTACACATCCAAAGCCCAATTTAAAGGCTGTTAGGAGCAGAGATCTGGTGAAGAATCGCAGTTTGTCAGCAGAAAACCAAACCTATCCAGACCTGCAATCTTTCTTTTTCTGAAAAGTGTTTTTCTCCTATGATCTTCAGTAAGTCTGTGGACACTAGTGTGTACACTAATTTGGAAAAAGCAGACCAGCATCACAAACACAATAATTTTAAACCATCAGTTTCAACTGTATAGGAAACTGAAGCTGATTTGGCAGTGACAGAACAGGGCATACCACGTCTAGTTCATTAGGCCTGGAGGCCTATAGCTAGCCCAGAGGAGTGTTAAAGCACTGAAACAGAACAAAAGCATGAGGCAGGCAGCCTGCTTTCCCGAGGGCCTGCCGCAGGCACTAAGCCTCGGAGGCTGGAAAACTGCACTCCGAGCTATGAATCCCACCTCCGTAGTCGCTTGATTTGCCAAGAAAATCGTGTGTGAAACGAGAACCCTGTTCCTCAAAAACCTGACGACTGCTTCCAGTTCAGGTCAGCGTGTGTAAAGCAGTAATTCTGGGAAAGCAAGACAGGCCTTGAGTGTACACGTCCGTTTGACCTTTTTTTTTTTTACTTTTTTTTTTTTACCTCTTGCTGACCTCTGACCCTCCCACCTGACGCAGTTCCAGCAGACGTCCGAGCACGCTCTGTTCTCCTGCTCTGTGGTGGACATCTTCACGCAGCTCAACCAGAGTTCCGAGATCATCAGGAAGTTGGAGTGTCCTGACCCCGATATCGTGGCCCAGTATAACCGCCGCTTTGCTAAGGTAGACTCCCACAACGCTGGAAAAAAAAGTGTGAGAGTGTGGCGTGGTGTGTAGTGTGGGGGTGGGGAGAACGCTACTGGTGGAGATATCACCCTGTCACTGATATTTCTGCAATGCTGAGTCTGGCTGGGCTGTCATGCCAGTAAACCTTACTGTGGGCGTGTGAGAGACAATAAGTCTTCCTCAACTGCTTTACACACCTCTGCGGAGTACAGGTCAAGCTGCAGAATGGTGATGCAGTTTAATGTCACATAAATGGACTAACTCCAAGACTATTCAGAAGTTAAGTGGTTGCAAAATCTTATTAATTGGGAACACATGTTCTAACAATTTGCGGTAAGAGGCATTGGCTCGGTCTCTCTTTCGCTCCACACCTTTATCTGTTCTCTGTTACTCCTTTCTCTACTTCTTCTCCTCTCTTCATCTCACACACCTATTTTCTGCTGTCTTTCATATACTGACAGCTGGATTTTAGACTTAATTAATGTTTCTTTACTACACTCACCCCCCCCCCCCCCCGTTTTAATCAACACCGTTGGGTTTTTTTTTTTTGCTCAGAGGTGTGTGTGTGGGTGTGAGAAGCTCTGGGTAAGACCTGACATGTTCAGACACGCTTGCTTAAATGGAAGTCGTACGCAAGTGTGTGTAAATATCCAAGCCTGGCTTCTCAGATTGATCAGGGACTCCTCTACTGGGTTTGCCATTTGTTATTCCGGGCAGATTCCTGTTCCAGTGTCTGTTTCCTGGCTGTCACAGGTTTGTGGTGGGCGGGTGGGGGTTATTTTGAAGCCTGCATCACTGGGTGGCGTGCGTAAACGTGTTTGCGTCTCCCCATCAGACGATCACCATGGCGCTGCTGGAATACTGCTCCATCCTGGACAAGAGCTTCAGCTCCTACTGTCAGAAGGAGAAGATCATGAGTGGCTCCAGAGGAGCAACGCAAGCACATGCAGTGACAACACAGGCAGCTAAAACACCCTGAATAAACACAGTGAAAACACACGCAGCAAAAACACCCTGAATAAACACAGTGAAAACACACGTAGCTAAAACACCCTGAATAAACACAGTGAAAACACATGCAGCTAAAACACCCTGAATAAACACAGTGACAACAGACGCAGCAAAAACACATGTAGCTAAAACACCCTGAATAAACACAGTGAATAAACACAGACAGCTGAAACACTGAAAAGCACTGAAAGCATGCAGCAAAAAGAGTATAAAGGCACAGTGAAACAGTGAAAAATGTCCAGGAAAATTAAAAGCATGTGGTAATATGGTTTTGGTTGTGTTGTTTAGTTAGTTTACTTCAGCAAGACTTGTTGGTTCTCCAGATTGGTACAGTACCTTATCACTTCTCCTTCTTTCTTACTTGTCTGTATTCCTCTCCCTCTCTCTCTCTCTCTATCTCTCTCTGCAGCCCTGTGTGCTCATGAATAATGTGCAGCAGATACGAGTGATGCTGGAGAAGATGTTCGAGGTCATGGGAGCCAAGCAGGTTAGTGGGATATGTACACCGTCTTCCACCTGTCTGTATGTCTCTCTCTCTCTCTCTCTCTCTCTCTCCCTCTCTCCTTCTCTCTTCCTCTCTCTCGCTCTCTCTCCCTCTCTCTATCTCTCTCTCTCTCCCCCCTCTCCCTCTCTCTCCCTCTCTCCCTCTCTCCCTCTCTCTATCTCTCTCTCCCTCTCTCTATCTCTCCGACTCAGTTCTATTCATCATTGTTGTTTTTCACTCCCTCTCTGGAGTGACTGACAAGCTTGTTGATTGGCTGGGAGGGAGGGGTTTGGTGACTGGCTGGGAGGGAGGAGTGTGGTGATTGGCTGGGAAGGAGAAGGTGGGGTGTGGCAGGGACCTGTCAAACTGGCGGGCTTTTTTTTTTACTTATTCAGCGTCTTCTCTAAGGGATGATCAATGTTGTTTTTAAGTGTGCGTGGGTGGATGCGTGGGTGGATGCGTGCGCCCGTTTGTGGGTTTGAGTGTGTGTGCGTCTTTGTATTTCACTGCGACAACACAGAAGGAGTAGGTGCCAGTAAGTGTATAACTCAAATGTGTCTCACTGTGTGACTGACACATGGCTGCGATGTGACTGTGTTTATCTGGTTATTCTGCACCCGAAGCGTGAGGAAGAGGAGGAGCCAGAAGATATGGATGAAGAGCTTTGTGAGGGGAGAGAGAGGGAGATGGTGAGAGATTGAGAGATAGAATGACAGAGTGAGGGCCAAATTCATCAAACATACCATCAGATTTAACACGACGTTAAGAGCACATGTCGCCGGGCTAACGCGCTTCCTCATTCTTAAATATAAACCGCTAGTGGCTGCATCCCAGCTGTGTACTGCACACTATATAGTATATACCTTATAGTATTAATGACCTTAATAGCATGGGTTTGGCGAGTTAGTACACAAAATATTAACGTACTTCAATTCATACTAACAGGAAATGATGATGCGTTGCTATGCCAACATACTTAGTTGTAAGCTATAACTTAAGATATTTTCTTTGATAAAAAAAAAAAAAAAGGAATTAACAATACTTTTCACCGTACTGCTATACGACGACAAATCCCATAGAAGGGTGCTGCTTCCAGTTTTCTTTTTAGACAGTTGTTTTTCTGTGAATTAAACTGCAGCCTTCACAGGTTTACCACGGTAAACGGCGATGTTTCACGTGGTTTACACTGCTAGTAATGTTCTAACGCCGCCTCTGAGAGACTGAGTAGCAAAACGTTCACAGCTGCGTTTAAGAAAAACAGCAAAACCAAAATAAAAGGCAGTTGGGCTCGACATTGGTCCATTCAAACCATACACAAACAAACAAACAAACAACCCCCCCCCTCCCGACAAGTTCCAAGTATGAATATTGGATTTCTGAATATACTCAAATTTGGTCATTTTAACTACAACTACAAACTATTCTGAAAAACTAGTCAGTATTAGAAAATGGTACGCAATTATGGCACAGCCAGTATATGTTATGGTTTGACTGCGTTTTGTTCTCATTTGAATATGACAGTAGTGATTCATAACAGGAGCTGATATGGACTGGATGATCTTCTGGCAATATTTGGTTACACATGCAAGTCATGACCAATATTCTGCATTCATTGGAAAGGCACTTTTTTGTCTGTTTGGAGCGAGCGCGATGACAAACCGCATCTGCGGTAGGAGAACAGGAATGTGACGGTGACTTGCTTGAGTAGGATCTCAGGATGCCAACATTTGCCACTAGAAAAGCAAATGTAGGTGCTGGAGAGGAAGAAACTATAAATCGATATAGGCTGAGAAGAGACACAGTTGTGCTTCTCAGCCCTGATTTAGAAGTGCTGAAGTAATCGACTCGGCGCAACTGTGCAGGTCCCTTCTTGGTGAAAGTTACAAACGCATTTTTCTGTAAATGGCAATTTTCAGTACCACTGGTCTCATGACTGGGATTAGTCACCAGTCTCTTGGGTCTTAAATATTTATTACCTCATTTATATGTCAGTTTTGACTGACTTTCTTGTAATATACTGCAGTAAATAAGTTGACACCGGTGCAACAATTATCCCCATAGTGCAAACATTGGTGATAATTGTCACTATTATAACCATGGTGATAACGTCATGAATATAAATTAAATACCATGTGTCACGTTTTGTATGGTGTATCATGGTTGCCAACAGGTTTTATGAATCTGGCCCATACTAATTAAATTAGTGTACTAGTAGAGAGATGTGCTGTCATACACACTGTTTTCCTCCTCTTCTTCATCTTCATCCCATCTTTAGCCAATCTCTGATGAGGAGGGCAGTGAGATCTAAAGTGTGTGTGGGTATGGGTGTGGTTTCTGTGTGTGTGTGCGCGCATATGCGCACCCGCTTTTGTGTGTATTTGCATAAGTATTGAGTGTTTTGGCATGCAATACAGAAAGTGTTACTACAACAAAAATGACCTTTATGCGCTGTGTTAGAACACTGTGCATAATATGAATTAAGGTTCTCACATTTTTTCATAGTTGCTAGTTATCATATTCTGTAAATATATTATATTTACAAATATATATTTCTTTTTTTAATAATGTCTCAATATTAATAAAGGAGAGCAAGAGGGAGTGAAACACACATTCACACAAAAACCCACACGGGAACACACACATCCACACATGCACACACAAAAACACCCACACGCACACTCAAGCATACAAAAACAGAGTGTACTGTGTTGACGAGTGTAGTGTGTTGATTACTGTAGTGTGTCTGTTGTGTGTTGATGTCTGTTGTGTGTTGATGTCTGTAGTGTGCTGATGACTAGTGTGTTTAGGAGTGTTGCATGTTTAGGAGTGTTGCATAATGATGTCTGTAGTGTGTTTAGGAGTGTAGTTTGCTGATGTCTGCAGTGTGTTGATGACTGTAAAGGTTGTGCCTCATCACATGAAACAGATGGTTGGTGAAGTGAAAACAGAAGATGTTCTGTAAGCCCTTGCAGTCCTGTTAGGTTTCATAAGCTCTGTGTTTTCCCAGAACACATTAAATTCTTCTATAAAGGTTAAACATTTGGAGATGCAGGTCTTGTGTTCAGACACAGAAGATGAAAGAACTTATTGGTTCCTCATGATGAAGGTGGTCTACTAATAAAATTATCTCTAAAAGCTCAGAAGAGGTCAGATTGCTCCTTGAATGTCGTGTCAGCCAACGTGCAAAGCAGTTTGAGTAATTATCTCATGGTTGGCTGTAATGTCAGGAAGTATTTATTTAATCTCAGAGACATTAGAGAAAAAATAAGATAGTTAATGTAGCCATGCTACCTACATTCCAGATGGTGCAGTCCACCACAATCGGAGCTGTTGGCTAGCTGGTGTTTTTACCAAGAGCCACCGGTTGCTAGGTCAGTTGCTAGGGGTTTGCCTCAGTTTAGGAATCTGTGAGCATGTCGCAGTGTTGCTTCGGAGAGCAGAGTTTCCAAAACGGATCAATCTCAGGCCAGAACAAGTGCACAGACACACGTACACACACACACACACACACACACATATACACATTCACACACACACACACACACACACACACAAACACACACACGCACACTCACACACACACTCACACACACACACACACACTTTCACACACACACACACACACACGTGCACACACACACATACTCACACACACACGTGCGCACACACACACTCACACACACACTCACACACATACACACACACACACGTGCGCACACACACACACGTGTGCACACACACAGACTCACACTCACACAGACACACACACACATATGTGCGCACACACACACTCTCACACACACACACACACACACACACAGACATATACATACACACACACACACACACACACACACACACACACAGGTGCACACACACATGTGCACATACACATGCACACACACACACACTATTATACACTAACCTCTGCTTTGACAAACACCCACATACACACACCCACATACATTCACACAAAAGCAAAAAAAGCCCCCAGCACCCACCAACTATATATATTTTACAGCAAGATGTATAGTATCTCCAAAATGTGAAAGGTTCTAGGTTCTAAAAGCATTCCTCAAGGCAATGAGTGTGTTTAATCCATTGCAGTCTGTGTGTCTGCCATTATACACAGTCATATGAGAATATTACCACCTACCTAATAGTGGGAATGGCCACCTTTGGCTCGGATGACACTACCGAGATGTCTTGGCATGACAGAAGATCACCTAATACAGCTGCACTGGAGTAAGATTGAGTTAGCAGGGGAGAGGACGGGACAGTGAAACCACTCATGCAGTGGTATTAGTGGTCCAAGATCATGCTAAGAACACACTCTCCAGACATGTACACTGCCACCACCACCCTGCGTTTGGTCCACAGGTGCCTTCTGGAGGCAGTCCACATGTCAACATCCATCCGTCGTCCCAATTACAGTACTCCCGTGCACACTGGGGGCGACGTTGGCGAACCTTGGTTAACGCTGGTGCCTTAACCATGTGTCAGGCCCCAGACGTAATGGCATTTGTTCAGTGGTGATCCCTGACCCGTTCCTCCTCGCTCCTACAGAGGTTAACTGGTCCACTGTGGCGGGTCAATTGGTCTGTACCGAGCGGCCTGTGGGGCACCACTGTGCGTATGCTGTTGTGAGGCACTCAATGTGCCAGAAGTCCATTCTCGGTACACCTTCACTACAGTCGCTCTAAACATCCCACAAAGTTATAGGTTTCTGAGATGCTAGCACCCTTCGCCCTGTAATCTATTATCACGTCTTGTGCCCATGACGATCGTTTTTCAGTCTGTTACAACTGAGTGGGGCGGTCGCTTATTTACATGTGTAGCAGACCCTGTCACGTGGCATCCGTGACATCTGTTTGTGTGTGTGTGTGTGTGTGTGTGTGCGAGCATGTGTGTTAGGTGTGCTGTTTGTGTGTGTGTGTATGTCCTTTTGTGTGTGTGTGTGTGTGTAGTGTGTGTGTGTGCATTTATGTGTGCCCTGTGTCTTTTTTTTACATTTATTTGTGTTTTTGTTGTTATTTGTTTGTGTTCTTGTTTATATTCATGTTTTCATTTATATTTGATTGTGTTCATGCCTGTCTCATTGCCAGTCGGGTTGCTCACCCTCACACACCAGAGGTAGGACACATGACGATGATGATGGTTGTCATAACAACTACAAGTGTGATATAGGCAGGTTTAACACAAGGTCATCATATTATTTGGCCCATACAGTCACTGCACTGGTTATAGAGGCCACTCTGCTTGTTGTAGTGCTGTGATCTGCACTCTACTGGTGTGTGTGCGTGCGTGCGCAGCTATATGTTTTATCCAATGTCCTCACCATCTGTGGAGCTAATGGAAGCAGCTGTAATCAGATCATTACTTTTAAACACACACACCCCCCAAAACTATTTATGTACCGGCTGATTAGCCTCACTGCTACAGTGTGAACTAAGCTGGACAGTGTGCTGTTCTCAGCGGTGAGGCCCTTTCTGTGTGGTCTCTTATTGATCAGTACAGACGGGCTCAGCTTTGAGGCTTATTGATCACTCCGCTTGTGTTTGTCCCTCTTTTGTCTTGTCAATGGACAGTAGGGAGGAAGAGGACATGGTTTGTCCAGCATGGACATTAACAAATATTTCTCCCTCCAGCAGTAGTCCTGCCATGGGCCGTTAGGAACCGTCCTTATTCTGCTCAGTGTCTAGCTGGACGTGATATTGTGACTGTGTGCTTTACTACAGAACCAGTGTGTTACAGCCTGATGAGCTCTTCATATATAGAAATAAATTAATCCACACTGAGTTACACATGCACACACACGCTGTCACTTTCTGTCTCACACATGAGCACACACACACAAAGTGCAACTAATCTAACATGAGTCTAAAATATTGAGCTAGAGTTCCTATGGTACATTTGTAACCATGACAGTTTCTTCCAGTGGGTCTTGACCTGTGTGTGTGTGTGCACGTGTGTGTGTGCATGTGTG
>NC_137497.1:4703720-4711220 GCF_041902795.1 Electrophorus electricus
TTAATGCTTTATCTCCACATCTAGATCAAGTCAATAAAAGAGCTGAAGATCAAATGACCAGCGACTGCTGATTGGACGCCCGTGCCACATGGTGTGAGTGGGCGGAGACTCTGGAGACTGCGGGGGGAGGGGCAGCAGAACTGTAGCTCTTTAGGGGATGTGGCCATATCTCCCCTGGTCTCCTGCAGTGCTTTAGTTCTGACAGATGCTTGCGGTGGTCACCCTCACAAACTCACAAACACACACCAAACCAAATCTCACTTACGACCAAACAACCAAATCACTTGTGCTCACCTCAGTAGTGCTTTGTTTTTGTTTTAAACATTTCTCTTTGTTTCTCACACACACACACACACACACACACACACACACACACACACACACACACACACACACTAACACACACACACACACACACTCATGTGCTTTCACCTTTATTTTCCAGAACTTTATGGGGACCAAGTATTAAATATTTCCACAGTGATAACTGCCTCAAGTAATTGACCACTGCCATTGGACAACCACTGGGCTGGGCTGGCAGTAATTGGCTAAATGGAAATCAGTTAGAAGTGCCAGCCAATGGAGAGGAGATTCTGTATCAACCCTGTGCCAAGTAGTTTAGGTCTTTAGCTTCTGGTCCTCTTCTGTTTTTTTTTAATTGTTTTTTTATATTATCATTAATTCACAGTAATAAATAATCTATACACAATGTTTGTGAAGAGACTGCCACGTTTGGAGCATGTATTTACTGTGCACAATGTGAGTTTTGAGTTTGTTTTCATTTACATACTGTAATAACACATTTATTTAGCTATTACTAAATGCTTATAGAGACCATTGCAGCCAAAACATGCTGGTATCAATATATGAATTTTGTAAATAAAAAGTTTATGATAAATATATATATGCAGGGTTCCAGCCTATATTTTCATTGTTTCAAAATTATTTTTAACCCATATGCTTGAATAATGTTGTATTTTTAGGTTTGAGAAGGCGATCTACATTTAATGTTGCTACCTAATGTTATGAAGTATTGTGTGTGTGTCTATGGGTGTGTTAGTGTGCATGTACTGGCCAATGTAATGGAGTAATATCTCTGTTCTGTGTGTGCTGGTTAAAAATCATTTTGATAAATTGCAGCTATTGAATGGTCTTTTTGGAAAGTCAGAATGCAGGTGACAGTGTAAAGACATGTACAGTGAATACACATAGTGAACAGAGTGACCAGACAGAGTGACTGTGAATAGAGAGGGTATATCTATTGAGCTGCTGTTGTGCTCACCTGGTAAGATAGCAAAGTACATTTGTGTGCCATCCCCATAACTGTGATAAGAAATGTAGCTGTCTTGTAGAATTAGGCTTAATGAGAGCATATACAGAGAGAATTAAAGTGGACCAGAAAAGAATCTCAGAAGAACTCCACATTACATCCATCCAATCAGATTCGTAGCTGCGGGGCCTGACATTTTATAGCCATCCAATCAGATTCACAGCTGTGGAGCCTGACTCCGGACTTCTAAGTACAATCTAAACTATTTGAGGACTATTTATGATATTTTCAATCTGTGATCTGCAGCGTCCAATGCAGCAGTATGATCTAGTAATATCAGAAGTAACATTTTACACTACAGTAATAGGAGAAGTAGTGGAATGTTGGGTTTTAATATGATACACACAAAAACATAAGAGTGAATTTTAAAGTGCACTATCGGTGAACTGACTAGTCATGGGATGACCAAGCAGTGACTCTCCCATGTCTCTCTCTCTTTCTCTCTCTGTTTCTCATCTTCTTCTACTCCCTCACTTCTCTCTCTGTCTGTCTCTGTTACTCATTTCCCTCCTGTTTCCCTCCTGGTGTGAATGGGCTCTGCATGGAAATGGTTTCAGTCCTATCTGGATGGATGGTCCTATCATGTAACAGGGAGAGGATCCAAATCCAAATTGTGTAGACTCTCCACTGGTGTTCCACAGGGCTCAGTGTTGGGGCCTGTTCTCTTTGTATACTCCTTCTCTTGGTGATGTAATACCTTCTCATGACTTCTCCTACCACTGCTATGCCGATGACACCCAATTATTCCTTTTTTTCCCCACCCATTGACACATGGATGTCCAGACGTATCTCAGCATGCTTGACTGACATTGTGTCATGGATGAGAGCCACCACTTACCTGAAGCTCAGTCCAGTAAAATCGAGTTTCTGTACATCACAGGAACTCCCAGCCCTTACCATGACCTCACAGTTTCCTTCGAGAACTCCCTGGTATCACCATCCGAAGCTGCCCATATCCTGGGCATAAGTTTGGACAACCAGTTGTCGTTCTCAACTCATGTTTCAAATCTAACCAGGATTTGAAACATCCTGTGATCTCAAAGCTCGACTACTGAAACTTGCTACTTGGTGGACTTCCTCTAAGAGCTATCAGACTTCTAGAACTTGTCCAGAATGCAGCAGCGCAACTGGTTTTCAATATTCTGAAGTTCATACCGACTTTCAGTAGCTGCACACATCAGAATTAAAACCTTGATGCTCCCCTACAAAGCCAAAAATGGACCAACCCCTTCATACATGAGGTCAATGATCAAAGCCCGATCCGTACCTCAAGTACTTCAAACCTCAAGTACGGCTCGGCTTGAAACACCATGCTTCAAGTTTCATGGAAGACAATCATTGAGACTATTCTCTGTCCTGGCTCCTACACGGTGAAACGAATTTCCGCTTGCTGTCCAGACAGCAGAGTCCCTTGCAGTCTTCAAACGCAGACTGAAGACCTGTCTATTTGAGACAGTTGACTAACTGAAACTCCAGTGCTTATTGTTTATTGTACTGATTGTTGTCTGTTATAGAGCTTATATGTATTTTGTACTTCTAGGCATCAGCATTGATCCCTTTATTTCTACAGTATTCTGGATCATTGGTATATTGGACTCTAACCTAGTGTAATGGTTAGGATGTGTTCTATGAATTCTATAAATGACAAAGCACTTTTGTAAGTCACTCTGGATAAGAGTGTCTGCCAAATGTCATAAATGTAAACTGTTCTGAGGTGCACCCCTCCTTGAAACTCTCAGTGTGTTTATGTTTGTGAATTAGTAATGGTAGTTGAAGAGTTTATTTCTGTAGTAAACAGTGGATTTATGTTTGTGAATTTTTAATGGTAGAGGAAATGTTTATTTCATTAGTAAACAGTGTGTATAAACAGTGCAGCTGGACATGTAGCGTAAGTACTGCAGTCTTACAGAATACAGAAGGACTCTGTGTTAGCCCTGCCTGCTCTGTCTCTGAGCCTGTGTGTGAGTTAAAACATTCATGCGGCTTATATATGAGATAGAGATGCTTTTAACATTTTGTGACTGCGTTTGTGTGTAAGTATGTGTAATAGTAAGTTTTTTCACTGATGTTTTTTAACATTGTGTGTGTGTGCGTGTGTGTGTGGGGGGGTACTGTTGCTGTCCTTTTCAGTCACAACTGAACCACCTGGAAAGAAGATACATTAGTCCCTTGACCATCCCCTTCCTTTATCAGAACCAATATACTGAACTCAGATCAGTTGTTGCCTTTTGAGTGTTTGTTAGTGAAGGTTTGCACATGCGTGTGGGGTGTGTGTATGCTTCCCACAGTCAGTGTGTAGTGAGTTGAGTGTGAGGTTTTTAGAGTGGAAGAGAGAAAAAAAGTCACTTCCTTTTTAGTGTGCAGGAAATTGATACTTTAAGCAAGAAATGGGAGGGACAGCATAAAAGACATGGCAGAGAGAGAGAGAGAGAGAGAGAGAGAGAGCAGCGGGGGAGAGAGGGAGAGAGAGCGAGGTGGGGGAGAGAGAGAGAGAGAGAGAGCGAGACAGTGGACAGAGAGCGCTCAGGAGGTTGGAACAAAGGATCTGTCATAGTGAGAAAGTTTAAAATAGCAGACCACAAGTGAGAGAACACAATCTCAAGACGAGAAGAAGAAAAGAGGAGACCGAAAGAAGAGAAAACCAAGACAGTGTGTGAGTTGTCCCGCCCGTGCCGTGTTTATCTGGAGTTTGTGTGTGTGTGTGTGTGTGTGAGTGAGAGAGAGTGAATGAATCTCCTCTAAATGCCAAACCCACCCTCCCCTCTCACTACTTCTGGGCGAGAACAGACGACAGACCAGAGAACGGAAACGGGTGAGAGGTAGAGAGAGACGTGGAGTGAGAGGGAAGTAGAGGGGTGGAGAAAGAGAGCAGACGCCAGCTATACAGTGAGACATTAAGACACGCCTTTTCAAGGTCTCTGTTGGAGTAACATCTGGACTTCCCACTACTCACACACGCTTGGACAAGCAGGCTGCCAAACCCAGGACTGGTAAGTCATGAGCCTAGATGTTACAGGTCGCGTGTGGGGTCAAGGGTGTTCTCACAGGGTCCAGGAAAATTACAGGAGGTGAGGGAAGGGAAAGAAAGAGTTTTTTTTTCTCTCTCTCTCTCTCTTTCTCTCTCTGCTGTGTCTAGACTAGTATTGAAACGGTGGGAGCGTGAGAGTTCAGGAGGGATGGTCAAATATGGTGAAGCTTCAGAACTGTGTGGTGGGGGTGGGTGAGAGAGAGAGAGACTTAGATTGAAGCTGGAAAGGTAGCTACACAGTCAGAAGAGCTGTCCTCTAATCACAGTGTGTGTGTGTGTGTGTGTGTTCAAAACAAATTTGTTTTCTTAGAAATCCCTTTCATTTTGAGAGAGAGGAAAGCAGCCACATTTTTGTGAAAACCTATAGAAATGTAAACAAACAAACAAAAAAAACAATGCCAGGGTTCTTCTGGAGCGTCCGTCAATTCACACTAAGAAACTTAATTAGTTGTTTATGAAGTTCTTAATGAAGATGTATCAGTGCACACTGTGTGGGCTGTGTATCTGGTCAGTGGAAGGTCTTTGACATTTGTCTTTATGAGCTGGTGAAATATTTGCTCTCCAGCTGTGTGTGTGTGTGTGTGTATGTGTGTGTGTGTGCGTGAGAGAGAGAGAAATAACTGTTCTGCATTACTGTGATGATTTTTTTTTTGCTCAGGATTCAGTGGTGCAGTAAGTCATTGGAAGACTCTAATACTTCAAAAGTATATGACCTCTTCACATACCCAGAAGACCCCTGACACCCTGCTGAGATGTTTTATGGTTCTCTGGTAGATATGGACAGTAGGTAGTGGCAGTGGGAATCTCATTCATCCATTCATGTGTGCCAATAATTGGATAATGAGGGATGTTGCTGTCCGCAGGAAGGTTGTAGTTGCTCGCGCTTCATTGAGTTTCTTCACTTTGATATTCGGAGCACTGAGCTGGACGGTCCTCTGACTGGTTTAGACGCTGCAGGTGACTGCGTGGAGCCACCTGATCTGGCTGGGATGTCGGGAAGTGAATTAGCCCTGCCCCCCCAGACTGACCCGCCCTCACAGGCATGTATTGTGTTTTGCTGTCTTAGCCCGTGTCCAACGCTGCTAAATCTTTACACCACATGACTCGGCCCTTCCTTCATCTGCTCTGAATCACATGTGTTTACTGTCCAGCGCACTTCAGCTCCTAAGCAAAGCTTCAAACGTCACTCAGAACCATGGCTGACCCTGCGCCCGTGGACGACCTATGTCCTTAACGTGTAGCCATGTCCTAGCCTTCCAGCCGCGCCCTCAGTCCCAGACTCATACTACCAACTCGGTCAAATAATGCATGTTAATAATGCAGTCCATGACTGCCTGTCATAACAGATATCATCAGCAGGCTGCCGCGCTCATTATTGTCGATGGATTAATAATTGATTGGTCATTAGAAATTACATGGCCTTATCTGGTCAAGCGAGAGGAGGCCTGACAATCTTGCCTGCTTCTAAGACGAGCACCAAGAACAAAGCTTTGAGGATGGCGTGAATTATTCAGACATTGGCTGCTCTGACCGTGATTATTTTTCTGTTTGTAATGTGCCAGTGTTGGTGGCCTGGCACTGAACCTGAGAGTTGGACTGCGCTCATGGCTAGGAACTCACTCACAAAGGAATGGCAGAGTGTGTGTCGATAGCAGTGTACTACATCCATCTAGGACAGATAAACACTCCAGGACGGATAAACATGATGTAGCTTTGTTTACGCTTTGTCGTTAGCTCGATGGAGAGTGACCTGTCCCGTCCGGCAAAAGTCTACAGCTGGGAGCAAACCCATCAGCCACTGACTTAGGAAAGGTTTGATCCCTCTGTTTCACTGCTAACCCAACACTCATGCTGCAACAATAAGCAGCAGTATTACATTGCACTGTATGTGTTCACGCTCCTGCTAACCGCCAGCAACGAAGTTTATGAGAACAAGAATGAACAGAATAATGATGATGAGGATAGTGACAGCCTTCACTGTAATTACATGGATCTCCTGAGAAGGCCTCCAGAGCCTGTGTATGTGTGTTAAAACTCTGATTGACAAGCAGAGTTCAGTAGGAGTCCTGAATCAAACTCCTGGACTCTGAGAGCACAGGGACAGCCCCCTACAAGTGCTTTTCTCCCCAAACAATTCAGCACTTACATATTGATGTTCAGTGGGAGCTGAAAGGTCTGACCTTATGACATCACTGTTGAAATCACTGTTCCTATGGTTACAGAAGAAATTTTCATTATTCATTCATTCATCCTTATATTCTGCTTGCTTGCTATTTCACACATTATCTTTTAAAGAAAACAAACATAAAATGATTTTTAAAAAGCCATCAAGAAGAACCTGTGAGGAGTTGATCATGAGAATGCTGGTTCCAGACAGTGATGGTGCGGTCTGATTTCCATGGAGATCCAATCCCTGTAGTCTCTCCTTAACCTCTGCTTCAGTCCTGACCTGCCTGTTATCTCTGCTTTCTGCCCTGCCTTACTTTCACTTTTATACCGGTTGATCTCACCCAGAATGCGTTCCTCTTTCTTCCTTTCTACTGGATAAAAGGTGAGGTGGGGGTAGTGATCTGTAGGGTGGGGGTAGTGATCTATGGGTGGGGTAGTGATCTGTAGGGTGGGGATGGTGATCTGTAGTGTGGGGGTAGTAATCTATGGGTGGGCTAGTGATCTGTAGGTTGGGGTAGTGATCTGTAGGGTGGGGTAGTGATCTGTGGGTGGGGGTAGTGATCTGTGGGTGGGGGTAGTGATCTGTAGGGTGGGGGTGGACTGCTTCCTTGAAATGGCTCTGGGACAGAGATGGAGATGGAGCATGTCTTGACCTGTCTTAAGGGTGATGATCCTGGGAC
This sequence comes from Electrophorus electricus, assembly GCF_041902795.1. Taxonomy (NCBI): domain Eukaryota; kingdom Metazoa; phylum Chordata; class Actinopteri; order Gymnotiformes; family Gymnotidae; genus Electrophorus; species Electrophorus electricus. Next base: position 4,710,928 of record NC_137497.1, read on the forward strand.
TACTGTGGGAATTACTGTGGGTGGAGCTGGAGTTGGAGGTGGTGTGAAGCGCTGAGCCACTAGGATTCTCCTGCATGTCCCTACGTGTTGCTTACACAGCTCTGAGCGGCGTGTATGTGTATGTGAGAGTGTGGGGCCCTGCTGCATTTGAAAAGAGTGTAGGACGCATTGCTCAAACATATGGACTAGACAAAACATTCAACTGCATGAATGTGAGCTGGATTCATGTGTGTTTGTGTGTTATGTGTGTGTGTATGTGCACTCTTCTTTATGTATTGTTTCAGTTAATTCCT
>NC_137497.1:4713720-5091220 GCF_041902795.1 Electrophorus electricus
TGTTAGCTGTGTGTGAGTGAGTAAGTTACAATGCAAAGGTTGGTTTCCCAAAATGTTTGTAACGCTAAGTACTTCGTAGCCTCGTACCTTCTTAAATTTATGAACGTTTCTTGAAACTCGTTGTAACTAATGTAGTACTTAAACTCGTTCACAACTTAAAAGAGTTCTGACCCATTCTGACTAAGTGCTTCTTAACTTGAATTTCACGTGCTGTTCTACCTTAAAAAGGATTAAGGTGTTCATTTTTGTTTAGAAAAACCTCACACTGGTTTTAAGCACAGCAACAGCACAACTGCATATATAAAAACATTAAATCATTTTTATTTATTTTTCATAATATTATTTGTTAGTATTTTCCTAGTATTAAATTTGAATGCATGTATCATTGTTTAGTGTGTAGTGTCACAACTTCCCACTATGAAGGTATTTTAGTACCAGTATTTGGTAGCAAGCAATATAACAAGCAATATAATATGATTGAAGTACAGTAGATTTTTTGTTCATGTACACATTTATATGAAATTATATATATCTACATAAACACTGCCTGGCCAAAAAAAAGGTCACACACTACTATTTCGTTAGACCGCCTTTAGCTTTGATTATAGCACTTATTTCTGTCCAGAGTTGCATTGATTTTTCCCCAAGATCTTGTATTGATGATGGGAGATTTGGACCACTATGCAAAGTCTTCTCCAGCACATCCCAAAGATTCTCAATGGGGTTCAGGTCTGGACTCTGTGGTGGCCAATCCATGTGTGAAAAGGATGTCTCATGCTCCCTGAACCACTCTTTCACAATTTGAGCTCTATTAATCCTGGCGTCGTCATCTTGGAATATGACCTTGACATCAGGGAAGAAAAAATCCATTGATGGACTAACCTGGTCATTCATTATATTCAGGTAGTCAGCTGACCTCATTCTTTGGGCACATAACGTTGCTGAACCTAGACCTGACCAACTGCAGCAACCCCAGATCATAGCACTGCCCCCACAGGCTTGTACGGTAGGCACTAGGCATGATGGGTGCATCACTTCAGCCATCTCTCTTCTTACCTTGATGCACCCATCACTCTTGAACAGGGTAAATCTGGACTCATCAGACCACATGACCTTCTTCCATTGCTCCAGAGTCCAATCTTTATGCTCCCTAGCAAACTGAAGCCGTTTTTTGCCGGTTAGCCTCACTGACAAGTGTCTTCTTAAGGCTACACAGCTGTTTAGTCCCAATCCCTTGAGTTCCCTTTGCATTGTGCATGTGGAAATGCTCTTACTTTCACTATTAAACAGATATGTTTAATAGTGAAAATAAGAGCATTTCTACATGCGAGTTCTATTGTTTTTCCACATGTGAGTTCTACTGTTGTTTTTCTACAATTTGATTTCACCATACGTTTAAGTGATCGCTGATCACGATCAATCAAGATTTTTTTCTGACCACATTCCTTCCTTGACGATAGTGTTTCCCCACTGTCCTTCCACTTTTTAATAAGGCGTTCAACAGTTCTTAACCCGATTTTAGTAGTTTCAGCAATCACCTTAGATGTTTTCCCTGCTTGATGCATGCCAATAATTTGACCCTTCTGAAACAGATTAACATCTTTTCCACAACCACAGGATGTGTCTTTCGACATGGTTGTTTGTCAAATGAGAAGCTACTCACTGCATCAGTTAGAGTTAAATAACTTGTTGCCAGCTGAAACATAATCACCCATGCAGTAATTATCCAATGGGAGGCTCTTACCTATTTGCTTAGTTAAATCCAGGTGGTGACCTTTTTTTGGTCAGGCAGTGTGTGTGTAATATATATATATATATATATATATATATATATATATATATATATATATATATATATATATATATATATATATATATATATATATATGTGTGTGTGTGTGTGTGTGTGTGTATGTGTGTGTGTTTTTCAATTGATTCCACCTATTTATACTGCAAGTGTGTTTTACATCTTTTTTATACCAGTAATTTAAACACTTATTAGTTTTAGCTTTAACTGGAGCACTCTCATTTATATCACTAACTATTTAGAGTTAAAGCAGACCAAAGAGCAAGAACAGAAGCAGAAGGTTTGCGTTTTGTTCTTGAAAAGTGAAGCAGTGCTGTTATTTATACACCGTATAACCTCCTTATAACTAACACATCTGTTCTGGAGTTCTAGTGAACTCCCAAATATATGAATAATCAAGAATATATGAATATGTAACTGTGCAGGTCACTGTTAAGGATGCACGGCGTTGTGGAGTAACCATTAGCACTAACCTAGAACTGTGTGCATGCTTCTTTGTTAGTGGCTGGTTAAAACATTGGTTTGTGCAAATGTGGTTTTAGGTTTTAAAACTTCAGCAAACTTGCAAATGACACTTGTGTACATCCCTTCACTGTAAATGTGGCTTACAAACAAAAAATAAGATCAACTTGTGTGCCTTCCCACTGAGGTGCGAGGGTCTCTTGACCTTCTTCCGCCTGGTTGTTCTTCCCCCTGGTTGTTCTTCCCCCTGGGCTGTCCTCCCCACGTGTGCTTCCTGTGCAGGCAAAGACCATGTCACAGAGACTTGCAGGACTCTGGGCTTGAGAGAGAGACTTTAATAAGGGTGTGGTCCGCTGGAACGGTTCAGTGATTCAGTCAGGAAACGACGGTGCAAATGTCTTTTTAAAGATGTGAGATGGTTTGTGTGTGTGTGTGTGAGGGAGATGATGAGCCATTGCTGGGAGGCTGTACGTTTTAATCCTGTGAATAAAAAAACCCAGAGACAAAAATGTACTGCTCTCAAATTCAAAAGAGAATTCCCAGATTCCCAAACAACAAAGACACTGATGCATATGTCGGCTGCCAGAGTTTAAGCAGAGTGCCACTGAATGACTGCGGCATTTGCTTACAGAGATGGAGGTCCAGTGTCTGCTGCTCTCTGTGTAATGGAAACACTTTTCCAGAAGGTTTTGTGTGTGTGTGAGAGAGAGGTTGAGTGTGTTTTGTGTGTTCTTGAGATGCTGTTCCATTTAAAACACACAAACCTATATATACACACACACTGTTTCTATAAATAACTCGAGGGGTGAAGTCACTCAGAAATTATTTCCGAAGGCGTGTGTGTGTCAAATTTTGATCAATGAATTGTGTGTGTGTGTGTGTGTGCGTGTCTAGGAACAAGGCAGGAGTGTCTGGGTTTGCTCTGTGAGTGTTTGTGTTTTTTTTTTGCACAGGTCTGAGGAATGTCCTCACTGACCTCTGTGGCGTCCAGTCCAGTCTTTCATCACTGTTCACTAGAAAATCCCTCCTCTTTTAAGACACAAGAACTGTTTTTTGTTGTTGTTGTTAATTTCATTTAACATGCACAGAAAACTTGAGTACCTGCTAAATCTGACACATTTACTTTAATGAGGCCAAAAGAAATGCCTGAAACTGTGTGTGTGTGTGTCTGTGTGTGTGTCTGTGTGTGTGTGTGTGTGTGTGTGTGTGTGTGAGTGTGTGTGTGTGTGTGTGTGTGTGTGTGTGTGTGTGTGTGTGTGTGTGTGTGTCTGTGTGTGTGTGTGTGTGTGTGTCTGTGTGTGTGTGTGTGTGTGTGTGTGTGTGTGTGTGTGTGAGTGTGAGTGTGTGTGTGTCTGTGTGTGTGAGTGTGTGTGTGTGTGTGTGTGTGTGTGTGTGTGTGTGTGTGTGTGTGTCTGTGTGTGTCTGTGTGTGTGTGGGTGTGTGTGTGTCTGTGTGTGTGTGTCTGTGTGTGTGTGTGTGTGTGTGTGTGTGTGTCTGTGTGTGTGTGTGTGTGTGTGTGTGTGTGTGAGAAACCTTGTTGGCTTTTATATGGTTGACTGTGTGTGTCTTTTTGAAACATATTTGACTTTTATATGGTTGACTGTGTGTGTGTGTGCCTTCTCAGGTGGGTGATGGACAGATAGAGAAGACGACCTGTAGCTATGTCCTTCTTTGGCCTTGACTGTGTGAAAAAGAAAGAGAAAGGTAACTCACATGACAGCATAGCCAGCACAAACCGGCACAACCAGCCCCCGTCGGCCCGAGCACTTGTAGTTCAGAGTTAGTCTTTCATCTTTCTGTGAAGCTCAAAGTCTCTCTTGCACCTATATGTCAAATGACCATTCTCCACTTGATATCCTGGAGTTCATAGGTTTTCTATAGACAGTGTGTGCAGTGTTGTGGAGTGAAACGGGGCATCTGAGATCCAGCAGCTCTGAGGTCAGCTCCAGCATCTGAGTAAATGCAGGGGTGTTGCTAACAGTTGCTGGAGTTGACCTGCTGACATGCTGAACTTGTGACTTAATGACACCTGCTTCCCATCATATAGGGCTAATAATAGTAGTAACACATTACTAAGGAAATGTGGAAACACATCTGGATTAATGGTATGTCTCTCCTGGGTTAACACATTCGGATTTTATATCTTATCTCTCTGTCTCTCCCTTTCTCTCACCCTTCCAATCTCTCCCCCCCTCCTACTCTCTCTCTGTCCCTCTCTGTCCCTCTCTAGCTCTCTCTCCCTCACTCACTTTCTCCCTGTCTGTCAGTCACACACATTTAAACCCTCTCTGTCATCTTGGGGGATGTATCTTTTGTTCTGTTCTGAGGAGAAACTTTGTATGATGTTAATTTTTGTTGTAAGTTGTCAGTTTTTAGAGTGTATTAGAGTGTTGTTTTGTGAATATTGTTTAAAGGAGGAATGTGTCTTGAACTGTGAGAATTTTGTACCACTGGAGTGTATTGTTTGACACCTTTCTCTGTATCATTTTATAGAGACGGAGAGGAAAATTCGTGCAAATGATAGGGAACACAACCTCTCTTTCAAATATGCGGTGAGTGCGATTCCCAGAAATGGAAACCAGCAACCCCTTGATTACTTGATTCTCCTTATAAAGGATATTTTGATAGAAAATCCTCACGTCATTATTATGAAATATGATTATATTCCAGGCCAGATATAGAATCTTTACCTTCCATAGTGATAAAAACACAGGCAGACTTCTCCAAGTGCAAAAGCTATCGTCTCTTTGCTAGATCTTTTGATCAGCTGTTTGGTTTCTCTCATCTCTAAATCCTAGCATATCTTCACTTCCCCTGACTTATTAGGGGTCTAGTGTGGACTTTCTTCTTTACTATGACCGTCAGCGGGTGCAACACAGGAAAGGCATTTATAACGTGTGTCATGTGACCTTACAGACCAATGCCATCAAGACGTCTAAATACAATGTGCTCACCTTCCTTCCGCTCAACCTGTTTGAGCAGTTCCAGCGCATCGCCAACGCTTACTTCCTTTGTCTGCTCGTCCTACAGGTGGGCCACCAACACTGTGCGTGTGTGTTTTGTTTTTGTGTGTGGGTGTTTCTGTTGTGCATGCATTTTTGTGTGTGGGTGTTTCATGCTTGTGAGTGTGTGGGTGTGTGTGGGTGTTTCTGTGTCTATGGTGTGACATCAGCGTTTTGTGCATGTGAGTTGGTATGCCTATGAGTGTGTGTGTGTGTGTGTGTGTGTGTGTGTGTTTAAGAGCGTGTATGCATTTGTAAGTGTGGGGTGTGTGGTTTTGGGTTTCTGAGCTGGAGCAGTGGTGCTTGACTCTTGTGAGTTGCTCAGAACTGAAGTACTTGTATGAAGACATCTGGTTGTGCAGAGATAACACTGGCATGCGAGCTATGAAGCACCCCAAATATATCTGTCTGCAAAATGTCAGACCACGTTTGTTACCAACTACACTAAAACAAATATAACATGAATCAATGGTAAGGTGAAACACGCCAAGCTTTTTTGTATTTAACAAAGTCTGATTTGGCTTTGGATGAGACTGAGGAAACATTTTGCTTATCAGAGGAAATTACCTTTGACCCAGTGAATTGAAAGGCTTGGGAACACTGTTATGACTACTGGAACTTGGTGGTCACATGACCTGTAGGTGTGACTTGTAGAAGCTTTGTGAATGATGGCAGGCTGGGGTCAAGTCGAGCAGTGCTGACGGAGAGGTAAGTCTCCCTTACAGAGAAAGGAAGTGAGATTCTCAGAACAGGAAGTTGTCTCAGTCTATTTCATTCTGTGGGTGATTTTGTAAGGTTCTAAGTTATGAGAAACAGAGCTGGTGATCTCAGAACACGCTGAATGCTCTGGCTGTAGTTTGTGTTAGATGTTTGCTTTGTTTCTTTAATCCATATTTATGACTTTCTTAATCTTGATTTAAAAGGTTCTACATAAATAAAGTTCATTATTATTATTATTATTATTATTATTATTATTATTATTATTAGTAGTAGTAGTAGTAGTAGTAGAAGTAGTAGTAGTAGTAGTGGTGGTGGTGGTGGTGGTGATGATGGAAAAGGTGAATGGTGAGCATATGGAGTATCTGACCTATGACCTTTATATAATTTCTGCTATGGTACTTCACATGCTGCAATTGCGTGTGATGTAGCCCCAAACACGTGCAGAAAATGGTGAGAAAAAGGACAGACATCATCTGAACAGATAAATAAGTCGAGCAGCTAAACATGAAATTAAAAAGGCCTATTGCAGAAAAAGATGTGAAAGTTTGTTTTCACCATTGTGGAACGGCAGAGATCATGTGAGAACCTTATGTCAGCGTTTTCTAAAAGCTACATTTCCCCTTTATCTGCACTACAACACCAAAGCTGGGTTTTCAAAAGTGTCCACTTTGGAGAGAAGATCTGAAAAGATGTGTTTTAATTGGCAGAAAACACCATTTTAATGTGGATGAATGGGCAAAGCATATGTGAACAGATGCATTATCCAGTTTTTCCATGGTAGTGCGGATGAGGCCTTTTATTTTGGATTATCTTTTCATTTGGGATTAAGTATCCCTCTCGTGGTGGGTTACGAGGTTTTAGCATATAAATATACCTCAGAGTATACCTCCTAGTATGAACAAAGCGTGTGTAAAGATTGATGTTCAGAATTAATTTCTCTCCATTATAAAGGGAAGCAAAAACAAATGTTTTCACAGAGTGTAATGGTCTAATCTGGGTGACGCTATTGTGTGATGTACACATTTGGAGTGAAGTGGTTCGTAAATCTGTGGGGCGTAGCAGTAATGGCTGTGCTGGGCTTCTGTGGTGCAGGTGATTCCAGCTATCTCCTCCCTGTCCTGGTTCACAACAGTCGTGCCCCTTGCACTGGTGCTGTCCATCACTGCCGTCAAAGATGCCATCGATGACCTAGTGAGTACAACACAGACAACCACATAAACAAAAACATTCAGTGAACAACTGGTTTTCTGTTAGTGCTGTATGGTAATATGCACACACACACACACACACACACACACACACACACACACACACACACACACACACTTATACCCTTAACTATTATGGATCCTACTCCAAAATAGAGGGGGAGTTCTTGTGCGGTCTGTACATGCTCTTAATAACACTGAAATGGCCAAAACGTCAAGCAGAAGCTGGTGCATGGACTCTCAGCTGATAGGCTGCGCTGAGCGGAGTTTAATATGGAAAACTGCTGTCTGAAATAACAATTCTGCACCAGCCTCAACTAGAGAACTAGAGAGATATCTATGTCTGTGTGTGTGTGAGGGAGTGACTTGGCTTGCCACTGACATTATTCTCTTGATATGATGATGGGACCCATTGTTACAAAAACTCTCACAGTGATTAAATAATTTTACGTAGACAGAGTTCAAACTGACCCCTGTCATGTTGCAGTGCTGTTTCTTAGATTTCTTAGTTGTGTTTCTTAGATTTGTTTCTCAAGTCTGTTTCTTGGGTCTGTGTCTCAGGTTTGTTTCTCATGTTTGTTTCTCAGGTCTGTTTCTCAGATGTGTTTCTCAGGTCTGTTTCTCAGATGTCTTTTTCAGGTCTGTTTCTCAGATGTCTTTCTCATGTGTGTTTCTCAGGTTTGTTTCTGAGGTGTGTTTCTCAGGTGTGTTTCTCAGGTGTGTTTCTCAGATGTGTTTCTCAGGTGTGTTTCTCAGGTGTGTGTGTAATCAGTATCTAGATGCTGTTGGCGTCTCCTGCACGTTTCTCTGTTGATCATTTCCATCCATCGTGCAGTGTGTGCAGTACACACGTCTACACACATCTTTGTCCTCCGCTGTCTCACAGTCATGTATCACATGCTTTCTCCTCACAGAACCGACACAAGAGCGACCGACAGGTGAACAACCGCAGGGCACAGGTGCTCATTGACGGAGAGTGAGTCCTCCTCCTCATCTTCATCATCATTGCTATTATCATAATCATTATCATCCTCGCCTTTATGTGTGCCGACACTGACACTGAATTACTCTTCTCCCACATGGTTACTTTGAGCTGCCCCTACCCCACACTCATACTCTGAGCTGCCCCTACCCCACACTCATACTCTGAGCTGCCCCTGCCTCACACTCATACTCTGAGCTGCCCCTACCCCACACTCATACTCTGAGCTGCCCCTACCCCACACTCATACTCTGAGCTGCCCCTACCCCACACTCATACTCTGAGCTGCCCCTACCCCACACTCATACTCTGAGCTGCCCCTGCCTCACACTCATACTCTGAGCTGCCCCTACCCCACACTCATACTCTGAGCTGCCCCTACCCCACACTCATACTCTGAGCTGACCCTACCCCACACTCATACTCTGAGCTGCCCCTACCCCACACTCATACTCTGAGCTGACCCTACCCCATACTCATACTCTGAGCTGCCCCTACCACTGTTACTCTGGACAGCTGTTCCTATTAGCCACACTTATGATACACACCCCCAAATCATGCTATGAGGATGCTATGAACAGTATAAATACATTCTGTGATCACCAATGCGATCAGCAGCTGTTGCACAGATGAGTGCGGCACTAACCAGAGCGCTGGGTGCTGTGAAACCTACCCTCACTGTGGTAGTCGGCCAGCCTTTTCCAGTTGGCAGTTGCAGATGTCCTGAGTGTAGGTACCAAACATAACGTCTTATGTGGGAAATATTTCAAACCTGGCCGATGCGCTTTCGTTCCTTCCTTGTGCCAAGTCGTATCATTCTTTCCCAGGATGATGTAACAAGATATGCTACTGTGGCATGCTGGGTAATGTTTTTTGGGCTTTATTGTATTTCACCCTGCTCCTGTTATATGGTAGTTTGAACATGTGAGCTTTGTGGGGTGGTTTAGTGGTTTAGGTGCCACCCCACACCATATGTGACTTGAAAAGATCTCTTTTAGTCCCCTGATTTTTTATCTTTTCAGCCTCTCTGTTTACTTTCTCTCTCTCTCTCTCTCCATCTGTTTGTTTTAGACTGAGAAATGAAAAATGGATGAACGTTCAAGTGGGCGACATCATCAAGCTGGAGAATAACCAGTTTGTTGCAGTGAGAGCTCTTCTTTGTCTTCATGTCTCTACCTTTCTCTCTCACTCTCTCTCTTTTGCTCTCTCTCTGTCTCTCTCTCTCTCTCTCTCTCTCTCTCTCTCTCTCTCTCTCTCTCTCTCTTGCTCACTCTCACTCTCTCACCCACCCTCCCCGTGTTGCTCTCTGAACTCCTGTAGCCATGCAGTGATATAGCAGTGAACGCAGACTGAAGACCCATCTAGTTGTGGAATATTCAAATTATGACTGACCCTGCTCCCATATTGACTGACTAAATTAGTACTTATTGTAGGGGATTGTTTATTACCCTGATGTTGACTAAGTCTAGTAGTTATTGTTTATTGCACACATCATTGTTTAAGAGAGACCTTATGTATTCTATACTTCTAGGCATCAGCAGGGATCCCTGTATTTGTACATTATTCTAGTTCATTGGTGTATTGGACTCTAACCTACTGTACTGGCTAGGATGTATTCTATGAGTAAATGACAAGGCACTTTTGTAAGTCTCTCTGGATAAGAACGTCTACTAAATGGTGTAAATGTCAATGTGATGTAGCAGTGCTGTAGCACTGGTATAAGAATTATATAGCAGTGGATAACTGATGTAGCAGTGGTGTAGCAGTATATAACAGTGATGTAGCAGTATATAACAGTGATGTAGCAGTATATAACAGTGGTGTTGCAGTATATAACAGTGGTGTTGCAGCATATAACAGTGGTGTAGCAGTATATAACAGTGGTGTTGCAGTATATAACAGTGTTGTAGCAGTATATAACAGTGGTGTAGCAGGATATAACAGTGATATAGCAGTATATAACAGTGGTGTAGCAGGATATAACAGTGGTGTAGCAGTATATAACAGTGGTGTTGCAGTATATAACAGTGGTGTAGCAAGATATAACAGTGGTGTAGCAGTGTGTAGTTGTGGGAAGCAGGAATGAGGAGAGGGGAGGTCTCTCGGGTGATGACAAGTTGCTACATATTTTGTAGCGATGGTGCCCTACTCTAAGAGAGATTTGTCATTTTTCATGTTGGGTCATATTATGGAAGCTTGGCGTTATGGTTTGTATTTTAATGTGAAAGTGCCACATTTATTAAAATCTCTATGGTTATCACTCTCTCTCTCTGTGTCTTTCTCTCTTTCTGTCTCACACACTCACTCTCTCTCTCACTCTCTGTCTCTCTCTCTCAGGCTGATCTCCTCCTCCTCTCTAGCAGTGAGCCTCTTAATCTGGTGTACATTGAAACCGCTGAGCTGGATGGGTGAGTGTGTGTGTGTGTGTATGTGTGTGTGTGTGAGTGTGTGTGTGTGTACATGTCTTAACTCATCACACAGACCTAACAAAAAAAGTCAGTGATTCACTGAATGCTATTTTTGTTAATGTGGTTGTTTGTGTGTTGCTTGTGTTTGTGTTTGTTGATGTGTAAGTGTGGGTTTATATCTGTTGTGTGTGTGTGTGTGCGCGCGCACGTGTGTGTATGTATGTGTGTGTGTGTGTTGTGTGTGTGTGTGTGTGCAGGGAGACCAATCTGAAGGTGAAGCAGGCTCTATCTGTAATCGGAGAAATGGGAGGAAACATTGAAGCCCTGGCTGCTTTTAAAGGTGATATATATATATATATATATATATATATATATGTGTGTGTGTGTGTGTGTGTGTGTGTGTGTGTGTGTGTATATATATATATATATATATATATATATATATATATATATATATATATATATATATACAGATACAGAGAGAGAGAGAGAGAGAGGCCATTTGGCTGAACGGTAGGGCAGAAGGTTTGATATTAAGCCTTCCTGTACAGGAAGTTACTCGTAAACATACTGTTGTTTTATTTAGCTACATATCTAGTCCCTCACCACCATGTATCTATACACTTGGATGTCACAAAAATAATGGACACCAGCCAGCCAATCAGAAACAGGTATTTTCTGTGGCGAGAGTATAATATACCACATTGCACTTAGCCTTATGTCTCTCTTCCTCTCACCCTCTATCTCCCTCCCTCGCTGTCTCTTTCACGCTTGCTCTCTGTTTCTGTCTGTCTCTCTGCTGCCCTCTAGGGGAGGTGTGCTGCGAGCCACCCAATAACCGCCTGGACCGGTTTGTGGGCACGCTGGTGTGGAGAGGACAGAAGCATCCTCTGGACAACCACTGTGTCCTGCTGAGAGGCTGTACGCTGAGAAACACCGACTGGTGCTTTGGCCTGGTGCTGTTCGCTGGTGAGGCACGAACACCCCCTGGTGGTCTGAACTGAATGCTGCAGGAGAACAATCCACTATGATATTGTCGTGCTCTGGGTGTGAGTTGTACTTCTGCCCTGTAGAGGGAGCCGAGTGCTCTGGGTGTGAGTTGTACTTCTGCCCTGTAGAGGGAGCCGCGTTACCGGGGTCCTCACTCACTGTTGTTAAGCTTCTATGCTTGATTCCCTCAGGTCCTGAGACCAAGCTCATGCAGAATTGTGGGAAATCGAGTTTTAAGAGGACGAGTATCGACCGCCTGATGAATGTCCTTGTGCTCTTTGTGAGTGTGACAGAGACTTGTGCCAGAACTTTTTTTTTTTCTGTTGTTTCTACCTTTGGTATTCTATTCATATTCCATTCTATTGAAATGTTATTTTATTTATATTCTTTTATCTTGATATTCTGTTCAATTCTGCTCTGCAGATCTTTGGTTTCTTGGTGTTTATGTGTATCATTCTGGCTGTGGGTCATGGGATCTGGGAGCACTATGAAGGGACAAAGGTCATGGCCTTTGTGCCACAGCAGAATGAGGACACTGCGTTCTCATCCTTCCTCACATTCTGGTCCTACATCATCATCCTAAACACTGTGGTGCCCATATCACTCTATGTCAGGTGTGTGTGTGTGTGTGTGTGTATGTATTCCAATATAGAAATGATCTGTTTGGGAAATAGTTTCATTTCATTACCTGGAACAGGCTGATGTCATATATATATATATATATATGTGTGTGTATGTGTGTATGTGTGTGTGTGTGTGTGTGTGTGTTCCAGTATGGAGGTAATTCGCCTGGGGAATAGCTACTACATTAACTGGGACAGGCTGATGTTCCACACGGGGAGCGGCACAGCTGCTGAGGCTCGGACCACCACGCTGAATGAGGAGCTCGGGCAGATCCGTTACGTCTTCTCAGACAAGACCGGCACACTCACACAGAACATCATGTGCTTCCACAAGTGCTCCATCAATGGCAAAGCCTATGGTCCGTAACACACACACACACACACACACACACACACACACACACACACACAAACAAACACCATCTCTCACACACACACCTAGAAGATTCTGTCATTGCCATATCAGAGGTTAATTTAGTGTAAAAATTATATAGCTGCTTTCTTGTTCTGTAGGAGACGTCTTTGATTGCTCAGGACAAGGATATGGTCTCTCAGGGGTAGGACACTGATTGTATGTGTGTTTGATATCCTGGAAGACTGGAGATATACAGAGGGTGTGTGTGTGTGTGCGTGTGCACTTTGTGTGTGGGGGTGTAGCATTCTAGTCAGACACTGTGTTCATGTATGTCATTTAACATATGGGATATTGTTCACTGAATGTGTGTGTGTGTGTAGGACATGATGATGGTGGATTTCTCCTTTAACTCGCTGGCTGACCCGAGGTTCCAGTTCTATGATAACAACCTGCTGGAGGCAGTGAAGCTGGAGACACTGGAGGTGCACTCCTTCTTCAGACTTCTCGCCATCTGCCACACCGTCATGGCTGAGGAGAAAAACAATGGTCTGTGTTGGGTGTGTGTGTGTGTGTGTGTGTGTGTGTGTGTGTGTGTGTGTGTGTGTGTGTATGTGTGAGTGTGTGTTTGATTCTCATCCCCATCTTGTCTGCATTAGGCAACAACATCCTACATTTCCACTTCTACATAAATACTAAATCTAAATAATAATACCCAATTAAATATATAAATGAAATCATTTTGGATGTTTAACTTTAATATGACTACATATGACTACTTTAGTATTATTTTAATTCTTCCCAGCACTGTGTTATAAAAAAACATGTGTGTGATGAGCACTGGAATGTAAGCTTGCAAATTCATAAAGTTTGTACAACTGTAAAGTTAGCAGTAGCTAATAATATTAATGTGTTCTCTCTCTGCCTGGCTGTCTCTCTCTCTATCATTCTGCCTGGCTGTCTCTGTCTCTCCACCGTTCTGCCTGGCTGTCTCTCTGTCTCTCTCTCCACCGTTCTGCCTGGCTGTCTCTCTGTCTCTCTCTCTATCGTTCTGCCTGGCTGTCTCTCTGTCTCCACCGTTCTGCCTGGCTGTCTCTCTGTCTCTCTCTCTATCGTTCTGCCTGGCTGTCTCTCTGTCTCCACCGTTCTGCCTGCCTGTCTCTCTCTGTCTCTCTCTCTATCGCTCTGCCTGCCTGTCTCTCTCTGTCTCTCTCTCCACTGTTCTGCCTGGCTGTCTCTCTCTCCATTGTTCTGCCTGTCTCTCTCTCTCTGTCTCTCTTCCTTTCCTCTCTTTGTAGATCTGGTATACCAGGCCCAGTCTCCAGACGAGGGTGCTCTGGTGACAGCGGCGCGGAACTTTGGCTTCGTGTTCCGCTTGCGCACCCCAGAAAGCGTGTGTGTGGTGGAGATGGGAGTCCCGCGCACCTACGAGCTCCTCGCCATCCTCGACTTCAACAACGTCCGCAAGAGAATGTCTGTCATCGGTACGGCTGGCCTTCTGACTTCAGGGTTTAGATCAGAATGAGGTGAAAAGCCTCTGTCACACAAATCCTCACATGGGTGTGAAATCTGCACATGGGTGTGCCCGTGTGAAATCAGCACATGGGTGTGCGCGTGTGTGAAATCCGTACATGGGTGTGAAATTGGGACGTAGTTGTGGGTGTGTGAGTGTAAGCTTGTGAAAAGAAATGTCACGAGTGATGTGAGATGCCCTGAGTCATGTGTGATTATAACTCTCTGTCTCTCACTCTCTCTCACTCTCTCTCTCTCTCTCTGACTAGGACTTTATTTCTCTCTCTATCTCTTATTCAATTTCATTTTTTTGTTCTATGCTTTATTGGCTTTGACATGACTGTGATTTAGACAATTTATCTACAATTTCTCTCTGTCTCATTGTTCAATTCACATTCAATTCAAATTTGTGCTATTGGCATTAGAGGCAAAATATATGCTGTACAGTGCCTCAATTAAATTAAAAAACAACACAAAGCATAATAATCAGAATAATAATAATGACTAAACAAACAAACAAACAAACCAAAAAACCGAAACAAATTATTAAACTGAAGTAAGTAAGAAAGGTAAGTGTAATTTAGTAATTTGTGGGACAGTATATGAAAGCAGTTAGTCAGAATGAATCTGTCTCCCTGTCCCTGTTTCAGTGCGTAGTCCTGAGGGAAAGCTCGCTCTCTACTGTAAGGGAGCAGACACCATCATCTACAAGAGGCTGCACGAGTCTTGCAGCAAACTGATGGAAGTCACCACAGAGCACCTCAATGTGAGCAAGCAGCAGAGGGCACACTTCAAATAAACTTGTTCTATGAGCAGGTTACATGTTTTGAGTAGGGCAGAGGAAAGTATTGTGTAACAGTATTCCCTTAACAAAGTAGTGTAACACATTATAATTTAAATTCTGGTAATGATTTTACAGTAACTGACAACTGGACTTTGTTACACTCATTACTTTCATTATGAGATTCAATTTGTCTCACTACTTTCATACTTTGCTATAGTTACTTTCATTATTCTTGTGATTTTATAGAAGAGTGGAGATGTTTGTCTGATTATCTAGCCCAGTAGTGTTTCTGGTTGTCTGATTATCTAGCCCAGTAGTAGTTCCGGTTGTCTGATTATCTAGCCCAGGCCTGGTTCTGGTTGTCTGATTATCTACCCCAGTAGTAGTTCTGGTTGTCTGATTATCTAGCCCAGGCCTGGTTCTGGTTGTCTGATTATCTAGCCCAGTAGTGTTTCTGGTTGTCTGATTATCTAGCCCAGGCCTGGTTCCGGTTGTCTGATTTTCTAGCCCAGTAGTAGTTCTGGTTGTCTTTGAGTTTGCAGGAGTTTGCTGGTGAGGGTTTGCGCACTCTTGTTCTGGCCTATAAGGATCTGGATGAGGAGTATTTCTCCGAGTGGAAACAGCGCCACCATCAGGCCAGCACAGCACTGGAGGGTCGTGAGGACAAACTCAATCAGCTCTATGAGGAGATAGAGAAAGACCTGCTGGTACTCACACGAATATACGAATTGCATAGGACAAACACACTAACCACACATCATACATGTACTCATACACACACACAAACACACACATGCACACACACTCATAGACACACTACAGCGATTGTGTAGACAGCTAGAGTTTGATAATGACTAACTAAACATATTAACAGATTACATGGATGTAATCAGAGCTACAGCAATACAGGATAAACTGTAACCTTTTGGGTAATGTGTTTTAGTTAATTGGAGCTACAGCTATAGAGGATAAATTGCAGGACGGTGTGTCTCAGACCATCGAGCAGCTGGCTAAAGCTGACATCAAGATCTGGGTGCTGACAGGAGATAAGCAAGGTGCCTCACTCGGACACAACCCTCACCACTCCACCTGCTCTCAGAGGAAGAAAACCATGTTCCTCTTCCCACAAAGTTCACAGGGTACTGGTGTAGATGATACCAGGATAGTAATAATGTGAGAGTATATGCTGATATGACAGGCTTATTTAATACCTAACTCTCCTTGCAGTCATCACCCCTCTGAAGTGAAACAAAAACCAAACAAAGAGAACATACGCTTTATGCGACCCAATCAACATCCACTTCCAACACCAGCCCAGCACGTGAACCTGTCAAACTGGTGTCAGAAAAGATGCTGTTTAACACATCTGATGCCCTCTTAGACAGCGTTCATCCATCTCAGGCTGGTTTATAATCTTACAGTTTGCGGGCTCATCATGGAGCACCCGTGCATGGGCCCTGTCCAGTGACAGACCGTCTCCGTTCTGTTGCTTTTCCAGAGACAGCCGAGAACATTGGATACTCCTGCAACCTGCTGCGAGAGGAGATGGATGACATTTTTATTGTCGCTGCAGACTCCCCTGAGGAGGTCAGGCAAGAGCTGAGGTGTGTTGAGTGGTGTGAGGCATATGAGAGAGATGTACAGGTGACAGAAAGGTGGCATGGTACTGAAATTAAAGGTCTCCTAATCCTAGGGATTATTTTTGTGCTCTCCTGTTTATTTGTGTCTTATCAGAGATGCTCGCATGAAGATGCGTCTGGATTCAGGAGAGGATGCGTTCTTTATCCCAGAGAGCATTCTGGGTAATAACCCTAAAGTGGTACAGGATGAGAATGTGAATGGGGAATATGGCCTGGTCATCAATGGTCACAGCCTGGTATGACACACACACACACACACACACACACACACACACACACACACACACACACGCACACACGCGTGCATGAGACGTGCACGCACACACACACACACCACCAGTTTGGTGAGAGAAACAGAACAGTAAACATTAATTTCCCACTGTCTGTCTTTCTCTCTCTTCTCTCTTATATGTATTGATTCTCTCCTGTCTCATGCATAGACACAACATGTTTTCCCCCTCTGTGCGTGCATGTGTTTCCAGGCATATGCTCTAGAGGGCAGCATGGAGCTGGAGTTCTTGCGGACAGCGTGTATGTGTAAGACGGTGATCTGCTGTCGAGTGACGCCAATGCAGAAGGCTCAGGTGGTAGAGCTGGTCAAGAAATACAAACAAGCCGTCACTCTCGCTATAGGAGACGGGGCTAATGACGTCAGCATGATTAAAGGTACTTATGCCTTTAACCATTCAGTACACATATGCAAAGCCATCGGACATCATTTAAGATTCGATTTAAGCCTAGAAGAATGTGACATTAATCCAAGACCACGTATATTATGTTACACAGGCAATTACTGATTAACTTCTCCTTCTCTCTCTCCCTTCTTTCTCTCTCTTTCTCCCTCTCTTACTCTGTCTCTCTCCCCGCCGTAGCTGCCCATATTGGAGTGGGCATCAGTGGTCAGGAGGGCATGCAAGCTGTGCTGTCCAGTGATTTCTCCTTCGCTCAGTTCCGGTACCTGCAGCGCCTCCTGCTGGTGCACGGTCGCTGGTCTTACCTGCGCATGTGCAAGTTCCTGCGTTACTTCTTCTACAAGAACTTCACCTTCACCTTCGTGCACTTCTGGTTTGCCTTCTTCTGCGGCTTCTCCGCCCAGGTGAGGTCACTAATCGACTCAGGTAAGGTCACTAGTTGACCTGGGTGAGGTCACTAGTCTACCCGAGTGAGGTTTCTGCTGCACCCAGGTTAGATCACTAAACATTTTGCAAAAAGCACCTTTTGTGGATAGCACCATACTGTAGCGGAAAACTTTGTTTTGCTATGAGTTCTCTGTTTAGTAAGTAGGACATAAATTGCAGAAAGAGAGGGAAACACAAAAAGAGAGAGAGAGCGAGAGTGAGCGAGAGAGACAGAGAGCTAGAGATGCATTTTATTTCATATATATTTAATTCATATACACATAAATATACATGCATTTGTGTGTGTGTGTGTGTGTGTGTGTGTGTGTGCGTGCGTGCGTGCGTGTGTGCGTGTGTTATGTTTTCTTGTGTCATTGTGCAGACAGTGTATGATGAGACCTTCATAGCGCTCTATAACCTGATGTACACAGCACTCCCAGTGCTGGGCATGGGTCTGTTTGACCAGGTACAGTGAAACAAATACCCCATTAAACAGCACAAATCAAATACCACAACTACAGCAAAATGCCCCAACTAACAGCAAAAATCAAATACCACAACTAACAGCAAAAATGCCCCGACTAACAGCAAAAATACAACTAGCAGCAAATACCCCAACTAACAACAAATCCCACGTATAAACAAATACAGCTAACAACAAATTCCCCAAATTACCAACAAATAGTTGGAACTAACAGCAAATATCCCAACCATAGTGATTAATGCCTAGCCTATACTGTTACTAACAGTCATTATTGTTCAGTGAGTATTAAGAGTTCTTCACCCTGGGTCTGCTCTGTTAACCTTTATTGGCTTCTATCATGAGTGACCTAATTTTGACCAAGGGCAGGTGTTGGATTAATGTTTTTAATATACATACACACTGTAAGTGACTTTGGAGTGTTTATTAATACAGCATAAACTGGTACCATCATCTCCTGCACTGCACTTGTCCTGAAACAGGTCAGTCATAAATTCATATGACTTAGTCACGGCTAAGTTACTATTAACCCTTTAACTCCTGAAGGACTGGCAGCCTATGAATGAAAATGATAGAGCTCATACAACACAGGCAACTTAGCTATAAAATGAGAATCTTTTCTTTAGAATCTGATTTGTGATGTCATCACATGGCAAGCCTCTGCTGTCCTGAATGTTAATGACTGCTACAGTCAGTCAGCTGACCCAGGGTGAAGATCTTTGCTACAGTCAGTCAGCTGACCCAGGGTGAGGACCTCTGCTACAGTCAGTCAGCTGACCCAGGGTGACGAACCCTGCTACAGTCAGTCAGCTGACCCAGGGTGAAGAACCCTGCTACAGTCAGTCAGCTGACCCAGGGTGAAGATCTCTGCTACAGTCAGTCAGCTGACCCAGGGTGAGGACCTCTGCTACAGTCAGTCAGCTGACCCAGGGTGAAGAACCCTGCTACAGTCAGTCAGCTGACCCAGGGTGAAGAACCCTGCTACAGTCAGTCAGCTGACCCAGGGTGAAGAACCCTGCTACAGTCAGTCAGCTGACCCAGGGTGAATATCTCGGCTACATTCAGTCAGCTGCCTTCAGAGTACTGTAACACTGCCTTCAGGGCTTGCATCTAAAAGTGGAATTTAACACGAATGGTAATCTCTTAGGTTCAGCTTTAGAAGTGATTCCCCTAGTGTGAACCAAACCTCTCCACTGAACTGAACTGAACTGAACTGAACTGAACGACTCCCTTTGCTTTTAGGATGTGAGTGACGGCTGGAGTCTGGAGTACCCTCAGCTCTACGAGCCGGGCCAGCGGAGTCTATACTTCAGTAAGGGCGCCTTCATTAAGTGTGCCCTGCACAGCTGCTACAGCTCCCTGGTGCTGTTCTTCGTGCCCTACGCCGCCGTGCGAGACAGTGTGAGCACGGACGGCCACGACATCGCTGACCACCAGTCCTTTGCTCTGCTCACGCAGACGTGCCTCACCGTCACCGTGTGCGTCCAGGTGAGGGGATTGCCTTGGAAGGCTTCACTGCGCTTCCTGAAGTGTGTCATATCCCTGACTCTTTGGACATAGTGGGTGGTGGTGTCAGGGGTAGTCGTCTTGAATATTGAAACTTCTTAAATATTTAGGTGAGACAATATGTAGGCTGGGCTTGTCAGTGTTAAAATCTTCTAAAGTCCCAAAAAGGCTCATCACTGCAGCCAATGTTGCGTTATTATGTTTGACTCTTTCCTCTCCTCTCCTCTCCTCTCCTCGGTAGTTGGGGTTAGATCTGTCCTACTGGACGGCGGTGAATCACTTGTTTGTGTGGGGCAGTCTGGGTATGTATTTCCTAGTGACCTTCACCATGCAGAGCGACGGTCTGCACAGACTATATGCCTCTTCCTTCCCTTTCGTAGGTGAGTGGGACCAGTGTCGCTCATCCATACGCTCTGAGCAAAGATGCACAATTACACTGTGTGTGTGTGTGTGTGTGTGTGTGTGTGGGTGGTATAGGTACAGCTCGTAACTCTCTGGACCAGGTCACTGTGTGGCTGACGGTCCTGCTCACAGCAGTACTGTGTGTGCTGCCAGTGGTGGTTCACCGCTTCCTGTTCATGCAGCTCAACCCCACCATCAATGACAAGGTGCACACACTCTACTCACACTGATACACAACGACACAAAGTACACACACTCTACTCATACTGATACACAACAACACAACTTAACAAGGTACACACTGATCCACAACTACACAACTTAACAACAGAACTCCTATCCAACAAGACACACTCATTCATATTTCAGGGTTAGAGTGTACATCTGTTAGAGTTACATCTGTTTCACCTGGACATATGTGAGCTCATATGAGCACTGGCCATGTATAGGTGGATGGATGGATAGACAGATAGATAGACAGATTGTAGTAACTCTCCTCTGCTGACGCAGGTGAGGTTGAAGGTGCACCAGATGAAGGCCCAGCCTCCTCCCCCTCGCCGCCGTGCCAGGATCCGCCGCTCCAGCACTCGCCGCTCCGGCTATGCCTTCTCTCACGCCTACGGTTATGGTGACCTAGTCACCTCCAAGCGGTTCCTACGGCGACCGGTTCCATCGCGCTCTGCGGGATCTACTCCCGCAGGCCGCTCAGCCGCTTTCAGGCCCGCGGGCCGCTCGGCCGGGTACAGCCCGAGCGGGCAGGAGCAGAACCCCAAACAGGCAACAGAACCCACGGAACTGCAGCGGTACCGAGCCGTCCACGACGCCACCTTCTGTAGGCAGGGTGTAGCTCCTGAATGAGTGCTGGACATAAGCAGCCTGAGAACCAAATTATAGCAAAATACGAGGATGCTGTTTATATGAAAATGGTATTTGTATGAGAATGGTGTTTCTGTGAGAACAGTGTTTATATGTTTACAGTGCCGCTGTTGGTCATGAACAGCCTGCAAACATGTGTGCACACTAAGAATGATAAAGAAACCAACATATTTCATAAATATATCAAAGTTTGGTGACACACACAAACACATTATTCAGATAAGGAAGACCTAACATAAGGAAGACCGTGGTGCTTTCCTTTTGCCTTGGAGGTCACTCTGTACTGCAGTGGTGCAGTTGGAACGAGCAGGTGCCGTTGATGTCACAGAGCAATGATGTCGCAGAGGGCACATTCCTCTGCAATAGTCTGGGTCAGATTCATGAGAAAATGTCATTTCAGGGAGAAAACCGAGAAAAGCACTGTTTACCCATCCTGAGAACCCCACTCTGCCACACCGTTTCTGCCTCCTGTGCTAACGTGCTTGATTCAGCTCATCAGCGCAATGCTGATTTCATCATCTCTATTCTATTCCTGGAGAGGAATCAATGTAATCATGACACTGTGCAGGAACAGGAGCAGTGTTCTGTTGTAAAATCAAAAACAATTTGGTAGTTAACAGTTCATGCAAACATCGCTCAAACCCTCAAAAATTGAGTTATTAAGTGTTTTGAAATGTTCTGGCAAACAAAACAAGCATCCTCTATTTATTTTCTCTTGGATCTTAATGACTAAAACTGACCTTGTTGAAGAACAAGGCACAAACAGAGGAAAGATTTCAATTCGCAAAAATCTTGAGCATCTGCAGGACACAGGTAATATGATCTTTCAAGGACTCAACTCATTGTCAGCATGCCGCATCATTGCAGTCCAGAAGATCAGATTTGTATTATCATGTACATCAGAGATCAGATTTGTAATATTCCAATGTGTTTTCATATAATGCAGAGATCACATTTGTATTACTCTAATGTGTTTTCATGTAATGCAGTGCAGTTTCTCTGTGCCTGGTCAAATCTTTGTTTGACAAATTGCAACTTTGTGATAATTGACTATAAAGGTGCGGAACAAACTGAAATTAGGCAAGATTCAGGTATGTGTGCATGTGTTGGTGTGTGACACAGATGCACGTGCCTAACTGTAATGCTGAAATCTCTACTGTGCTATGACAATAATCTTGTTTCTGGTGACCTCTTATACTGTAAACCAAGGTCAGTATATATATCCAAACATGAATATTACCTGTCCTGTTTCCCAGGTTTCTTAGTGACAGCTGAAAGTTATGCATGCTGACATCAAACTAGATAATCATTTAGTTAATCATTTTAAGGCTGTCAACACAAAAGAGACAAACCTTCAATACCCACTTAGCTTTATTTTCATATGGGTGGGTAAAAAATGGTGACAGATATTGGAAACATGAAATGTCTCATTTTTTTCATTGTGTTTATTTTTGTAATGTAAAAGATTAGTATAAATAAATTACTTTTCTACTCTTGTAAATTATGCAGTTTTACCTCTCAGAACCCCTCAGAAGACAGAGAAGATAAGCCCGAGACTCTTCTCTGTACTGGCGCCAGGTGGTGTAATGAAATTCCATTGCTTGTCCACTGAGATGTCTCATATACTGAAGACCCACCTCTTCAAAAAACGCCTGAATGACCTCCACATAGATTAAGTCAGGCACCACATAGAAACACCCACAACACAGATTAATAAAGAAAATAGTTTAATTCTGGATACAATTAGCCCGTGAACAGAACCACAGCAACATGTGAGAAATATCCTCTGCCCACTAACCACTGACAGTCTGAAGACTAAGCTGAGACAAAAGGTGTGAAAAATGGTCCATGGCATTATCAGTAGCTCAAGCATCAATAGCTCAGGAATAACACATTAAGAAGACACATGGTCTAAATCACAAATAGGGAAAATGTCTGGCTTTCGTTTGCTATGAAGGACACAGATTAGCTGCAGGTGGAATCAATATCAATCATAATCACTGGAGCTGAAATGAACTAATGATGTGTTCTCATACTCATCTGTGATTTACATGCACACAAAAACAACCACTGTAAGGAGTACTAGTCTGAATGCATGTACTGAAATGAACATCATGATAACTCTATTTCTAAATGCGCCTCTAGCTTTACTTTCATAACCTGGTTTTCTTGAGTTTTATTTCCTCATTTTCAGATAAGGTCCTCTTGTCTGATGACTTTCTCATTCAGATTGTGGTTGTTGCCAATTTTGTCAAAGAACTTGTTGTTATTTAAATCCTTCAGGAATCAAAACATTGTTACTTTTTTCATTAAAAATTAAAGATTGTGATTCTGATTTGAATATTTGAGACTGATGTAATGAGACTGATTAATAATTGATGCAATGTAAATCTTATATATTATAAAGGATTAGTAGGTGAAACCCCTACACTAGCCTAGTGTCAGATATGGAAAAATAGTTATTTTTTTAATCAAAAAGATTAAGCATATATTTGATTGGAATTATGAATCAGAAACAAAGAGAACATATCTCGCATTTAAGTTAGACATGATTTAAATATTTGAAACTGATGTTTCAGACAGTTTAAACTGAATTCCAATTAGAAATATTTTATTAGTAATTAGAAATATCTTAAATTCTTATTTTTACAAGTTAAAATGTGTATGTTAACTGGAGATTTGACAAGTCCTGAATGAATTATGCATCGGGCAGCTTATGTCAGGGTGATCTGAGACTGAGACCAAGCAGTTTAACACTATGAGTGTGGAAACTCCTTTAGACAGGTGCAGTGTTCTCTCAGTCTACTGGGGGAACAGGTTCCATAACAGAAAAGGTTACAGCTATGAAATATGCTTACCAGTAAGTTAGCAAAACATTAAAGTTTTGCTTATGTAGCGTTATGAATACCTTGATCAATTGTCAATCGAAATCGATAAAATTAATTGGGGCACCACCCTGTTTAACAGGGAAAATTAGTTAATTTGTATTATTATTCCATTAATTATTATGTTAATTGAGTCTCAACTCATAAAAGTTGCAAGTTTGAAAACATAATCATTTCTATCTGAAATTAGGAATACCACTCTGGAATCACAAGTGTTGCAACTATGGGAATGTTTATTGAGTGATCGGAGATAAGGGAAAGATGCATTAAGAAAAATGTAAATAATGACTAGAGGTATCAAATTCACTAAAATTGATCTACAGCAAAACAAAACTCAAGAAACAAAATTTAATGAAAGGGCTGGAATTCCTTTAAGGCATTCTAAGTAGGTCCAATATGAACAAATCAATCATTTCTTTGTTAAACAATTTCATATCTAATGTCTTTGAAGTATCATATGAAGTATCATACACATGTGGAATATGGGAAGTGATTAAACCCTCAATGTCATCCTTTCCTACTTAAAAGCTAAATTACTAACTTAGTATATTTTGTCTACTTGGTTCATATAAGATTACCAGTAAACACAATTAGAAGTGGTCAGCAATTTTGTTGACAATATGTATGAGCTAAACAACATATAACGAAGACAATCATTTACCTGACGCTTTTGTTCAAAGCAACTTAAATTTTGACTGAGTACAACTTAAACAATTGAGGTTTAAGGGCCTTGCTCAGGGACCCAACAGTGGTAACTTGGCAGTGGTGGAGCTTAAACCCACAATCTTCTGATTAGAAGTCAAGTACCTTAACCACTGAGCTACCACTGTAGCAAATAATAATAAACAAGTAATGAAGAGTATAAAAAAAGAAAACAATTGACAAGATAACCAGACATTACTTGAGTTTATTACAGTATTTGAGGTCATAATGAACACCATCTGAAACTGCTATTTTGTAGAGTTTATACCTATGGGAACTGAAACATATATCAACATTTCTCCTCACCACCTGGCACAATGGACCCATGAAAGACAAATAGATTTATTATACATATAAACTCTTGCAAATAAGTTAATGTGAAAGCACCTTGGGATGTGCATTGAACATTTTGGTTGTCTTGGTAGGTTTTTGGATGTAAGTGGGAGAAAGGTTATTCTTTACATTTTATTCCAGAAAACGAGACCAAACCAAAATGGCCCAAATTTCTTTCTGGGGTTGAAGTGACAGGCATTTTACTGCAAATTCATTTGAAAACTGGGTTCAGCACAGCTCCAGATTTCCTAGCCGAGTAAAGCTTAAAGCAACAGCTTTCCTGACACTTTCATGGAGGCAATGCAGATAATAAGTTGTTAAGTCTTTATTTCTAATTAACAGTTATTGTTTCATTTGACACTTTATTCAATAACATAGCAAGCAATGAGAGAATAACCAAATCTGTAGGCTAACATTTGCCAATTTTATGTAATTTAGCTAAACTACAAATGTATTTTTATAACATCACATGATATGATGCACTGACATTTTAAAAATGACTAATAATGGACTTTCCCCATGTTTAGTCTCCCCATGATTAGTTGAAGCCTGATAGCTAGCCCTGGTTAATCAGGGCTATATATATATATAAACTAGCTGACTAGCTAATCATAGCTAACGTTAGCTAATAGCTTTAATGTAAAAGTCATCAATTTTTAAGAGATGCAAAGAAAATACCACTTTAAATATATTCTTAAAATATTAACTGGTGTATCCATTAATTTATGCAGAGAATTCGGTTAGCCTGTATTTAAACATGGCAGGGTTCTGCTGTTGACCAAGACACCTAACAGCCTTTCACGTTTTCAGGTTCAGACACGTAAAGCAGTGTTGATGTGATCTGATTTACAGTCTACTCCATACTAACTAACTGGGTGGTTTCATTTGACACTGAGGCTGTCATTCAATCCACTAGCGTCCACACCCACAAAGCAGAACAGTAAAGGCCAAAAGAAAAAAAAAATTTCAAAACACTCTTTTAAATGGCAAAATAATTGGAAGGTAACTGGAATATATAACATTCTTTGCAGAAGTATTTATTTTTCACAGATTAAAAAAAAAACCAATTGTGCAGGGCCTTTAACACTAACCTCATTAGATCTTAACCCTAGTGCATGCAGGGTGGTGAAAACCACAAAACCCTGCTACAGCTCTTGATAAGACTTTTAACTATTCATTTTTTAGTAGACAATTACTACTGTACTACTTCTTGATTAGTATCCAAGAAGTGTTTTCAATCTACAGTAATGTTTTTCTTGAGTCATTCATTCATTTATGTACTGATGCAGTGATTCATAAATTTCAGACTTATGTTTTAGCAATGATGACATCACTGGTAACTGGGAACTGCTCCAGTTCTCCCACTGCCACACACTTGATCTCATACACAGCATCAGCATTCAGGTCTGTTAGTGTGACTTCATCTTCTTTATGGTGCAGAGATTGACACTTCCACTCCTCCTCCTGCTTCATCTTGTATTCCAGGTTTCGCTTCACTGTCGATTCACATGCAGGGCTTAATTTCACTGTTACACTGCTGTCAGTCACAGCACCAGTGGTTGAGCAGATGGGTTTAGATGGCGGGATAAAGCAGACGGCGTCATCACATTCATGTCCGTACAACATTATACAAGCACCAGGGTTCTTCTTGTTATAATCTGACACCACAATAAATTTGGTGTTGTTACTCTTACTTGAGCTCTTTAGGCCATTGAATATTTTCAGGGCTTTCCTCATTCTCTGACCTACGTCTTGAGTCAACCAGGACTCAGGTTTTATATCTCCTCTCTCTTTCTTTTCAGACTTTTCAACTGTATAGTTTGTTAGATAATCAAGAAAAGGATCTGGCTCATCCAGAGAGGTGAATGTAAAGCACACCACATCTTCAGTGTGTGCAAAGACCTTGGAAATGCTTTTATATACATCTGGAGCAGGACACTCCAGCTTCTCCAGAAAGGCTTTCAGTACATCTGCTTCATCTTCTTTGATCTTTATCCACTGGTCAAGTTCAGTGCTACTGAAAGGAGACTCCTCATGATGCTTGAGGAGGCCTACAAGATCACATTCTTCTTTTTGACCTCCACGTATTAATGGCAGCAGAGAACCCACTTTCTTCAGCAGATCTAGTTTATAGTCATTGCATTTTTTCTTCAGCTCTTGAATCTTTTGATGGAAAGCAGGAAACGCTTGTGCAGCAGTGTCTACTGCAAGATCATTGCATCTAATTTCTGCAATGTTCAAACTCTCGATTGTGTTTGATACAGCTGTTATAAGGCTGTTGCTTATGTCACGGACACATTTCGCTGCTTTTGAATCCAGTTTGGCAAGAGGGTAGAGCCACACTTTCAGTGGAACTGCGTTTTCTTCTTTCCGACCAAGCATGTTTGGAAGTTGTTTGTATATGTCCATTGCACCTTCAAATGAGAATGGATTAGCTGGTAATCTAAAATCTCCATAGAAAGTACAGCTGAATTTGTCAGTCACTGCCTTCTCACTCTCGTTCAGTTTCACTGAGGCCTGACCTTTCAAATTCCCCAGTTTACCGAGATTACTAAGAGCAGCTTTGAATGTTCCTTCTATATTAGTCTTATCCTCATTTGAATCTAAATCTCTACTAAACACAAAGAAAGCATCAGCACCGTACAACACAGCAGTGACCACATGTGTTGCTACATCATTCTCATCCTTCTCACCATTCAACACCTCAGTGTATTTAAAGTTCTTGTGGTCCAAATGATCCATTGTCAGCTGTTTAAACTGTGTGCTTACATGGTATTTCAGTGTAATCCTGGACTGTTTAGTGGACTTTTTGTTGTCATTGAAATATTTAGCTGATCCTTCTACATTTACTTTTCCAGACAGAACACTGAGCTTTAGGGAGCCACATATGTTCATAGAAGCTGCCTTGTCTTCTAAACTGTCTGAAGCACTGACCTCCATTTGAGTGAACTGTTTTGGAATCACATTTTTGTGTTTCTGAACTTCATCGTTGTCCCATAAGGTCAAGCCTGTGGATAAAGAAGGGCAAACAGAACAAACCCTATAATATGTCATATAACCTATAATAAGAATTTTTAGAATCTTAGAGTGGAAATAAATGCATTCTTTCAGCGTCATTCAAAACAGCACCTACATGATAATGTTTTATTCATTTAACCATGGAAGAGTCAACATATATATCTTTTAAAAATACACTTTCAGCACATTTTTGTGACTTTAGATTTTACAGTACAAGCGATGCTGGTATGTAGGTGTTAAACGTCTAGGTATCATATCTGCCATAGATAATTAATATAGAACATCCATTTAGTATATCTGTAATGCTGTGAGGCAAGCAAATGCGTTGAGACAGGAAGCAGGTGCTATCCTTATTTTATTAACAACAAAATGAAGTGAAACCAAAAGTAAAACACAATGCATATAAAGCCACACTTGGGAATCCAGACACAGATAGACAACAGCTATAATCAAGACAATCAAAGACAAAGAACAGAAGGAAAAGAAGGCAATATATACCAACACAAACAAGGGAGGAAACAAGATACAGATGGAGAGGGTGAAAGATGATACGGTAGATGGAATCAGGAAGGAAAATGGACTTGACATGGTGCGCATAGTTAGGAAGATAAAAACAAAGCACACAATGAAGAAAAGAAAAATGAAAATTACATGATGGAGTTGGAGGTGATGTTATAATAGCACAGGTGATTGAAGTGTCTTATAAGTTCTACTGAACAGTGAAATAAGTGTATATTAGTTTTTTTGTTATCTCTTTGTTATTGTCCTTTTGGTTTCTGTTAATGTTTTTATTTTTTATAATATTTAAAAAATATTTTTGTTTATTTTAGCTTTAGCAGTGAGACTAGATAGACTTAGAGCTAGTCTGGATATGACATCTGTTTTTATGGGATGGATAATTCTTTTCTTGAGACTTTTTAGTGTAATTTTTAGCATTTTTTTTGTGAGTGGCTAGTTAAAAACAATACTGGGATGTTAATAAAAATAATGAGGCTAGTGTCATTCAGTCATTTAACATGTGTCACGGGACGCTCCCCCCAAGTCACGTGGTCCGGCCTGCCGCGTGCAGGGGGGGTTTACTCTTGTTTGTGGCCACATCCTCGTGCGGGCACGCACCTGTGCAGGGTTACGCGTCAGTGTTCATTGGGCTATTTAAACCCCCGTCGGTGCTCCCCTCACTGTTGGTCATTGTTTGTTAGCGTCTGCGTATACCGTTAATGTCCATGTTCGTGTAGCCTTTGTTAATGTTTGTTTAGCTGTTGTGCCTGTGTATATTGTCTTCAGTTACTTGTGAGTTGTCCGTGTTAATTGTAGAAGTCATGTTATCCGTTACTGTTATATGTGAGTGCCACAGTTACGTTGCGTGTTAATAAATGTATTTCACAGTCAGGAGTCTGTGCTTCCTGCTCCATGCCCTTTGGCATTCGGGAATTCGTTACATGTCATACCTGTCAATATAACTCAATGTGACCAATCACATGTTTCTGACAGGCATATCACATGACACAAAATGCAGCACATGGCAGAGAAAGTTATGGTTTCTAACTTTTATGACTGAGAGAGCCAATCAGACCTGCTTCAATAGTAAACTGAGAGAGCCAATCAGCCAATCAGACCTGCTTTCACTAGTAGCTCCACCTACCTGGTACGAGACAATCCCTCCTCATATCATACAGCATGCCCAGCTGGAATGGTCTTCCCAGGCACGGCATCTCGACAGCTTCCTTTTCCAGTGAGCTCATGGCTGGTGACGCTTAAACACAAAACAAAAATATAATTTTGATAAAATTATATTGGTCATGCTAAAATACATACTATGCTGGTTTAAAGAAGGAATAACTCTAAGAATTAGAGGATTAGGAAGGATTTTCAGTCTCACTGGATGAGAGTGTCTCTAAATAACTGTACAATAAATCATTTAGAATTTATTGAAAAGCAAACTAAATGTTTCCATATGATGCTCTTAACGTTTTAACACTTTCATTTTCATTGTGAAGGCATTTTGCCTGAGATTCTTAAAATATTAAGTGGTGTATCCATTAATTTATGCAGAGAGTTCGGTTAGCCTGTATTTAAACACGACAGGGTTCCACTGTTTTCCTTAAGGTCACAAATAATCTTTTATCAAAACACCCAATATCATCAGCTTGCACAGCTACACCACCATATCATCACAGTTAAAAGTCAAGTTAAAGAAAGGAGACAGCAGTGTGTACAACTTTTCACAAGTCATCCTGATTTCCTGTTTTCAGATTTTCTCTTTTCAAACTTTTTAAAATTGTTTTTCACTAAATCAAAATCAAAGTGAAACTAATGTTTCTGTCACATCAAGCTGCACAATTAATATTTTAAATTAGGCATGCACCGATATTAAATTTCTTTGGCAGATGCAGTAACCAAGAATTAACTTTTAAAACTTTTTTATGCATGATGTCTGCTACAAGCTAGCTATCAAACTAAATTCTGCTTCTATGCAAAATTCATGAAATTTCTTTCTAATACACCATTCATGACTTGTTTGACAAAACTGACCATCCATTAGTAAACGTTTACTTTGTTACATTTTTTTTTTGTGCGAGAGTAAGTGAGTATATATATATATATATATATATATATATATATATATATATATATATATATATACACACACACACACACACACACACTATCTTACTCTCACATATAATATATATACTATAGAACATGTAACATTCACAGTTAAACACGTACACAAATGGAGTCAAACACAACACAAACGTTTAAATGACAGCCTTTTATACATATGCGATAACCACACAATGAAGAGCAGGTGTGAGACACAAGGAGGGCGTGGCCACATTGACGAACACACACGCACACACACACGAGACGTTCGGGGGGAGGGGCCGTACCGTGACAACTATATACTAAAACTATATACTATAGCACTATATACTATAGTACTATATACTAAAACTATATACTATAGCACTATATCCTATAGCACTATACACTAAAACTATTTACTATAGCACTATATACTAAAACTATATACTATAGTACTATATACTAGCTTTTGAGCACCCAGTAACTGATGGGGAAACAAATATATTGATCTGGGACACATTCAAGGCAATCAGTCAATTTAATTGTCTTTAAAGTCTTTTTTCTATTTTTTAATTATTTTTTCATTTTTCTTCACATTTCTTGGAAATATTGTGAAAACAGCAGATTGTTAATGCACATTTAATATACATTAATATACTCCTTATAATATACATAGATATTTCAACACACAGAATTTCAGATTTGACAAAAATCTTTCACAACGAAAGAATCCGAGGCTGGACAACCTACAAGTAAAATGTCCACCATATTTTTGAATGGGAAAGCCAAGCTGTATGTGCTGCATTTATTTTGTTGTGTGATCAAAATTCGATAGGCAACACTGATTGTTGTGTTGTATTTGTTTAGATTTTTAAACGGTCAATTAAAATATCCATGTGGAACGTTTTGTGGCGGGTTAAGTGGGAACCCCTGCTCTATGTGTCACGGTACGGCGCCGTATGTGTGCGTGTGCCCCCCCCCCCCCCCACCTGCTCCTCGTCGTTTCATTAGTCTGCGTGTATAAAAGTCTAGCGTCTACGTGTTACTGTTATCGGTGATTGGATGTGACAGCCTAAGAGCTACGTTAGGTGTATGAATAAACGTGTGTTTCTGTTTAATGCGACTCGTCTCCGCATCCTGCTTAGCCTTTTTTTTTTTTAAATGGTGCCCCAGGAAATGCTTTACGAATGACTTCATTATTGTTTGTCTCACTGAAACAGTCTATAAAATGTATACATTAGAAAATATATTTACAACAAAACTGTCAAAATTTTCCACATACACAAACATAGACGCTAACTTGTATTCGTTGATCTGACGGAATGAATTATGTAGGTGAAGTGTATATTTGCAGAGACGAAAATGGAAGTGAATGCATGTAACATTTGTGCTTTAGTACATTTAATGTACTGATGTACTGGCTGATGTACGCCTTCGATAAACCATTTCTGAATTTATATATATATATATATATATATCTATATCGAGTTGTTGTTGGGGGGTTAGAAGCAGAAGGGGATCACGCACTACACTACTGTGATTAACATGAATTTTGCGATGAATATTCTACTTTAATTCTCTCAATCCAGGTCTACTACTACATAAATTGTTAATATAAAAAGTACTCTGTTAAACCCAAAAAACATTTAATCTTTATAAAATTACTCTAATTTGACAAAGAGTCCAAAAATGAAACACAAAAGCCCTGCTTAAACCATGGCATTTGGGGTTTATACATTAACACAATATTTCAACACAATTTCAACAAACAATTAGTATAGAAATGTGTAATACATGTCTAAAATGACATTTTGTACAATCGTTTACTGAGTAAAAGTGTGGTATATCACTATTTTCACCAAATCTTAGAGGGAGTGAAATAAAATTCGACGGAACAATGACTTTATATTGCATATCAAGCTTCAAGTGAAAAATGAGCATTGCAACTTACCCCAAATTCATTTAAAAACTGATACTCGTCGTCTGAATCTCTTAACTGTTCAACACCAAAAGACTATATCTTGACTGTTGTCTCGGTAATTGTTCGCGCTGCCTGCTCAAGAACGAGGACGCATACGCCTAAGGTGTCTTTCTCGCTGTCTGCACTTCCTCACTTAAGTACAACAGTTAAGATCAGACTCCTTCATACCAAACAGTAAGCAGGGCGGGGCGATAAATGCTGTTCGATCCGACAACAGCGAAATGATTTTTTGCTGAGTGAAGTTGGAACGAAAGAGAAATTTCCAACTGACTGCATACACAGATGTGCTCGCCGTCGAATTGCATTTAGACGCCTCTCGAAACGCCGGTAGAATACCTTATCGAAATGTCCTTATCTGTCGATATGCACTACTTATCGAACAATCCTAGCTATTTGAAATGCCCAACTATAGGCTATATTTAGGTATTATAAATAAAAAAATAATACCAAAAGTATTTTTCCGTTACCTTTATTCATCTTGTTAGTATTAGCTAAACATCAATTGCTCTATTTTACAGTATTATTGTGAAAAACTGCAGATCATTCTGTTCCTTTGATGTCGTAGATGACTTTGAATCTTAAACAACCTCCATAATATGAAATTACCTTCAAAGAAGTTTCTGGGGAAATTGCAAATTTACTTGTTATTGTTTGAAGGTTGTTATAATAAAACACAGTATTTAACTTTGCACAACAAGGCTCATATACAGTACATATAAAGACAATTATTTTCAGGTAAGTAAATATAAAGTCTAGTATATTTAAATATAAAAGTCAGTGTACAATAATCGGTGAAGCCTCAATATAATATAATATAATAATATAATAATATATATATATATATATATATATATATATATATATATATATATATATATATATATATATATATATATATATATATATATACATATACACACATATACATATATACATACAGGTAAGTAAATAAAAAAGTATATTTAAATATAAAATTAAGTCAATGTACAAAAAAGGCCTACAGTCATGTTGTAACGCGGGAGGCTAGGCAGGATGCAGGAACGAGCCGCGTAAAACACAGTGACGTTTATTTACACACAACTGAAGACACCGTGGCTCACAGGCTAACATAAGATTAAACACCAACAACGACTACATATACTTTATATACATGAATCATAACAACACGAAACGAGGAACAGGTGTGATACAGGGGGAGGTCGTGGGCATGTAAACTAACACACACGGAGATGTAAAACAGATGTAAAAAAAAATGAGGACACGCCACGAAAACCTTTGTCTTTTTAAACATTTAAACATGGGCATTTCACTCTCATTTAAACAATATTGAGAGATATAGATAACAAACATACAAATCATACAAAAACATACAAAAATTGTAAAATATAATTAATAGAAATTAAATTTTCTTGTGAGGGAAAAGTTAGGACATCCCCATAATTACTACTTCATAGAAGGAGCCCACGGAACCTTCAGGATTTGAAGAGTGTTTGTGTGGAAGAAAGGGCCAAAATCACACCTGAGCAATGCATGCGATTAGTTTCTCCATACAGGAGGTATCTTGAATCTGCTATCACCAACAAAGGCTTTTGTACAAAGTATTAAAGAAATTTTATTAAGCGTGTTCAATACTTTTTCCCTGTGTCATTTCTCATTATTACACATAATTTATGGACATCTATGGTTTGATTTCTTTGAATGTGTGGATTGGCTGGGTTGTTATCGACATCTGGTGAGAATTTCATGTCAATAGCACCTTTAGAAATATATTTACTTAGAAAATTGATGACATGTTCAATACTTACTTCAACCGCTGTAGATTGTCTGAGTTATATATTGTCTAGAGTATTTTGCTTCAAACCTTCCTCATTTTCTTCAACTTTTCCTCATAGTCAAGA
This sequence comes from Electrophorus electricus, assembly GCF_041902795.1. NCBI lineage: Eukaryota > Metazoa > Chordata > Actinopteri > Gymnotiformes > Gymnotidae > Electrophorus > Electrophorus electricus. The sequence goes on from NC_137497.1 coordinate 4,747,997, forward strand.
AAAGAATGCCTTCAACAGTGTTGTGTCACGTTTAACGGCAATCAAAGAAAAGATGAGGTGTGTGCTCTTCCCTATCCTATTTTGGCTACAAACAAGAAGGCATGACACAGGCATGACACTTTCCTCTTTTGCTTCTCCTGAGATTTGTGGACATATTCTTCTGTTGTTTTCTTAATGGCCTCTGTTGTTTTAATTTTGGAGTCTATATACTAGCTGTAACTAGATTCCAGAGGAAGAATGGTGCTGGAAAATTAAAATGAAAACACATTGTAGATAGTCATTAAATTGAATGTGTCGGTCTGTTAACATCTTGGCATATTTAGGATATGTCAGTTACCAGGCATTATGAACTTTGCTCTTCTAATGACAGTTTTATTGTTATATTAGTGGGCAAGCCTTTGGCTCTGGTCTCTCCAGTGTCAATGGAAATCCAGATTATGTAAAGTGTGTTAATGATCAGATTATATACATTACAAATATCCTCCATTTTGGGTTTTCTGTCTTTGCATTCAATTTTAGATACATACATATACTCGGTGAGGTATTAATTCACAAATATTTAGTGACAACCTCACTAACAACAGGGAACTCCTCCATTTCAACCACTGCTGTTTATTTGATCTCGTTCACACTTAACAGCATTCATCTTTGTTCAGATGTGTCATGTTTGTTCTTTGACTTCCAGTGCTTTTTTGAGCCGGGAACATGTGAAGGGCTGTTGTCATTGATTGGTGTTGATGGTTCTGCTGCGGGTTGACTGGTGTCTCTGGTGCTTGAGTTTTGGTGTGTTAGGTCAGTTGGAGGGTATGTGCCTTTAGGAGTTTGAATGGTGATGACATCACTGGTAACTGGGAGCTTCCCCAGTATATCCAGTGCAGTGCATTTGATCTCATACATAGAGTCAGCATTTAGTCCTGTTAGTGTGACTTCATCTTCTTTATGCTGCAGAGATTGACACTTCCACTCCTCCTCCTGCTCCATCTTGTACTCCAGGTTTCGCTTCACTGTGGACTCACATGCAGGGCTTAATTTCACTGTTACACTGCTGTCAGTCACAGCACCAGTGGTTGAGCAGATGGGTTTAGATGGCGGGATAAAGCAGACGGTGTCATCACATTCACCTCTGTACAACATTATGCAAGCACCAGGGTTCTCCTCGTTATAATCTGACACCACAATAAATTTGGTGTTGTTACTCTTACTTGAGCTCTTTAGGCCATTGAATAATTTCAAGGTTTTCCTCATTCTCTGACCTACGTCTTGAGTCAACCAGGACTCAGGTTTCTCTCTTTTGCCTTTATATCTCTTTTCAGACTTTTCATCTGTATAGTTTATTAGATAATCAAGAAAAGGATCTGGCTTATACAGAGAGGTGAAAGTAAAGCACACCACATCTTCAGTGTGTGCAAAGACCTTGCCAATGCTTTTATATACATCTGGAGCAGGACATTCCAGCTTCTCCAGAAAGGATTTCAGTACATCTGCTTCATCCTGTTTGATCTTTATCCACTGGTCAAGTTCAGTGCTACTGAAAGGAGACTCCTCATGATGCTTGAGGAGGTCTACAAGATCACATTCTTCTTCTTGACCTCCACGTATTAATGGCAGCAGAGAACCCACTTTCTTCAGCAGATCTAGTTTATAGTCATTGCATTTTTTCTTCAGCTCTTGAATCTTTTGATGGAAAGCAGGAAACGCTTGTGCAGCAGTGTCTACTGCAAGATCATTGCATCTAATTTCTGCATTGTTCAAACTCTCGATTACATCTGATACAGCCGTAATAAGGCTATTGCTTATGTCACGGACACATTTCGCTGCTTTTGAATCCAGTTTGGCAAGAGGGTAGAGCCACACTTTCAGTGGAACTGCGTTTTTTCCTTTCTCACCAAGCATGTTTGGAAGTTGTTTGTATATGTCCATTGCACCTTCAAATGAGAATGGATTAGTTGGTAATGTAAAATCTCCATAGAAAGTACAGCTGAATTTGTCAGTTACTGCCTTCTCATTCTCATTCAGTTTCATTGAGGCCCCACCTTCCACTGAAATCCCATAACAACTGATATTTCTAAGTGCACCTTTGAAGGATCCTTCTACCTCAGTCTTCTCCTCATTTGAATCTAAATCTCTATTAAACACTAAGAAAGCATCAGCACCGTACAACACAGCAGTGACCACATGTGTACCTAGATCACTGTCAAACACCTCAGTGTATTGAAAGCTCTTATGGTCCAAATGATCAATTGTGAGGTGTTCAAAGTGTGTGCTTATATGGTATTTCAGTGTAATCCTGGACTGTTTAGTGGACTTTTTGTTGTCATTGAAATATTTAGCTGATCCTGCTACATTTACTTTTCCAGACAGAACACTGAGCTTTAGGGAGCCACTTATGTTCATAGAAGCTGCCTTGTCTTCTAAACTGTCTGAAGTGCTGACCTCCATTTGAGTGAAGTGTTTTGGAATCACATTTTTGTGTTTCTGAAGTTTATTGTTGTCCCATAAGGTCAAGCCTGCGGATAAAGAAGAGCATATGATTTGACATACCATATTTTAGTGTTTTTTATGGGATGGGTTATTTTTTTCTTGTCTTAAATGGAAAAGGCATTAGTAAATAAATTATTATTTAGATCTAAATCATGCACTAGATCACAAATGGGTCATAATAATAATTAGATGACTAGGTACATAAGTATGTAATAAGTATGATGAATGAGTAATAATGCATGTCTATGATTGAAAATGTCTGCAGTTTGTCAGAGCTCTGTTTGCCTGAATTATGTTGACATACCATGAAATATTTTTATTAACAACTTTATTAAGAACAATGATGCTAGCTGTCAATCAGTCATCAAACATGTCACCCTTGTGTCACACGACCTATAAAAATGCAGCACATGGCAGAGAAAGCTATCAAATTTATGCTTAGACAGAGAGAGCAAATCAGACCTGCTTTCACTAGCAAACAGAGAGTCAGGGGAGGTCACCCAAAAATGACTTCATAGGGGCTCAACCCATGTTGTGGTCTCACTCTCATTCTCATCCCCATTTGGACATATTTTGTAAACTCTTGGGCATACCAATGTTAGAAATATCAGATGACATCCCCACTTTTGACACACGATCCTTCTGAAGTGTTAATTTCACAAAATGTGAAAAACAGGGTCTGGGTAGACAGGGCTGAGCCAAACCCCTTGAGTTAACTAACTATATGACCTCAGAGCAGGTGATTGGGCGGCAGTGAAGGAACTAAGAAGGAAGCACTGGAGGCAACCGAGGTGGAGGGGATTATTCAAAGTACTCCTGATAATGCATCCTGCTGTGAAATTAGAGGGATGGACACTGTGGACACACAAACAACTGCAGACGTGTTCTAGAACATGAGGGTGATAACTAGTGTCATTCTAAAATTCCTCTATATAGTAGTATAATGATGTCTACTTAATTCAAGAATAAAAATGCAGACTTGAGAATTAATTGATGAGAACAACTGGTCCTGTTCTTTATTGCAGGTCAATGTTAAGAAGTATTATTGAGGTATCCTCCAGAAAATGTCTAACAATCACACAAAGAACCCAAATTTTTTATACAGTTTTCAGGAGTGATTATGTAATCACCCCACCTTCTTTAACATACTAGTGTTTGAAATACATTATTCAATATATGCAGTTTGAGATCCTTCATTATACAAGTTGAAGCTTGACAACATTATATCCCATTGGAAGCTTTTCCTTTTTTAAGCAAAGATGAACTCAACTCACTCCACCAACCACACTTAGGCTTCATGGAGGCCTCTAAAAGCTTCTGCTCTGCAGCCTAAGGCTCTTAAACACAGCCCTAGAACTGAGCATAGGTGAGCAGAAAAGGGAGTGAACAATAATTGGATGATGGATTGGATGAGTGGTTTGGCAAGTGGAAAGGAATTGTTGTTTCATCTATTACCGCCTTAATGTGTACTGCTTAGCGATACTAGGATGTTGTATTATTCCATGTATCATGGGTTTAATTAAGAGGTGCATTGAGAAAAATATTTCACATCAAATATTGCAGTTGTAGAGACAACCACTTAAACAGAGGTAATGATTAGGGAAACCACGAGGGTTGAGAGGAACTATAACAAAGTGTGTGTGACTGTTTGGGGTTTGCTCTTCTGACAGTTCTCTGTGAGAAAAACTGAGTCCCTTGTGCACAATAATACTTGATAATACTGGTGCACAAGTATTAATAAAGCATTCAAATAGCATTTTCTGTCTGAGGTGTGACTGATTTCCAGAGTTCCACCACAAGCAGACGTGCTTCCACTAGTAGACCGAGAGAGGCAATCAGCCAATCAGACCTGCTTCTCTAGTAGCTCTACCTACCTGGTATGAGACAATCCCTCCTCATATCATACAGCATGCCCAGCTGGAATGGTCTTCCCAGACATGGCACCTCAACAGCTTCTTTTTGCAGTGAGCTCATGGTTGGTGATACTTAAACACAAAACAAAAATACAAGTTTAATAAAATTATCTTGGTAATTCTAAAAGATTTGCTATTGTCACAATCAGTGACATTGTGTATATTTGTTCTCCTAGAAATCATTGTGTATGTTTGTTCTCCTAGCCTTTTTGTTTCTTAGCCCCGAGTTTTCCTAGCGTCTTTTGTTATAGCCTGCTTCCCCTTTGCCTTCGTGTGTTTTTGTTTGTAGGCATGTATCTACATACTCTCCGTGTCGACTCTTTGACTCTTTTGAATTAGAGGATTAGGAAGGATTTTCAGTCTCACTGGATGAGAGTGTCTCTAAATAACTGTACAATAAATCATTTAGAATTTATTGAAAAGCAAACTAAATGTTTCCATATGATGCTCTTAACGTTTTAACACTTTCATTTTCATTGTGAAGGCATTTTGCCTGAGATTCTTAAAATATTAAGTGGTGTATCCATTAATTTATGCAGAGAGTTCGGTTAGCCTGTATTTAAACACGACAGGGTTCCACTGTTTTCCTTAAGGTCACAAATAATCTTTTATCAAAACACCCAATATCATCAGCTTGCACAGCTACACCACCATATCATCACAGTTAAAAGTCAAGTTAAAGAAAGGAGACAGCAGTGTGTACAACTTTTCACAAGTCATCCTGATTTCCTGTTTTCAGATTTTCTCTTTTCAAACTTTTTAAAATTGTTTTTCACTAAATCAAAATCAAAGTGAAACTAATGTTTCTGTCACATCAAGCTGCACAATTAATATTTTAAATTAGGCATGCACCGATATTAAATTTCTTTGGCAGATGCAGTAACCAAGAATTAACTTTTAAAACTTTTTTATGCATGATGTCTGCTACAAGCTAGCTATCAAACTAAATTCTGCTTCTATGCAAAATTCATGAAATTTCTTTCTAATACACCATTCATGACTTGTTTGACAAAACTGACCATCCATTAGTAAACGTTTACTTTGTTACATTTTTTTTTTGTGCGAGAGTAAGTGAGTATATATATATATATATATATATATATATATATATATATATATATATATATATATACACACACACACACACACACACACACACACACACACACACACTATCTTACTCTCACATATAATATATATACTATAGAACATGTAACATTCACAGTTAAACACGTACACAAATGGAGTCAAACACAACACAAACGTTTAAATGACAGCCTTTTATACATATGCGATAACCACACAATGAAGAGCAGGTGTGAGACACAAGGAGGGCGTGGCCACATTGACGAACACACACGCACACACACACGAGACGTTCGGGGGGAGGGGCCGTACCGTGACAACTATATACTAAAACTATATACTATAGCACTATATCCTATAGCACTATACACTAAAACAATTTACTATAGCACTATATACTAAAACTATATACTATAGTACTATATACTAAAACTATATACTATAGCACTATATCCTATAGCACTATACACTAAAACAATTTACTATAGCACTATATACTAAAACTATATACTATAGTACTATATACTAGCTTTTGAGCACCCAGTAACTGATGGGGAAACAAATATATTGATCTGGGACACATTCAAGGCAATCAGTCAATTTAATTGTCTTTAAAGTCTTTTTTCTATTTTTTAATTATTTTTTCATTTTTCTTCACATTTCTTGGAAATATTGTGAAAACAGCAGATTGTTAATGCACATTTAATATACATTAATATACTCCTTATAATATACATAGATATTTCAACACACAGAATTTCAGATTTGACAAAAATCTTTCACAACGAAAGAATCCGAGGCTGGACAACCTACAAGTAAAATGTCCACCATATTTTTGAATGGGAAAGCCAAGCTGTATGTGCTGCATTTATTTTGTTGTGTGATCAAAATTCGATAGGCAACACTGATTGTTGTGTTGTATTTGTTTAGATTTTTAAACGGTCAATTAAAATATCCATGTGGAACGTTTTGTGGCGGGTTAAGTGGGAACCCCTGCTTTATGTGTCACGGTACGGCGCCGTATGTGTGCGTGTGCCCCCCCCCCCCCCTGCTCCTCGTCGTTTCATTAGTCTGCGTGTATAAAAGTCTAGCGTCTACGTGTTACTGTTATCGGTGATTGGATGTGACAGCCTAAGAGCTACGTTAGGTGTATGAATAAACGTGTGTTTCTGTTTAATGCGACTCGTCTCCGCATCCTGCTTAGCCTTTTTTTTTTTTAAATGGTGCCCCAGGAAATGCTTTACGAATGACTTCATTATTGTTTGTCTCACTGAAACAGTCTATAAAATGTATACATTAGAAAATATATTTACAACAAAACTGTCAAAATTTTCCACATACACAAACATAGACGCTAACTTGTATTCGTTGATCTGACGGAATGAATTATGTAGGTGAAGTGTATATTTGCAGAGACGAAAATGGAAGTGAATGCATGTAACATTTGTGCTTTAGTACATTTAATGTACTGATGTACTGGCTGATGTACGCCTTCGATAAACCATTTCTGAATTTATATATATATATATATATATATATATATATATATATATATATATATATATATATATATATATATATATATATATATATATATCGAGTTGTTGTTGGGGGGTTAGAAGCAGAAGGGGATCACGCACTACACTACTGTGATTAACATGAATTTTGCGATGAATATTCTACTTTAATTCTCTCAATCCAGGTCTACTACTACATAAATTGTTAATATAAAAAGTACTCTGTTAAACCCAAAAAACATTTAATCTTTATAAAATTACTCTAATTTGACAAAGAGTCCAAAAATGAAACACAAAAGCCCTGCTTAAACCATGGCATTTGGGGTTTATACATTAACACAATATTTCAACACAATTTCAACAAACAATTAGTATAGAAATGTGTAATACATGTCTAAAATGACATTTTGTACAATCGTTTACTGAGTAAAAGTGTGGTATATCACTATTTTCACCAAATCTTAGAGGGAGTGAAATAAAATTCGACGGAACAATGACTTTATATTGCATATCAAGCTTCAAGTGAAAAATGAGCATTGCAACTTACCCCAAATTCATTTAAAAACTGATACTCGTCGTCTGAATCTCTTAACTGTTCAACACCAAAAGACTATATCTTGACTGTTGTCTCGGTAATTGTTCGCGCTGCCTGCTCAAGAACGAGGACGCATACGCCTAATGTGTCTTTCTAGCTGTCTGCACTTCCTCACTTAAGTACAACAGTTAAGATCAGACTCCTTCATACCAAACAGTAAGCAGGGCGGGGCGATAAATGCTGTTCGATCCGACAACAGCGAAATGATTTTTTGCTGAGTGAAGTTGGAACGAAAGAGAAATTTCCAACTGACTGCATACACAGATGTGCTCGCCGTCGAATTGCATTTAGACGCCTCTCGAAACGCCGGTAGAATACCTTATCGAAATGTCCTTATCTGTCGATATGCACTACTTATCGAACAATCCTAGCTATTTGAAATGCCCAACTATAGGCTATATTTAGGTATTATAAATAAAAAAATAATACCAAAAGTATTTTTCCGTTACCTTTATTCATCTTGTTAGTATTAGCTAAACATCAATTGCTCTATTTTACAGTATTATTGTGAAAAACTGCAGATCATTCTGTTCCTTTGATGTCGTAGATGACTTTGAATCTTAAACAACCTCCATAATATGAAATTACCTTCAAAGAAGTTTCTGGGGAAATTGCAAATTTACTTGTTATTGTTTGAAGGTTGTTATAATAAAACACAGTATTTAACTTTGCACAACAAGGCTCATATACAGTACATATAAAGACAATTATTTTCAGGTAAGTAAATATAAAGTCTAGTATATTTAAATATAAAAGTCAGTGTACAATAATCGGTGAAGCCTCAATATAATATAATATAATAATATAATAATATATATATATATATATATATATATATATATATATATATATATATATATATATATATATATATATATATATATATATATATATACATATACACACATATACATATATACATACAGGTAAGTAAATAAAAAAGTATATTTAAATATAAAATTAAGTCAATGTACAAAAAAGGCCTACAGTCATGTTGTAACGCGGGAGGCTAGGCAGGATGCAGGAACGAGCCGCGTAAAACACAGTGACGTTTATTTACACACAACTGAAGACACCGTGGCTCACAGGCTAACATAAGATTAAACACCAACAACGACTACATATACTTTATATACATGAATCATAACAACACGAAACGAGGAACAGGTGTGATACAGGGGGAGGTCGTGGGCATGTAAACTAACACACACGGAGATGTAAAACAGATGTAAAATAAAATGAGGGCACGCCACGAAAACCTTTGTCTTTTTAAACATTTAAACATGGGCATTTCACTCTCATTTAAACAATATTGAGAGATATAGATAACAAACATACAAATCATACAAAAACATACAAAAATTGTAAAATATAATTAATAGAAATTAAATTTTCTTGTGAGGGAAAAGTTAGGACATCCCCATAATTACTACTTCATAGAAGGAGCCCACGGAACCTTCAGGATTTGAAGAGTGTTTGTGTGGAAGAAAGGGCCAAAATCACACCTGAGCAATGCATGCGATTAGTTTCTCCATACAGGAGGTATCTTGAATCTGCTATCACCAACAAAGGCTTTTGTACAAAGTATTAAAGAAATTTTATTAAGCGTGTTCAATACTTTTTCCCTGTGTCATTTCTCATTATTACACATAATTTATGGACATCTATGGTTTGATTTCTTTGAATGTGTGGATTGGCTGGGTTGTTATCGACATCTGGTGAGAATTTCATGTCAATAGCACCTTTAGAAATATATTTACTTAGAAAATTGATGACATGTTCAATACTTACTTCAACCGCTGTAGATTGTCTGAGTTATATATTGTCTAGAGTATTTTGCTTCAAACCTTCCTCATTTTCTTCAACTTTTCCTCATAGTCAAGAAAAGAATGCCTTCAACAGTGTTGTGTCACGTTTAACGGCAATCAAAGAAAAGATGAGGTGTGTGCTCTTCCCTATCCTATTTTGGCTACAAACAAGAAGGCATGACACAGGCATGACACTTTCCTCTTTTGCTTCTCCTGAGATTTGTGGACATATTCTTCTGTTGTTTTCTTAATGGCCTCTGTTGTTTTAATTTTGGAGTCTATATACTAGCTGTAACTAGATTCCAGAGGAAGAATGGTGCTGGAAAATTAAAATGAAAACACATTGTAGATAGTCATTAAATTGAATGTGTCGGTCTGTTAACATCTTGGCATATTTAGGATATGTCAGTTACCAGGCATTATGAACTTTGCTCTTCTAATGACAGTTTTATTGTTATATTAGTGGGCAAGCCTTTGGCTCTGGTCTCTCCAGTGTCAATGGAAATCCAGATTATGTAAAGTGTGTTAATGATCAGATTATATACATTACAAATATCCTCCATTTTGGGTTTTCTGTCTTTGCATTCAATTTTAGATACATACATATACTCGGTGAGGTATTAATTCACAAATATTTAGTGACAACCTCACTAACAACAGGGAACTCCTCCATTTCAACCACTGCTGTTTATTTGATCTCGTTCACACTTAACAGCATTCATCTTTGTTCAGATGTGTCATGTTTGTTCTTTGACTTCCAGTGCTTTTTTGAGCCGGGAACATGTGAAGGGCTGTTGTCATTGATTGGTGTTGATGGTTCTGCTGCGGGTTGACTGGTGTCTCTGGTGCTTGAGTTTTGGTGTGTTAGGTCAGTTGGAGGGTATGTGCCTTTAGGAGTTTGAATGGTGATGACATCACTGGTAACTGGGAGCTTCCCCAGTATATCCAGTGCAGTGCATTTGATCTCATACATAGAGTCAGCATTTAGTCCTGTTAGTGTGACTTCATCTTCTTTATGCTGCAGAGATTGACACTTCCACTCCTCCTCCTGCTCCATCTTGTACTCCAGGTTTCGCTTCACTGTGGACTCACATGCAGGGCTTAATTTCACTGTTACACTGCTGTCAGTCACAGCACCAGTGGTTGAGCAGATGGGTTTAGATGGCGGGATAAAGCAGACGGTGTCATCACATTCACCTCTGTACAACATTATGCAAGCACCAGGGTTCTCCTCGTTATAATCTGACACCACAATAAATTTGGTGTTGTTACTCTTACTTGAGCTCTTTAGGCCATTGAATAATTTCAAGGTTTTCCTCATTCTCTGACCTACGTCTTGAGTCAACCAGGACTCAGGTTTCTCTCTTTTGCCTTTATATCTCTTTTCAGACTTTTCATCTGTATAGTTTATTAGATAATCAAGAAAAGGATCTGGCTTATACAGAGAGGTGAAAGTAAAGCACACCACATCTTCAGTGTGTGCAAAGACCTTGCCAATGCTTTTATATACATCTGGAGCAGGACATTCCAGCTTCTCCAGAAAGGATTTCAGTACATCTGCTTCATCCTGTTTGATCTTTATCCACTGGTCAAGTTCAGTGCTACTGAAAGGAGACTCCTCATGATGCTTGAGGAGGTCTACAAGATCACATTCTTCTTCTTGACCTCCACGTATTAATGGCAGCAGAGAACCCACTTTCTTCAGCAGATCTAGTTTATAGTCATTGCATTTTTTCTTCAGCTCTTGAATCTTTTGATGGAAAGCAGGAAACGCTTGTGCAGCAGTGTCTACTGCAAGATCATTGCATCTAATTTCTGCATTGTTCAAACTCTCGATTACATCTGATACAGCCGTAATAAGGCTATTGCTTATGTCACGGACACATTTCGCTGCTTTTGAATCCAGTTTGGCAAGAGGGTAGAGCCACACTTTCAGTGGAACTGCGTTTTTTCCTTTCTCACCAAGCATGTTTGGAAGTTGTTTGTATATGTCCATTGCACCTTCAAATGAGAATGGATTAGTTGGTAATGTAAAATCTCCATAGAAAGTACAGCTGAATTTGTCAGTTACTGCCTTCTCATTCTCATTCAGTTTCATTGAGGCCCCACCTTCCACTGAAATCCCATAACAACTGATATTTCTAAGTGCACCTTTGAAGGATCCTTCTACCTCAGTCTTCTCCTCATTTGAATCTAAATCTCTATTAAACACTAAGAAAGCATCAGCACCGTACAACACAGCAGTGACCACATGTGTACCTAGATCACTGTCAAACACCTCAGTGTATTGAAAGCTCTTATGGTCCAAATGATCCATTGTGAGGTGTTCAAAGTGTGTGCTTATATGGTATTTCAGTGTAATCCTGGACTGTTTAGTGGACTTTTTGTTGTCATTGAAATATTTAGCTGATCCTGCTACATTTACTTTTCCAGACAGAACACTGAGCTTTAGGGAGCCACTTATGTTCATAGAAGCTGCCTTGTCTTCTAAACTGTCTGAAGTGCTGACCTCCATTTGAGTGAAGTGTTTTGGAATCACATTTTTGTGTTTCTGAAGTTTATTGTTGTCCCATAAGGTCAAGCCTGCGGATAAAGAAGAGCATATGATTTGACATACCATATTTTAGTGTTTTTTATGGGATGGGTTATTTTTTTCTTGTCTTAAATGGAAAAGGCATTAGTAAATAAATTATTATTTAGATCTAAATCATGCACTAGATCACAAATGGGTCATAATAATAATTAGATGACTAGGTACATAAGTATGTAATAAGTATGATGAATGAGTAATAATGCATGTCTATGATTGAAAATGTCTGCAGTTTGTCAGAGCTCTGTTTGCCTGAATTATGTTGACATACCATGAAATATTTTTATTAACAACTTTATTAAGAACAATGATGCTAGCTGTCAATCAGTCATCAAACATGTCACCCTTGTGTCACACGACCTATAAAAATGCAGCACATGGCAGAGAAAGCTATCAAATTTATGCTTAGACAGAGAGAGCAAATCAGACCTGCTTTCACTAGCAAACAGAGAGTCAGGGGAGGTCACCCAAAAATGACTTCATAGGGGCTCAACCCATGTTGTGGTCTCACTCTCATTCTCATCCCCATTTGGACATATTTTGTAAACTCTTGGGCATACCAATGTTAGAAATATCAGATGACATCCCCACTTTTGACACACGATCCTTCTGAAGTGTTAATTTCACAAAATGTGAAAAACAGGGTCTGGGTAGACAGGGCTGAGCCAAACCCCTTGAGTTAACTAACTATATGACCTCAGAGCAGGTGATTGGGCGGCAGTGAAGGAACTAAGAAGGAAGCACTGGAGGCAACCGAGGTGGAGGGGATTATTCAAAGTACTCCTGATAATGCATCCTGCTGTGAAATTAGAGGGATGGACACTGTGGACACACAAACAACTGCAGACGTGTTCTAGAACATGAGGGTGATAACTAGTGTCATTCTAAAATTCCTCTATATAGTAGTATAATGATGTCTACTTAATTCAAGAATAAAAATGCAGACTTGAGAATTAATTGATGAGAACAACTGGTCCTGTTCTTTATTGCAGGTCAATGTTAAGAAGTATTATTGAGGTATCCTCCAGAAAATGTCTAACAATCACACAAAGAACCCAAATTTTTTATACAGTTTTCAGGAGTGATTATGTAATCACCCCACCTTCTTTAACATACTAGTGTTTGAAATACATTATTCAATATATGCAGTTTGAGATCCTTCATTATACAAGTTGAAGCTTGACAACATTATATCCCATTGGAAGCTTTTCCTTTTTTAAGCAAAGATGAACTCAACTCACTCCACCAACCACACTTAGGCTTCATGGAGGCCTCTAAAAGCTTCTGCTCTGCAGCCTAAGGCTCTTAAACACAGCCCTAGAACTGAGCATAGGTGAGCAGAAAAGGGAGTGAACAATAATTGGATGATGGATTGGATGAGTGGTTTGGCAAGTGGAAAGGAATTGTTGTTTCATCTATTACCGCCTTAATGTGTACTGCTTAGCGATACTAGGATGTTGTATTATTCCATGTATCATGGGTTTAATTAAGAGGTGCATTGAGAAAAATATTTCACATCAAATATTGCAGTTGTAGAGACAACCACTTAAACAGAGGTAATGATTAGGGAAACCACGAGGGTTGAGAGGAACTATAACAAAGTGTGTGTGACTGTTTGGGGTTTGCTCTTCTGACAGTTCTCTGTGAGAAAAACTGAGTCCCTTGTGCACAATAATACTTGATAATACTGGTGCACAAGTATTAATAAAGCATTCAAATAGCATTTTCTGTCTGAGGTGTGACTGATTTCCAGAGTTCCACCACAAGCAGACGTGCTTCCACTAGTAGACCGAGAGAGGCAATCAGCCAATCAGACCTGCTTCTCTAGTAGCTCTACCTACCTGGTATGAGACAATCCCTCCTCATATCATACAGCATGCCCAGCTGGAATGGTCTTCCCAGACATGGCACCTCAACAGCTTCTTTTTGCAGTGAGCTCATGGTTGGTGATACTTAAACACAAAACAAAAATACAAGTTTAATAAAATTATCTTGGTAATTCTAAAAGATTTGCTATTGTCACAATCAGTGACATTGTGTATATTTGTTCTCCTAGAAATCATTGTGTATGTTTGTTCTCCTAGCCTTTTTGTTTCTTAGCCCCGAGTTTTCCTAGCGTCTTTTGTTATAGCCTGCTTCCCCTTTGCCTTCGTGTGTTTTTGTTTGTAGGCATGTATCTACATACTCTCCGTGTCGACTCTTTGACCCTGGACTTTTTTACTGACTCTGATTCTTGATATGCCCATAATAAATCTCACTCTTCTCTGCACATGCGTCCGCCTCCTCACTGCTCACCATTACAGCTATGCTGATTTAAAGAAAGAATAAATAAGAATTAGAGGGAACTTTGAAATAGTGATTCATAAAGATATTTCTACTGAGTGTGTTAACCAATTAAAATTAAAGTCCAATGCACCTAAAAGATAGAGGAACTTTCAGTTTCACTGGATAAGAGTATCTCTAACTGCAATAAAATCATGCAGTATATATTCAGAATGAAACTGTGTTAAAATATAATTAGCTTAATGTTTCAGCACTTTGAGTTTCAATGTGAAGACATTTTATCTGAGATTCTGAGCTATTTTCTTCTTTATTTTCTTTAAGGTCACAAATCATCTTTTGCTTGCAGAGCTACACCACCACATCACCAGGATTCTAAGGCAAATGTTCTGATCCAACCATTTAATGACATTTTAGTCTTGCGTGACCTAGACTTAATAGCAGTAGCTCTGCACATACAATCCAAACAGGCCATCAGCTCCAAGATTTCCTGTTTTCACAATAGCATTTTTATTCAATTAATCTGTAAATCAATGTGAAAGCAAAACTAACATTTCTGTCAGTGTCAAGCTGAACAATAAATGTTTTAAACATATGAACAATGTCTAGTCACAATAATTAGCCCGATTTAGCTGTCGTAGGCCAATTTGTGCATCTTTAGGAATCGGTGCATTGTTTAGGAAAGATTCATAGGAATCTTTATATTATGTGAAGACCTTATTTAGTAAGGAGAACTTGCCGAGTTTAAAAGTTGGCAAAAAGCAATTGGGGAGCGATATTTTGTGGGTCTTTAAACAGATAAAAAGGATATTGAATTGCCAGTAGACATTCCACCAGTGGGTGTAATAATATTGCAGATGGATATCAGCCCACCAAAGTGGGGGGAGGTTCAGGTAGTGGTGCAGTGCACAAAGGTAGGTTCTGCACCAGGGCCTAATGGATTGACATGTCAGTTTTTATGGAAGATGATGGTCATACTCTGGAAGAAAGGAATTATTCCTAAAGAGTGGAGAAGAGCAGAAGGTAACCTTATTGCATAAGAGAAGGATTCAGTGGGTATAGAACAGTTATGGCATATAAGTCTTCTTAATGTAGAGAGTAGAATCTTTTTAGTGTGATAGTGCAGCAACTGGTAGCACACTTAAAAGCAAATAAATCTGTTGATACCTCAGTATCAGGGAAGGCATTTCTGGATTTGTAAATTGTTTGGAGCATAGTAGTATGATATGGCATTGGATTCAAATGACTAGGTTGGTTAAATATTATTTTAAGGATCTTCAGTTAAAAATATGATTCTGATTTGAATGAAACTGAAATTGGGACACCTTTCAAACTCACTTTAGCATATTATAAAATGTTTTAAAGTTGATTCTATTAAATGTTTTCTATAATCTTAAATTCACTGACCGATTTTACCTGAAAAGACTGTGAGGTGGAATTTAATATTCAGAGACTGTGAAACTATACATGATCCTCTAAATGTTTGACTGTGATCTTTTCATACTGTGTTCGGGGAAGTTGGGCAATAGCGTGTATGCAGTATACAGAAATGTTCCACTATGTTTGTGAAAGACGGATGCGGTTGCGACCCAGGACGTTCTTCTCGTATTAGGTTTCTTGCGCCTGCCTCAGACAGGTCTGAGGTTTACAAACTCATTAACTGATTCTGATCAGAGCAAACGAACTATAGGTGTGAAAGTATGTTTTGCTTAAACAAAAAACAAAAAAGTAAATGAACGAATTCGTTTTTAGCTCGATGTTCGTGATCACACAATTGTTTTGCAGCGTTTTCAGAATGCAACGGAAAACAAAAGTGCAGAAACGAGTGTCAGTTTAATTTTCTAAGTCTTCTATCAACTACCCTTACCACACGAGAAAGACAAGGTGCACGCTACGAAAACTCAACTTACCCTAAATTCAAGAAAGAGCTGAAGATTGCCACCTGTCGTCTGAATAAGCCCCGGGGTTTCGCTTTCACTCCTTCCAACAACAAATGGTATATCTAGACTATTGTCTCAGTGGCAGCGCCTAACGTGTATGTCTTTTTTTGCTGTCCGCCCTTTATCGCTTGATCGTTTCTCAATTATAGCCACATACATTCTGAGCCAGCGCAACAACAGCCATGGTGAGATTCGATCAGTTTTATATTGTAACCACACAGTAAGCAGGGCGGCGCGATAAATACTGGTAAAAAGGAAGTACAGCGCTTAGGTTAAGGGAAAATAGTTTTTGGCAAGACAAGTAGGCAACTTGCTGCATGCCGCAGTTCACTTCCTGAAACGCTATCTGCAGTTAAGAAGACGGCTTTCAATCTTCAGCGCTCTTGGGGTGAGTTTCCTCAAACTGGAACATCTTTAGTAGTGTGCGCCTTATAGAAAACGTTGGACACTGTTCTCGTACACTAAAAATATTCGTAAAATTTATGATAAAATTCTGACAGTTTTGGTTGCCAGAATCTCACCGTAAAACATACGATCGTAATGTATAAGATTTTACATTATATTTTTTGACAACCGTAAATTTTATATTCATTCATTATATTCACTGTTTTTTTTCCAGTACATTACTGCGAAACATACATTGTACAAATCCCATAGTAATAAATACGGTACAACGTATCCTACTACTACAGTAAAAATATATTAGTACTGCTGATTTTATGGTTTAGGTTGCAGTTTGATTCCATACTGTACCATATAAATACAACATTTTGCCACATAAAGAAACACTGTTTTGCCATAAAATTAACATGACAATACTTTATGAAAACCGATTAAATAAAGTTATTTTTTTCTGCCATGAAATAAGACAATTCTAAGACATATTAACGGTCTAACGAGTTCACGACTAATATGTATGAAAGACAGTTTGACTATTTAACAAAGTGTCTCACTATTAATTGCGTTAGGTTACACTATAAAATCTTTAATATAAAATTGTAATATAGGCCTATTCAACATAAATACAACAAATACTCAATGCTATTTAAGTGAGATACTGTCAACTACGCTTGTCATATATAATATCGCTCATCTCATATTTTACTACTTGTTTTAACACCATCTTACTAAAAAATAAATAAACAAATAATAAAAAAAATTGTATACAAGGTATTGTAGTGACATTCTTACAAAAAATTAAATAAATCTAAATAAGTCACTTGAATAAGGTATGTTGGCTATATCTGTATGCCTACTCATTTGGCGTGATAGAATGAAGAGTAAAATGTCCATACCGTTTATATAATGGTAAGTGTGCCCATTTATTTACCAAACACACCATAACAGTAACATACAACATTAACATTAAAATACTTCCTGCCTGCTCGTACTTGGAGCTGGTTTGAACTCCTCCTGCTCCTCCAGGTGGTCAAACAAATTATGAACAAACAATTAAATGGTAAAAGTTGTATTTAATATTTCAGTGTTCAAAAAGATCATGAAATAAAATCGTGCTCCTTAAATAAACAGAAACTTGACACAAACAAACAAACAAACAAACACAAAAATACATCATTGCTCAGTATGATACTTCAGCTTGATGGTTAAGAGAAACTGAATTGGCTCCAGAAAGCAGATTGCTCAAACCATTCAATAAACTTTTCTGAGTGAAAACTGATGTTTGGAATTGCTCAATATAGCCATGAAAACATACTAAATGCATAGATTTTACTTCATAATCACAAAACAACAACCTCATTAAATGTAATCATTTAAGAAATTCCTGAAACTAACAAGATGCCTGGTGTCTCTTTCAGGATGAATTGAATATAAACACTTTAATAAAAACAGTGTTACTTAAAGGTTTGCAAACACCTTATTTTAATTTTCATCATTGGCTTTTCCTAAAGGTAGATAAAGGAAAAGAACACAATTAAACAAATTAGACAAAAATGTCATACATGGTATTTTTGTTTAGTGAGAAAAAATGCCCAACAATACATATCTGTGAGTGGTGAAAGTATGTGAAGGTCTGGGATTAGGAGATAATTTGAAGGTGACATTAGAGTCAGTTTTGTAGTTGAGGTAGTTCAAGTTCAAGTTCAAGTTCAAGTTCAAGTTCGGTTTATTTGTCACATACATAGTCATACACAGTATACTCGCAGTGAAATGGTTGAGAGTGCTCTGTCCAAACTGAGGAAAAAGAAAACAGGGGTGCATAGAGAAATATATATATTCTATATATGTACAAAAATATATTAACAATGTATGTACAATATATATATATATTATGTTTATATACACAATGTACAATGTATATGGTTTTGTATATATATGTACAGAATGTACAGATCCATTTTGTAGAATAACATTTACAGTTTTTATGTTTTTGTTACATGGTAATTGAATATATATATATATATATATATATATATATATATATATATATATATATATATATATATATATATATATATATATATATATATATATATGGATATGTATATATGTATGTACACAATGTACAGTTCCATCTTGTAATTGAACATATTTACAATTATATGTTACATGGTGGTGGTGGTCCCCACAGTTTATCAGTTTCCCTGATTCAGGGCTCGAATGGCCTGTGGGAAGAAGCTCCTCTTCAGTCTCTCTGTCTTGGTCTTCAGGGAGCAAAAGCGCCTCCCTGACCTCAACAGAGAGAAGAGCCTATTGTTGGGATGGGTGGGGTCCTTCACAATCCTCCTGGCCTTGGTCTGGCACCACTTGTAGTAGATGGTCTGCAGGTCAGGAAGTTCCATGTGAGTGATGCGCTCTGCTGAACGCACTACCCTTTGGAGTGCTTGTCTGTCCTGCTTGGTGCTATTCCCAAACCAGACTGTGATGTTCCCCGTGAGGATGCTCTCGATAGTGCAGGTGTAGAAGTTCCGCAGTACCTTGGAGGGCAGTCTGAAGTCTTTTAGGCATCTGAGGTGGTAAAGACGCTGACGAGCCTTCTTTGCCAGGGAGTTGGTATGGCGGGACCAGGACAGGTCCTGCAAGATGTGAACACCAAGGTAACTGAAACTATCTACTCTCTCCACCGTGGTTCCACTGATCCTCACAGGTTGGTAGTGCCGCTCCTGCTTCTTGCTGCAATCCACGATCAACTCCTTTGTCTTACTGATGTTTAGGAGGAGATTATTTTCCTGGCACCAGTTTTCAAGGTGTTTAATCTCCTCCAGGTAGGCCCTCTCCTCGTTATCCAAGATCAGGCCCTTGACAACAGTGTCGTCAGCAAACTTGACAATGATGGTGGAGCTGGAAGTGGATGTGCAGTCGTAGGTGTACAGTGAGTAGAGCAGGGGGCTTAGGACACAACCCTGAGGAGCTCCAGTGCTGAGGGTGAGGGTGGATGAGGAGCAGTCGCCCACCCGTACTGATTGTGGTCTGTCTGTTAGGAAGTTGGAGATCCAGTCGCACAGGGATGTATGCAGTCCTAGATCCTCCAACTTAGTAGTGGGTAGGGAGGGGATAATAGTGTTAAATGCTGAACTGTAGTCAACAAACAGCATTTTAACATAATTTCCCTCCCTTCGTCCAGGTGAGTCAGTGTGGTGTGGAGCAGATGTGCAATTGTGTCATCAGTGGAGCAGTTGTGGCGGTATGCAAACTGCAGTGGGTCTGTGGAGGCTGGCAGTGAAGATGTGATGAAGTCTCTGACTAGCTTTTCAAAGCACTTCATCACGACCGATGTGAGGGGAACAGGGCGGTAGTCATTGAGGTCGGAGGGTTGAGGTTTCTTCGGGACAGGGACGATGGTGGATTGCTTGAAGCTGGACGGGACGATAACGAGCGTCAGGGAGAGATTGAAGATGTCGGTGAATACCAAGGCTAGCTGATCTGCGCAGGCTTTGAGGACCCTCCCACAGATTGAGGTCCCACCGCCTTCCTGGTATTCACCCTTTTAAACACTCTCCTCAGGTCACTCTCCGTGATGAGTAGTTGAAGTAGTTCTGTTCATATACTTTTGCCACTCAGACTTATGTAATTAGATAATTTTCCTCAACAAATAATTGACTTATTATAATATTTTTCCTGTTTGAGTTCTCTTTATGTACTTTTAGGACCTCTGTGAAATCTGATGTTTTAGGTCATTTATGCAGAAGCATAAATTCTGAAAGTGTTCACAGATTTAGCGCTATAGTATGTAGCAAGTGCGAGGTGGAAAAAGAATTTCGAATAAGAAAACGACCGTCCACACACACCCTCCCTTTCCCCTAAAGTGTATAAATGCAGCGTGCCCAAACTTTTGCTTTTGGCCCTTTTGTTAATTTTGAAACTGTAAAAGATGGTAATAAAGTAATGTTGTGTAGGTATCAAGCAATCCAGCAGGTGGCAGCACCACCAGTGACGCATTCAGGTGTTTTAAATATCTTGATCAACAGAACTTTGTTCTCTCTCTGGCTTTTCCTGCACCAAGGTTAGACCTAAAAGAGGAGTTCTGTCATCTCTCTGTTGGGTTCTTTCTTCACTCAGTACCACGTGGACACTTAACAGCAAACAGCTGAAAAGCGTATTTCTTAATTTAATTCGTTGAAGTAACGGTAGAATATAAAGTAACGTCTGCTTCCAAAGTAAACTTGCGAAGGCGGTCACGCAGCCTGAAACAAGGGCAATCAAATCCCTCTTGTTAAACTGTGGACAAAACTCATATTCCTGGATGTGAGTGCCAGAAGGACAATTAAAAATGTATATATTTTTAAAATATGAAAGAAGTGTCATCTTTAATGTTATGCCTTTTGTAATTTTATGTAATCTTTTATTTGCTTAAAATGAGTAAACAGAACAGTCACAGAAATTTTCTGAGGGGTGCCTAAACTTTGCATACCATTATGAAGAACAACTGACAGCTGAAATAAAACTTGCATTAAAATTTATAACAAGAAAGAGAAATTATATATTTTGAGGAAACTCTAGTGTTGACCAAAGTTCCACTGGGTAGTGCATGTTTAAAGCAGTAGTAACTGCCAAATGAGGAAGTGGTCATTGACAACCTCTTAGTCAATGCTGCATGTGACTGTCTCAGCAGTAAAGCAGGAAGACCCTGAAAAGATGAACAAACAACAAAACAAATAAATAAACTGCAATAAAAAGGGCATTAATGTCAGCCATTGACTAAAAATACAGTGATGCTTTATATATATATATATATCCAGTGGATGCTAGGCTGTTATCAAGTGGTTGCTATGGTCTTGCTAGGTGGCTGCTATGGCATTCCACGTGGTTGCTAGGGTGTTACCAAGTGGTTTCTTGCATGTTACCTAGTGGTTGCTATAGTCTTTTTAGGTGGTTGCTAGGGCTATGGGGTAGTTGAAACTGTGAAAAGTGTAAACATTTGGATAATAATAATAATAATAAGAAGAAGAAGAAGAAAAAGAAGAACAAGAAGAACAGAATGTTGGCAAACTTTATGTTGGCTTGACAAAACAGCTAAAAAGGAAATGAAGGCTGTTTTGCTTTTTTTCATGAACTTGATAAATACTGTGAAATTATGTTAAATGCTGTTTAAATGTAATGCAATCCTGAAATTCTGTTAAATGAATTTAAACACAGGTTAAACCTAAAATAATCCTGAAATACTGTTAAATGATATTAAATGCTGTTTAAGCATAAAATTAAATAAAGCATATTTGACCAGTACTTACTAAAAGACTATCACTGTCCTATGTCTTTTCAGATTTTTAGAAACATATGGTCCATTGACCCTATTCACAGATATTCACAGAGGGTAAAGGTTATATGTGGTATGTAATTTTGTTTACAGAACACTTCTAAAAGTTTCTAAATGGTGTACTTGCAAAAACTGAAATGAATATAATTTATGTTGTAGGTGTCTAACATGGAAACCCTACAAGATGACATAATTGAGATGGCAGCAATGGGCCAACCATTCCAGGTGGGCATGCTCTATAATCTAAGAAAGAAAGTTCTCATACCAGGTACAGGGAATGATAATAATTAACCATTGCACAAAAATCACTCAGTACAGGTAATGATATATTTTTTCTATCAAGCAGTTTAATTGAGTTCTGATCATTGTTGTGAACTTCCATTTAGAAAATAATGTGTACTTATCCATATTTCAGTCAGATTGTTCTTGTTGTTTTAGTTTAGTTGCATAGAATCTTTATAGAGTTTTGAGCTTGGTCTTTCCCCTTTCTATGATGCAGGAGTAAAGAGTTAGGGATCTCAGTAAGATCACCACTATCAGTGTGCAGCATTGCTGATTGTCAGTGCTACAAATCAAAGTGCAAAACACCTTAAGCTCTCCAGTAGCAGCAGTTAAGAGGAGTCTGTTGTTCCAACCTGTTTCTCTGACGAATAGTGAACAAGGTTACCATAGGACGAGTCTGACTTAAGTACTGTTAACCAAATGTACACGGCCCTCTGAAGTGATCTCCTTTGCTCCTCTTCATCCACAGGGGTCAGTTTATAGAGCCACAGTGAAATTCAGAAGAACAAAAGCATCACACCTAAAAATTCAACTCAATTTTCTGCTACTGGATCTGAAAGCACTGAAGAAAAAGCAAACTCTCTGAAATTAGATGCCCATCTTGGGCTCAGTTTGATATTTGAACAGATCAAAGCAAGTGGTTCAGCAGAATATCTTATGGCCACAAAGAATTCACAGCAGCATGCACGACTTACTCTAAAATACCACACGACCACAAGATTTGAACAACTGACCATGGGTCATTTGACCATTAGGAATGGTTTTCAAATGGCAGAGCTTAAAGATAACTCAGCAACACATGTGGTCATAGCTGTGTTGTACGGGGCTAATGCATTCTATACATTTGACAAAAAAGTAACTAACGAGGAAAGCAAGGAACAGATAAAGGGAGACTTGCAGCAAGCTGTTAACATACTTTGGGGTCTGGCCAAAGAGTCTGCCTGTGTTTCACTGAGACTGAGTGACAGGGAAACCAAAGCGCTTCAAAACATGATCTGTTCTTTTTATGGAGATTTTAAGTTGGATGTAAATCCATGCACATTCGAAAATGCGATGCATGTGTATTCCACCCTTCCTAGCCTGCTTGGGAAGGATGGAGAAAACGCTGTTCCTCTAAGGGTGTGGCTCTATCCTCTGTCCAGACTGGGACTAACAGAAGCTCCGCGTGTAATAGAAATAAGCAGTAGCTGTTCTACATGCATATTTCGCATAATTGATTAGTGTATAATGGTGTAAAAGATGAGAAAGATATTGCTGCATTATTGGAACTCCATGAGAGGTCTCCTTTCAGGAGCATTAATATTAACCAGTGGTTAAAGTTCAAAGAAGAAGAATTACATACAGTGCAGGCCATCTTGAAGCAGCTTAGGGGAATTGGTGTAGAGCTGCTCACTGATGAGGAAACTGAAAATGTAACTTGCTTTACTTTTACCTCCCTAGAACAAGCAGCTCCCTTTCTATCTCAGTTATCAGAGTATCTAACAGGCCTGAGTGACAACCTAACAGGCACCAGAGCTTGAGTGACAACCGACAGCCCTCTGACATGGTTAACAGAGGAGGTCAAAGTGACAATGAGAAGAAAACTACAATTATTCAAGAAACTGAAAACATCCATCAGCACTAAGTTTGCTGTGTCTTTAGAACACCACAAGAAGCACCCTGGTGCTTGTATCATGGTGTACAGAGATGATTGTGATGGGGCTGTTTGCTTTAGTCCTCCATCTAAACCCATCTGCTCAACCACTGCTGCTTCATCTCATAGTGTAACAGTGACGTTAAGCCCTGCCTCTGAGTCCACAGTGAAGCGAAACCTGGAGTACAAGATGAAGCAGGAGAATGAATGGAAATGTCAACTTCTCCAGCAGGACATAGAGGAAATCACAATAGCAGGACTTAATGCTGATAGTGTGTATGAGATGAGGTGCACTGCAGTGGGTGCACTGGGATACACTGCTACTAGTGATGTCACCACTGTTCAAACTAAGAAGAAAAGAAGACAAACCACAAAAATGGTTTGCCCACACACTGTCCCCACACCTCAAACTAAAAGTGTCCAACCACCAACTGACCGAACTGTCAGTCCACGAGCTGAACACCAAACACAGATCAAACGCAGCAACCCTACAAAAGATCAAAGTGTCATTAAGAAAGACACAGCAATGCAGACTGTGCATGAATCACCATCACATGTGGTCACAGCTGTTTTGTATGGGGCTGATGCTTACTTTACATCTGAAGAAAGAACTTCAAAGAAGATAGAGGAACAAATTTTTGAGGGTGAGATAAAACTTAATTTTCACAGGTGTGGTGGTATCAAAACAGGCAGTGAAAAGGCAACACCTGTGCCTGAGAAATTCGGCTGCACTTTCTCTGGAGATTTTAATCTGCAAGCACACCCTGCCTCAGTTATAGAAGCAATAAATCTGTATACAACACTTCCAAACATGCTTCCAGACAAAGAAGAAAAAGCAGTTCCACTCAGATTGTGGCTCTATCCTTACTGCAAGCCAGAATCAAACACAGCTAAAATTGTCAGAGACATACACAGCCATCTAATTACAGATATATCAGATGTAATTCATAATTTGAACATTGCAGAAAAGAAATGCAATGACCTGGTGAATGATACAGTAGCACGAACATTTCCTGGATTCTTTACAAAAATTCAGATTCTGAAGAAGGAATGCCGCTGTTATAAATTTGAAATGATGAGGAAAGTTGGCTCTCTGCTGCCCTCTATCTGCCAAGGTGAGAAGGAAAGCGCCCTGTCTGAGTTCTTAACATTGCATGAAGAGTCTCCATATAATAGCACCACACTAGATAGGTGGTTTAAAGTAAAAGAAGAAGAATCCAGTGTCATAAAGAAATTTTTGCAGGAGCTGCAGGATATTGGTGTAGATAATGATGATGTATCAGATCCTGAAACTAATGTTGTCTGTTTTACATTTACCTCTCTGGATCAGCCAGATGATTTTCTATCTCAGTTGTCAGACTATGTGAAAACAGGAGCAGTGAAAAAGGAAAGCGGTCCTGAAACTGAAAACTTAGAAATTCAAACATGGCTAACTGAAGATGTCAGACAGAGGATGAGAGAAAAACTACAATTATTCAAAAACCTCAAAACATCCATAAACGGTGATCATACCAAATTTACTGTGTCTTCAAAACACCATAATCTCCACCCTGGTGCATGTGTGATGGTGTTTAAAGGTGGAGCAAGTGAAAGTGAAGCTGTCTGCTTTACCCCGCCATATAAACCCATCTGCTCAACCACTGGTGCTGTGTCTAACAGCAGTGTAACAGTGAAGGTATGCCCTGCATCTGAGTCCACAATGAAGCGAAACTTGGAGTACAAGATGAAGCAGGAAGATGGGTGGACACTGGTAGCTCTGGAGAAGGATGCTAAGGAAATCACACTAGCAGAGCTGAAGGCTGACACTGTGTATGAGATCAAATGCACTGAAGTAGGCCAACTGGAATATACAGTTGCCAGTGACATCATCACCATTCAAACTCTTAAAAAGGTGCACCCACCAACTGACCTAAGAGCCATGAACATTACATCTTCCTCAGTCCAGTTATCTTGGTGCCACTCCATGTTGAATAGTAGTAGATTGGTGAATGGGTACATTGTTGAATATAAGGAGGCGAACAGTGGCCAATGGCTAAGCATAAAATCATCAGCAGAAGACTGCGTATTCAGTTTAGGTAGTTTGACACATGATACCTCTTATGTGCTTCGGATCTCAACTGAGTTTGGGGAGGGTGCGATCAGTGACCCTTCTGAAGATCTTTTAATAACCACTAAGAGAGACTGGATGAAGATAATTGAGGACACACATGAAAGCTACTCTTTTCTGAGTGCCGGTCCACCAAGTGTTTACACTCTGAACCTGAAAAGAGTGGGCACTGGTGAGTTCTCAAAATTATCTTTTGAAATTCCATCTCTACTGGATCAGGAAACCAAAACAATAATGCTTTTTGGTGCCCCTGGTTCAGGAAAGACCGCCCTCATCAATGGAATGATCAACTACATCCTGGGCGTGGACTGGGAAGATGACTGCAGATTTAAACTCATAAGCGAGGTCGCCAGTAAAACACAAGGGGAGAGCAAGACTGAAAAGGTGACTGCATGCTACATCCATCATATGAAAGGTTTTCAAATTCCATATTCACTAACCATCATTGATATCCCAGAGTTTGGAGATATGAGAGGAATTTTACAAGACAAAGACATCACTAAGCAAATCCATTCATTCTTATGCCATCAAGATGACTTTGTTAGCATTGATGCTGTTTGCTTTGTAGTACAGTCATCCTTGACATGTCCTACAAGCACTAAAAAATACATCTTTGACTCAATTTTCTCCCTGATTGGTAAAGACATTAAGAACAACATTTTTACTCTGATCACGTTTGCTGATGGGGAAATTCCATCAGTGCATGAAGATCTAAAGTTTGCTGACATCTGTTGTGCTGAACTGAAAGACGGGTCACCGCTTCATTTCAAGTTTAACAATTCCATCCTTATTACCCCAAATGAACATCTTGGAACTGATGATCATATTGGCCAAAAGTACTGGGAAATGAACAAAGAAAGCATGAAGAATTTCTTCAGTCACTTAAATTCACTTCAGACACAGAGTCTCCAGCTAACCAAAGAGGTTCTTGAAGAGCATAGACAGCTGGACCTCAGCATCAAAAAGATGCAGTCATTTATTCAAACTGTGCCCACTAAGTTAGGTGAAATTAAACAGACAAAAGCAGTACTGGAACAACAACAGAGTCTTATTGATGCAAACAAAGATTTTGAACATGAGGATGTTTGCGACACGATCCAGGTCCATGAATTCGCCATGAATTGCCTTAATTGCAAATACACATGTCATTATCCTTGTGCTACTGCAAATAATGAAGAAAGGAGGAACTGCCAAGCAATGACTGATGGGTACTGCACAGTTTGCCCTGGCAAATGCATCTGGAGTGACCACCGTAACATGCTATACAGTTGGGAGGTTATAAGTGTAAGTGAGATGAGAACAAATGAAAACCTAAAATGCAAGTATGATGCTGCACAGAGACAAAAAAAGGAAGCAGAGGAACTTAAAGAGGAACTTGAGGCTGAATATGAGGTACTGCAGTGTCAGATTCTTAGCATGGTCGGTGAGGTAACAAGATGTCTATTGCATCTAAATGAAATCGCACTGCAGACTGACCCGCTGTCCACACCAGAAAATATAGACCTGCTAATACAGTCAGAGGAGCAGGAAGCCAGACCAGGGTTCCAGAAACGCATTTCAGATCTGCAGTGCATCAGACGGCAGGCAGTGATCCTTCAGAAAGTTATTAGACAAGAGGACCTTATCTGAAAATGAAGAAATAAAATTAAAAAGCTGCACATACACCGGACAATGAAAAAAACTGGAAAGGCACCCAATGTAACTACACTCTCAGTTTCTCTAGTAATAGTTATTTTTCAGTATATGGTTATATAGTTTGCAGTTCCTAACCTGGTTAGATTTTGTGCATGGATTGTATGTAAAAAACAAAAGAGGCAGAATGAAATAGAAGTATTAAATTATATGTTATAAAATATATGTATAAATATTATATGTATATGTTATATGTATAAAATAAAACACGTCTGATGGTAGTCAGACTGGATTGTTTCATTTTTTGCTTGAGGACAGCAAACCATAAAGATGTTTACATATGAATACAGGGTTAATACTGAAGTTTTTCAAAAGTAAGCAATCATATTAATCAAGTACTCATTTTAGACATTAACAAAAAAAGGCTCAGATTTTTAGTTACATGTTGAATGGCCCTTACTGAAGTTGTGTAATTACCTTCAGATCTTGTGATCTTTTTTTTTTTCAAATCTTTGTTCTTTGTTCCTTGTAGTTCAAATGAGCTAAACCCAAACTGAATATGAAATTAATTTAAAAATAATTATTTTAATTGTTTTATTTGTAGTTAGAATTAGTTGAGGGAAAAGTTGTTACTTGTTGCAAATGTATGGTCTTTGCCTTCAAATTAAGTCCCCTCCAAAGCAAATTAAGAAATGCTAAATGAATACCAAATAAGTCTTGGCATATTCAATATATCTGAGGTAAATGCAAATTTGTTTACATTAAATTTTAGGCCAAACTATAGTTCCAATGTAATAGTTCACACTGGAGTAATGCAATTTATTTATGATGATATGATCACGTCTTAATCACAGTCTGAACAATAACAATAGCTTTGTTGTACTGAACTAATAAACATTCACGTCTTACAGACATGATTATCCAGGGTGACTAATAAAAAGTATACTCGTAGGTATGGGCATTGAATAAGAAACCCTAAGTTAAAGCCTAGGAATTGAACACAGAATAGAGGCCCTTGTGGGTCTCTGGGTGGTTTAATGGAGGTGGATACAAGGCCTCCAGGCAAACCTAAGGCATATCACTCTGGACTGGTCCTGTGAGAAATAACTTCATTAGTATTGGGAAAGATCATTGTTTTTAAAATACGTGAGAGAAAATACGTTGCTATCATTAAGGACAGAGTAGTACAGAAGAGCAACTTTATCTTGCAGGTATTTGGTGTTGCGGGCTGAGATTATCTTTGTTTAAAAAGGAAGCATAATGGTGTCAAGTTTCAATTTACATAATGATGGATACTTGTATATTATTGGATCTCAATTTACATATATTCAATACATTTGGATATAATGGTAGAGATGAAAACTGTATAAACATTTAGGTTCTTTGTGTGATTGTCAGACATTCTCTGGAGGAGCCTCAATAATGCTTGTTAACGTTAAACTGCAATAAAGAACGGGACCAGCTGTTTGCATCTACTAATTCTTAAGTCTGCATTTGCTGTTACATCAACAGCAAACCCTGAGTTAACTCCATATATTTACCAATTGCACTGCCCCCTTGTAGCCCATAACTATGAATAGTGTGTATACATTGTTAAATATGAGTTGTGTAGCTGTGTAGCAATGTCAATAGTATGTGTACCTTGTTAAATATAAGATTAGTTGTGTACCAGTGTGAAAAGTGTGTTTACCTTGTTAAATATGAGTTGTATCGTTGTGTAGCAGTGTGAATAGTGTGTAGCATTAAGATGGTGGGGTTGGGTTGAATGAACAGGGATTAGCGAACCACCCTGGGAGCATTAAGTCATCACAGAAATGTGCTACGGAAAAATGTATATGTGTGTATGGTGTAGTGTGTGTTTGTGTACATTCCAGGTTCACTGCCAGGATTTACCTGTGGTGTGTGTGTATTCTGGTAATAGGGAGGGACCACTTGTGTTGCGTGTGGGTTTTTCTTAGTTTTTTGTGTTAGGAAGTTAAGGTAAGTCTTTGTTTGTTTCTTTTGTTCTCAGGATTATTTACTGGATGTTTTCTTTCTTAGTGTGAGTTTTGTTTATTATGTTGGTCTTGGTCACTCCTGACGCTATCTCAACAGATTTATATGTATAGTGTATAGTTGTATATTTGGATATATAGTACCATACACCATTACACTGGCTTGACTGTCTTCCATTGTCTTGTCTGGTTTTCATTCCATGTGATAATTCACCACATGGACCAAAGGTACAATTATTCGTGGGGTCATATGACCTACCATTACTTTGTAACCCTTTGGGTTAAGGGGTATTTTAATTTGACATGTCTATGGCTAGACAGGTGAGCAGGAAGTGACCTAGATGGCTTCTTAAGTTAGATGGTGGGAGCCAGGGTGGAACAAAAAGAATAAACTCACCAAACACCATTAACCAGACAAAAGGGGTTGTGCCAAACAGTGATGTACTAGGTGAACAAGGTGAATTATTTTATTTAATCTGTTATGGTGATTGTAGCATAGCTTTGGAGTTGGGTTGATATATTTGAAAAGCAAAGAGAAGAAATTATAAGCATGTATGGAGAATTAAGAAAATTTACTACTTCTTCAGATGAGACAAGGAACCAGATAGATGTACCTGAGGCTGTTACTGCAGATATTATAAAGGTGGCCTATGAACGCATCTCAGGCATTTTTGATTTTGATTCTCACCCTGTTATGGGGAGTGAACCCCACTACTCGATGGAGAAAGTTACTTTCAGACAATTATATTCGCACTTTTGTTCTTTTGGTCATTTCCCAGAGATCATGACCATAGGCGAGGATGGGAACATAGATTTGCTTTTATAGCTCAGGTCCCTCTTCACTGCCAGAGTCTCGAACAGCGTCAGCTTTACCTCAGCTGTTCAACTGCTCAAGTGAGTGCTTAAGACACCGTACAAGGAAGCTAGAAGCATAACATCATGTGCATAGCAGTGATGCAAACTCCCAATCCTTCCTACAGAAGCTCTACTGTCATTGGTTATGCCTTGTTATCCTGTCCATGGATATCACAAACAGGAGTGCAGACAGTTCACACCTTTGGTGGAGTCCAACACCCACACTGAACAAGCTTGAATTAATGTCAAGGATTGCGGACACGGCTCATGGCCCTGACACCCCATACTCCCAGAGCACCTCTCGCAGATCATCTTTGTGCATATTTATAATAATGTTATATTTATATTATTTATAAGTAGTTAGTGCCAAAATGTCATATTCAAGGTAATTTTTAGCATTTTACAAAGATGCATTCAATGCTTTTGATGCGGACTATAACCCACTATGAAATGAGCAACTCTTGGCTTTGAGCCAATTTTTTTTTTTTAAAGCATGTTTGCTAGAAATGTAACAAAATTAAATCTGTTCCCTCAAGTCTTTTGTGTCATGTACCCCCAACAGACCAAATATCTTCTATTTCTAATCCAAGAGAAAAACAATCCTAGATGCTAATATTATTTGCCAACGTTGGTCATTTTTACAATGGTACATCTTTTTTTTAACCTCATAAACTAACCTCTGTTTGAATGCAAGAGGTGACTGGCATCATGTTAAAAACAAAGATGAAAAATATGCAACATCTTGGACACAAAAACGAGACACGAGTGTGGGGGACTAAAGGCTTATTTGGCTTTAATAAAGGAAAACAGAACATGGCACAAAAGACTAGTAGTAATCAGGGTAATCAGAAACAGGAAATAGCAGCTTACCTCATAGTCCGACGCCAGCTACAACGCAAAGCGCTGAAGTCTGGTACCTATGGGGTTTAAATAGGGGAAGAGTGAGTGACAGCAGGGATAACGAATAAGATTCTAACATAAGAAGTGGGATAACGAATAAGATTCTAAGAATCTTATTATAAGAAGTGGGTGATTGTGAGTGGAGGAGTGGTCATGGATGATGGTTCACAGGAGCTTGCGGGTGTGTAGGTGGGAGAAAGACTCAACGTAGACTCATAAAACAATTTTAAAAAATCACCCTCACCTTAGGTTGAATATAATGGTGTGCAGAGATGTTGAGTTAGTAAGAAAATGAAAGAGACAGGTGTGTTTTTACCAAGCAAAACAGAAGGGGACAGTAGAGATTGGTACTTAGCACCTCTCTAAGGGACCAGAGTAAGGGTAAAAGAGGACCCTAGACTTAAGGGTTTTAGTCATTCCCACAGTGACTCCTTTGTTGTAACACTTTTAATGGTGTTATTCAATAGTTAATGAATAATGAATGTTTTCTCTACCACCATCAAAGCTGACTCTCTGTATGTGGAGTATCTGAATTTTTACACAAAAGATCCTTCATACTCTGTTGGGCACTCAAGCTGTATTAAGGGCAGTTTATACTTAGTATTTACACAGAAAGTTACTTTTTCATTAGAAACTTTCTTTATCTAAAGACAATCCAACAACTAAATAATGAGGGGAAGTCATCCAGAGATAATTCACAAAACAACCCACACCCTTTGCAATCCATGGAATAACAGAGTTGTAAAAAATGCAAAATAATTATTAATTGTTAGTGTTAATGTTAGTAAACATGCTTACAAAAATAAATAAAATAAAAATCATTGAACATATGCTTGTTTAGGTTATTTATTTGAAAGTGCTGTAATTTCATACATGAAAAATGTATGCTTTAGTTTACAAACTAAACTAAATGATTGCATTCAAGTATATATTTGCATTCAAGCATAGATTTTTATACCAAACAAAATA
Organism: Electrophorus electricus; assembly: GCF_041902795.1. Classification (NCBI taxonomy): domain Eukaryota; kingdom Metazoa; phylum Chordata; class Actinopteri; order Gymnotiformes; family Gymnotidae; genus Electrophorus; species Electrophorus electricus. The sequence goes on from NC_137497.1 coordinate 4,780,292, forward strand.
CTAAACTAACACAAAATACCCAACCAACAACTAACTAGAACTGGCCCAACAACACCTAAAATTCTCAGATTTTTTCTGCAACCTTTGAGTGCTTTTGTTTTGTTTTTCAAAAGTGAGAAGATAATGATGAGTCTCTCTTATTGTTCATGCCAACCTGTGGTCCCGGTACTCAGGGGTTCAGGTGTGTAGACAGATTTGAAAAGTTTTCAGTATAAAATTGTCAGCTCTAGGTAGTGACCAACACACAGGATCTATTAATCACATGTATTCCACATGCATGGAGCAGAGACATTCAGTTTATTGCAGGCTGACAAGTGAATTAAATTCATGACTGTTACAGCTTACAAACCACACAAAACAAAATGATGTGTCTACACTTGATTCTGTTAAGCGAAGGGTAAAAGTGTGCTCTTAGCTATCTGGATAGCAAAGCTCATTTAAATACATACATTTGTATTCACTTTATTTCTGTGCAGTTTAAAAAAAAAAAATTTTTAAATATTAACAAGCATACCACCTTAAAAAGAATATTAATAAATGAGAAAAAAACTTTGAATGACTCTAAAAGTAAAAACTGTACAAATGCTTGTAAGGCAAGAAGGCTTAAATATAGTGTTCCCTAGTTACTGTGCATTTGTGATCATTTATACTCATTTGAATAGTTAAAAGCAATGTGTTAAGAAAATCTGATCAACTACTTGTGTCTCAATGCACTTGTAACAATTTAGGCTGGGTGCACACTGCAGACATTTAAAATAATTTAAAAAACTTCCTTTGACAAATGACACAATCATAATGATGTTTAAATGATGTTTTTTTTCACAGACTGCCTCCAACATTGTAGGTGGTTGTAACAGCCTGAGTGCCGCAGAGCACGGAGCAGGACACACAGACTCTCTCGACAGAGACGAACGTTTATTAACATATAATGTTGGTACTCACATAGCGATAACGGCAGACATTTACACTGAAAATATAATGTGACCAAGAGTCAAGACATTGAATGGCTGCAGCTATAATGATCGACAAGCAAACACATGCCTACAGAGGTTTAAATACAGACAACATAACACTAAACCAAGTGCAGGTGTGTGCTAAACAATATGGGTGTGGGTACAAACAAGATAAAACGTTCACTCCCACAGCACACGTCGGGCCGTACCACATGACAGTGGTCATTAGATTGAATGTGTTGGTCCTTAACTGCTTGGCAAATTTATGTCATATCAGGTACCAGGTATCAGGAGATCTGCTCTTCTAATGTCTGGATTTTTATTGTTATATTAGTGAGTCTTTGATTCTATCCTCTCCACCGTAAATGGAAATACAGATTATGTAAAGTGTATTAATGTTCAGAGTATATACTCTACCAATAACCTAATTTTTGGGTTTTGTTAAATTTTTTCCATTCAGTTGTAGTCAAATGCATATACTTGGTGAGGTATCCATTTGTAAATGTTTTAAGTTTTAATAGTGATGACCTCATGAACAACAGGGAACTACTCTGTTCTGTGTTCAGCTTTGTTCAGATGTGTGATGTTTTTTCTTTGACTTCCAGTGCATTTTTGAGCCTGGAGCATGTGATTGGTGGATTGGTGGATCATGATTGGTGTTGATGGTTCTGTTGCTCGGTGATTGGTATGCAGGGTGCTTGAGTTTTTGGGTGTTCATTCAGTTGGTGGGTATGTGCCTTTAGGAGTTTCAATGGTGCTGACATCACTAGTAAGTGGGAAATTCCCAGATATTTTTATATTTATATAAAATCTGATTTATTTATTTATATTTTAGTTTGTTTTGGCTTTTGTAGTTTTATGGGATGGGTGATTATTTTTTTGTCTTAAATTAATACATAATAAATAATTATTATTTAGGTCTACTCATGCATTAGAGCACTTATAGCTCATAATAGTAATTAGATGACTAGGTGTATGTATACGTTCTTTAATGTAAATGTAACATCAGTACATATTTATGAAGGAAAATGTACTCAGTTTAGGAGTTTGAATGGTGATGACATCATTAGTAACTGGAAATGTCCCCAGTATATCCACCACCAGAAACCTGATCTCATACACAATGTCAGCATTCAAGTCTGTTAGTGCAACTTCCTCTTTTTTCTGCTCCACAGGTTGACACTTCCACTCTTCCTCCTTCTTCATCTTGTACTCCAGGTTTAGCTTCACTGTGTCTTTACGTGCATGGCTGAACTGCACTGTTACACTGCTGTCAGTCACAGCATCAGTGGTTAGGCAGACGGGATTAGATGGCGGATTAAAGCAGATTGCTTCATCACACTCATCTCTGTACACTATGACACAAGCACCAGGGTGCTTCACATGCTGTTTTGCCGCCACACTAAATTGGTTGTTGTAACTCTTTTCTGAGGTCATTAGGTATTTGAATCATTTCAGGTTCTTTCTTATTTTCTGCCCTAGGTCTGGAGTGAGCCAGGACTCAGGTTTTATGCCTTTTTTCTGTTTTTCTTTCATATAGTCTGATAAATAACCCAGAAAGGGATCTGGCTCATCCAGAGAGCTGAAAGTAAAGCACACCACATTTTCAGTGTGTGGGGAAGCAAAAAGTGCTTTTATATATATCCTGAGTGGGACCCTCCAGCTTCTCCAGAAAGGTTTTCAGTACATCTGCTTCCAATTCTTTGACCTTTATCCACTGGTCAAGTTCAGTTCTACTGAAAGGAAACTACTCATGATCCTTCAGGATGTTTTCAAGAGCACGTTCTTCTTCTTGACCTCCACGTATCAATGGCAGCAGAGAACTCACTGTCTTCAACAGATCTTGTTTATAATGGCTGCGTTTTTCCTTCAGCTCGAAGTTTTTGATGGAAAGCAGGAAATAACTGTACAGCAGTGTCTACTGAAAGATCATTGCATCTCATTTCTGCATTGTTCAAACTCTTGATTGTGTTTGATACAGCCATAATAATGCTGTTGCTTATGTCATGGACACATCTTGCTGCTTTCGAATCCAGTTCGGTGAGAGGGTAGAGCCACACTTTCATTGGAGCTGCATTTTCTCCTCTCTCACCGAGTATGTTTGGAGGTTGTTTGTACATTTCAATTGCACCTTCAAATGAGAACATATTCACTGGTAATAAAAAGTCTTCATAGAAAGTACAGCTGAATTCGTCAGTCACTGCCTTGTCACTCTCGTTCAGTTTCATTGAGGCCCCACCTTCCACTGAAATCCCATAACAACTGATATTTCTAAGTGCAACTCTGAAGGACCCTTCTACCTCAGTCTTATCCTCATTTGAATCTAAATCTCTATTAAACACAAAGAAAGCCTCAGCACCGTACAACACCGCAGTGACCACATGTGTACCTAGATCACTGTCAAACACCTCAGTGTATTGAAACCTCTCATGGTCCAAATGATCCATTGTGAGGTGTTCAAACTGTGTGCTTACATGGTATACTAACTGTTTATTGGACTTTTTATTGTCATTGAAATATTTAGCTGATCCTTCTACATTTACTTTTCCAGATAGAACTTTGATCTTTAGGGAGCCACTTATGTCCATAGAAGTTGCCTTGTCTTCTAAACTGTCTGAAGCACTGTCTGCCATTTTAGTGAACTGTTTTGGAATCACATTTTTGTGTCTCTGAAGTTTATCGTTGTCCCATAATGTTAAGCCTGTGGGTAAAGAAAGGCAAACAGAAAAGATCCTATAATCTATAATATAATCTATAATAATAATAATAATTTGTATAATCTTAAGAATGGAGAGTAATACAGTTTCACTCAAAACCATACTGACAAACTAATTGTGTTCTATTCATTTGACCTTGGAACAGTAAGTTTATATATATTCCCTATCCTCTTGATTTTTTGACTTTGGATATTACAATATAAGCAATGATGGTATAAAACATGTCTATATGCCCATGTATCTGTAACGCTTACAACAGGACAAGGAGAGGAGCAGGATGCAAAGTGCGATTTAATAAACGAGCGAAACACAACACAAAGGGTTAATAAACAGAAGCTGAGGGAGAACACCGAGGCAGGTTCTACACGAATAGGCAAACAGCAGAGCAGGAGCGGCAACAGTAAAGGTGGCTGTAGCGTAAACACAACAGAACGCTCTAACTTAGCAAAACAACCAACAAACTACAAGACAAAACACAGGGCTAAAATAACCAGGACAATCAGGCATTAAACAGATATAGGTGAAGATGAGAACAGCGAGAACTAAAACAAGGAGTGGAATAGAGGAACAGAAGGGGGCGGAGAAAACGAAACCAAGGAACGCAACGAGGAAGGAAAGGAAAACAAAACAGACATGACAGGGAAACTAAAGAAACAGTGACGCCAGGAGCCCATTTGTGACAGTATAATATCAGGCAAACATAATTAACATGTAACTACCATTTGACTGGTGATGTGTCCTAGAGATTCTGAATACTGACATACGTTTCTATTAGCTTTGTCTAATTTTTAATACAGTTGCTGTCTTTATGTTACTGTCCTTTTCATTTTTGGATATTGGTTTTATTTTTATGTTCTTATTTATATTTTAGTTTGTTTCAGCTTTAGCCATGACAATAAACAGACTTGAAGCTAATGCTACTCAGGATATGACATGTAGTGTTTATGGGATGGATGATTCTTTTGTTAAATGTAAAATGCCAGCTGTGCAATAGCAAATAAAAAATAATCATTATTTAGGTCTAAATCATGCAATAAATCATGGAACATGGTATCTGTCAAACTACAAATGTATTTTACACCAGATACCATATTAATTTAATATTTTTGATACAGATTGTGATATTGGATGAATAGGGCAATGGACTTCATCACTGACAGAGCCCTGTCTGCACTAATTATGTTGACATACCATCAAAGATTTTGACTAACAATTCTATTAAGAACAATGATGCTTGCTGACATTCAGTCATTATATATGTCAGCCTTATGTGTCACATGACCCATAACAGTGCAGCATATGGCAGAGAAAGCTATGAAAGTTATGCTTAGACTGAGAGAGCCAATCAGACCTGCTTTCACTAGTAGACTGAGAGAGCCAATCAGACCTGCTTTCACTAGTAGACTGAGAGAGCCAATCAGACCTGCTTTAACTAGTAGACTGAGAGAGCCAATCAGACCTGCTTTCACTAGTAGACTGAGAGAGCCGATCAGACCTGCTTTCACTAGTAGACTGAGAGAGCTGATCAGACCTGCTTTCACTAGTAGACTGAGAGAGCCAATCAGACCTGCTTTCACTAGTAGTTCCACCTACCTGGAATGAGAAAATCCCTCCTCATATCATATAGCATGCCCAGCTGGAATGGTCTCCCCAGACACGGCATCTCCACATTTTGTTTATTTTCTTTAAGGTCACAAATAATCTTTCTTATCAAAATGGAACATGCAATATCACCAGTTAGCAGAGCTACCCTATCATATGTCACCAGTTTTATAACAAAAGTAACGATCCAATGGTTTAATGAGATGGGAACACATGATATTGCACAGTCTCACATACTCATAGTGTATGCCTGGTTTTAGCCAGTGTGCAGATCCTCTATGCCAACTTCCCCTGCTTGTGGTCATGTGATCTGAACATGGCGATCACCAGAGAAGCAGCCCATGCTATGCATTTTAAAATGGTTTGTTCAATTCCTACAAGATGAGCCACCATCTCAGGGGAGTGTATGTTACATAAGAAACTTAACAACAATAAATAGTCACTTTTATACACAGTGTTTGAACTGCTCTCATCTTATACCTTGTTTAGTGCTGCTTTAGCTTGTCACCATTTAGACATCATTTAGATGCAATTGCTATAAACACACTGTAACTGTACTCATACACTACTGGCATTTTCAATTTTCAGCCACATTGAAGGAACCTTTCTTCTATTTTTAAAAGATTAAGTTTAGTTGCTCAATGAAAAACACTATATATTGTTGCACATTTATAGTTTAATATTTGACAAAGTAGGGTCTGTGTCCCACTGTTGTAGACACGCTAGGAAATGGGGACACCTTTTAAACTCACTGTAGTATATTAGAATAATATGATATAATAAGTTGATTCTATTAAATATTTCCTATGAACTTAAATGCACTGTCCCATTTTTACCTGAAAAGACAGCTGAAGTGAAAAATGGTGTCCATATTCCAGGGTCTATAATGGCCAAATAAAACTATTCTGAATACAGTTAACACACTTGTTTTAGCAGGATGCTTATTATAAACAATCAATACTGCATAGGCTAGAATCCCAAATGACAGGGACAGTCACACTGCAGGACACTGCATAATAACATTAAAACTGCTTAAACACAAAAGGAATATGTTTTTCTATATAAATCAAAAATAAATAAATGAAGCTGTTTTTAGATCCATATTCGTGACCAAGCGATTGTTCTGTAGTGTTCTGACAGTGCACCTGAAAATAAGCCTGCAGAAGCAATTGCCAGTTTCATTGATTGTTTTCGTTAACCATACGAGAAAGATCTCCAACATTTGCTACAAGATGCACGCTACGAAAACACAACTTACCCCAAGTTCAACAAAGAGCTGAAGACTGACACCCGTCGTCTGAATCGCACCTTTCCCCTTTCGCTCCTGCTAACATCGAAGCGCGTATATAGACTGTCTCAGCGTCTGTTCCTAGCATGAGAACGAACTCGCAGGCGCCTAACGTGTACGTCTCTCGTTCTCTGTTACACCCCAGTCCTTCCTCAGCCACAACGACAGCAGTCATGTAGAGAGACTCCAAGCAGGGCGAGGGGATGAATGCGATAAAGCAAGGGCACCGTTCGGAGAGAAAGCGAAAGGAATTTTTTGCTGAATCAAGTAGGATTGAAAGGGCAATGGGCAACTAACTGCAGCCATCCAGTCGAAACACCGTCTACGGCCAAGGAAACGGCTTTCTGTCTTCATATCTTACTTAAATTTGGGGTTAGTTGTGTTTTATATAGAAAAGTTGGACATTCTTAAAGAAAAGTTGGTTCTCGTATGGTGGGAATAACGGTTCGTAACGGTGAGAGAAGTCCTAGCCAAGGGAATTGTTTTGCAAGCACATTTTTCAGTTATATACTGAAACAGTGAGGAGCAATTGCGTGGTTACTAACCTCGATCAAAAAAAACCCCAAAACAAACAAGCAAAAAAACAAACAAACAAACAAAAACAGCTTCATGAGGTCATGATCAGAGGTGCGTTATGCTGATGTGCTCAAATGTTTTCAAATGAGAAATGAAATTTTAACCACCAGTTATCACGGAAGGATAAAAATATTATTAAATACTTAACAGTAATTTATATAATGTGAATACGTCAACCCCCAGTGCCTTTGTAATCTGTGCTTCATTTTCGCACTCATTGGACAGTTATGTGGTCATTTATAAAGACGCGAAAGTATCTTTAAAATGTATAAATGTTTTAGGTGAAATATTACTATTTATCGTAACAATGTATGCATCCGTATTAAGACAGACATTCACGAAACCTCAGATTCTTCCAAAAATATCCAGCAGAAAGCGAACGTTAATCTCAGTTTTATCACCGCCATCTGCACTTCGCAAAAACTTGGTCGCGCTGTCTACACTAAAGGCTTAATTGCGCGCCTACATCTTATATTACGGTAACCGATTTTGAAACGATTTAGTGGGAAAGAAACCTTGTCGGACTTTTAGTGCAGATTGAAAATCTAAAAGGAATGTGTACTACATCTTAAGGTAGTACATCTTTGATCTCTGAGGATGAGACACCCTCTTTAGGACAGTATATTCCAGGTGTATACTTCCTTTACTGGTTTACTGCTGCCCATGCACAGACATCTGTGACCTGCCTAAACAATCTCAAGTTATTACTTCCAGACCATCATGTAGTTTTCAGTCTTGCCATTGTTGAGTCACAGATTTTAGATTTTCCTACTTGGTTGGATGTTTCCGGGCATCCCAACTGGTCTGTGATCATCTGTTAATGACTTATAACTGGAAAAAGGAGTCTTATTTTAAAGTGTAAAACACTTCACCATTGCTTAATCAGTTTAAAACAGTCATAACCTCCAAAAGAGAACCTTTTTGTAAAGTGTAAAACACATCAATATTTGTAAATGAGGTTCTAACACTTTTAACCTCCAAAAGGGATCTTTATTGTAAAGTGAAAAAACACTTACAAACATTTACACTTAGCTAATATAATTTTGTCACATTAAATATAATGAAAGCTACAACAGAAGCAAGCAAATATTTTCATTTATATATGTTGAAACATTTCATAATAATAAAACAGCTAAGCACATTTTATATTCAGATTCAGACATTAAAGTAGTCTTCACTGTATGATAATTAAAGTGCTGGAAAATAAATCATGAAATTCAGTCAGAAAAGGCTTTAATCCATAAAGAAGTGTCTCAATGGCCTATCAGGATAATGATAGTCAAGTCAGGATGACCACTGAAGAATCATGAGTTGTTCCTTCCACAAAGTCTCTGTACCATTTCTTCTCAGTCTGTGAATATGTGCTTTGATGGTTCCCCAAGTTCTTTCAATATGTGATGTATGGCTACCGAAGCATGGATCCACAGATCATCTGCTGTAGTTTTTCATGTCATATTTGTACTCAAAGTTTCTCAGCACAACTCTGCTTGTGCTCCACTCATAACGGCTCATGCTAGTTCCTACTTTAACATATCTATGATCAGAGTGGTGGTGTCTTAATCATTTCTACACTCGTTTCAAAACTAGTTTCCATCTTTTGTCTTTAACTCCCATCATTCCAAAGACCCATTTCTTCCAGGTATTTCCAGACTGTCCCTGCCCCTACTGAACAACAGTAACAAAATAAAAAAAATGCACATATATGATAGAAAGTATTGTACCTCTTGTCTCAATTAGTCACATTAGTAATCAGGTACATTGTGTAAATTTAATTAATTATTGATTTATTCAGAAAAGGCCCCTAATGATGTCTCCAGCAACATCTGTGAAGTTATTTGATTTTCTTATATGAGACATCAAAGTCAAAAACTTTAATAATAAAAAACAAGATATGAAGTAGAAAGGTATATATATATATATACACACACCTTTTGTCTACGATAACAAATTCTTTTTCAACCACCAAGACACTGCCAGCACTTCCTTCCGTGACTGCCAACTGCACAAGCACAGACGTCTCAAATGCACATTTCCATTTTAATCAGTGTTGTGGAGCTGCAGGCCATACCACTGATCATATCACTCTCTTTGAGCCTGAGTCCTTGTGAGTATCTGTAGTGGAGAGGAATAGTGTAATAACACCCATTGACAAGACTTCTGTAGCCATGTGCATATCTCTTAGAAGCATGTGTTTTAATATACTTATAAAAGACAATTTCATTTTTATTTTTTGTTATACAAAAACAGGAAAGTAAACACATGTCATCCAGCTGAAGAGACATGATTTAGTGTTCACTGAGTGAACCAGCTGTGGAAGTTTTTGAGACTCTTTGACCTGTTCTTTTACAGCACCTGTGAACATACCAAACATATATCATTGTGTGTTTCTATACACATAAATTAGTAAACAATGCATATTGGGGAGCTCATTAATACTGGGGTATAGTAGTACATTTAACTCAAACGTATAGGTTTAGCCCAAGTGTTACCAGTCAAAAGCTTCTGACATCCACACTACATGACTCTGGTAATCGTAACTCTGCTGGCCCGAGTGCTGCAGGGCGCGGGGCAGGACACAAAGAATTCCTCGTTCGTGCAAAACATTTATTAACATTATTAACATTTATTAACACGGCCAACACAAGTGGCACTCACATACAACTACACGGGTGAACATTATTAAACATTTAACACTAATAATATACACTTTACGAAAATACGACCAACAATCACACACACTACGACGAGGGTTTAAATACACAAACAAAACAAGGTGCAGGTGTGTGCAGGTGTGGCCACTAACAATGATCCTCCCACTTCACGTGGTGAGCCAACCCACGTGACTCACAGGAGGTGAGCGTTCCGTGACAAAGACATTAACATTAAACCCTATACGTGTGTGTACAATCCCGTGGGGTGTGGTTAGAAAAACAGAGACACAGAACATTTGTGAATCCCCCTGCACATGGCGGGCCATACCATGTGACTTAGAGGGGAGGAGCAGTCAAAGACTGACAAGTGACTTATATCCACTAATCTATTTAAATAGTGCCACACAGTGCCACCACCCACCTAGTATAAGAACTTCCTTCCTTGCATCATACAGCAAGCCCAGCTGAAATGGTATTCCCGGGGGCGGTATCTTCAGCATTCCCAGGGATGTTATCTTCAGCATTCCCAGGGACGTGTTCTCTAGTATTCCCAGCGGTGACTATAAAAAGACATTGCAGAATTGCATGGCTGTAAACTGTGAAAAGTATTTCCTTAAGTTAAAGATCTCTTCTTTGCTTAGTCTGTTTCAGGGTCATCGTGGCAACAGGGTGAGCAGAGATGCCCAGATGTCCTCAGCCATTTCCTCCAGCTGTTTCTGGGGAAGCCCCTGGTGTTCCCAAGCTAGATAGGAGACATCTTCCCTGCAGTAGGTCCTAAGTCTACTCTAAAGCTTCCTCCCAGTTAGCCATGCCTGGTATACCTGCAGTAAGAGGTGAGCAGATGCCCAAACCACCTCAAATGGCTCCTCTCAACACGGAGGAGCAGTTCCTCATGGATAGCCGAGATTCTCACTCTCTCTCCTTCCTGATGTAGTGTCCTGCCAGTCACAGGTGATGCTGATGTGTCAGAAACTGTGCTGAAGCTGGCAACCTGAAAAAAATTCTGAGCCCCACTTCTCAATGGAGAAAGTTCATTTCAACCAATTATATTTGCAATTTTATTCTTTTGGTCATTGCCCAGAGTCCATGACCATAGGTGAGGATGGGAACAGAGGTGGACTGGTGAACTGAGAGCTTCACTTTTATAACTCAGGTCCCTCTTCACCACTAGAGTCTCCAACAGTGTCAGCTTTACCTCAGCTGTTCAACTGCTCAAGTGAGTGCTGAAGACCCCTATACAAGGAAGCTAGAAGCATAACATCATCTGCATAGCAGCGATGCAAACTCCCAAGCCTCTCTACAGAAGCTCCCCTGTCATTGGTTATGCCTTGTTATCCTGTCCATGAATATTACAAACAGGAGTGGAGACAGTTCACACCCTTGGTGGAGTCCAACGCCCACACTGAACAAACATGATTTAACGTCAAGAGTGCGGACACGCTTCATGCTCTGAGAGTACAGTAAATGGCTGCATCAGTGGCCCTGACACCCCATACTCCCAGAGCACCTCCCGCAGATCATCTTTGTGCACTCAATCATATTATTCTCCAGATCCACAAAACAGACCTATACTACAGTGGCAAACTGCCAATGCCCGCTCAGCTATCTGAGAGAGGGTAAAGGGCTAGTGCATGTTAAACATCTTTATACCAAAACCACACCTTTATTCACGTCATACGTAGCTCGATTGGGTTCATTATCACCCCCATTTACTCTTGATTGACTCTTTACATGTGGACTTTTATTAAGTAAAAAATAGTCTATTATAATATCACTAATGCTTCACAGATGCTAAGTTAAAAATATATAAATTGTGCTCTGGCTAACAACATGAAAGCAAGGTCAAAAGTATTCTTTCTTTCTTTCTTTCTTTCTTTCTTTCTTTCTTTCTTTCTTTCTTTCTTTCTTTGACCTCTTTACTGTTCTGCTCTGACTGCTGAGTGTCTTTAAAATGTCAGGTGACTAAGATAAATTCCCTCCTCCCTTTTTGTATCGATATGCTGAGGAAGCATGTTTCATACACCACACAGTTAAAGGGCGCCGGTGAAAAGGTGATCCCCGTACATTGATGCTGGAGGGTGTGTGTGTTATTAGTTAGGGTTTTGGTTTTTGAAATTAAAATGATCATATCTGACCTTTCCAGTACAAGAGAACAAGTGAATAATGATAGTCAGCAATAATGAAGTAGTAATTTCAGACTAATAAAACACCTAAATACATTTCATAATCAATCAGTCTCACAGACAGGGGCTTTTATTTGTTAATAGAAGGTGTTAAAAACAAATTAATTAAGTGTAACCTTATCACCCAGCCCAAGATATGCATAGGTATCTAAGCACATGCGCAGTACATAATCGTTAGCTATTAGCATATTATATATCACAGTATAATATAACAAAGAGGCATGTGTATGTAACTGAAGCATTCTCATCCCTAGCCCAAACTCATATAGTCACGTGATCGAGTCCAGCTCGGTTACTGCGTAAATTCCCCTAAACTGTACCCAGCTTTATGATTATTGATATAATAGGCTACAAATTTACACATTAACATTAAAACAGGGGTTTCTGAGAAACGCCTCTACTACAATAACAAAGTAGATATGGTCTTAACCTCTACTTTTAATGAACTTTTATTGTGAATCTGTTCGATTTTGATCTCAGACCTACAGCTCAGTGCAACAGACGGAACTTGTTTCACCCGTGGGTAAAAGAACAAAGAGCAAGTCTGTAAGAGACCACAGGTCCAACCCGCCACCCACCCCATCCCCGCTCTGTGTCGGCAACCAACCACCCACCCCATCCCCGGTCTGTGTGGACAACCAGGGACCCACCCCATCACCCGGGCTGTGTGAACGGTCATGCATGCAGCCTAACTGAAGCAAAATAGCTCCTGAAAATATATGGCTTGGCTTTTTATTCCGCACACTCCGCTGCCCTGATTCACGTTTGCGAAAAGCCCGCATAGCCCAAACGGAGGGGGAACAAACGCTCTCTCCTTCCTGACGTAGCGTCCTGCCCGTCACATGCGACGCTGATGTGTCGGACGCTGCACTGAAGCTGGCAACCTGAAAAAAATTCTGATTTTATTCTGAAACCTCAGATGGGAATAACGACAATACTACACGAAGTCGGTGTAAGTAGAAATCATTTTCGGTGTTCAACGCTTATAGACACAAAGGGCATTGCCGTAAGTCACTGGGCGTATGATGTACTTGTACAAAGATCGTAACATTGCGGACCATTTTAAACCAGTGTTGTTTCTGTCACTGCGATATTGATGTTTAAATGCCACTTTAGGCTCCCGGAGATTATGTCATGAGATTGTCGAAGGCAAATGCACGCATTGTTTTTTTTAATTAATTCACGACCATTTGATGAAGCTGACTTACACTGACGATAACACATGCCTGTTTAACGTTTTGTAATCATTAGGCCTTCCTTTACGTTGGTCAGTTAATTTGGCCATCTTTGCTATAGTCGGTCTAACGTGTGTCCGTGTCATAAAAGGCACCGAGACACCAGCCATGCTAGGCCGTAGCGGTGACGCCAGCGACGATGAGCCGTTTGCCCGTAAATAGCTTACGGCAGAGCTGATGAGCAAAGGTGCATAAATGCATTGTTTGCGGGTTGTGATTTATTTTGGTACCATATTCGATGACGCTGCGTTTTATTTCCCATGTATTGCGCATTCATAAGAGCTGCGCGTCTCGAGTTTATATGACACGCATAGGGTGCGCTGCTGTAATGTCAAATACATCGCGATGTGTTTGCGTTATGAGAAAGCGCGGCCTTCCGTTGGTTCAACCAGCCTGTGCACATAGAGCTTTGTTAATATGATCGGGACTAACATTCAGCCTAACAAGCCTGTCAACGACCTGTCAAAATGAGAACAGCCGTTGTTCATTAAAAAACACTAATAAAAATATATACGCTATCGCGTTATCAACGTTAGCCGAGTGCGTGATCTGCAGAAGAGCAGAATGGATTATCCAGTTAACGTGATCTAGTAATCTTGTAAGAGTATGCTTTCGGCTCATTTAACCAATGTGTCTGTTTAACTGTGTATAGTAGCCGCTCAGATGGAGGCTCGTTTCCCGACATGTTGGTGCTTGGATATAGCCAAAGGGAGGAGCGACTTTTTGGCCAGCCACCGAGTGCACCGTTTATTCTCCCGTTACATAACCGGCATATTTTCCTGTCAACCTGTCTTGCTTAGAGCTTCAGCCTTTTTTGACTAAACAAAAGCAATCTTCGTTTGGTTAGCTAAATAATGCGCGACACAGGACGCTTTAACATTTGAATACGGTAATACTGTATTTTAGATTTTCTTGTATAGGCTATGTAGTGAATAGATTCTGACTGCTTATTAGTTCTATAAACAAATATATTACTTTGGTAGGAAAGATTACTGTATGAATAAACATTTAATTATTTGTCAGGACTAAGAATAGCTGCGTTTTAGCTGGTGTGTGTGTGTGTTCCTTCAAGCTGGTTTGGGCTCTACCATATGTTTACCTTGGTGTGGGATTCACTGGCCCTAGTCTAAACAGAGCGGGTGTTTAAAGTCCAGTCAGAGCAGGGTGTCTCTTTAATTGTCCCTAACTCTATGAATCTCTGTGAACAACAAACTGGTAAAGACCCACTAGCGGTTCTGAGCTCTGATTCTTTTTCTAGGAGTTCCAGTAGTCATTGGATAACACGGTAACCCACATTTTACTAAATTTCAGTGTATTTGTCCAAGTGCAGACTGCTTGTTTCTCACACTGCACTGTCATTCTAGAGGCCTACACAGGCTAGTGGCTTCTCCACTCCAGCGGGACAGTAACAGCGTTGTGCTGAGAATGGTCCAACACCTGAATGACCTCCAGTCGGCAGTGGTCCTGTGACTGATGGGTCAGCGGGAGGACGATAAACCCAACGTCCTGACTGTTGGCCTGCGCTCCGAATGCTTCCATAGGAAGGAGGTCATTGTGGAGGAGGCCAGTGAGGGTTGGTCCAAGGGTCAAGGTTAGGGTTAGGGTCAGGGTCAGGGTGAGGGTCAAAGTTTTAATAGAGTGACTTTAGTGAGCTGAGCAGTGGGAAGAGGTATGCAGACTGATCTCTGCATCAGACTGAGGCTGCCCGAGGGTGAGACACATCTTCTCTTCCACCAAAGATCTCAGCTCTCTGTGGAGGCTTAACAGCTCCAATTTCCACATCACACTTTCGCTGTTGTGCAGAAATACAAGACACGGCACCTAACAGGAATTAGCTATTCAGTGCAGTGAGAGGACATATAGGTGGAGTTCAGTGTGTGTGTGTGTGTGTGTGTGTGTGTGTGTGTGTGTGTGTGTGTGTGTCTGCTTCAACACACATGCAGTGACACTTCTAGACCATGTGAACTAGTAGGGCCCAGCTGTGGCCTGTGGCTCTGTTTTAGGGGCCTGTTGTTTTGTACATTTCTGCCTTATTGTTCTCCAATTAAGCCATATTAGTCAATGCAATGCAAGCATTCTGTCAATGTTCTATATCATCCATTTTATTTTATTGATTTATTAATGATAGCCTACATCACTGTTCGAATAAAGGCCTATTGACACAAAGTACATTTTTTCACAGACTAAAAACATGCGATTTTTAACACAGTGCAATGTTCTCAAATCTGTTGCATTTTTTATAAACATATTTTTTTCAATTCTTTTCTCTTTCATAAATGTGTGGCAATATGATTTTTTTCAATTAAACAAAAGTAACAAAAAGAAAAATATAAACATTCACTCTTTTCATTAAGTGATGGAAGCTAGCTAGATAATAGTTTGCAGTTCTTCCTAGGTGTGAACACACTAGATAAACAGAGTGACTATAAACAGGCTACGTGTTAAGAATGTTCTCACCACTATGCCATGTTTTTTTTTTTTAACTTCTATGTTTTTATAGTCAGTGTGTTGCTTTTTATAGCAGGTCTGCTTTGAATAGTACTGAATGCAGGCAGTGGGAAGATGGAACTAGACAACGTAGGCTAAAAAAATAAACCAAAATAGATGTCTAATCAAGGGGTATTTCACTATATATAATAAAACACACTTGCCAGATAGGCTGTGCGAAACTACAGCTTGGGGCAAGATCATATCAGCCCATCAAAGCCAATTCCCATTTTCCCTATTAGCTTTAGGGGGTGGTATTGTTCTTAGGTCCAAATAAGTCCAAAATGATCTGCTTCAAGGCATTTCTTACCAGCAAATACTGTGCATGGCAGAAATAGGACAGATTATTCTGATGTTTTGTTCTGATGTTAGTGTAAAGACAGGGAGGGCTTAGTCCCATTAGTCTGTTTAACCTGGGGTGACACGTCAAGTAAGAAGGGTCAGGGATATTTCATCAGAGAGGGGAACATTATCAGGAGGCTGTCTGCACGTGCTCGATCTTCACTTTCAGTTACATTTTTTAGCTTTCGGTTATTAGTTATTACTGGATTTTGGTTATAACTGGTCATTAGTGTGAAGGTTTGATTATTTATTTATATGAGTGAAATTATCATATGTTGTAACAGATGGTGGTCTGTATTTAGAAAATAAGCTTGAGAAGTCATAATTGTAAACCCTAAGATTGTTTTTCCATCTTGGGTCACAGGGAAAAGAGACACCAAACAATTTTTTTGCTGCATACACTTTCTCTGGAATAATACATCTCACACCAGTCTCCATGTTACCTACAGTTGTGATATCTGCAAAAATTAGAACTACATTCTCAAAGGTGAGAACTTCAGTAGAGTAGCTGTTAATGTGATCTGTAAGCATTGCAGAGTTATAAAAAAGGCAGTGTGGTGGTGATTCAAAGTCAGTATCATTTCCAGATTCACAACCACAACCATTCTCCCTAATGAACCTAAAATGGCTCGCACCTGTGTTACAATTAATGATCGAGCACTGGAAATACATCAGTGTGCTTTTTAGTTAAAAAAAGTACAGTATCATAACAAATAGCTCCAGCGTTGTGGTGTAGAAGGGGTGGGGTTCAAACAGTAAGTTAGGCTGAACTCCACTGGTGTAGTTAATCCATGTTAAACCATATCCTTGGTTACCTGAAAGCTAAGTGTCAGGCTCTTGTGTTGTGTGACTGGAAATCTTGTTTTATGATTTTGAATACATTTTTCCAGTCCACTTGCTCACAAGATGCTTGCATGTTTAATAGTTTCCAAAATTAGAGACAATAAAAAATCAGTTTTCATTGCCTCTAAAATCTGTCCTATATAAAAATCGGTTTACTGCTTAGTAAATGCTGTACTGAAATCTTGAGATGAGAGATCTCAGTTTGGGTTCTCCAGACCCACTATACCACATAAGGACAATCTCAGATCCACACAAAGGCAAGAGTTCAGCTTACCAGTAGCACACTTTCAGAGAGACCTTTGTGTTCCTGGGCCAGTGTGTGTCTGCCATCTTGTACAAAATTACTATTAATATAACTGAAAACACAGCCAGTTCCAAAATGTAAATTTTTGGTTTGGCTTTATGTATATCTGGGGTTTTATTATATGATTAATCATTAAACTCTATCTCCTCTCTCTCCTACACTTATTTCTTCTCTTTCTTCTTTATTGTGTGCATGTATTTGTGTGTTTGTGTGTGCGTGTATTTGTGTTACCAACACACACCAACACACACTTGGACCCACAGTATTTCCACTCTCCTGGTTTTCCACTGCGTGGTCAGCACTGTCTGGCTCTCTCTCTTGATTAGATTGACTAATCAGTGTGCTTCTCATTTTAGCTCTAGGTTTCAGTGCTTAGCTTTTCACTCCAGTTGTGCCAGTGGATACTGGTATTAGTTGTTGTGGTAAGTCAGAATCCCTGGAGTTGTTTAGTGTGATCTTCACCAGTCCATTTGCACAGATGCATGCATTTATGTTGAGTAGAAAATGTAATTTGTCAGGTTACTTAATTAGTTAAAAGCATCCATATGCTCCTTACTGATACTTATATAACTAGTAGCTATGATGAGTAGAATATTCATATTGCCATAGTTGGAAATGATGCATATTTTGGGAAAAAGCTGAGGTGCAAAACTGAGAGCATAAATGAATACATAAATAAAAGCATAAATTAATACTTAAATAAAAGGTTCTATAAGGCCATTAATGAAGTAAATATGTTTATTCAGTCTAAAGCTAGAGCAGTGTTCAGCCCAGCTAAATTCATAGGGTTATGTGAATCCCTGCTTACAAGTGACCAATGATGCTGGATTGAGCAGGACATGGGGACCAGCAGGATGTGGGGTGAGTGGGACCAGCAGGATGTGGGTACAATTGGGATGCAGGGATCAGCAGGACGTGATTACAGTCGGGACACGGGAACAGTAGGACATAGGAGCGAGTGAGGGATCCTCTTCTCTAATAACCATGGAGTTTGTACCACTGAACTCGGGCCACCACATCATTGGCGTAGTCACCATCCTCAGTGTTGCGGTCCACATCTGTAGAGGTGACCTTTGCAGGGCCGCAGTTATACGCAGCGATTCCGCCTAGAAAAGACAGGGGGTGTGAAACGGGGCCCTCACACCCTCCCCTTTTATGGCCTTCTCTCTGGATTATTTGTAAAGGTTAGAATTAGGATTAGGGTTAAAGTCTAGACTGGGAGAAAAGCACTGCTGTTAAGTTCAGGGTTTCTGCTCACATAGCGTGCAGTTCTAGGCTCACCTCAGTTAACATTTTAAATGTCCACCTTATTATTCAGGTATTGATCTGACAGAATTTTATGTAATTTAATTATTAAGTAACTACATTAAATCTCATACGAATGTATGTAGTCACAACAGTAAAGAATGACACTCAGGGTCCACTTGATTGTTCTAATGTTTCAAATGACAGTGTCATCCATATTACCGCTTTGGAGCAATTAGATACATGCATAGGCCTAACAGAACAGAAGCTCTACCTTTATAGCGTTGTTCAGGAGACCAGGAGGGGTTCATGTCCTCGATGAAGTCAGCAAGGAGGCTGCAAGCCTGGGTGATATGTTCCTCACTGTCCTTCCCACCTCTCGGGCTGTTCATCCTGTGGACCTGGGAAAGTATGAGAATTCCAGGTGAGTTATGTCGCACTGTGTCAGTCGTAGCATAGGCTGCAGCAGAATTGCTGAGACATGCCTCGTATACTGTGGCATGTGACTGTGTCAGCCATAGTGTAGGCTGCAGCAAAATAGCCGAGTCATGGCTAGGGGAGCTGAGCAATAACAGATAAGGCATACGTGAAAGTGAAAGTTGCTTCTTATCTTTTATTTCAGTAACTGTAGGTACCCCCCCCCCCTCGATTTGGCCAAGAGTGTCAAATGACTGCAAAGGTGGGGCTCATTGCCTTTATGTTTTATTCAGTACTGAGTACTGATGACATGGATATCAAATCCATGGCCTTACGTAAATGGGGACCAGCTTGACGGCAACCTCAGTCAGGATGAGTTCGATTAATCAGTTAACATTAAGTGCCTTGAGCAATGTTCCTGATCTAATGAATAAACGAGCGAACATATGTGTAAATGATCAAGAAGTATCATTTCGACCTGCATGATCCCGAATGCAGCTCCTTGACTGTTCCATCCGTCCGGCTGTAAGTAGCTCCCCCCTCGGGTCTCTCGGGAGATGATGGCTGCGATGACGGCGGGGTCAATTTGAGTCTTTTGTGCGGCTCTGAGGATGGCGCGACGGTAATGTTTCATCCTGCCTGCATCGTCCTCTGCGAGCGCGTGCGATGCCGGCTTCCCTGTTAAGGGCATTGTTAAACAATAATATATATATTTTTTTTTAATAATTCGAAATTATTTAATTCTATTATGAGAAATAATAAATTAATAACACATAGATTAAGTCCGAGAGAGCATGTGTAGAGCATGATAATTATATTTGAATTAACACAATAAAAGCAAGAACCAAAAAGGGAGCGTGAATGCTTCGAGCCCAATGATCGCTAGTTAGTGGAACTTTTTAGACGGTCCCTTGTTAGTTCGCATTCACGCATTTAGCTTTCTAACGGTGCGTCCGAAAAAAAGCTGCTTTGTGCAACTTGTCAAAGCAAAGCAACCCGCAACCATTTAGTTTACGATTGAAATTGATGCGTTTAGTAATTTACACCTTAATTTCAACGTTGCGGCGTGGTCGGTACGAGAACTTAGGCTGAGGTACACATCTTATATGATTATCCTGCTGATACGACGCGCTAGCTGTGATAGCCATTTAAAAGGCTTAGAGAAAGATTTGATCAAAAGTAAATCCTGATTCAAAATACAACAACAAGAATAAGAATAAACACAAAAGCGGATTTATATAGACTACAGAAATGTTTTTTTGTTTTTTTTTTAATTGTATGTGCATTACTGGTCTGGTTTACATTAATGCGACCTCTTTATCTTCTTATCTTTACCCATTAGCTGACTGTTCCAAAGCTGTTTGGAGGTGGTTTCACCAGCGCCAGTGGTCGGAATGTTCTTTATATTAACTCTGAAGGCTGAGTGGGTTTAACAGAAACAGCAATCGTTACTTTTTCATAACAGAAAAACTAATTAAATTAGGTGATGTTCACAGATGGAGGCAGAGAGCGGCTTACCCATGTCGATATGAAGTGAATGTTTATTTTCATCGCATGATGCCTATTAAGATCAGTTTCGTTTTCAAGTGGGGTTTAGTTCCCACCCCTTGGACCACTAGTCTCCCCGTAAGATAGATAGATATAGATAAGATAGAGCTTATGTATTTTGTACTTCTAGGTATCAGCATTGATCCCTGTATTTCTACAGTATTCTAGTTCATTGGTATATTGGACTCTAACCTACTGTACTGATTAAGATGTATTCTATAAGCAAATGACAAAGCACTTTTGTAAGTCGCTCCGGATAAGAGCGTCTGCCAAATGCCAAAAATGTAAATGTAAATGTATCAGTTTAGGTCAATTCACTTTGATTAAAGCATTCACTTTGATGCTTTATTAGCGACACATAATTGCACATTTATGTTTCCAAAGCTTTGGTTAGACAGTTAGAGAGAATACTAAAGAATAATAAAATATGAAATTGAACATTGATGAGTGTGTAAAAAAAAATAATAAAAAAAAATCAAAGTTTAATAGATGAAACGGTATAATTGATTTTAGTGCATTAAATGTTGCAACTGGCTGCAGGCCTGAATACATCACTCCTCATGTTACCCTAGCAGGTGCAGCCATTACTGGAGATTAGAGAGGCTGGAACCTTTTTTTAAACTTCATTTCATGTAACCCATTATGCCACACTTTGGTAAGACTGGGGAGTAAACGCCTGAATTTGGTCACTAGTGACCTCTGACCTCAGCAACAAAACACTGAATCACTTTCATCTACAGTTCTGGATCAATGCTAGGGCATTAGACCATTGATGTTATATGCATTTTCCCATAAAACATTATTATGTAGAGAAAAACAGATGTCTCTAAGAAAGTATAATGTATTTATAGTTGTACTTTATTTACAAATGCCAAACATTGGTGGATGTGTGATATTTAAATAAATAAAGAAGTGTGTAGATCTGACATCCAGTGTTAACCCAGTAATCTTCAAAGCAACACTGCATTTGAACACACACATAATACAGTAAGAGGAAGTTACAGTAATTATTGTGAGAGGAAAAGGAAGGCCTCACCCTAGGAAACAAAGAGTTTACATTAGTTGAGAATGTCATTTGCCATATTTGGGGTATGAGAGGCAGGGCAGTGTGTGCAGCCCAGCTGGGGCAGTTTTCACTGACATCTAAAATCAGACCTTTTAGAAATTAAAATAGTATCAGTAACAGGAGTCTCTGTTATTCCCCTGTGAAGTTGGTTTATCATGTGTTATACTAAATTGTTGCTGGTTCTACACTGACCTGTTGCTGGTTCTACACTGACCTGTTGCTGGTTCTACACTGACCTGGTTACAGGATGGTATTGGGCTCTGCAGAGCTCCACTCACAAAGCACAAGGTCACACAGTTTATGTACCTTAAAGGACTGTAACAGTTCAAAGGGAGAGTGAAGCTGAGTTGGGTGAACAGACGGATTCCTTTGCTCAGATGGTAGACCATAGCAGGACAGTCTGAACGTTCCTATCTCTCCTCAGTCTGAACCTTTGAGGTGCTCTGGTGACACTCACTTACACACACTTTCTCTTTCTTGTTTTTTCTTTTCCTTTCCCTAGTTTTTCATTTTTTTAGATAGTTATGAAGAATCAAATGCTGTATGTGTGTGTGTGTGTGTGTGGGGGGTGGTGGTGGCATGGAGTCTTACATTTTTGTATCTGGGTGTTGTCACTTTCATGAGTCTCTGTTAATTCAGTGAAGTTCCAGGTCCAATGGGAGTGAAAGCAGTGTTGTTGTGCAGTATCTTGAAAAGCTAGACTGGTTTTCTGTAGAAACATAGTTTAGGAAGAGAAAACTACAGTACACAATCTTCACACAGTTTTACATTTACAACATTTAGTTGATGCTTTTATCCAAAGCAACTTACAATCATGGCTGAGTACAACTTTGAGCAATTGAGGGTTAAGGGTCTTGCTCCAAGCATGTAGTGGTAACTTGGCAGTGGTTGGGCTTGAAATGGCAACCTTCTGATTACTTGTCAAGTATCTTAACCACTGAGTCACCACAATCTTCTACATGTACACAGTTTTCTACATGTAATCAGCTGCAGCCATGCATACAGCACTGTTTCCATAGCATATACCCATAAACAAAAGCACATGAAAGACACAAAGCAAATTAATACGAGAATTCATGTGTGTGTGTGTGTGTGTGTGTGTGTGTGTGTGTGTGTGTGTGTGCATTTAGACAATATTACTTTTTGAAAACTTTTGAAAACACAAATGATGTAGACCTATTGATAACAGGATTAGAGTCATGTATTTTAGACAGAAGAAGTGAGGAGTTTCCAGATTCACACATCTTAGTAATGTGTTGAGATAATAGTTCTATATACAACATTATTGGAAGCATGTGGGTAATCATTAGAACTACAGAGGCTCATCATTTTTAGGATGATTTAGCTAAAAGGTTTTCTAATGTCCATTTTTTCTCTAATTTCCTTCCTCCAGATGTTTTTTTCCCAGGAATATGATGTCTTCACCACCTTCTTCTGCTCTCTCCACTCCCCTCTACCACCAGTGGGGATCAGAAACGTGAACTAAAGCCTCATAAGGGTTTAATCCCTGCGACTGACAGAGCATCCCTCTGGCCCCACCCTCCATCCAGCCTTCGGCTCTGACTCACCTTTGCCTTCACCAGACAATGGAGAGCCCCCCGAAGCTGGCGGGAGAGACCCTGATTGTACACCACATTCCGCTGGTGCACTGCCAGGTGTCGGGGTCACGGCGGCACTGTGGCAGCGGCCCCTTCAGCTGCCCTGAGAACCTGGGCCTGAGCCGCACCACCTCACTGCCTGAGAGGGATGTTGTCCAGCGGGAGGCGCTGGTCTACAGCAGCCTGATCCAGACCTCCAGCTCCGGGGACACCTTCGAGGATGAACCAGGGCAGACAGGAGAGAAGGCAGGGAGTGGGGGGAGGGGCGGGGGTATGGCCAGCGACACATCCTCTTTCACGTCCAGCAATTCTGAAGCCCCGTCCACACCTCCTGGAGGCCCACCCACTAAGGTGTGCAACAGGCCGAACTCACTCCGACACAATCCGTTCCTTCTCAACACAGGTGAAGATGAAGATTATGAGGATGATGAGGATGAGGATGGAGATAACCTGAATGGGTACCTGGAGGATTCATCCTTCCACCTACATGGGAATTCGAATTCAACCTCAGAAGATGGAGCTGACTTGGCTCCGTTCCATCTTCATGAGTTTGACTTCACCCCAGGACCTTTCCACCTTCACGAGTCCTTAGAAAAACCATGGTGTTCTGCTAGCATTCAAAGAGGGGTGTCATGGAGCAGGGGAAGCACCAGGGGTGGAGTTTATGATTTTTCTGCAAACCTTGAGGACCTGGACTTGCAGGGATTGGACAGCCAGCATCGTCATGGCAGCAGTGGCTCCACCCTGTCGATGGACTGTGGTGAGCAAGAGTGGGGTGAGGATGATGATGAGGATGAAGACCAGTCAATGCAAGGCCGGGGCAGCTCAGAATGCTGTGGCTCCCACTGCCGCTCATCCCAGCCATTTTCCGAGCCCTTTTCTGAGCCATTTTCCGACTGCACATTGGGCTACGCCAGCGACTCCTCCTGCAATAGCTCGGATGGTGTGCTGGTCAACTTCAGTGCCATTTACAGCAAGACAAACAATGGTGTCCCTGCCAAACCGCCACTTAACCTCAACAGCTCTGCTCACCAGTCCTGTACCTCATCTGTGTCTGAACTCATTGGGATAGGTGGAACTGAATACAGCAATGGGGGTGGTGCTTTTTACCTGGACCTGCATACCTCTCCAATAGAACCTCCCCAGCACTCTTCGATCACCAAGGAATCTGCAGACCCCACATCCTCCTGCCAATGCCCCTCCCAGCCACAAGGTGGCACCGTGGAGCTTGATGCCAACTGCAACTCCTACCACACCCACTTAGGAAGTGAGAGGCTGCTGTCCTCTGATGCCTCAACCACTGAACTCACTTCCTGTCTGCAGAGCCAAGCGCGATTGGTCGTGGCAACCCAGAACTACTACAAGCTAGTGACCTGTGACCTTTCATCACAGTCCTCACCTAGTCCCGCTGGGTCGTCCGTCACCAGCTGCTCTGATGAGCACAGCAAGGGAAGTCCCACACAGCCAACGGAGTATTTCCTGTTCAGACACACAAAAGAGGAAGAGGAAGAGGAGGAGGAAGAGCATGTGGAAAACACAGAGCAAACAGAGGTAAAAGCCTCTTCAGGACTCTCATATAGCAAACTTTGCAGACTACAGATGTCTATTTAGGAGCAGACCATTGCTCTTTATGGCCTAATAAAAGTATGTAGACTCCAGTGACTTCAAGTGACAAGGACTTCTAATACAACTGCAGCAGTGGGGTATGTTTACGAGGCAGAGCAGAGTTGGGGTGGATTTTTATGAGCAGTGTTTGGAGGTTTATTATAATTGCAGGGCAGGCAGTGCAGGATATTTAGTATTACTGATTTACTCTCACCCCTCTTTAAAAAATTAAAGCCCTATTACTACTAATATTTGCTACTACTCTTATCTATATCATTGGTCATCCATTTTGAAAATTCTGGAGTTCAAGTCATTAGCTACTTAGTTAACATATCCAATAGGAATAGTCACAGATATCCAATCTTTACATTTACCTGACAGTTTTATCCAAAGCATCTTACAATTATGACTGAGTACAACTTGAGAGTTAAGGGCCCAATAGTAGCAACATGGTAGTGGGGGGGGGCTTGAACCAGGAAGCTTCTGATTATAAGTCAAGTACCTTAGCCACTAAGATACCACTGCCCTAACAAGCTTTATGTTCATACAGACTTGATACTCCCACATGAATAATATGATTTTCACCCCTTCTGTTTTGTCTTCAAGTTTGTCTTCTGATTCAAATGTGCACACTCCCTTCTTCCAATTGGTTATCTCATGAGAAGTGACACTAAATGCACAGAGCTTTTTCTAATTGACACTGAACATCTTTCAACTCAGTCTGCACGGATCTGTGGTGGAGGCCTATGTAATCTATGACCTGCCATAAGAGCTAATGGCTTTCTGAGTGGATTCCCATCCACCGCGTGAACACACCCTTATGAAGTGCTTCCACACTGAATTCCATGTGGGAATCAGTTCTGCACCATGTGTAGGCTGTGTGTAAACTAACAACCCCTTACATTTAGAAACATGACTGGGGTGGCATTATAGATTTCTACAGCTCTGTTTTAAGACAGTTTTGTATTTGTTAAGAGGCCCTTTTTGACATACACATTGACATGGAAAACATTTAAGTATCCTGTTTATTTTCATCTAGTGTTGACCTTGGCTGCGTGCTGCACGTCAGGTAAAAGGTTGCTGGAGAGAAATTTCCTGTTTGACCTCACCCTGACCTGCTGCTATAATCCATATGTATAGGCTATCACAGCATAAGGCAATAATTTAAATCAGTGATGATATTAAGTGAGCTACTCTCCAGTACACATGATTTACTCTCTGGTACACGTGACCTACTCTCTGGTACACGTGAATTACTCTGTGGTACATGTGACCTACTTGCTGGTACACTTGACTTACTCGCTGGTACCCGTGACTTAATCTTTGGTGCACGTGACGTACTCTCTGGAACATGTGACTTACTCGCTGGTACACATGACCTACTCTCTGGTATACATTACCTACTTTCCAGAAGAGGAAAGGGTGTCATCATGTTGGTTTAGCAACAGAGACAGGTAACTTGTTTAGATAACAGTGCTGCCTAAATTAAAATGAAATCTCAACACAAAAACTCCACCTGATGTCACCTGAATTTAAATAGCTGTTGTGTGTACAAAAAAAAATTCTTGTTGGCATGAATGGCTGAATAAAAGGATGGTTAAAAGGATGGTTAAAAGGATGATAATTATTGATAATTATAGCAGTATGTTTATACATAAAGGATGATACTTATTAATAATTATAGCAGTATATTTGTATCTGAAACAGTGAGTTGAGCCAAACTTTAAATAAGTAACTACTGGGGAGCAACACATGAATCGTAATCAGGTTTTCCTTTACCTCTGCGTTGTGTTTTTCCAGAATTAAAGTCTGCCATCATTTAATGCTCTGCACTCTCCCACTGTGATGCTGCAGCTCACTTATGTAGCGGCTACAAGAAAAGGGTCATATGACAGAGACGATGAAGGCCCTGCATCGCTCACATAGGGACTGAATTTACAACACAGTAATATTCTTTATTGCTATAATTATGGAGACAGTAATTGTTCAGTAAAGCCAAATGGAGGACCTTGTTTAGCGTTTACCTCTTCAGGCTTTACCTCAGACTGTGTCTGGGGCAGGGCTTTTTCTGTTGGAAGGTGCGGAGCCCTACAGCCGTCTACGCCTGACTAGGCCGTTATCTCGTCCAATCCTCCCTATTAGCATTTGATCTCTTGTACATTGGGAACAAGGTTTCTAGAGGAACAGGACATTTTGGACAGTGTGTGTATCATGCCTACAAAGCAGCTATGTGTCTTTTTTTCATGGCTGTTTTGTCTGTGATCTTTGGGCTTGTACATGCTTACTGAAGGAGAGTTGCTCATACTGATGTGGAATGGATTTGTTAACTCAGGCTTGCCATCTCCCACTTTCTCATAGATGCATGATGGGAAAAAGGAAGGTTCCACAAGCAGCAGTGACCCCAACCACGTGATAGAGGGGCAGGTGTATGTCAACATCTCCCCTCCTGTGTCAGCTCGCAGTGTGGGCGGAGCACTGGGGGCCGGCCGCCTGCGCTCTCGCAGCTACGAGCGCAACCTGGACAAGTCCCCGCCCCCTCGTCTGGGCTCGCTGGAGCGCATGCTCAGCTGCCCCGTCCGTCTCAGCGAGGGCGCCGACTCCGGGCCGCTCCCTCCGCCGCGCGTCACTTCCTTCGCGGAGATGGCACGGAACAAGAGGCGGCCGGGCGGGTCTCCATCGCAGCGCAGCGCTCTGGAAGTCTCCTCCGCCCACTCATCCGGAGAGTTCTCCCCGATTCCGGAGGACCTTACACAGGCCCAGAGCCTCAGCCTACCCCCACTCACACAGCGCTGCAGCCAGGGAGCCTGCGAAACCAACTCACACAGACATCGGAATGCACCACTGCGAGACTCTCTGGGGGGAGCAGGGAGGGAGGCACGTACCAAAGCTGAAGGTAAGGGGGCTGGAGTTTCTACAGTATGTAAGGCTGTTTTACTGCCTTTATGCAGAGATACACTGCAGGATTATCTGCTTGTGTTGTTTGCGTACTTGTGCTGATTATCCATGTAACAGCTTCTGTCACCATCACATGGACCAGAGTTACCATTATTAATACAGTTAGTTTGATAGAAATGTTTTGTAGACTTACCTGCATACTCTTTCAATAACTATGTCATGTATAGTTGCATGAAAATAGTTATTTGACATTTAGGTGCCATATATAGTATAAGTTATAGATTATATAACAGGACCTGTTGATTATATATTAGCAGTCACTGTTTAATACAATATAAGTGCTTTTTCATTGAACTGAATGGTGGTATAAACCCTTCTCTTAGTCTAACATGATGACTATTAGTTTTATGGATGTTTTTTAACCTGACTGGCTACATATACCTAGATTTCTTAGCTCTGTGTGTGTGTGTGTGTGTGTGTGTGTGTGTGTGTGTGTGTGTGTGTGTGTGTGTGTGTGTGTGAGAGAGAGAGAGAGAGCATGAGCAAGAGAAGGGGAAGGAGAGGAGATATCAGCAGAAGTAAGATCATTCTTATGGAGAATTTTCCTCTGGAACAAATATGCTACCTACTTCTCAAAGGAGTGTTCCAGAGTATTGTAGAATATTCCAGAATGAAAGTTGTAAAAATGAGGTGACATTCCTATTGTGGAAAAGCTGGGCTTCCAACACACTGCAGCAGAGAGAGAGAGCGAGAGAGAGAGAGAGAGAGAGAGAGAGAGAGAGCATGTATCCCGTGAAATCCTCTGGAAAATGATGCACAGAAATGAAATTATTGAGCAGGTGATTTCAGTATAGAGGCAAATCTCCCTGCTTTGATGCTTTAATGAGGGGGGCAAAGAAAAAACAGTCTCTGTAAGCATGTGTGTGTTAAGGACCAGGTACTCACTCTTAGTTCAGTAATGCCCCCAGTGGCCATGCACTCTGGGAGGAGGAGGAGGACTCTGACATTTGAGACATGTGGAGCAGACGGGTTGCTTCATCATAGTGACGTTTCACACATACGCACACAGAGTGTTCCGGTCAAAGAATGTAAACACACACACACCCAGGCACAGTGGAGCTTTTCCTGTTTTTCTCCGTTATGTTCTGGCAGTTTCTTTATCACTGCTGAACCGTGACACCGCATGTGCAGGTCTGTGTGTGATGAAGTGAGTATGTTGTGTGTACATGTGTGCCATTGTCTCTTATGTGAGTCTCGCTGTTGTGCTGAGGCTCGACTTTCCTTTCTCTCTCTCTCCCACTCACTCTCTCTCTCCCGCACTCACTCTCTCTTGCAGTCTCGCTCTCTCTCTCTGTTTCTCTCTCTCAGTCGATCTCTCTGCTTTAATATGCTGTGTCATTGCTTTGGCTTTTCTATGTGTGTTTAGCTACTGTAGCTTTAGCAGTGAATATAAGACAAAACCCAGAACATTATACATTATACAGAACATTATACATCATACAGAATGCTATACATCATACAGAATGCTATACATCATACAGAACGCTATACATCATACAGAATGTTATACATCATACAGAATGTTATACATCATACAGAACATTATACGTCATACAGAATGCTATACATCATACAGCATACTGAACTGTAGATATTGCTGTGAAAAAGAATCAACAGTGCAACAATATGCATTTGGTATAATATAACACTATGTTTGACTCTTTCACTTTCTCTCTCTTTCTCTTCCTCTCTTTCTCTATCACTCTCTTTCTCTCCCTCTGCCCCTTTTAAGGTGGACTGTCCAGTTCTACAGACTCATCACCGGTTCTAGTACGCTACAGCAAAGATCAGCGTCCAACTACATTACCCATACAGCCCTTCACCTTCCAGCACCAGTTTGGGAAGCCTCAAAACAAGCCTCTCCTCCCTCTATTGGACGAATACATCAGTCAAATGCAGGCACGCGGGGGTGCTGCCCCTGCGTGTGGTCAAGAAGACTCAGAGGAAGATTGCAGACAACCTCAAGCCACCTCCAATGCTCCCACCACAATTCGACCATCTCCTCTGGGCAGCTACTCTCCAGTTCGCCTGCAGGGGGTACCAAGCTGGTCTGGAACTTGCTCGACATGCTCTCCTACGCCTGATCAAGCCCCGGCGGGCCCGCGACCACCCCGGTCTGTTTCTTGCCCCATTACTGCAGGCCTGTTGCCCCAACACTCGCCCACTGCAGCCACCCCCCACACAGGCGCCCACTCCAAACTCGGCCCTCTACCCCCAACTCCACCCCCTGCCCCACTCACTAAAAAACAAAGCCCGCTCATGCCTACTCTGCCCACCAGGGGACATTGTTTCCACCGTGGCAGTTTGACTACGTTACCCACGTTGCCCAGCTCTGGTCTCAGTCCAATGGGGCAGCTGGAACCAGCACTACAGGAGGAAGAGGTGAAAGTCCTTCCTGCGTGTATGACACAGAGACATAACGGTGGGTATCTGCTGACGCACTACATTGATAATGTCAATTATGTTATCTTTATCCCCAAAAATTATAAATAATACAATACTAATAATATAGTATCAGCTAATATCAGGATCGGGCCAATATTAATGCAGACTTAAAGAGCCATTAATTAGGCCATGTTAAAGAAAAATAAACAGTAATCACTTATCCAGTAATGATTTTGTGCATCCGTACGCAGACATGGGAGGAGAGGAGCGAAAAATATGTTCAGAATGAAACATTTTGCTGCATATGAGATTAAACGACAGGGAAGAAATAACAAGTACATACCAGGCAAACAACAAAGTATTATTACCTAGACATAAAGCACAGGCATGAGCACAATGTATATGTGCACTGTCCGGTTAGTCACACACTACAGCTGCCAGACCCACTGAAAAACCTGCCAGTACTGAAAGTAACACAATTTTGGCTTCAGACCCTTAGCTACCAATTCTGAACAGAGCACAAGGTTCCACTTTCAGTGGTGCGAAACATCTCATCTGAATTCCTGTTCCATTTTAATGGCCTCTTGTATAAACTTTCTGTTCCACCTTATATCACTATTTTTTCATTACACCATTTCAGGAGGGGTGGCAAGTACGAATAAAAAGCCAACTTCAGCTTCATGAATCACTTTATTTTTGGTAAGAAATAGAAATAGGTGTGTGCTTAAGATGGCAGACCTATTCTGGCCAGCCCATTGAAGGCGGGCTGTTTTGGAGCTGTTTTCAGCTGTGTGGCTCAACACTGCTGGTATCAGGTCGTCTGGCAGCAACTGTTCACAAGCTTGGAGGGTGTGGGTAAAAATGACACATCTATGGACCTTTTTTAGGGAATTACTGAAAGTGTAGATCACGTGTAGCAGCAAATGAACAAAATTAGATTAATATCTTTTACCTGGGTACTACAGCATCTGATGTGTCACCCCCCCCCCCCCCCCCCAATTCTTCAGAGCTTACATATAAGTCATATGAATGAATGTAATTTTAAAGGTGATGGATTTTCACCTTTTGAAAATATTTATTTCAATCTGTTTCTATATTTACCCAAAATATCCATATATTTGCATTGGCAGATGCTTTCTCAGTTTTGGTTGATAATTAATGATCAGTCCACTAAAGCCTGCAGTCAGTCCACCAAACCCCTGCAGTTCCAGATATTATTAAAGCGAATGCAGAAGTGACAACTTGGGACAGCCTGGATGTTGTGAAGTGTTATAAAACACCTTGTGTAGGCTGCGGTTAAAACACCTACAGATCTACTGGTTTGTGATTCCTGTAGCACACACACACACACACACACACACATACATACACACACACACACACACACACGATTTTCTTTCTTGTAACTGCTACTAATGACGATCTGTTTTCCTCTTTCTTTTTGCCCTCACATGTATGCACATCTCTGTGATTTTCTGGCTTTCATACCTCGCATTCTTCACTCTCATCTTTCCATAATGTCATGCTTTTTTAACACTTGCCATCTATTCCTCCCTTTCTCCCTCCTTACTTCCATTCCCATCATCCATCCATTCATCCATCCATCCATCCCTCCCTCCTTCCTTCCATCTGTGCATCCATTCCCATCCTCTCGTTTTGTAGCTCACCACCTCTCTCCACAGGCTCTGAGATGGAGGGAGTATAGACGTAAGAACCCTCTGGGTGTGGAGAGGAGCTCTTCCTCCCCCTCTTCCTCCTCCTCTTCCTCCTCTAACTCTGTTCCGGCCACCCTGACTGTCAGGAGGCCTGGGCCACGTCTCGTGCGCCGCAACGTCTTCGATTTCCCCCCGTCCAATCACACACCGAGCTTCAGCAGACTCAACGGTGCTAAACCAATCATGAGCTTCGTTAGAGGGTTTATGGGGGAGGGTAGTGAGCTTTCTCAGATCAAAGGTAGTGAATGACCTTTGGGAGAAAGCTCGTAGCTTTCATTGATCAGCTTCAGTTTATCAATTGAATGTTAAGTACACATTGACAAACAGGAGTTGACAAATGAGAGTAAATGAAGGTGATAAATGAGGGATGTGTGAAGTGACTGTGGCTGGTGTACAGAGATTAAATCGCCAATTAATTGTTAGCTTCACTTTAGCAAGGTTTTCCTCCTGAAATTAAGGAATAGACATGTTTTTGTGTACTGTTGACTCATGATTTGATTGATTGTTGGTTTACAGGGCAATCAGTGAGGCAGCTCCAGCACTACAGCGACTTCCTGCCAGATTACTTCTCACAGACAGAGCGCCCTCCAGAGGAGTTCTGTCTCTCACCTGACGCTACTACTGAAGACTCCATCTCCATTGACCTGCAGCAGAAAAGAGGTGTGTGTGGATCTCTGATGTGTCTGTGCACATGCGTGTGATTCTGTATTCAGTGCCTTCTCAAGGACCACTGTCCCCTTTTCAGTTTTCATAATCTGTTTTCTCTCTTCCCTCCCTGACCCCATCTATTTTGTCAGGTCTAGTGAAGGCCATAAACACAGCAGTGGATCTGATTGTGGCTCATTTCGGGACCAGTCGGGATCCAGAGGTGAAGGTACTACAGGCTGAAGCGATTCAGATCTTGTGCTGGCTGGAACCGTTCAGAGCTCTGTGAAATGACTGTGAAAGCATCAGTTTCATACGAAGATCTCTCTCTCTCTTTCTCTCTCTCTCTCTCTCTCTCTCTCTCTCTCTCTCTCTCTCTCTCTCTCTCTCTCTCTTTCTCTCTCTCTCCATTTGTCTCTATCCTTCTCTCAGGCCAAGCTGGGGAACAGCTCAGTGAGTCCTAACGTAGGTCACCTGATCCTGAAGTACCTGTGTCCTGCCGTGCAAGAGGTCCTGCAGGATGGCCTCCGAGCGCACGTGCTGGACATCATCATTGGCCAGCGGCGGAACTGGCCCTGGAGCGTGGTGGAGGCCTCAACGCAGCTGGGTGAGAGAGAGAGGGATATGATGGAGATGATGAAGAGGAGAAAGAGGAAGGGAGGAAAGGCAGATGCACTAGTAGCCAAAGTGCAAAGATGACCTTTCTTTTACCCTACCTTCTGCTAAATCTATCTCCAAATACATGGTTTATACATACGGATATATGTATAATATGTTGAGATTTATTGCAGTGAGTGTATTACGCACAAATAGGCCCGGTGTGCAATAAGCAAAGCTGAAACAACTGTTTACAGCTCTCTCCCTGTTTTTCTCTCTCCCCATCACTGTCTCCTTCACTGTCTTTCTCTTGTGCTCTTGTAGGTCCTTCCACGCGGGTATTACACAGTCTCTTCTTGAAAGTCAGCCAATATTCTGAGCTGACGAATCACAGCATGAGACTCAATGCCTTCATCTTTGGCTTGTTAAAGTAAGAATTTCTCAGTCTTGTCTCTCGCATTCTGTCTCACAGAATTAAGACAAAAGGTCATGGAGCTAACCGAAACTTAGAGATTATGGGTTCTAAGACTGATTTAGGATTGTGCTGAGAAGGTGCTTTTAAGGAACATGTGCCATGACTACACAAGCACACAAGTCCTAAACACATGGCCCAGCTTTGCCTCAGAGAGTGTGCCAGCAGGCAGCTTTAAGGCATATGCTGTTAGTTTATCAGCTCGCTAATGTACTAGATGTCATTTAGAAGATAACTGGTTCAGTTTGCTGTTACAGAAAACATATGAATAATGCACCAAACTAAGACCAAACATTACCTTCAGACTCTCACCACACACTACCATCACACTCGTGGCATTAAGCAGTGCTGTTGAGTGCTGAAGAGTTCTGACATCATGAGAGACATCAAAAGTTTTCCTTGAAGCAATCTAAGTATGAGTGTCTAAGAGTGTATTCAGCTAAGATAACACAAAGTATGCCTTTTCTCCTTCCTAAAACTCATACACACTTTTTATATCACTCTGAACTCCACAGGTTTTCATATTACCTGAGTGAATGCATGTTTAGAGTTAAGCAGCAACTAGCAGTTTGCATGTTGAGCATGGGGTGTCCCATGTTAGCATATGCATGTAAACATTTTACATATATATTAAGCGTTGTCTCTTCTTCTTTCTTTTTGTTAAAGCTTGCGATCACTGGAATTCTGGTTTAATCACATTTATACACATGAAGGTAAGAGGCTGACTTTCTATTCCCCATACACCACAAACACAAACAATCGCACAGTATTTTGTTTTACTTCTATCCCATCTAATTGGATGTCTTTAATTTGTATTTTGGTCAGACATTATAGCAGCCCACTATCACCCATGGGGTTTCCTACCCCTCTCTCAAGGGGCATGTCAGCCAATGTTTGAAGAGCTGTTACTCCTCCTTCAGCCACTATCACTACTGCCCTTTGACCTGGACCTTTTGTTTGAGCCACATCAGTTACAGAAAGGTCAGGAACACATGAGACGTAAAGAACAGCTGTGTTCTGCTCGTCAAGACCTCGACCAATCAGCTCGCTCCACATTCCAGCTCATGAGAAGCAAGGGAACATTGGGGGTGAAGCCTGTGAAAGAAGAACTGGTGGCTAAGCCAGAGGGGGTAGGACCCCAGAAAGACAGGTTTGTGCTAAGACGGGAGGGTACCTGGCCCAGGATGGAAACAGTGGGGTCCAAGAGACAAGCGAGGACAGAGCCAAGGACTGAAGGGGCAGGTAGCGAATCTGTGGAAGCAGGGCCGGGACTTAAATTGGATGCTGGCAGAAAGAATGAAGCAAGTCTGATGGATGGAAGAGATAAAAGCGCAGACAGGATGAAAGGAGTGGGAGAAGAGGATGGAGAGAGGGAGAGAAAGATAGAAAGAGATGGACAAAGAGAAAGGGAGAAAAAAAGAGAAAGAGATGGAGATGCAGCCAGGCTGAGGAGCAAGCAGTCGGGCTGGTGGTTCCAGCTGATGCAGAGCTCTCAGGTCTACATCGACAACTCCACCCAGGGCTCCAAGTTCGTCAAGTGGGAGAAACGGAAGAAAGGAGGCACTGAGGGGTGGAGACAGAACCACCCACCTCCAAGAGAGGGCGTGGTTGAAGGAGCCGAGGCCAATCACACGACAGACGAGCAGCCGGACCCCGAGCGACCTAGCATGATCAACAGTGGCAATGGTGGAGGAAGGAGTCGCAGCACTAGCAACGGGACCTTTGACCAATCCAGGCCTCCCTCAGAACCTTCCAGAGTCTCTAAGGGGAAGCCATCTTGGATGGGCAGCCCTCCAGAGTCAGTACTATCGGAGCTGAAGAGGAGTAAGGAGCAGCAGCCGGACGGTCAGGGTCCCGAGGAGGGAGCCCAGACCCGGACAGGAGCAGGGGCAGACGGGGTGGCTCACGGCTTGCACTGGGGCCGACTATTCGGAGCTGGGAATCTTGGCAGGACAGAAAAGACTGATCAGAAGCCAGGAGCCAGGAGCCAGAAGGGCAGGTAAGTAGAGTCCCAATTCACATATGCAAACACTTGTTCAATAATCTCCTGAAATCTCAGTTTGCTTCATTTATATGAGAAAAACCTGAAGATTTTAGATAATAGAGATCTGTACTTATCAGTTTTCAAATACTCAATGAGAAACAGCAGTACCTTTTAAAGCTAGGTTGATAAAACAGTATTCAACAAGCAGGCTCATTTTGATAATTAACAAGCTGGAGATGTGATGAGTGAAATATTAACCCAAAGTTTCAGAGTCTGGTAAATGACCTTCCTCCATAGAATGAGCTCAGGATTAACAGAATCTAAGCAGCTCTGAGAGTGCTTATACGTCCTGTGTAATGTACACCTGCCCCTGGGGAAAGCCTTCAGATATCAGGGAAGAAAGAAATCTTGCACATCAAGGGGCAGCTGTTTCAGAGACTCCAGTCTTTTTGTCAGCAGAGTTCTTTATGAATGCCACATACAAATCTGTAATTTGTTGTTGTTGTTGTTGTTGTTGTGTGTATTCAGGATGCCGTCTGGCTGGCTCAATCTGGATCGTGCCATGCTGGATCTGGTGGTTCAGTCAGTGGGGGCAGGGAAAGTGGTGGGAAAGGGGGCGGAGCCTCCAAAACAAACCACCCACAGTCCTGAGGCCCAACAAAGCCCGACACAGCTGGCCCAAGAGCACGGCTCCCCCTCTCACCCAAAAGCTGCATGGTAATAACCCCCCTCCCCTGTATACATGTAACCAACAGTCCTCAAAGGTAAAATCTGTAGATAAATACATACATAATTGTACGTTGCTGTATAAAAATGTCATATACATGTAAATATTCTATGTTTGTGCACAGCTGATGAAGGATGAAAGACCGCTGTCTGAAATGTACTACAACACACAAATACAGTCATATATTTAGTCGTCATGAGGACTACAGCAGATCAGGCACACACACACAGTTTAATAAACTGAAAGGTATTAAAGGCAAGACAGGCCAAGTTTATTTATACAGCACTTTGCACACAGCTGCAATTCAAAGTGTTTACACTTTAAATAATGAAACAACATTGTTGGAAAGTTTTTTGCTAAAAAGAGGGAAAAAGGAGGTTTTATTTAACTAAAATTTAAAAAGATCATTTAAATAAAAAACAAATTAGATAATGGAAAAAAATTGTAATTTAAAAAATGAAAAATTATTTAAAGATAATTTGATCTTTTCCCATTTTCCAATTTTCTGTGCATACACAGACATGATATAATTGTCACTAACACACAAACATACACACACACACACACACACTCAGACCATGGGATAATTCCTAAGACTTGCCTACACTGTCACACACACATACATATTTATGTTGGTATAATTTTGGGCATTTTGAAAGCTAAACATGAAACATTACCACATGTCTTTTTTTTCTCTGTGTCTGTGATATCTCTCTCAGTGAGGTGAGGGCATTGTGTCACCACATCGCCACGGAAACAGGCCACCTGAGTTTCCATAAAGGGGACGTGCT
Organism: Electrophorus electricus; assembly: GCF_041902795.1. NCBI lineage: Eukaryota > Metazoa > Chordata > Actinopteri > Gymnotiformes > Gymnotidae > Electrophorus > Electrophorus electricus. The sequence continues at coordinate 4,817,223 of NC_137497.1, forward strand.
ACAGGTGTTAGGCAGAGCTGACTCTGATTGGCTGCTCTGTGCTTTGGGTGATGCCCAGGGTTTGGTACCCATCATCTATGTCACGCTGAATGGCAAGGAGAGACAGGGGCCTCAGCGAACACAATGAACAAACACACAAACACACACAGACACACACACACACACACACACAGGCTGTGGTCAAGTTATGATTAGAGTATGTACACTAAAAAGTATGTACACACAGTCGTGACTTTAGGGGCTACAATGAGCATGCTTACACACACACACACAGACACACACACACACACACTCACATACCAAAAGAAACGAAATGTTTGTGCAAACAATCAGACTATCAGTCCGATCTGAATGTGTGTAAGCACATGTAAATGTACATACTCACAATGTTTAGTTTATTGTCTTTTGGGAGGTATACTTACTTTCACCCAGTTTCTTTCTGTTTGTCTGTTTATCTAGCAGAATAATTCACAGCTCATTTAAAGGGACAGTTCAACCAAACAGTGCAAACAGACAGTGGCGCTAATGTGGCTAACAATTATTGAAAGCTAATCTTATTCCTTATCACTTACTCTAACACAAAATGCACATGGCATCAGAAATACACACATCAAAACAAATTACAAAACAAATTTACATTCCTTTGTGAAGCTCAGAAAATAAATAGATCATGCTAGCTGCTACTGCTTGCTATTGCTCCTTATTAGCCACGTTATCATTGTCTGACTTTCCCCTTTAAAGTAGTCTTGCTATTGCATCACTTCTTCTCTGTGATTCACAGTGCTTTTATTGCCAGGAGGGACCACTGTAGCTCCCTCCATGTGTGCAGTGCTGTGGTATTCTGTAGGGTCCTGAATGCAGTGCACTTATAATGAAGAGTTCTGGTGAACCGTCATGACCACATTAGCAGTTTGACTGTTTAGATGCACTGTTGATCTTTCAAAACAAATTAGCCTGCCAGTGTTTCTGAATGTCTAATTATAGAAGCATAGACTGCATAGATTCCTTTAAGCCAAATGAAGTTCAAATGTTATGAAGTGGCGGTGTTTATCCCAACACCCTCTGAATGGTATGTAAGGACTGATTTTGTATAAACTGTATGACTCTATGTAAATACAAAATGTGTCTCATCTTTTGAAATGAAAGGTCTATACACATGTCAAATAAAGAGCAAAAACAAACAACATATAGATGAAGAGCAGGGACAAGATTGCAACCAGTCCAAACCAGTACGAACCAGTCCATCCAGTCCTGCATAAGATCCAGGAAAACAAACTGGAACTGCACAGTTTTGCATGGTGTTAATCAGCTTTGTGCCTATTAACTCAGAACTGACTGGACTGTCCATGTAGTTGCTAAGTTAGGGTCTTAGCAGCTATGCCCCCTTTAGTTGTGGTCTATATTACAGAATGGACAGTAATTTACAAACATAGGGAAACTCCTCTCAGCCTTAAGACAAGTGGAATTCTTGTTTGTCCTTGAGGCACTGATCTCCATGGCAACATTTGTATGCTTAGACCAGTGGAGATATCAAAGAACACTGCCCTTCTCCCTGCCCCTTCCTGTTCTTCTGGCCAATCAGAGCTACTGTACAGCAGGACTGGGGGCGGGGCGGGGTTGTCTGCATGATGGACTTTGCCATGTGTTAATGCTACTGAAGTGAATGAATCAGACTGATCTTATAATAGAACTGAGCTGAATCAGACTGAGCTTAAAATAAAACTGAACTGAATCAGACTGATCTTAAAATAGAACTGAACTGAACTGTGTCTTGTACCCAGTCCCAATCTACTCTTTCTCCTCACTTCTTGTCCCATGGTTGCCAGCCCCATCCCCTGCTGGTGGGGTGTGGTGGATGCAAACACTAGCCCTTGCGTTAGCATTAGCAGCTATGTGGAGCTCTGTGCTGTAGGTTTGCAGCTGTTCACTTTGGTTTCATATTATTTATAATGCATTTTTTAGATGAGTTGTGGCCTGTCTCATTAAACTGAGTGTTCCTTTATGGTTATTGAGTAGCCTTACTAATAGCAGGCACATGAAAGTACAAAAGTGTAATGAGTTTGTTGTACTGAAGCTATTTTCTCCTTGCCTTCAAATGCAGCATGTGGGACAACTTATTTATTAAGTACCAGATTATCTGAACACTATGATGCTAATTTAATATTGACATAAATGTGTCTGTGTGCTAAGAAAATTGGTCCCAGTGTTAAACAGGAAGCAGAATGCATCAAGACTGATAGCAGTAGCAGCACACCTGGCATTTATACAACATATGTTTTAAGTGCATTAGTAGGTGTGGCCTCAGAATGGGATGGTGTACTACTGTATGTGTTAATAAGGCATTATGCGGTTAAATGTATGATAATGGTGAAGGCCAGCCTTCTCATATGTTATTTCAGACATTACATTTTTGCCTCTTTACATGCCTCTGATGGCTACAAGTGTACATTAGCATATATGAATATTTATTATTTGGCAAGTTTGATTTGTTTTTTTCAGATTACAATGACATCATCTGTTGACAATGTCAAGTTATAAGTTGTTTTTTTTGTTGGAACAGTTTATTATTGTGTATTATTTTCTAATACAGAAAATACAATTATTCATGATTTTGTTTAGTCATAATTGTACATATTTAACATGTTTCTCTCGTTCTTGAAAGACTATGCTAATGTCATTGATAATACTGTTATTAAAAGACATTATTGCTGATGTTATTAACAGTTAATAACTAGTCTTTTTTAATAGAATGGTTATAGGGGGGGCTTATAAATGAATAGAGGAAAATGTTCTGTTTTGAACAGCGATGTAATCTAGATTTAGTTCTGCTCTGCATCTATTTGTCTTACAGACTTGCTTCACTTTTATTGCCTCCCTCAGTGTGAACACACACAGAGAGAGAGAGAGAGAGAGAGAGAGAGTATGAGAGAGAGAGAGAGAGAGCGAGAGACTGATTATGGACTAGTGCCTTTTTGTATAACTGCGCCTCCTGCTGGAGACTGCAGGGTATTAATGTGTTTGCTGGGAAAATGTGGTTTTGATTGGATTGGGGAGCCTGTCAGTTGACTTATAATCAGATAGAATAGATTTTAATCTCAGTGGATGGGCAAAACAAAATGGCAGCAGCATGAGCCAGTCTGCTCTGTCCTATACGGACTGTTAGTAGTGTGGCTTTTAATGATAGAGAGGAGATGTCTGTATGGAACATCAGGGTTGGTTGGCTGCTCTCTCTCTGTTGGGGTCTCTGTCTCTGTTCCTCTGTTCCTCATAGCTGGACGATTCCATTAGCAGGATAAGCTCCAATCAAGCTCATTGACTTTTACCAGAACTGAAGATGAAAATAAATGAATCAAAAAGAAGACGAAGGTCACCGAGCCATTGCTGATGGACTGTAAGCTGAGATCAGTGAGAGAAGAGTGCAGAGGAGGAGGAGAGTTTCCCAGAGGCAGCCTGTTAACTCCTTAAGCCTTCTGTGAGGAATGGAGTTCTGATTGGATATGTACTTCACCTGGCTACTCCCACCCCAGCATCATTCTGTATGACATCATAATCCATGTACAGAGATCAATAACAAAATGCTCATGTGAACATGGAACATGACTCCTGTGTTTACTGCAGTGTGTGTTGTTATGTTCTGGAGCTTTACTGGGTTTCTGTCCACTGTCAGGCTTGGAATAGAGTGCTACATGTTATAGAGTACACCATTAAATAAAACTGTTCTGTAAGCTAAATCTTAGTCATGTGTTTTAGCAAATCAAGCTAGTGATCAGTTAGAAATACCTGACATATTGTTCTGCAGATAAGGCATCTCAGGGTTGTCATAATTTATTTCACACCAATTACCCAGATATCTAAATATTTGAATATCACAATTAATTGTAGTATGCATCATTTAGTATGTAGTGTAATTAAATAATTCAATATGTAGTGTCATTCCAGTGTGGAAGAACCTGCCCTGCTTTCCATAAACTGTCGAAATCATGATTTGTGCAAAACAAAAAAGGTCTCTGATGTGACCAGAGCAAATCTGACACTATGACATCTCCTCTCAAGACTGTGTCCACTACTAAAATGACTGAATAAATCCAGCATTTTTGTCAAAATTATTTAATGAAAATCAAGTTTTTCTTCTTTTATCAGAGAAATGTGCAATACATTTCTCCAAATGTACTCCACCTCATTTCATTAGCAAATCTGTGAACCAAGTGAAGGTGTGTCACTGCTAATATTTTATTGCACTCTGTGCAGTTTCAAGTGAGAAGGCAACATGTGCAGCTGGTTTGGTTTTGGTTTCAGCTTCACAGAGCAGACAGAGACACAGGAAGAGCAAGAAGAAACAAGGGAGGAGTAACTGGTTTATTTAACTTCATTAATCATAAAATGTTGTATTATCCCAGAAATCACTTCACTTTATTTAGCATTTGTATATGAATGGTGAAATGTGAAAATTAACATGTTAATTAACACTTTAATTTTCATTGTGTGCACAGCAGAGCATTGGGCTAAACAATTTGAGAAGCATCTTGGGGAAAACACTGATTTCTCTGAAGTTCTGCATTAATAAATTAATTTATTTCAGCCTGTTTCTCAGTGAGCATAAAGTTACACTGGTAAACCTCTCCTTGCTTATTGTTTATTGGTCATTACAGACTTACATGCCTAATAGGCCAAAAACTACGAATGAGTTTTATTAATGCAACTAAATATCTGTACTGCCATTTAGTGTTCACATTGTGAAAGGCAAAGGTTTCTCTTCTCCGCTTTGCTTTTGGAGTTTATTCAAATGTTTCTCACATGTTGCAGACTCCGTTACCTCTTTTCACAACATCCAAAAGTTCTCATCTTGTTTCTGAAGTGGAGCAGCATTTCACTCTGCACAGCAAAATTTTTGCCTCAGTTCTTAAGTAGCATCTCAAATTTCCTTCTGCTCAGTAAAATTGACACCATAGATCTCACTGACTTCCTGAAGGTGCTTCTCATGTTGTCAGAGTTCATTATGTAATCACCGTGTCACATCTGCCACAAGAGCACCATCTTCCAAGGACTATGCTACCCTCAAACCCCTTGTTCATTCCCAGTCACCAGATTATTAGACTGTTGTACATTTTCTCTGTTTACTCTGATCTCTGCCTGTCATTTTGGATTGCCATTTTTGCATGTTCCGTATTGGAGTTGTATGCCTGTTTGGATTGCCTTCAGTTATTTAAATTTGTGTTTGACTATGACTTGGATTACTGTTATTGGATTAAATTACTCTGTAATTTAATCTGTCTATGTTCACCATATGTTACAGATGACTTCACCTCTCATGAAGTTGGCAGGTACTAGCGTGTTTCCGGACACTCTAGTGTTAAATCGGCATCATCAGCAACTGGAGACCTTAAGTAATGTGGCGGAGGAGCTTACAAGGCGAACAAAGTTACTGCCATGGTACCCTCTGTAACGGAATTAACACATCATTTGGCTATATAAACTACCAGCGAGGTGAGAACTCCTGATGCTGCCACACTCCCTCCACCAGCAGCTAGCAGCTCTCCCTTTAGTCTTGCACTGCCTGATAAATACAATAGGGATCCTGCAGGATGTAAAGGAGCTTTGTTACAACATTCACTGTATTTTGCCCATCAGCCCCCCGTGCACAGACACATCCCCTATTTCACTTATCATCTGTTTATTAAGTGGAAGGGCTTTAGAATGGGCTAACGCTATATGGACTGAGGGTGCAGACATTGCAAACTTTTTTCCAGGCATTTTTGGGGTGTTTTTGATCACCCCCTAGAAGGCAAGGCAAGTGGTGAGATATTGTACAGTTTACACCAGGGTTCTTGCACTGCCGTGGATTACACCTTAGAGTTCCGCACCTTAGCCGTAAGCAGCAGTTTGAATGAAGCATCACTTACTACTGCTTACAGAAAGGTACTTAATGCTGATATCTTCACAGAATTGTCTTGACAGGATGAGTTGAAGTCACTTGAAGGGATCATAACATTGTTGATACATCTGGATAATCTCTTATGAGAAATTGTACCACCTGCACCCAAGGAGGAAGGAAGGAAATGTCCTCTAAATGTAATGGAGACATCACAGTACAAAATGGTGAGTAGTTCTCCTTTCACGACTACTCGGAAACCATTAGTTATAAAGACTGAGTTACTCTATGAAAACTGCACTACAGTCGTTACAGCCCTAATCAATTCCGGAGTTGCTGGTAACTTTATCACTGAAGAACTGGTAAGAAATTTGAATATCAAAGCCATCTGCCTGTCACCTGTATTAAGAGTGAGCTCACTGGACGGCAGCTCCATAGGATCTGGTCTCATCATTCACTGTACTCTCCCTGTTACCTTGTGTGCCAGTACACTTCATGAAGAGATTTTTTTTGTAGTTTCCAAGGCAAATCATTCCATGGTTTTGGGCCAAACATGTGTTATGGAAAGATGGAGGTATGTGTGTGTGTGTTCCAGGTTCACTGCCAGGATTTCCCCCCAATTGAGACTCTGTCCCATTCCTCGCCAGGTTTTCAAGACAACTGCTCCTACTTTTAAATGGCCCCCATCATAAGAGAGGAGGAAGTAGAGAAGAGAGGGAGACAGTTTTGTTAGTTGGAGTTTGTTGGCTTGTTTGGCTTGTGATTTGAAATTTTGTATGACTTTTGTGTATGATCTTGTTTCCCCCATTTTTGGACTTCATTCTTTGGCTTTGCCCCTCCTGCTTCAGTAGCTGATGTGTGTGTGTATGTGTGTGTGTGTATACACTTATAGATATTGTATAGAGTGTGTAAATATTGTGTGGTTTGGTACGTTGGTGTTGGACACTGGTGGTAAGGAGTGACTGCCATTTTTGTTGGCTGTGAGTTTTTGCCTCTGTCTGTGTCAGGGAGTTAGGAAAGTCTGTTGTACGTTTCTTTTGTTGTTAAGATTAGTTAGTGTGTAGTTTTATTTAATTAGTGTGGGTTTGGTTTATTATTTTGGCCTGGGTCACTCCTGAGGACATTTTCACCAGTATGATTGTTCATGAATTATAAGCTCTGTCTAATACACGGGAAAAAAAAAACCTTCCATTCGTGATTTCACAACTTCCATTACGTTAGCCATTTGCACTTATTTTTCCTGGGAGGAGCCTGACATATGGCCTGGTTTGCCTCTTGCAGACAGAACCGTCTCAACCTTCCACATCTAGTTGTTGCTTCCACTTCTGTGGAAAGTTCTCAATCAGCTGAAGGTTTTAACGTGCCTAAGGAGTAACAAGACCTAGCAGATGTTTTAAGTAAAGGGAACGCTATCAACTTGCCCATTTTGTCTGAAAATGCTTTAGAGGAGACATACGGTAGGACTTCGATGAGGAACTGAGAGGTGAACTGCAGGCACCTACCATACCTCTGTCTTGTCAAGAGGATAAACTGTATGTGCTGCCGGCTTTTCGGGACAGACAGATTACCTGGGTGCATTCCTCACTTACGTCTGGTCATCCTGGGGACGTCAAGACACAACAGTTATTGTCGTATAGGTATTGGTGGGAGACAATGAATAAGGATGTCTATGACTTCATAGTGTCATGTTTAGATTGCACAGAATCCAAGACTCCCTGCACTCTACCTATTGGTAAGATCATGCTCCTTCTGGTACCAGAGAGGCTGTGGTCTCGTATAGCTATTGATTTTGTTATCAATTTACCCCTGTCAGAAGGCCAGTACTTATCGATGTAGACTGATTCTACAAGGCAGTGAGATTTGTGTTGCTACCTTCTCTCCCTTCTGCCTACGTGACAGCAGAGATCATATTCCATCATGTTTTCAGAAATTATGGAATACCTGAGGATATTGTGTCAGACAGACGACCTCAATTCACATTGCAGGTAGAGAGAGCTTTCATGGAGAAGCTGGGTGTCAACATCAGCTTGACTTCAGCATACTGCCCACAAAGCAATGGTCAGATAGAACCAGGAACAGGGAAAGTTTAAGATTATACTGGAGAGATCAACAACATAAATAAATTTAAATATATAATATGGGTGGAGATGACAAAACTCCATCACTCATTCTGCCACCAGATTAGTGCAATTTTAGTGCATCCTAGGCTACCAACCACAATTTGTGCATTGGAATCCAGATCCCTCAGCATCATAGGCAGTGGATGAATGGATGAAATGGAGTGACCAGGTATGGGAGAGCCCGCACCAACAAATCCACCGAACCATCTCTCGTTTCCAGTGTCACGCTGACCGACGGAGTGCACCTGCACCGCTTTATTCATCAGGAGACACAACATCCAACAGGGATATGCAAGTAGCAGTAAGTTAGGACCTCACTACATAGGCCGTCTTAGTTGAATGAAAGATAAACGATGTTACTTACCATCTAAAAGTTACCCAGTTCGTATTGTATTTCACTTTCATGTGTCACTTTTGAAGCCCTATGTTGCAGAACCCTTAACGGCTCCCGTATCTGAGAATTCTCCCTCCCCACTGGAGATTGATGACTCCCCATCTTACAAAATACAAGAGATACTGGATTCCAGGAGACAACGGAATGAGATACAATTTCAGACTGGGAGGGTTATCGACTTGAAAGGTGTCGTGTCCCCAGGAGGGATGTGTTGAATCCTTCTATGCTCCTGGACTTTCATGACTCTCATCCTGATAGACCCGCTCCTTATTCCAGGGGTCGTCCTCGTGGCCATTTGACTCCGCAAGCTGGTGTCAGCATTTCACTCTGCACAGCACAATTTTTGCGTCAGTTCTTAAGTTCCTTATCAAATTTCCTTCTGCTCGGTAAAAAGTCACTCCACATTTTTGTGAGGCGCTTCTCATGTCAGACTTCCTTATGTAATCACTATCATGTCTCTCACAAGAGCACCATCTTCCAAGGACTATATTACCCACAAACCCCTTGTTCATTCCCAGTCACTAGATTATTCTCACCTGAATCTTCTTATGCTTATGTGTCTCTGTATATAAAACCTGTGTTCATTCAGTCTTTGTGAAGTCTCGTTTGCCTGTCTAACATTTCTGAGACTTTGGATATCTTATGTTTTCTCCATTTACTCTGATCTCTGCCTGTCATTTTGCCCCTTTTGCCTGTTCCCTATTGGAGTTGTATGCCGGGTTGGATTGTCTTCAGTTATTTACTTCTGCTTGTGGTTGACTATGACTTGGATTGCCCTTACCAGAATAAACTATACATTACTGCATTTGACGCCTTCTCTGTTCACTATATGTTACTCTCTGAGTTTTACAACACTTGAGAACAAAAATTAGATCTTGACCAATATGTATGCCCAATCTAATTTATTTTGTTTAGCCTATTTGTCAATAAACACTTACACACTAATAGCATTTGACATAAAAGCATGATATGCAATAATAGCTACTATCGTTATATTTTTCATATCATACAGTAATCCATCTACTATCAACAAGTAAAACCAACTTGTCTGCAAAACGTATTTGGTGGAGCAGACTTGGGGGATGCATCCGGCTAGATGTTGAAGTCAAAGGCAGGGTGTCCATGAGTCAGATGCTCCGGGAGCTTACTCAGCACGGGAGGGTGGGGCTCCAGGGCCACCATGGGAGTTCTGGACTGGCCAACACTCTGGCGCAGAACATCCTGTTCCTGCTTTTTCTTCCTGGCATTGCACCTGTAATAAAAAAATGCAGCACAGCCTGTTAGTAATCAGCCAGTACAGTCCACAGTGCAAATAAGATCAATATAAGAGCAAGTAACTCACTACTGGGTCAGTATGTGATGATTCAACTCAAAGCTGAATATGGGTCCTGGCCATGAGGTCGGGGCTGCCCAGGACTACATCCCTGATGACACCGTAGTCAATCTGGCGGTTTTTGTCAGAGACCAATGATGCCGTCTACCCTCTGCTGTGTCACAAAGGCCTGCTGATGCAGCTCCACCAGACTGTTGGCCAGGTTTACTACGTGATGGTAGCCTGGAACACCATCAGGTCCCAGGCTCTCCTGGAAATGAGAGAGAAAAAATACAGACATGGCACCATAGAAAAGGCTTAGTACATAACAGAAGATTTACCACAGTGACACTTTGTGACTGAAGCCCAAACATTTAAACCACTCAAATAGGTGAAGACAATTTTCTTTGATTTGATTAGGACTTGTGTTGTACTGTACATGTAAACACAAAGTGAATAGAAAGAACTTCAATATACTTACGTCCTCCTCATCCCCAGACAAAGTCTAAGTCTGGGTAGCAACCTGGCCATCAGGGAGTTTTCTTGGTCGGCCTGGACATGGAGGATCCGGCTGAATACGAGGCGAGCCAGCCAGAGAATGAGGCCCCACTGTGGACACAATGGATAGGCAGCAGTGGCCCGAGGCTGTGCTTGGAGTACATGGGGTCTGCAGACTCAACCAACCTCATATCCACAAAGCCCTTGTCCTCCAGCTCTGGAAGGTCCTCATCGCGAAGCACATCTGTAGGACGACCCCAGGAGGGTCCAGAATGCAGTGGAGGTGACACCCCCCCCCCCAAATCATCACAAGAAGGCTGGAATTTGAGCTCAATGGATGCCTGCCACCTGTATGTGGGCTTGAAATTCATTCTGTCCAAAAGAACATAAGCGTGCAAACTGGTGTCACATTTTGCTTAGTGAATGCAGCACACCGCTGTGCGTCTGCAATACATACAATGCAGCAATATGGTCGATATCGAGTTGTAAAGCACCACTTTAGACACACACGCAAGCTACCTGGGTATATTTAAATAAATCATTTTAATGTTATATCTAACTAGCCAGATAGTCAGTCAGATACCCTGCATTTTGTACATAAATGACCTGGACGAGTGAGCTTATTAGCGAGCGACAAGTGTGACAGCGATGGGACGGCAACGGGATAGCCAATGAAAAATCGAGAATGAAATTTTAACAGACCAGTGGAGCTCTGCGGACTTTTGAAAATAATTTTGAACAGGCCAATGAGAGGACGCTAGCGTTTTGGAAAATCTTTGAACAAATTGGAATCACATTGGAACAAAAGATTGTGTCTCAGGAGGTGTAAACCCAGAGTGAGAGTCATTTTAACAGTCCAGGGTCAAAGTACCAACATGGAAAGTCCAAAAATACATGATTAAACTAAATGAAATAAAACACTATGAAAAAGGAGAAGCAGGCTATAACAAAAACACAAGCAATGATAAGAACAAATACCTAAGACTAGAGATAACAGATAGCGAAACCGTGAAAACGAACAAAGGCTAGGCTTTAACACAAACTAGAAACCACATACAGGCTAGGAATTACATACATGCTTCAATTCACATACGGGCTTACAATGAACAGCAACAAGACGAAAGTAACACAGGGCTAAAATACATGATCTAATAAACACTAAACAAGACACAGGTGCAAATAAGGGGCGGAGAAAATGAAACTAAGGAATGGAATCACAAACAAGGAAGTAAATCAAAACAAAGATATGATACAGGGAAACCATGGAAACATGGACGCTAGGAGTGCGGCCAAGCCCGTAATCTTATAATAAGAAATTACTTGCACAAGGAAGGGATCAGAACATATGAAATAAATCTTTCGATATTAAATTCCCATACACTAATGTTAATGTGTAATGTTCCAAGCACGAACAGAGGTGGAGTCACATGCAGTATAGTGAATGCAGTTTAAGCTGTTTATAGAGAGATCTTTGGTTCATGTGGGGTACGAATTTTGACATTTGATGTCATTCCTTCTTAAAATGAGAGCAACATCATAAAATATTACATGATCTTAGTTTCAAGATAATGATCAAGTCTTCATTACAGGTTGAGAGTTCCACAGTTGGGGGTCCTAGTACTGAACTAGTCTACATCCACCACTGACCAGTCTGAACGTAGGGACAGACAGAAGGTCAACACCAGAAGACCTGAGGGCAGGGCAAAGAACTGAAGTTCTTTTTAGATGGACACCATTCACAGCTTCACACGTTTAAACTTCACACCAACAGACTGCTAGATACTGTAACAGCCAAACCCAGAATTACAGTTATTGTCAGCCATATCTGCAGAACAAGACAGAATGTTTGCTGCTGAATTTTAAATATATTTAATGGAAATCTAGCAGCCTATTTTAAACGATGAAGAGAATGTATAGAACACTAAGGAAGAAAGAGTTGCGGTAATCTACAGGAGTCGCAGTTTCGTGTCTAGTGATCACGTCAGGAGTCCCTTATGTCACCACCAGCTTCACCGCTAGATGGCGCTCTTTCACCTTCATGAGCTCTACGACTCTTGCAGTTTCAATCCGCCGCTTATCTTAATGTATTTCCTACATGTTCTGTCAAAATTTTGACTGAAGACAGATCAAAGGATAAACCCCCAACATCCACCCACTCACCTTAAGTTTTGGTGGAATCTACACTTAATGTCCAAATGATCAAATGATTTAATGACTTTAGGACAAAAACCTGTATTCGAGGTGAGGCCTACCAATGTTTCAGCATTTTTCTGAACCACAATATTATGAGAAAAGATTACTAATATTAGTTACTATTTTTCACCTAAATTGTAAACACAAAATGTAGTTAGCTAATGATATTCAGACCAGCTGTACATGCTAGATAACTGTGTCAGTACAATGACACTTTCCATTTTCTAAGTGTTGTATTTTGTGTTTTACACTAGCTGATGTCCGGTAAACAAAGGTTGTTTAAATCAATAATCAAAGGAACGTTGACACTACTACAGGAAACCCATCTAGTATGATATCTGTAGCACATCATTCTCACACTGGTCCAGGGGCTCCATTACCAGAACAAAGGTGACCCTTTTTAACATTACATCTCTGGTCAACAAATGTTTTATAGTGTTTTCAAACTATATTTAATACGTGTCACTGAAACATAGTTAACAACAGGCAGTAGTGCAACAGTTCTCACTGAAACTGCTCCTCCCAACCCAAACTGCCCCTTCCAACCCCAAACTCCCCTTCCCAGCTAGAGTTTTATGAACACATGCCAAACTGGTATGAGAAGACAGAACAGCGGATTTATTTGCAGACACATTTCAGAGCAAAGAGATTTCACTGTGTAACTATTTTGAACACCTCAGACACTCCAAAATAGTGTACAAATTCAATCAATGATTTCTGTCAATCTCCATCAATTTTGACCTTTATATTATAACTGCTTATTTTAACAACCTCTTAGATAACACAAAAATGTTACAGAACTTTCTGATTTATTTGATGTTCTTGGTCTCTTGTAAGAGAGTCTACACACACTCGGGGTAACACTGTGGATTTGGTCATCACTAAGGGCTGACATGTCTAATATTCTGGTTAACGATTAGGCAATCGATATAATTTTGATCATTTTTGTACTTTCTTTGACATATTAGTTTCTACAGTTTTTTTTTTTAAATGTAGATGTAGATGCTTGTAATAGAGCACATTTGAACCCTTTCCGAAGGCTATAGTTACAGTATGTCACTGTCCAAAAGTCTGTTGATGTGCTCCTGGGTCATTTCATTTTTTTAAATTTATTTGGAATGTCAGGAATACCGATGCACTAGTAAAGTCTAGGACTTTGGTCAAACACATCTCCATAAAAGATCTCCATGCCAAGAAAGTAAACAACATTAAAAAAGAGTGCATTAAAGCTGAGTGTTAGTGGAGAAAAACAAAGTTCAAATCCACTACAGCATTTGTATACAATTTTTACATTTAATTGTGAGGTAAACAGTGCTAGATCAAGTTTCAAGTTTCAAGTTTGGTTTATTTGTCACATACATAGTCATGCACAGTATAACTCGCAGTGAAATGGCTGAGAGTGCTCTGTCCAAACTGAGGAAAAAGAAAAACAGGGGTGCATAGAGAAATATATATATATATATATATATATATATATATATATATATATATATATATATATATACAAAAATATATTAACAATGTATGTACAATATATGTATATTATGTTTATATACACAATATACAATGTATATATGGATATGTATATATGTATGTACACAATGTACAGTTCCATCTTGTAATTGAACATATTTACAGTTATATGTTACATGGTGGTAAATGAACATATTTACAGTTATATGTTACATGGTGGTGGTGGTCCCCACAGTTTATCAGTTTCCCTGATTCAAGGCTCAAATGGCCTGTGGGAAGAAACTCCTCTTCAGTCTCTCTGTCTTGGTCTTCAGGGAGCGAAAGCACTTCCCTGACCTCAACAGAGAGAAGAGCCTCTTGTTGGGATGGGTGGGGTCCTTCACAATCTTCCTGGCCTTGGTCTGACACCGCTTGTAGTAGATGGTCTACAGGTCAGGAAGTTCTGTATGAGTGATGCGCTCTGCTGAACGCACCATGCTTTGGAGTGCTTGTCTGTCCTGCTTGGTGCTGTTCCCAAACCAGACTGTGATGTTCCCCGTGAGGATGCTCTCGATAGTGCAGGTGTAGAAGTTCCACAGTACCTTGGAGGGCAGTCTGAAGTCTCTCAGGCATCTGAGGTGGTAAAGACGCTGACGAGCCTTCTTTGCCAGGGAGTTGGTATGGCGGGACCAGGACAGGTCCTGCAAGATGTGAACACCAAGGTACCTGAATCTATCTACTCTCTCCACCGTGGTTCCACTGATCCTCACAGGTTGGTAGTGCCACTCCTGCTTCTTGCTGCAATCCACGATCAGCTCCTTTGTCTTACTGACGTTTAGGAGGAGATTATTTTCCTGGCACCAGTTTTCCAGGTGTTTAATCTCCTCCAGGTAGGCCCTCTCATCATTGTCCGAGATCAGGCCCATGACAACGGTGTTATCAGCAAACTTGACAATGATGGTGGAGCTGGAAGTGGCTGTGCAGTCGTAGGTGTATAGTGAGTAGAGCAGTAGAACCCTGAGGAGCTCCAGTGCTGAGGGTGAGGGTGGATGAGGTATAGTTGCCCACCCGTACTGATTGTGGTCTGTTTGTTAGGAAATTGGAGCTCCAGTCGCACAGGGATGTATGCAGTCCTAGATCCTCCAACTTAGTAATGAGTAGGGAGAGGATAATAGTGTTAAACGCTGAACTGTAGTCGACAAACAGCATTTTAACATAATTACCCCTCCCTTTGTCCAGGTGCGTCAGTGTGGTGTGGAGCAGATGTGCAATTGCATCATCAGTGGAGCGGTTGTGGCGAAGAATGTGTTTAGCTCGTTTGCCAGAGACTCATCCGCACTCATCAGTCCGGAGGGTGGCTCCTGTAGTCCGTAGTCCCTGCCACAGGGATCTAGAGCCGCTCTGCTGGAACTGTGTCTCTAGTTTCCTCCCGTAGCACTGCTTTGCCTCCCTCACCGCCCTGCGCACTCTGTATGCCGCAGACTTGTACTCGTCCATGGTCTCATCTCTCAAGGATTATGAACTAGAACCTCAACAACAGCTGTACACTGAACCCAAACGTTTAGGGATCAGCACAGTGAGTTTCATTTAAAAAAATGATATAGATCAGCATGGTGGGATTAATTAAAATAAGATGATTGAGATTAGCATGGTGGGTTTAACTGAGACACGGTATCTGTGTTGTGCCCAACAGACACAGCGAATTGAACTTCTAACTTGTTTTGAAAACCTCGAGATTTGTCACTTAAGACTGGGGTGGGGAGATACTAAGAATGTTTGAATAAAACATCTGGCTAATCTTATGCAAGGGGTGGGTTTATTTACACAAGGGAGGTAATGAGGGGTTAACAGACTGAGCGTTAGCACTGGTGTGAAGGTGTCCATTGATGGTTAGCCTGATTGTTGACTAAAGGTGATTGACTGCCTCAGGGAAGGTGGTGTAACAGGCCAAACAGGTTACTTAAGACAAATGTGAAGCCGCTTTCTTCCTGCAAAACTGAGGGGAAAACCGGTTAGTATACACAAAGCACTAGAAATATCCAAAAGCCTTAAACTACTCTTAGTCTTTATACTATCTGTAAAGATTTGGTGTTAGTCGGGTATGTATAAATCTCCTGTCTTTGCTTTGATCTGCTACTAAACTACCGCAGACCAGCTTCTCACCACCCACCACTGCTTTACCACCACATCTAAAACAAAATCAGATCCTGAATCAAAGTGAAGAGAACCATGTGGAACACTGGGACTATGAAGCTAAAACTCAAAGTAAATAAGAGTGTTGTCAGGCCTTAAACAGGGAGTATCAATTGGCAGGATATCTCTTTAGTGTCAGCTACAAAGCAGAGACAGATCCTAACCAAGTACAGACTCAGTGACCAAAAGTCTAGCTATAGAAAAGGCCAGAGACAGGAAGACCTGACTGTCCAAAGAGAAGAGAATATGTGGTCACTGCATGACAGGTGAGGCTGAGACAGAGATGTACCGTCTCCTTCACTGTAAAATAATTGTGACTTTTTCACATTAAAAATACAAAACATAAAAAGAACTATTTTCTGTTTTTGTATGTGCAAGCAAGCGAGAGTAAGAAAGGAAGACCTATTATCTGTCTGTGTGTGAGAGAGAGCGAGAGGAAGTACAAGTGTGTGTGTGTGTGTGTGTGTGAGAGAGAGAGAGAGGAAGTACAAGTGTATGTGTGAGAGGAAGTACGTGTGTGTGTGTGAGAGAGAGAGGAAGTACAAGTGTGTGTGTCTGTGTGTGTATGTGTGTGTGTGTGTGTGTGTGTGTGTGTGAGAGAGAGAGAAGAAGTACGTGTGTGTGTGTGTGAGAGAGAGAGAGAGAGAGAGAGAGAGAGAGGAAGTACAAGTGTGTGTGTGTGTGAGAGAGAGAGAGAGGAAGTGCAAGTGTGTGTGTGTGTGTGTGTGTGTGTGTGTGAGAGAGAGAGAGAGAGAGAGAGAGAGAGGACGTACGTGTGTGTGCGTGTGTGTGTGTGTGTGTGTGTGTTTAAATACCCCTATTTATACTGAAATGTAGAACCAGAATCTTATTATAATCACACAGAGACTCCAAAATTCTGTATAAATTCACTCGATGACTTTACTGAACTACTGTCAATCTCCACCAATTATGACCTTTTCATCATAACTGCTTATTTTAACATCCTCTTAGATAATGTTAAGGTCAAAATTGCCAACAGATTTTCTGGTTTATTTGATATTCTTGGTCTGTTGTAAGAGAGTCTACTCAGGGTAAGACTGTGGATTTGGTCATTACTAATGGCCGACTTAGGCACTTTCTGATCATTTTTGTGTTTTCTTTGACGTTAATTTCTACAGATACTCAAACCAGCAGTCATTTCTTAAAGATGTAGATGTGTTTAAAAGTGCATGTGAACACAGTATGTCACTGTCCAGAAGTCTGTTGTGTCGATAGCCTGTTGATAGCACGGTGGGTTTAATCAAGATCAGCACAGTGGGTTTAATTAAAATAAAATGAGCGAGAACAGCACAGTGGATTTAACTGAGACACAGTATCTGTTTTGTGCTCAAAAGACAAAGTGAATCAAACTTCTAACTTGTTTTGAAAGCCTTGAGATTCATGACTAAAGACTCGTGGGGGGGGGGGGTATCAAGAAGCTAATCAATCATTTGAGTAAAATCTAATCTTATGTAAGGTGTGGGTTTATTTAAGGGTGGTAATCAGGAGTTAACAGATGGAGAGTGCTAATATTCTGACACCGGTTGGTCTGTTGTTTAGTGGTGATTGGCTGCCTTCGGGAGGATCTGCCACAGAGAATGTGGAATGTGCTGTAACAAAGGAGAAGAGACAGAGTGCAGATTGAATATTAATTACCCATGAACACGTGATACTGATGGATTTATTGGTGAATTAACGGATGCCAGTTTACTTTGAGTATATTTTTCTCATTCTGTGTTTTGGAGTGAAGTTTTATTCTCAATAACTAGGTCTAGAGTAACAGCTAAGAATGTTTCATCACGGAAGTGTCAAAGTGTAGTAGATAAGTGTTGTGAGCTTGGATTTTGAACTGACTCAGATTTTATTACCGGATACATTTTACACAGAAGGGCTGATACAATTTAAACACTCTAATTCTGTCTTGCTCTGCGGCCAATAGTAGCAACATGCCAGCAGTGAATTGAATTGAATTGGCAACCTTCAGGCTACCAGTTGTCACGGGACACCCCCGCCCACAAGTCATGTGGTACGGTCTGCGCGTGCATAACCCATAATTTGGAAATGTTTGTTTAAAATGTACTTATTGTCATTCAAAGTGTTCATGGTAAGAATATTTTGCATATAATTTTCTTTTTGCATTTAATTATTTATTGACAATGCTTGTGTAACACATCCTGTCTATAATTTAGCATAAAGACTCATATGATGAGTTAGCTCGGTGGCACATATATTGTGTGTGATTTAACATAAAGATGTTCATAAGTTAGGTTGGGTGGTGAGAGCAGCTGAAGGCTGAAATGAAACCTTCACCACTGGATTATTTTGTCAGACTAAAAGTCTTCTTTAATCTAAATTATCCACCATAAACAATATTACAACTCTACAGGTCAAACTAATAAGAAGGATTCACCACAGATGTGTTTTAGTTTTAGGAGAAAAGGAGAAAGAGCTTAATCTATCTGATATGGATGAAGACAAATGAATCAGTGGTACTTTGTCATCAGTCCCCCTCTAATGTCAGAAGATGACCTATAGTCTGTAAGAGTGAACTATAAAATATAAGTTAGATAAGTCCAGTGACTGCAGGTACAAGCTGTTTCTAATAAAGTATCTGCTGAAGCATTATTCACAGAAACATTATTCTAAATCACCAGCATGAAGGCCAGGGACAGGTTCTCTGTGTTTATTCTGCTCTACTGTCAGTACAGTATTTGAGTAATTACATGTGTCATATTTACAGCATTTAGCTGACACTTTTATTCAAAGCAACTTGCAATTATGATTGAGTACAACTTGAGGGTTAAGGGTCTTACTCAGGGGCCCAACAGTGGCAACATGGTGGTAGGGCTTGAACCAGCAACCTTACTAGTCAAGTACCTTAACCACTGAGCTACCACTATCACATCATCACATATAAAAGCACAAATGTAAAATGTATTCATTTCTATAAACTAGATTTTTCATTAAAGTTGTTTTTTGTCAGCAGTGCCCACAAGAAGCCTGTAAGGATTTCCAGAGAAAAACTGGAGTCAGTATTCAAGGTGTGTAAGTGTCTGTATATGTGTACAGTTGTGGCGAAATGTTTTGAGACACAAATTTAGTTTTTCACAAATTTTACTGCCTCAGTTTTTTTTTCAGATACTTTGATTTTGCCCAGAAAAATCAAAGGAGTCTTAAAAAAGAAGTGTCAACCCTGTAAATATTGTCTTTGCTTAAACTGGTTGTATTTGTCAATAAAAGGTTTTAAAAAACTTGAAAATGAAATGCTTATAATTGTACTTCACTGTACCATATAAACATCTGACAAAAGTATCTAACAAGAAATGAGGCAGTAAACTTTGTGAAAACCAAAATTTGTCTCAGTCTCAAAACTTTTGGCCACAACTATGTGTGTGTGTGTGTGTGTGTGTGTGTGTGTGTGTGTGTGTGAGGGGGAGAAGAGTCTTATCATTAGAGTGTGTTTAGATCACAGATCATGATGAGACTCTGAAGTTTTACTGCTTCATGTTTCACCGTAAAGCCTTTTTAGAATTTAGCTGATAATAGCTGATAGCTCAGTTAATATGATGCTTATGTTCTTTTATAAACCATATTGTCTACATGACCACCCAATCCCACAGTTCAGTTCAGTCCTCAGTTATGTTTAATGGATTATCCAGTGTTAAAATCATCTGTGTATAACACTAGTTTTACTGATACTGTTTATTCAGGAGCTGGAGGACAAAATCATCAGCTATCATACAGTACAACTGCTACTCTTCTGACCCTACCAAAGTCTCACACCCAGCCACCAATTACCACATTCCCCAGAACTGGATAAATTAAATCATGACCCACTGTGCTAGACTGAGTTCATATAGCAAGCAGTATAATCACACTGGAGGGAGCTATCTGAATGTGTTCTTACATGTTCTAACACAAAGTTCACAGTAAAATGCAAGCGAGAGCTTTAGTGTTTACCACAGGTCTGAATTATACTTGTGGTGATAGCTGGAGAAAAGGATGAGCAATACCTTTGCACCCAATCATAGTCTACTGCATGTAACCATTAACACAATAATGGTCTTCCACATGTGATCTTTAACACAATAATGGTCTACTACTTGTGGGGTAGGGTCTACATGTGACCTTTCTAATAAAATGTCCAGTGAGTGCAGGTACAAGGTGTTTCTAATAAAGTGTCCAGTGTGTGTAGGTACAAGGTGTTTCTAATAAAGTGTAATAAAATTGTCATGATTAGTGCCTCCCAGCTTCTGTGTTCCATGTTTTCCCTGTCTTGTGCATTTTAGCTCCATGCCTTAGTTTCGTTTTCTCCGCCCCTTGTTTGATTGCTTACACCTGTCCCTCGTTTCTACCTTGTTAAGTTCATGTATTTAAACCCTGTCATGTTCCCAGTGTTTTTGTTGTTCACTGAATGTGTTTCTTTGTGGTTGTTTTTTGAATTCATGCATGTATGTTTATTTGAATCTGTGTTTCAAAGCCTTCATTGTTGTTAGCCTATTTTGTTTAGCCTTCGTGTTTCCTAGTCTCTGTTATAGTCTGCTTCACCTGTTTGCCTTCATTTATCTTTTTGATTTGCCCACAATAAATCTCGCTCTTCTCCGCACAAATGTCCACCTCCTTATCGCTCACCCTTACCAAAATAAACACCAGGGTTATTTTCCAGGACAGTGACAACGCTCACTAGGGTTATTTTCCATGCCACTGACAGTGCTCACTTTCCTTGGGGTTTGGAAGTAATTGTTTTGGCACTTTAACATGACACAAGCAGCAATCAAATGTCCAATTTAGAGGTAACAAAAGCATTCCCATCTCTTTGACACAGTAGTGGTGGGTTTCAGGGTTCTATTAACTGTTTTTGGCAGGGATATATGAGGTTGTACTTTTCTCGAGATTGTGGGGGATTGTCATTGAGTAGTACACCAAAATGGGAAAGTAGACAAGTCTTAAAATCTAGAGTAGAATGAGTTCCAATGAACTCTTCAAAATTCCCAAAACAGTTGTCCATGCAACATTTATCAAACAAAAGATTTGGCTGGCATTTAACTTGCATGTAAATGTTGTCAGTATGCTTTAGGCTCTAAGTATGGTTGTTTTAACTACTTCATAAACCAAGCTCTGTTCTAGTGGGCTGAGCAAATCTCCTGAGCTAAACAGTATTTACCCTTTCATTACAGACTATCTGGATGTGGTCTCAATAAAGCATCTTGCAAGTAATACTGTGGTATTATTTGGAAATTTTCTTTGTGGAACAAAATATATGTAAAAAGCGTCAGTCCAAGTGTTGCAATACTGTATGTGTAAAGTTCAAAAGACACATACAGTGCACCTGATACTGTTCTTTCTCTGCCATATAAGTACTGTAACAGTTAACATTCCCCCTCATTAGATGGTTTAGGCTGTAGTACTATGGTACAACCAAATAACTGTACATGGAAATTTGCTGCATAATGTTAACCTAATGAATAAGTGTAATTATATAATAAGTCTGCAACAGTAAGTCTGTGGATATATTTGTAGAGAAATATTGATCATTCTTATTTGATTGTTGTACAGTGATTTGTAAATGTGTCTAAATTTTCCAGAGCTAGTTAGTTATGTGTCCTGTGATTAGACAGGCCTGGCTATAATGAGATTATTAATTGGAAATATTGAATACTGTTTTGGTTCTGCATCTGTATCAGTACTCAGTAATGTTTGTGGTTCCCATTGGCCATCTATATTTCACCTATTTTCCACACTCTCACTGGTCAATCACATGACCTGTCCATGTTGCTATGGTCATTAGGTTTATTACTGTGGAGGGGCATTTATAAGGGCTCCCCCAATGGTTTGTCAGGTTGGCCATGGTAAAATTAGTGCCGCCCAACTGACACAATTCAGACAGGGGTGTGGCCAAAATTACTTAGTTTGAAATTAGTAAAATATGGCATTTTATTGAAAGATTTTCAGTTGAAACTGAGTGATTTTATCTACCTGGGCATTTAGCCCAATTACAGCCTATGTATGAGAAACACTGTAAACCCCAGTAATTCTAATCTCTGCAATGGCGAACCCTTAAAAATCTGATATACATTTAAAGCAGTACAACTGAGGTTCTGGACACATTACAGGACACTTTTACAACTGCACACAGTTCCCTTGTGTTTTTACATTACATCAGATCACAGGCAGCATGAGGCTAATATTAGCTTAGTTAAATTTGAGGAAATGGCTAGGATATAAAATACTCATGCTTGTTTGTTTCCAGTTAATAAAGAGAGAAAAAGACCAGGATGAAGAGAGAGTAGTGCTATTGCCATGGCAACCTTCTTTAATAAGAATGTAGCAGACAACTGGTGGACAGTGTGTTCATATGGACTCACACACACACCCTCTCTCTCTGGGATGGAGCTACCCTCCACCATAATGTGTTCATATGGACTCTGTGTTTGAGAGGCATATATGCTCTCTCAAACACACACACACACACACACACACACACACACACACACACACACACGCAGTCTCTCTCTCTTTCACCCTCTCTCTGGGATGGAGGTACCCTCCACACAATATGGACTCTGTGTTTGAGATGCACATATGCTGTGTATGTATGTATATTTTTAAATGTATGTTTGTTGTTTGGTTAACCTTTATTGATGTGATTGTTAACATGAATGGAAATGATTCTTTAGTGAGGACCATTCAAGAGTGATGCTTTGAAGTTTTGAAGATTGATATCAGAGAATTTACAATTGTTATATTTTTCACAGAACTTGTAAAATTGTTCTTTTTTTGAATATTTTTTGTTGCTTTTGATTTGATGTGGTTTTTCATTTGCACCGGAGCACTGGGAGCCAATAATCACCTTTTCTTTTGTAAACCACTTGGAGCGTATCCATGTGTCTTTTCCGCCAGACCATTACCCTCTCAGATACATACACATGGACACTCTCTCTCTCTCTCTCTCTCTCACACACACACACACGCATCTTAAAGCGTTTATGCTCTATTTGTTTTTTTTATTTCAAACATATCACAGATTATTCTCTTTTGTGTCTATTTTACTTGAGCTTTCAGGTTGTCTCCTTCACTCCATCTCTGCGTGCGTGTGTGTGTGTGTGTGTGTGTGTGTGTGTGTGTGTGTGTGTGTGTGAGAGTGAGTGTTTGTGTGTCTCTGCAGGTTTATATTTTAGTAAAGAACACTTCAAGTTAGCTCAGAGCAATTCTGTCTCACAACATTAGAATCGCTCCATTCTAGAACATTAGAATCATTCCATTCTAGAACATTAGAATCATTCCATTCTTGTTGTTCTATTACAGTCTTTTCTTCTCTTTTGGTGTCTGTTTCTCTTCCTTCTAGACTGAGACAAGAGTTATTATGGAATATATGTTGAGATGTGCAAGGCCTTTATAAATCTATGAGGCAAAGGGATTTATTATTTATGGATTTATGTGGGATTTTCTTATTTATAATGAGCTTGTGGCTGTTCCAAAGGGGTGAAATTACATTTCATAAAAGTGGAGTTTGTGGAGTTTCCACCAAGCTGTCAGAGTTGAGGTTGTTACTGGACTTTTGAAGCAGGTGGGGTTTTTTTTAGTGTATGTATGATAAATCCTAAGTCTGCCATCCTGATATATTTGCATAATGTTTGTATAACTAATAAGCAACCAGGCAAACAAAACATCCAGACCAGAACTGACTAACCAAACATACAACTGACCAACAGGCTAATGTGACGGCGATGATAACTAGATAACTAAAGAAACTAAGGAACGCTAAGAAATAACTAAAGGGAGAATAACGATGACGCATAAACCTAGGACGAGCGGGATGGAAAAAGAACAAGGAAGGGGAGTACGCAGAGCTGGGTTACTTTAGACAAAAGAACAGGGACAAAAAGAGGAACCAGAAAAAACAGAGTTAAATGGAAGATTAGAGCGTTACGGACAAACCGAAGCCAATAAGGAAAGAGTAGTCGATACTTGTGGATATGAACAGGGGAAATTAAACCTAGACGGAGGCGAAGCGACGGGAGAACACCTGACGAGGATAGACCGGTCACGCTATCCGCGCTTTAACGATTCACTGCCAAGATATCGGCGCTTTAAAATTTAATGCGACTGTTTGCGCGATTTTACGGTATTTCCTTTCTCACCGAAATCTAACACTCCCTAAGCAAAGAGAAACAGAGATTTTCGATTTTCTTAGAGCTTAGATGGCCCGCACCTTTGCTACATTTAAAAGTACAAAACACAGTTTACTTGATTAATCTAGTTTACTTGCATCATTACATTAAACACAAGTGGTTATCTATTTAGACAGCTCTTTAAGCATTGTTCAAAATGTTTTTTTTCTATATAATGTTCCTCAGAAGTTTATTATAGAGCTTCACTGCCAGCTAAAACAGTGGCACTCAAGCTCAAGATTGTGAGGCAAACGTGCTAACCACCAAGCCACCATGCTGCCAATATAATAATAAGATTCATTATTCCTGTGTTCATTCTGTTCTCTGTACAGAAAACTGTAAACTGTTTAAGAAAGTGCTATACAAATAAAGTTTATTATTATTATTATTTTAAAGAGAAAATGGGATTTATTCTTTGTTCAGTGCAATAAATGTAACTTAAAAAAACAGATCTTTTTTTCTAGGTTCATTCTTGTCGTCTTGTCATCCCATCTACCTGTACTAATAGGCAATGTTTTGGTTGTAAATGATTTCTGTTTTGCAGTGGAAATTTAGAACAATGGCGCATAATCCCAAATTTTTCCATCTGTGTGAGTTTATGCATTATGCTCCTTGAACAGCCACTAGACACAAACAGTATGCCTTTAAAAACATGTTTTTAAAGTATGCCTTTAAAAACATGTTTCATGCATAAAAACGCTCATATGAAATTAAGGCACAATGTAAATGTAAATTAATGTAAATTAATTTGTACTTTGACTTTCAGTTAAAAAACACACACACATGAACAGATCTTTTAGAACTTAAAATCAAAACATAACTTTGGTCACTATTGTGACCGGCGGCACTGAATGGGTTAAAAAACAAACGGCTCAAGATCTCATCGAGATTCAGTAGAAACATTTTGCTGGATTTATGGACAGTTACTTATACTGTCCAGTGAGAAAGACGGACGCTCGAAAATGAATGGAACCGACTTCGTAGGAAAAGTGATTAGCAGATTTTAAACTTCATGCGTATTAACTCATTATCAAGGTGTTACATGTATTCTCATCAGTAAGCTTCACAGGTAGGTAAGGCCACGACGATTTTCATAAATCGATTAAATCCGACGTTTTTTCAGTCTTTCTAGAAACTTCCTGTTTTCAGAACCCTGATATCCATGTGTAAAGGGGCGGAAACTGCAAACAATTTTAACGGCTTCTGAAGGAATGCATAGTATATAATGGTACTATATCAATGGGTGGATTAGGGAATGAAGCTTGTTCTTTTGTCATTCAAACAAACATTTTAACCGTCAAGACAATTAATTGTAGCTCAAGTAAAGTTGCTGGGTAATCTTTTTTAGGTTGAAGCAGAAGTATTTGAGGACCAATCTAACTGGTTTTGACCAAAAGTAGGAAAGGCAGAGACAGTAAACTAACGACAAGAAACTTCATGTATGAGAGAGGTCGTTTAGGGCGAAATCAGTGAAACACTCGTATGTATGCACAAATCACAAGGGCATGCGCACATACCGCTTACATTTAAGTTAAACTTAAACTTGCACGTATACACAGCTTGCGTTTGCGCACGACACCTTACATTGTTTGTGCATATGTCAGCGCGTATGTGTAAAAAAAATCAGTGCAGTATTCTGTTGCAGTGAAATGACTTCCGGACGACACACACACACACACACACACACACACACACACACACACACACACACACACACACATACACACACACACACACACACACACACACACACACACACACACACACACACACACACAAGCATAGTTAAACTCTTATGTTTTGGCATCATTGAATGAACATGCAGGTGTAAGTTATTATACACAAATGTAGGTAGTAGGCTTTTTATGTGAAAGTGCTTTATATGTATACACAAGTGTTTCATATGTATGTGCTGTGACGGACGAGGGTTAAGCAGGATGCGGGGACTCGCGCCCTTGAGGGGGGGCTCTGTCACGGTACGCCCCTCCCCCCTCAAGTCTGTGCGCGCGTCTGTGTGCGTCTGTGTTGCCACGCCCTCTCGTGTCGTTCACCTGATCCCTGTTGTCTGTAATTGTCATGCGTGTTTAGAAGTCTTGTGTCGTATCGTCGAAGTTGTCGGTGTTTGATCCAATTAGTCTGTGTTAAGACGTGTATGTAACATGTACAATAAAACGTATGTTCAACGTGTCTCGTCCCCGCATCCTGCTTAACCCTCGTCCGTCACATGTGCAAATATGGTGCGCAAATGTTTCACTGTTTTCACCCTTAACGACCTTCCATATTTATGGGAGTACCTACATGAAATATATTTTAGCAGCAATAAGAATAAGTTTTCAATAAGTTTTTGATTGTTTGTTTTTACAATAGCATCATTTCTGTGTTCAGTTCTTTTTTTTACTCTCGGTTTCAAGAATTATGACACCATAATAAAGGAACAAATTTATTCCCAAGCACCATGGAACAAAACATAATGGAGGTTCCTAGGAATACTTAGATGATTAATTTAACGGTGGCGGCACAGAAGGAGCGAGAGGTGGGGTTGCTAGTAGCTGCTAGTAGGTGTTCTTTATTTTCCATAATCAGTGCACAAACTGCTCAACCCAAGAAACTCAAAAACGAAACAAAGAAGGTACGAGAGCTTGTCGTAGCTTCTTCCTTTAGTTCTCCAGTAGGCTATCCGCTTATGCGCAGCGCCTTCCCTACTGACCTGAGGGTTAACATAGGGGAAGGAAGAACCAAGGGACAGGTGCACATGGTTAGTAGGCCGGTGATTAGGAGCGGGGCAGGTGTTTAACGCGATCGTCCCCACGAGTGGGCGTGTTCCTCCGGCTGGGAGGCCGGCCACCCGTGACGATCAAAAATCATATCATAATTTGCTGTTTTCTTTGCCTGATACTTTGATATTTCTCTGCATAATATATAGCACTGAACTTAAAATATAAAATCTTCGTCCTTGGCTGTAACTGAATGGATGTAAATGTGCTGGTTTTCTCTTTAGACATGAAGAGCTACATGAACCCTCGTATTCTCCATGTTACTTCTGCAGATCTCTGTCAGTAAGTCCATCAAACTGAAGTCTGTCTTGTATCAGTACATGATGGTTCAATTAGAGAATACATGTTTTCTGCTTTCTAGATATCAGTTATTCTATATATATTATTAATGTTATTAATGGTATTTTTAGTAATGTTAATAGTTTTAATAGAAAGTCACACTCCATGTATCTGAATGTGTGTGTTGTGTAGGGGATTAATATCTGTGATGTTCAGGTTCTTCATGCTTCGTTTTTCTCCAGAATTTCTAGTATCAGCTTTCTGATCTTTACACTCATTTACACTCATCGTCGCTACTGCACAGGCACACGTGTACTATACAAGTTTGTTATAATAGAGTCACCTAGGTGTTATAAACATCATTACATACAGTAAAAATGGGGATAAAACCCCAGTCCAGATGCTGCTAAAGTGCCGTTTGTGTGTTGTCTAAGTGCTTTGATATTCTCCAGTTCTTCCTCAAGAGATTCCAAGGATTATAAAGGTGTATCTTCATGATGCTGCGACTCTCCCCTGTAATCAGACATGTTCTGATCAGGTTACATGGATTGGGTACCGTAGTCATGTTACATGGTTTGGGTACCCTAAAGCAGATGACATTCTGGCTCAGTGTGATCAGACATCATGTCAGTCAAAGGAGGGATTTCACATGTCCCATGATCAGTACCTGAAGGGAGATCTCTCCCTCACCATCACTGATGTTGATTACACTAAGACGGCCTGGTACACATGTGAGTGTGATCGTGTAAGGATCTGTGATATGAGTCTACATCTTGAGCGTAAGTAATCCTTTACTGGGACTGTCCTGTCCTTTTCAGATTTCAGATGAAACAGTGCAAAATGTTCATACAATAAATAAAAGAATCTATGTAAATACATTACATATATTTGTTTCTGTATGTCCAGCTCTTAGTTTGGCTATTCCTGTGAATAAAGGACAATCTCTCACCATGGATATGCCTGTGTTAAAACCAGTGGAGGTGTTTTTTACCAGTATTGGTGATGCCAGTTCAAACCGTGTCAGACTGTATATCATTGGCAGACCTACAATATATGACATTGGGAATGAGTATAAGAACAGAATGTCCTTCAGTTTCAGTCTGCAGCTGAGACAGCTAAAAGAGTCTGATAGTGGTGTTTACACCATACAGAATGCACAGAATGATGAAATCTTGGCAAGAGTGAATGTAAACGGTAGGACTTGGTTTGAGTTTACTGTCTCTCAGTGTAGACTGTTGTTCAGTCAAAGATTTCATAACTTCATAACATTTTTATAAAAAGTTAGTTTTTTTTTTAAGGGTTTATTGTCTTTGCTTGTTTTCCCTTCAGCTTCCAGTGTCCAGCCTGGAGAGACTATGACCCTGCAACTACCTTTACCTTTAATCATGTTTGTGTCATTTAACAAGTCTGATGAAATTTCAAACTCTGTCAGAATCTGTACAATCTCATGGTTTTATACTAAATGTATCTCTGAGTATGAGAGGACAGTGTTGCTAAGTTTGAGTCTGCAGCTGAAGGATTTGAAGGAGTCTGATAGTGGAATTTACACCATACGGGACATCTGGAATGATGACGTCATTGCTACATACACAGTGACTGTTAACGGTAGGTCTTGATTTGATGTTACTGCTTCTCAGTAAAAATTGAGGTGTAGCAATATGTGTTAGAATGTAAAAATTATTGATAATTGGAGCACTGCCCTAAATCTGGGGAAATTGTTAATGATCAATAAAGACTAGTTACTGAAGGTTAATCAACAATATCTCTGTCTCACACTAAGCAGAGTTCGAACATGTATGCAGAGATTGCTGGTTAGAAATGCCTCCTCAAATGACAAATTCAATTAATTTATAGGAAGTTTAATTAATATTAATCAATATCAAAGAGAACTATACACAATAAAGTATAATTCCCCCATCACCTCAAACTCCGTAAATAGTTTTAACCAAATGCTACCAGGCAAAAAAAACAAAACAAAACAAAACAAAATCCCCTTGGAAATAAGAACACTATACAAGGAATTCCTAACAAGGGAGCGGGCTCGAGAGAACTAATTATATGGGATGACTAACCTAATTCTATAGTTGGGATAATTATAGGGACAACAGATAGTGAACTGGCATGAACACAGACCAGGTAAGAGAAGAGAAGGCCTTACTTGGTTGTTGAGTTTCAGGTTCAGATGATGGGTGTTCGTGCCTAGAATGGGATTATACTGTGATTCTCAGATCCACAAAGAATCGCACGTAATTCCAAGATTTCCAATAGCACAGCAGGGACCCGGATGATACTCAGAACTTTCCATTGAATTTTGTAAGTTATACAAGGCACTGGTTTAGCCTGAATCTGCTCTATATCCGTATGAATCACTGAGGCCTCTGAAGATTTTCCTCAGGCGTCACTTTGGTGGCCATTCACTTCTGTAGGCCCATACAGGCTTCTCAGTTGAGGATTCAGTAATTGCCACTGGCCAAACTATATCTGACTCTATGAACAACGAACAGACAAACTATATCTAACTCTATGAACAACGATCAGACAAACTATATCTAACTCTATGAACAACGAACAGACAAACTATATCTAACTCTATGAACAACGATCAGACAAACTATATCTAACTCTATGAACAACGATCAGACAAACTATATCTAACTCTATGAACAATGATCAGACAAACTATATCTAACTATGAACAACGATCAGACAAACTATATCTAACTCTATGAACAACGAACAGACAAACTATATCTAACTCTATGAACAATGAACAGACAAACTATATCTAACTCTATGAACAACGATCAGACAAACTATATCTAACTCTATGAACAACAAACAGACAAACTATGCTTAACACAGTTCTTACTCTATATAAACTAGAGGGGTGTGACAAGCACAATAAAACAGATGCAGGCAAACGGACATTAAAACTGAAAAGATGACAAAGTAAGAAATAATAATCAAATAATCAAAACGATTCTTCTCATGAGAGGTTCTGGGCATTAAGTGTCCTAAATCTCCACTATTACTTCCACTTCTTCTTCAAAGAAAGCCCCGGAAAAGCTTTTTGTTTGTTTGTTTTTGCTACATCCAGATATTACTCTAAAAATATAGGAGGTGTTCAAAAAGGGGAGTTGGACTAACACTAGAAGCAACACAGATCATTAACATACTGATATCTAGGAGCACCGAGAGCCAGTCATTTGATGTGTTGTTTTCACCTACTTAGAGCCTCGGTGGTCAAAAGACTGCTGAGTCTTTACACACGAAAGCTGCTACTGACACATAACAATTGCTAGATGTTGTCTCTTGCAGGGCAGCACAGGGAAATAAACCAAAATTCAGAATGGTGAAATGTGCATGTCACATCAATAAATTGACACTATAAACTAATGTGGCTCTGTTAAGTTTTTCAAAGCGGGCACCCTGTGTTACTTTCTCCAGTATCTTCCCCGTTGTCCATTTTGTTTGTTTTCCTGTTGTATTTTCTGGTTTGTGTGAAGTTGTTAATGCAAAATACTGATTCAGCCTTGACTGTTAGTTAGTGTACTAATTAAGTTCTCTTCTTTAGTTGTGTGTTATTCTTTTGGCATTTATATGTACAATAGGATTTTTTTGCAAGTTTATTAGTTTTTTTAAATTCTATATTAATTATATACTAAAGATACTGGCTTCACACTAATAGTTGCACATCCAGTGGGCAATATTGTGCCTTTGTGCCAGGCATTTCGTGTTGTGGAGAGATGTTTGAGCGACAATAGCCATGTGTTATGACCCTCTCTTAATACACAGCTTAGTTGCTGTCAGGAGCGGCTGCCATCCTGGTGTACCTGTTGTCATGGTTTCCCTGTTGTCCGTTTTCCTGCACTTCCTGGTTCTGCTCCTTAGTTTCAGTTTCACCACCCCTGGTCTGTTCCTTTATTCCAGTCCGTGTTTTGGTTCTCCCTGTTCCCATGTTCACCTGAGTCTGTTCTGTGATTGTCTTGGTTATTTTAGCCCTGGGTTTTGTCCTCTAGGTTGTTGGTTATTTGGTAAGTCATGTGTGTCTGTCCTGTTTCTATTCTGCTCACCGCATTGTCGTCACCCGTGCTTTTCGTTTGTCTAGTTCATGTGTTGTTCTACCTCGTTATCTTCCCCTCACCCCTGTTCATTTTGTCCTTTGTGATTGTATTTCCCTTGTTAATAAACTGCCCCTGCACACGCATTCTGCCTTGTGCTTGTTCCAATAGGAAATGTTACAGGTGCAATCTTTGAGCATTTCCACAGACAAGTTGCTTACATGTCTATAGCATAACAACAACAACAACAACAACAACAACAACAACAATAATAATGATAATAATAATAATAGTAATAATAATGATAGTAATAATAACAACAACAATAATAACAACAACAACAATAATAATAATAACAATAATAATAATAGTAATAATAACAATAATAATAATAGTAATAATAACAATAATAATAAGAATCATCATCATGCAGGTTATATGTATAACCCAAGATGTTTAGCTATAGTCCCACTCTGCACTCTCTCCCTTTCATGACACTTTCCCTTTGCTTAGCCACCAATTCCATCCATGACTCATGGTCTGATTACATTGACTTTTATCGCATAGTACCATTATCCCATTATGCCTTTGCCCTGCAGACAACACTGGGCTATGCCCCCAGTTTATAAACCTGAGATTAATCCACCCAATCATATGTTTTTGTTTTTAAATGAGGATTCAGTGGTCAAATCTTTGCCTATTTTTAATGGGCTGCATGTTCTATTTTCATATTTTAATAATGTTGGTTAACTGGTTTTATGATACTTAATGATATTGTTCCTCTCAAATTCAGGTCAATGCATGCAGTAGTATTAGTAAATATTACCAGTTGTAACGCGGGGTTAGGCAGGAGTGAAGCCGTGTAGTCGAAAATTATTTATTAACATAAAACGCAGAGACAGAACTTTCCAATATAACCCAATAACAACAAACAACAAAACACCCAACAAACACTCAGTAACAAAAGATGAAACTAGGGCACAACAGGACACAAAACAGAGCAACTTACAATAAGAAAACAAATAATCAAACAAAAGTAAAGCCAAGCTACATGTTCAAAGTTCAAAGTTCAAAGAGGCTGCTCTACTGCTGGATTTGTCCACCACAGAGCCAGTGATGATCACATTTAATGGGATTGGTGACACCAGTCGGAATGCTGTCCCAATCTGTAACATCACTGGGCGTGAAATTCAGTGTAACACTGAATATGAGAAGAAAGTCTTGTTCACTTTCAGTCTGCAGCTGAAGGAGCTGAATGTCTCTGATAGTGGCATTTACATCATACGGGACACCAAGAATAATGAAGTCATTGCAATGTACATCGTCACAGTCACTGTTAACAGTAGGCCATAATTTAATTTTAATTTCTGTCATTGCAGACTGCTCTTCAGTCAGGCATGTGCTTTAATAAGCTCTATCAAACAGACATTATTGATGATTTTATTAAAAAAAACTTATTAGCCATTCATGCTATTTGTGTTAAAAATAAATATTTCATTGATGTTTGTTATTTCTGACAGTGGTCAGATCCAAGTAAATGTTTAGATTTTCTGGGTTGAAAACAGAATAAAGTTACAGTGCTATTTGTTTGTGACTAAACCCTGTGTTTGTTCTGCAGGTGTTTCTCGAGTATCACAGAGTGTAGAGGTGAAGCTTAATGAGAATGCAACTCTCACCTGTAATAAGATGTGTTCTGGTCTGGTCATATGGACTGTGTTCCATAAACCAGGTGACATTCTGGCTCAGTGTAATCAGACATCATGTCAGTCAAAGGAGGGATTTCACATGTCCCATGATCAGTACCTGAAGGGAAATCTCTCCCTCACCATCACTGGTGTTGATTACACTAAGAGGGCTGTGAGTGTGATGGTACTGACCTCTGTGATGTGAGACTGCAGCTGGAGCGTAAGTGTTTTAATCCTTTATTACATCTGTTTTGCAACAACATGTTTGTTTCTAAATGTCTTTTTATGTCTTTTCTTGGATCTTTCCATCAAGCGCGCATTGCCCACATTTGTGTGAAGCTTGGAGATTCTCTCACCCTGGATGTCCCCATCCCAGAGAAAGTGGAAGTACTTTTGAACCGGACCGGAGATAACAGGACCCGACCAGACTCTGTCAGACTGTGTGAGATTGAAGGGCGTAAACCTTATTGTACCTCTGAGTATGAGAAGAGAGTGTCATTCAATTTCAGTCTGCAGGTGAAGGATCTGAAGGAATCTGATAGTGGAATTTACATCATACAGGACACCGAGAATAATGAAGTCATTGTTACATACAATGTCACCACAGTCACAGCTGGGGGTAAGACTTGATTTCAGTGTATTGTCACTAAATGCTGATGCGCTTTCAGAATCTTAAAACCTATTTGTTAGCGATGGTATCATATGATTTGAGAGTGGAATATAATTAGGAAGATATTGTAATTAATTACAGACTTCTCAGCCAGTTGCATTATTCATCTTACACATTTAAATCAAGTGCAGCGGCTACACAAAGCATGTTGAAGTAGTGACGAGCATTTACATGTTACAAGACAAAGCTGCTTATGTGTCATGTGGAAACATGAGAAAATATTTGGAATATTTGTAAACCAAATTAGGTGGAAACAGACAATAGTAGTCATAACCGAGCATGGGAAATACAATAAAATGGTGCATCTAAGATGTTCTCAAGCATTCAGTGTAAATATTGTGAGGTTTACACCTCTCCTGTCCTCTTCTCATCTGCTAGTTAAGATCGATCTGGATCTTACATATATGCCTTCATCTAAAGAGGCTGTAGGGTTGTATTATAAAAGGTATCAGTATTCATATGCATCTATGGTCATAACTATGTGCTATATCCATTACCTTCTGCAATTACTGTACATGAATGCCTTTTGTTTACTGCTAATGCAGTTATAATACCAAGTTGTGGTGGGTTTTACACATTGTGCTGATAATAGATGTGATCCTCTGTGCTTTATTGGCGAAGTCTTTAGTTTGTTTGAAATTATCGACACTTTGCCTTGTGTTCCCTCATTCACATGGAACACCATTTCCCAGTGACCAACCTCCCACCATCATTCAGTGTGAAGTGTGCAAGGCATGAAATCACCAAAAAGCTGTAACCAGCTAGCAGGCTGTCAGTATAATCAGTGAGGTGCCCTGACATACTGCGCCACCTGGTGGACACTCCAGGTGAACTTCCTAGATGTACTTAGTTGCTGACAAAATAAACCTACACACGTCCCTCTGAAGTCAGTTTAAAAATATTCTTCCTTTTCCCAACATGCCTGAAATCTGCCATATCTACTCAAAAGCTCAGGAACATGTATGTAGGTGTAATATGATTAACATTTTGAAATAGCAGGAAAAAGAGATGTAGAGTATTTTAGACTGGTTTACATGAAGGTAGCACAGCATGCAAACTAGGAATACAGACTGGTTTTATGTGATAGTGACACACAGTAACATCTAGGAATCTTCATTTTTATGACCTGTTTAATAGCAGGACAACTTTTCATTTTATTTCTAAAATACCTCACAGACTGTTTCAAAGATGTCAACTGGCCACAAACGACCAGTAGTTTGGACACCCCTGTCATAAATGAATCTAAATGTAGATGAGGTGGAGCAGGGAAGGGACAACTGGAAATGGGTTTGAACTACACCACTGGGAGAGTAAGAGAAGCAAGGAAAATGAGTTCTGCAGAAGGTGAAGGAGCCCAGTACACTAGACCAGTCCAGGGATCAGACCAGGGTCACACTAGTCTGGGACCTCATCTCTACGCTTCTCTCTGGAAACACAGCAGCAAAGGAGTAAAACAACAGACAAATAACTGTAAGACAGATGACAAACATGCAGGGACGCTGCCTGCAACAGGAGGAGATTTCTCCTCTTAATAAACAACTGATGGAGAGGGAAACTCTCCGCAGAATAAGCAATGAAACACAGAGGAGACTGTCCCTCACAGAACAGGCAAGAAAGACACCAGGAGATTCCTGTTGGGAACGTTCCTCTTTCCTCCCTCTGGTGGTGGATGACTGCCATTACAAGCCACCTGTTACAACAGCACAAGTACAAGATACTAATATGATGTAGCGCTACATTTATATCATAGTGACAGTCTATGGATGTGAATGGAAATGGAGCTCAGGATGTGTTATGACTTTATTTTTATTATTATAATAATAATTATTGTTGTTGTTATTACTCTTTGCACTATAGTTGTGTGATGATCATATTAATAACAATATTTTATCACTTATTGGAAATATAAATATACAGTATACTTTTGGTAAATGTTCATAAACATTATGTACTGTTATACACCATATAAGGGGTATTACATGTTAGGTAGTGATTGTGCACACTCCTAATGGAACTGAATTAAAGTTTAATTATGATAGTTAGCTACTATGCCTTCCCATCTTTCTCTAATTTAACTGTTCCTGGTAGCATCCCAAAGAAACATTCTGTAGCCTGAGATATCAACAAACTACCTACACTAGAGGGTTTTACCTGTATTCAACACTAAGGGCTTTTTGTGCAGTTCTCTTCTGGAATTAAATACTAACTCAGGAGTGTTAATTACTATTCTGGAGTGTTTGTAAACCCTCCTAATGTTTTGTATTCTGTGCTTAGGTCGGCAGGTGGAATCTGACACAGACACTGAGGAGAAGGAGCCAGAGAAGACTGACATGAGAGTGCAGACAGTGGTGCTGCCACTGGTCATACTGGTCATACTGGTGTCTGCAGTGGTGGTGCTGCTCCGAAAGAAATTACATTATTGTTTGTCATGTATGAAGGTTCAATTAAATTAATGTGTAGAGCAAGAGATGAATGAGGAAAACCACCCAGTGGAGGCTCCATTCTGAAATCCTGATTCATCAAATAATGAGGTAAAAGCTGGGGGCAGTGGTAGCTCAGTGATTAAGGTACTTGACTTGTAGTCAGAAGGTTGCTGGTTCAAGTTACCAGTGTTGAGCCCCTGAGCAAGGCCCTTAACTCTCAATTGCTCAAGTTGTACTTACTCATAAAAGTCACTTTGGATAAAACAAAAACACTCTTGAATCCTGATTCATCAAATAATGAATCACTGTTCTCATCAAATCCTGAAATGTTCACATGTTCCAACTCCTTCACTGGACTGAATCACAGAACTGCTTTTCTTGTATTTTTTTTTTTTTCTGTGCCAGTGTTACACTTCTTGTTCTTGCTAGGGTTTTCCTTTTCATGGAGGGGTGGTTGTGTATTTGTTATAATGAGTAAATTTAACATCCCTGTATTTACTATGTGCCAGTTTGACACATGGCATAAAGCTTACTTGATCTCAGTGCCTGACATTTTTACTGTTGATCTTCGCTCTGCTTTGAAACGGGAGCTTAAAAGTAGTTTAGAAACCCAATTATGTTGTCTGTATTAAACATGTTTAGTTTGTATGACCAATGTTGGTCATTATTGCTTTGGCTCGTGTGTTTGCATTAGTGCACTTTTATGTTTGGTTTTGCTTTCGTTCTTTTCATTAAGTGCTTCAGTTGGAGACTTTTATGTTTGGTTTCGCTTTTGTTTCTTTCATTAAGTGCTTCAGTTGGAGACTTGCATTTGCTTCTCTTTATTTCATTTATTAGCCACATTCTATAGAGGTGACAATAAGGCACTTTGTTAACTGTGTTTTAAGTGTTATACAAATAAAGTTATATAATAATAATAATAATAATCACACCTGTAGTTACCAGGGTCATTGGAAAGAGATGATCACAGCTACACTGCATTTTATTTTTGGCCACTTCAGTGATGTTTCACAAATGAAACATTATTTCCTTCTGTGTTCTCTTTAGGCTGCTTCCATAAGAAATGATGCACAATCTCAAGTAATACAGGTCTCAGTGGAAGCTCTGTACAGCTAGCTGCAAAGGGAAAGTTCTCTGTTGTGTGGAATAAAAATGCAATTTGGTTAATGGCTGGTGTTTATGAATTATTGTTTATACTATATTTTTTAAGTGAAAATATAGTGTTCACATTTTAATATAGGATAAACAATGCCTGAAAATAAGAAAACAATACTTCCCTAGTATTGTTTTCATATTTTAAATCTAGATATTATAACATTCATATACTTTCACACATTTTAATGAAATAAATTGAATTTAAATTAAATGAATGGAAATTATACAGATCTGGTTCAGAATCTATCCAAATCTGAAATAAAAGCAGAAACCCGTGACCTCTTGTCACGATCAGTCCCTTCCATGTTCCATGTTTTCCCTGTCATGTTTATTTCTGTTCCATAGTTTCATTTTGTCCTCACATTGTTTGATTGTGTACACCTGTCCCTCGTTTCTAGTTCATGTATTTAAACCCTGCTGTGTGGCTGTTCATTGTTTGTTTGTTTCATTTTGAATTAATGTTTGATGGTTGTTTCTTTGCACTTCGTGTTTCCTAGCCTGCTTGTAATGTTTCCTCGTACTCTCCGTGTCGGCTCTGTGACCCTGGACCGTGTTAACGACTCTGATTTTGGATTTCCCCTATTATATCTCGCTCCTCTCAGCACATGCATCCGCCTCCTTAGCGCTCGGCATTACAGAATGAACAGCCCAACGAGGACGCAGCGAGAGAGTGAGACTCTGGGAGGCGGTTTTGCTGGGACGAAACTTCGGCTGTTTCTACACAGTCCGAGTTCGTTACATCTCAGCGCCACCAAACCAGAGACAGCAAATGCCCTGGCGCTGCGGGTACACGGCATCTCGTCGCTCCCGGGAAAAGCAAAATCATGTTTATTTTGATGACGACGAGATCACAGGTAAGCGCCAAGAGACTGCCCGTCTTGACCAATAACTGCCAATCTTCTCTGTGGCCAGCCTTCACGGAGCCACGGTTCACCCAGATTCTGCCCAAATTCCTGGCTAGGTGACCTGTGACCTCTCTGGCAAGGAGGCGGGACTATGGTGAAAGAGGGTCCGCTGTTTCGACATGTTAAGAAGCCATGTGCACGTGAGCATGCATGTCAAGTAGCTGTTTCATGCTGTTGGACTGGATTTTGAAAATCTTGTATCTGTGTAATTGTTTACTTTTAATCTGATTGAGATTGCATGCAAAAATCCAACAGACATTAGCAGAATGTCAGTTTCATTGTCTTCTGCGTTTCTAATGGTTTTCTGCATTTTTAAAAATCTCCCACTAATGTATATTAACTACATGTTTAAGAATAATATTAAATTCAGTCAATTTTATTTGTTAATTGAATAGTTAATTTAACCAAGTCATTTATACACAGGAAACCAAACTGTTTGAGTAGTTGTTTGTGAAATATCAAAATAGTGTATCATTTGAGTGTCATTACCAACAAGTTTTATTCACTTTCTTAAATTGGTGCCCATTCACTGTGTGCAACATAATGCAGAATAAGTCAGTGCTCATTCATTTTT
Organism: Electrophorus electricus; assembly: GCF_041902795.1. NCBI lineage: Eukaryota > Metazoa > Chordata > Actinopteri > Gymnotiformes > Gymnotidae > Electrophorus > Electrophorus electricus. The sequence goes on from NC_137497.1 coordinate 4,855,951, forward strand.
GAAGTACAAAGCAGAATAACTGACTTAAAATACAATATAAGTCCGTACTCACTCACATTGTGAAGTATAACAGAATATTAAACAGTGCTTCTTCTCTTTTGAAACTACAAGTGATTATGAACACACAGCATAAATAATTAAAACAGGAATAAAAAACTATGTACAAGTATGAACAGTGGGGTGGTCAGCAGATCACTGACCCTGTCCAGCATCTCATCTCTTCCATCTAGTGCTCCACGGTCTTCCCCGCTGCCGCTGTGCAGAAGTGCACCCCACGACACCTGCTGCAGCCAACCTCTTTAGTTTTAGGTTGGCCACACTGCTTGCAAGCATAGTGTTCATGCTTGCGTCGTTTCGTGGGGAGGGAGCTGCTAATTTGGCCCATTAAATCTCAGTTTTACAGTACATTCCTGACGTAGGTAGATGGGGAATAAAAGCCAGGTAAAGAGAGTGTAAAACGTCTGAAAAACCAATGGAAGGGAAAATTCCTTTGCCGGCGATACTTGCCGCACGCCGTAAGAAGCGACAGCAGTGCGAAGTGTATCGGTGACGAGCTGGCAACGGGAGAGCCAACGAAAAATGGAGGATCCCATTGGAACAGGCCAATGGCACTCTGCTGACTTTGCACAAGAATTTGGAACAGGCCAATGAGAGGACGCAGGCCTTTTAGAACCACTTGGAACAGTTTGGAACAACACTGGAACAGATGCCATGTGCCCTCATTTTAAAAATAAGAAAAAATGCTAATGAGCTGCTCAAATAATTTAACTAATTCAGTTATTGTGAATCAATATATTTCCTGATGTTTCTCATGGTACGCCGCCACCCAGCAGGAGGGTGATCATTCTCGCGCGCACACACACACACACCCCTACACCTGCCCAGGTCCCACTCTCCTTTCTAGTAGTATGACACACACCTGTTCCTTGTTTCATCCTACTGTCAGCACTGTACATTGCCAGTCTACAGTGCTGTCACCAGTGCCTGTTCTTCAAGCACTCTCCGCTGCTGTTCTTGAGTTTTTGCTGCTGCATCGTTTAGGCTTTTGTTTTGTGTGTATGCTCGAATTGAGCGGTTAATGAAGAAAATGATAGATAGCAAAGATTCTCTCGACCTTCCCTCTCCTCTCACTCCCTCTGTGCTGCCACAGTCACAATGTTCAACTCAAAACATATTTAAACTAGTGGAAACATAAAATATGTCAAATGAATTATATTTTACATATTGGTACTGAAATCACACCTTGGTTTTAGCCGAGGTGTTTTACTTGGTTAAAAAAAAAAAAGTACAGGAATTTTACTGTCCTTTCAGTGGAATTGTAATTACTGGTGGTATGAATACTAAGAACCGATACAGTCTTCAGGATGCAATCAACATCATCATATGACGGTGATATGTCAAATAGGTCTGATGACAGTAGTGAATCAGATTATTTAGATGATGTACCACAACCTATCAACCCCAGGCAGCAAAATACAACAATCCAAGCCAACAAAAGAAATATTGGAGAATGAACACTTTGCTTGAGTTACCGATTGAATGACTGAATTTGCAGTGTACAAAAATCTGAAAATTAATATTAACCATGATGACTACTGTCATCTGTCCTGTTTGAACTAGAAATATTGATTGGCCTTTACCTGCACTCAGTCTTTACTAAATGCAGGGAATTTGTGCGTCAGTGGATGACAATGGCACACAACCATGGCGTGTCTACATTTTATTGACAGCACTGATTTGTTGAACAGACAAGAAAAGGATTAGTACTGAAATCTGTCTGTGGCTTGATATGTTTGTCACAACTTTACTGATGATCAAATGGTGCCCTTGAGAGGGACACAAAGCCCAATAATATGTAAAGAGCAAGCTCCACCTTTTGGGATTGAAGATTTGATACTGCTGCTCCTCCTCGGGAATCATTTGTGATTTTCTTGTCTAGGAATGTGGCACTGTTCTTACTTGGCAAGCTGTGCAAAACACTCCCATCAAACCAATCTACCAAGTATTTTCTGACACATATCTGACTACTAGTGAGGTATAAGATCAGTTTTAAATTACTGATTCTCAATTACTGTATCAGGCTCTGCATAGGTTTTATGCTCCCTGCCCCAAATACATCTCCCATCAACCTTATCCCACCAGCACACTTGTCACTCCAAACAGCCGCATGAACCACAGCCAACTTCTATGGTCAGTGTCTCCTGATTATTAACTGTGTGCACCTGTTCCTCTGTCTATTTAACCTGTCATGTTTTACTCTCTCATTGCAAAAATATTGCCATGGTGTTTCTTGTGCATACTGAGCATTAAATATATTGGCCTTCCTAATATATTTATTGTAAATTCCTCTGGAGTTTGCCTTTGTTTCAGCCCATTTTAGTTTGTTTGCTTACTTGGACTTGGACTTGGATTAACAGTATTTTTTTTTCTCGTTTGCCCGATTTAGTACTGTTCTTTCCCTCTCTGGCTTCTGACCTGTTTCTTTTTTTCTAAGTGCCTTCCCCTAATAAACCTGAACAGATCGATGTTATCTGCGATTGTCTGAACTCCATCTGTTGTGTCCCAACAGGGAAGTACTGGAACATATTCATGAACTTCTAGTGCCTTATGTTGGTGGGGAGACTATTGAGGTCCTCAAATCAGGGTATCTTCCTGAAGATGAAATTGAAGTGGAAGAGTGATTGCGTTTTTGACTCTCGGATCCGTAACCTCTGGAATAGTTGGGAAGAGTCTTCCCCTTGCATTAGACTTTCAGATTCTTTGACCTCATTTAAAAAACACTTCAAACTCACTTGTTTGAAGCCTTAGTCTTTCACATGGGATGATTATAGTAGTTAGTTTGCTGTGTGCTTTCATTTCTTGTAACTTTTCAAGTTTACAGAAATTAGTAGTGTTGTCTTATGTTTAAATAAAACTGACAGAAAAAAAACAGTATTTTTGATTTTTTTTATGGTATAGTTGTATCCACTTAAGATGAAGTTGGAACTTAGTCAAATGTGTAAATCTCCAAAGAGTCTGAAAGCTTTCTGTGTGTGTGTGTTTTAGGGGACACCGGAAACATAAAGCAAGAACATCAACTTTGGAAAAGTTCTTAATAGTTTGGAAAGAGAATAGTTTAATTTTTTGTTTTAAAATAATTTCATTTTAAAGCTTAAGTTTACTGTTGATGTATTCAAATAATATGGTGTATTTAATGTATTTAAATGATATTTTTATTCATATGGAAGTTTAAATCTATGTTTAACATATAGGCTGCTTGTATAGGGCCTGTTCCACTTCCCGGCGTGAGAGATGTCACCCGTCATGAGCCTGTTCCCGGTGCAGCGGATCCACCCCCCGGTATGAGAGGCGACACCCGGCCGGATCCAGCCCCTGGCGCGAGAGACGCGGCCCGGCCGGATCCAGCTTCCCATGAGAGATGCCACCTGTCCCAACCAAGTCCCGGAGAGACGCTGTTCATCCTGAGCCTATTCCCGGCTTAGTGGCGGCCTCCTGGCCTATCCTTGCCACCCAAGAGGTCTCTCAATCTGTTCTTGTTCCCTGTGTCAGGTCTGTGCCTGTAGGTGCACCCCTGGATCTCCCTGCAGCACCGCTGACCAATGTAGCCACGCCTCCAGACCCTGCAGTGTTGCTGAGCAGCACAACCCCGTCCGCTCCTGGAGTGGAGGAAGCCACTGCACAAGTCCCAGCGCCACGTGCCAGGCCTGTCCCCGTGATCGCTCCTCGAGACTCCCCTGTGGCCCCTGTAGCTGCTACAGGTGTGCCTCCAAAGACATTTTGGACTCCCTCAGCCACGCCTCGTGGCGTGCCAGTGACCTTTGAGGCCCCTCCATCAACCTCCCGGACCCATACGAATGCTTTGGTTATGCCGGGAGTCACTTTTGACACTCCTCTGCTCCCTGAGGCTGCTGCGCCAGCCCCCGTTACTGCTCCCATGTCTGCTTCAGTGTCTCCAGCTCCTGTGTTGCCTGCTCCTGTTCCCAGTTGCGTCTCTGCTTCTGTCTGTACATCCATGTGTGTTTGTTTCAGCCTGTGAAACCCGTTACCCTGCCGTGTGGCATTAGTGTTTCCTTGCCCGACCCTGTGCCGGCATCTGTGCTAATCGTATACTTTGTTCCTGTTCCTGTGTCGGTCATGCTGGATATGTTCACCTCTGTCTTCGCTTTTGTTTCTGTCCCTGTTTCCACATCTGTGCCTGCTGCCAGAATGTCCCCTCCCCTCCCCTCTCCTGACTCTACACCCACCTCCTGTTCCAGACATATTACTGGTCCGCCTGTTTTTCCCCTTCCTACTTCTGTCCCTAGGTCTGCCCTGACTCCTATTCTGGCCCAGGGTTTAGCGTGGAATCCCATATGTGCCCCAGGCCCTGCCACTAAGCCTGGCTATAGTCCTGCCCCTGGACCTGGTCCTTCTTTGTTCACTCCAGGTGTTTCCCCATCTGCTTCCTGTTCTGTCTGTTTCGGTGTTCCGTCTTGCGCAACACAGTGTTGCGTGCATTAGTGGGGGGCTCTGTCATGAGTGGCTGCCATCCTGGTGTCCCTGTTGTCATGGTTTCCCTGCACTTCCTGGTTCCGCTTCTTAGTTTAGTTTTCGCCGCCCCTCGTCTGTTCATTCCAGCCTGTGTTTTGGTTCTCCCTGTTCCCATGTTCACCTGAGTCTGTTCTGTGCCTGATTGTCTTGGTTATTTAAGCCCTGGGTTTTGTCCTCTAGGTTGTTGGTTATTTGGTAAGTCATTCTGATTCTGTCCTGTTTCAATTCTGCTCACTGCATTGTCGTCACCTGTGCGTTTCGTTTGTCTAGTTCATGTGTTCTACCTCGGTGTCTTCCCCTCACCCCTGTTCATTTTGCACTTTGTGATTATTTTCTTTGTTAATAAACCGCCCCTGCACATGCATTCCGCTTGTTGTGATAGGAAACGTACAGGGCTAAACAAGGCTACGCATGAAACAGGCAAAACAGAAATGAGTAATAAGGACCAGGATAAAGAAAAGGGAAACAAACACCACTACTAATGGGAAGGCAAGCATGACACCAGTGGATAAAGAGAGATGTTGAGAAGAGAATGCAGAGGCAGAATGTAACTGAAAAGATGCGATAAGAACACACATACACAATAAACACCAAAGGCACTCACATGCAACAATCTAGTGCAGCGTGCTACAAACAATCATTGATAACAGGTACATATAAGCACAATTACAAAACATAAACCCCTACAATGACCGACAACATGGTACAACACACAGAGGCTTAAATACAAACATGGAAATAACAAAGAATAAGGTGCAGGTGTGTTTAACACCTGTGGCAACAAACAAGGAGGAACACAATCAATGGAAGACAGTAAATAATAAATTACACTGCATGTGACAGGCTGTACCATGTGATCAGTGGGAAGGGGAGCGTACCGTGACACATGCCCGTTATTTATATATGAAGGATCTGTTGGTTTTGTTAAATGAGAAGATTAGGGATACTAGGGCTGTCTGTTATAACAATTTAGTTATGGAGAATAAGTATAATCCAAGGTTTTTGTTTCAAACTGTTGACACCTTTGTAAATGGAACAAAGACAAATTCTACCACTCACAACACTGAATGTGAGCAGTTTTGATTTTCTTGTCAATAAGATCCTTGCTAGTAGAGCTAATATTTTACCTGGTAGCCCTGGTCCTAGACTCTTGGATCAGTTTAGTGCAATTTCTGTCAAGGAGTTAATGGAGGTGCCATCTGCCATCTGCAACCCTGCTCAAATTCTTATTTTACTTGCTGCTTTCTTGAAAACGGTATTTGTCACGATCAGTCCCTTCCATGTTCCATATTTAGCATGTCATGTACCCTTCCATAGTTTCGTTTTGTCCTCACATTGTTTGATTGCGTATACCTGTCCCTCATTTCGAGTTCATGTATTTAAACCCTGTTGTGTGCCTTGGTCAGGGCGCGTTTCATTGTTTGTTTGGAGGTTTGACTGTTTGTTTCATTAAGTCAAATAATGTTTGATTTTTTTGATGGTTGTTTCTTTGTACTCCGTGTCTTTGTGTTTATCTTAGCCTTTGTGTTTCCTAGCCTTAGTTATAGCCTGCTCCCCTAGTTTGCCTTTGTGTGTTTTTGTTTTGTAATGTATCCCAGTACTCTCCTTGTTGGCTCTGTGACCCAGGACTGCCTAAATGACCCTGATTTGTTCCTATTAAATTGCTCCTCTCAGCACATGCGTCCACCTCCTTACTGCTCAACGTTACAGTATTGCGGTCATTAGCCCCTTGTTTATGAGAAATGGTGAGCTTATCTCTTCTCATAGGCCCTATTCCCAGCTGTCTTAACCCATGACATAATTGACATATATGACACATACCTTTTAAATGGTCTGGAAGGTTCCTTATACAGTTTTGAAGTCCCTAAGTGACACAACCAACATCCTGGATACAATTATGTGACAATTTGTGAATTTGTGTACTTCAGTTACAAAATGATCGTATTCTTGGTTTGTACACGAGAAAAACAGCTAATTTAAATTGTCTGTTTTTGTTTTTAAAGGTATGTTTCAACTAGGGCTGGACGAAATGGCAGAATCTTAAAATATCCCACATAAAATATTTCACATTAGTTAATATTGATATATCACTATATAAATCATTATTTCTGTCAAGATGAAAGGTTCGTTTTTGCTCTCAAGTGAGACGTGAAGATATCATAAGGTTAATTTTGGTTTAAACATTTATTTTCTGCCTGAAGTTGAACATGATGAATGTACTGTAGAACATTTTACATCCGTATTTCACATAAATAATCTTAATTCTGACCAGTCAAAATCTTCTAGTGTTCAGACGAACAAAAACAAAATGGAAACTAAATTTATTGTTCAATTCCAAATAAATAATAGGTAACAAGACACTGAGACCCAGGTTCATGCCTTCATCACCTCCCGTCTTGACTATTGTAACTCCCTCTTCTTTGACATCCCAAACAAAACCATCTGCTCACTTCAATATGTCCAAAACTTAGCTGTGAGAATTCTCCTTCATATAAGGAAATCAGTCCCCATCACCCCTAGTCGACACCAGTTACACTGGCTCCCCATCCCTGAACACATTCAGTTTAAAATCCTCCTCCTTACATTCAAAGCTCTACACGGTCTTCCACCTCCCTACCTAGCTGAACTCCTACATTGATGCTGTCCCACCCGTACACGTCGGTCCTCTGATGCAGGTCTTCTTTCCATCCCCAAGTTTAGATTGGTCTCTGTAGAAGGCAGAACCTTTGGTGTCATGGCCCCAAAATTATGGAACAATTTACCTCAATCTCTTCATCTCTGCTCTTCACTTTTGTCTTTCAAATCTCAATCTAAAGCACACCTTTTTTTCCTCATCATTTCTCATAACTTCTCTTCCTATTCGTATTTGTTAATTAATGTGTTAATTGTGTCATTTATTTTTATTTATTTATTTATTTTTGGTAAAGTGACCTTCAGTCTGTGAAAGGTGCTATATAAATTAAACCTATTATTATTATTATTATTATTATTATTATTATTATTATTAATAATAATAATACAAATTTTTAAGTCCTTAATTCTAAAATGTTAGAATCTTAAATCTAAAACTAAAATCTTCTCTGCAGTCAGACGTGTTCTGGTCAGATCACATGGACTGAGTTCAATAAAACACAAAATATTCTGGCTCAGTGTAATCAGACATCATGCCAATCTTTGGAGGGATTTGAGATGTTCTGTGAGCAGTACCAAAGAAGAGATTACTCCCTCACTATTACTAGAGCTGATTACAGTAAAAAGGCCTGATACATATGTCAGTGTGATGGTACAGACCTCTGTGATGTGAGACTGTAAATTAAATGTAAGTGTTTTAATGCTTTATCAAGTCTGTTCTACCCAGTTTATATCTTGTATGTTTATATCAAGGAAAAGCACTTAGAGATGCAAAATGTTCAACTCCAGCTTGTTTTTCTCCACAGCCTACCATAAGTTTATTACCATGAAGTCTGAAGAAACTCTACTGCTGGATTTGTCCACCACAGAGCCAGTGGAGGTGACATTTAATGGGATTGGTGACACCAGTCGGAATGCTGTCCCAATCTGTAACATCACTGGGCGTGAAATTCAGTGTAACACTGAATATGAGAAGAAAGTCTTGTTCACTTTCAGTCTGCAGCTGAAGGAGCTGAATGTCTCTGATAGTGGCATTTACATCATACGGGACATCAAGAATGATGAAGTCATTGCTATGTACATCGTCACAGTCACTGTTAACAGTAGGCCATAATTTAATTTTAATTTCTGTCATTGCAGACTGCTCTTCAGTCAGGCATGTGCTTTAATAAGCTCTATCAAACAGACATTATTGATGATTTTATTTAGAAAGTTAGCCATTTATATTATTTGTGTTAAAAATAAATATTTCATTGATGTTTGTTATTTCTGACAGTGGTCAGATCCATGTAAATATTTAGATTTTCAGGGTTGAAAACAAGATGTTTGTGCTGTTTGTGTGTGACAACCCTGTGTTTGCTCTGCAGGTGTTTCTCGAGTATCATGGAGTGTAAAGGTGAAGCTTAATGAAAATGCAACTCTCACCTGTAATCAGACATGTTCTGGTCTGGTCACATGGACTGTGTTCCATAAACCATGTGCCATTCTGGCTCAGTGTAATCAGACATCATGTCAGTCAAAGCAGGGATTTCACATGTCCCATGATCAGTACCTGAAGGGAGATCTCTCCCTCACCATCACTGGTGTTGATTACGCTAAAAGGACCTCGTACACCTGTGAGTGTGATGGTACTGACCTCTGTGATGTGAGACTGCAGCTGGAGTGTAAGTGTTTTAATCCTTTATTACATCTGTTTTACAACAACATGTTTGTTTCTAAGTGTCTTTTTATATATTTGCTTAGATCTTTCCATCAAGCCCGCATTGACTAAATCAGTGTGAAGCCTGGAGAATCTCTCACACTGGATGTCCCCATCCCAGAGAAAGTGGAGGTGCTTTTGAACCGGACCGGTGATAACAGGACCTGACCAGACTCTGTCAGACTGTGTGAGATTGATGGGTATAAACTTAAATGTACCTCTGAGTATGAGAAGAGAGTTTCATTCAATTCCAGTCTGCAGCTAAAGAATCTGAAGGAGTCTAATAGTGGCAGTTACACCATACGAGACACCGAGAATGGAGTTATTTGTACATATACAGTAAACGTTGGTGGTAAGCTTTGATTTTACACTTACTGTAACTCTTTAGTCAGGGCTATGCACTTAAACTCTTATTTACCAAATCTGATCCTCTTCTTAGCAATATTTGTCTAAAGCATAAGCAGGTTAAAGCTTGCCTAAGATATTCATGCACTTTGAGCATTGAAGTCTTACACTGTGCACCACTTTGATGGTTCTCACAATAACATAATGAGTAACAACATAATGTCAATTGCTTGGATACTTGTGTTATAAAACAGGTAGACTAGTATGTAAAAGTCTGTGTGAAAACATAATTTGTATATTTGAAAATACATTACAAATCTGAATGAAAACAGAACCTAAATGCAGCCAAAGTGCAGTTTCTGTTTGTGTGTGTGTGTGTGTGAGTGTGTGTGTGAGTGTGTGTGTGTGTGTGTGTGTGTGTGTGTGTGTGTGTGTGTGTGTGTTTTGTGGTCATGAGTCAAGTTTCAGTGCCTTTTAGGTACAAAAGATCCTCCACAACCAGTGCAAAACTCTCACCAGTCCTAGTTAAAAAGTAAAGGTAGAACTTTTCATGATTAGTCCATCAATCACAAGCTACTGACAGCCTAAAAGAAGGAAGGTGTGTTGGCTGTGAAGCCACACAGAGCTCACATGCTCATCTCATCTGTACAGAGGAGCTTCTCCAGTGGTTATGTTCCCCCATCTATCATTAGTGTCTGGATTATCCCACTACTACTACTACTATCCCACTACTTTTCAGGGTTAAAAAGAGATTGACAAATAACATGAAACAAGTAACTGCAGATTTTGTGTAACTGAAAGCACAATAAAAATGTAAGTGAACACAAAATACCAAGTGCTAGAGTGCTGTTGTGTGTGACTAAGTGCTCTGTTTTTCTGCAGATGTTCATCCTAGAGTGTCCCAGAGTGTTACAGAGGTGAAGCGTAATGAGACAGTAACTCTGCCCTGCAGTCAGACATGTTCTGGTTTGGTTAAATGGACAGTGAACCATAAACCACATGACATTCTGGCTCAGTGTGACCAGATATCATGTCAGTCAAAGGAGAGATTTCACATGTCCCATGATCAGTACCTCAAAGGAGATCTCTCCCTCACCATCACTGATGCTGATTACACTAAGAAGGGCTGGTACAACTGCAAGTGTAACGGCACAATATTATGTGATCAGACTCTTCGAGTTCATGGTAAGTAATACTTCACTTTTTGGTCATGCTTATATTTAAGATGGCACGTTTAGAATAGTCTAAGCCTGTTATAAAATTAGATGGAGTGAGCATTCTTGGGCACATGACTATTATTGCATTATACTTATACACTACAGAAAGGAATATCAGGATGTTCCTAAAATATTTGTTTCTCTACATCCAGATTTCAGTTCAAACGTTGATGTAATCACTCATCATGGATGTGTTTTGTGCAGACAGCTCAGTGGAGGTGCTTTTTAACCGGACTGGTGATGCAAACCCAGTCAGTCTGTGTAACATTACCAGAAATGAAATTCAGTGTGTCTCTAAGTTCAAGGAGAGAGTGTCAGTCAATTCCACTCTGCACCTGAAGGAGATGAAGGAGACAGATAGTGGTGTTTACATCATACGGGACATCTGGAATGATGAAGTCATTGCTATGTACATCGTCACAGTCACTGTTAACAGAGAAGAAGTTGATGGTAAGTCTTGATTTTACTGTAACTGTTTTGTCCAAGAATGATGAAGTTCCAAATATTATCATGGTATCTTTGTTTTATGATGCTTTTGTGAAACTCACAAAAGCACCATAAAAATATTTCTTAGTAATACATTTAACGTGAAGCCATTGTTTCATACAGAGTCACTCTTAATGGTACGACTTCATTTGCTTTTACTATCTTTCAATGCATATTGCTGTTCAGTCAGGGATGTGGTTTCATAGTCCCTATCAAATAATACTGATGTACCTAAAGCCTTGTTGGGCATCTTTTCCATGTGATGCGTACCTACTCTTCATAATAGAAAACAAAAATCAGATCTCAGTAATGGTGAAAAAATTATAGTGTTACTTTATGTGCTGTTTTGCTTAACATTAGAACAGCTATAATGAGCATTGTTTAGCTTATAACAATGATCAGTAAATTGTTGCCTACATTTTAGCTTCTTATGAATTTATTTGTTGTGAGTCATAATGTTCTAGTAAATGTTATGTACTTACTGTGAGACAAACTCTTAATATATATTTATTGTGAGTTATAAAGTCTTTATAGCAGCATTATGTATTTACTGTGTCATAAAGTGTTAATCACAGTGTTATGTATTTACTGTGAGTTATAAAGTCTTAATAGCAGTGTCATGTAGGGAAAGGTCTCGAATGTTCCTAGAGTGAACTGAACTGAGGATCATCATCCAGTTTAATTTAAACGTTGTCTGTTGTCTCCCATTGTAACAGGAAATGCGAGTCTAAACTGATCATATACAACAGCAGTTCACTCAGGATCTTTGACCCATTGTACTCCTATAACTTTTTTTTTTAAGCCAAAGTAATGAATACAATTAATATTTCATTGTTTGTCTACTTTAGACAGACAGCCAACCCCGGACCAAGGAACTCCTGAAACTCCTGAAATCCCATTCATTAGATACCAGGTTGTGGGGCTCTTATTCTGCTCCAAACTCCTCTTCACAAGAATCCACTGGTAGCTACTTCTAACCATGGTATCTGTCTATTCAAACTAAAGCTTGTTTTTAGTATGTTTTTTTTTATGGTATTGTTATGAGAGTTTCCATAAGAGCTATATATAAATATGAGGTGTAATGCATAACTACTGAAGACATTCCTGCTGTATGCTTCTTTATCTCACATATTAATATTTGGTGAAAGAATTTTGACTTTTTGCAAAAAAATTATAACACTGAGTTTGAATGCATTTGTCATTGTAATTAATTTTAGTAACTTTTCATATGGGTACAATGTATAAACTCAGCATCATGGAACTTGCATATGGCTGTATGGAGAGTGAAATGTGAGTGCAGCATTGGATCATGGTCCACTCTGTTTTCAGGGTGGGTACACTGTACATGTCTGGCTGTGACTTCATACCGGTTGTTTTCTGGGCATTTATTTTTCACAAAGCTCAAATTTAACCCTCTTCGCTTTTTCAGTCTTAGTCATCTGCTTAGTGTTGCTCCTGATGTATGGCGGCAGGCTTAGTGCTGGGCTGCAGAGCTGTTTACACCCTACTGCTGCGTACCATGGGTCTGCTCTTACACCTAATGCAGAAACTAGTATGCAAGGTGGCTTGATGGTTGGCACATTTGCCTCTCAGCACTAGCGTCTTGGGTTCAAGTCTCTGTATGGGAGTTTCCTTGTTCCCTCCTGTGTCTGTGTCCTCCAACAGTCCAAAAACATGGAGTTTGATTGGATATTCCAAAGTGTCCTGTATGGATGTGACATGTGTAAGTATGTGTGTGTGTGTGTGTGTGTGTGTGTATGTGTGTGTGTCTAATAATGGATGGCGCTCTGTCCTGGTCTTACCCTCCTCCCCTCCCACTATACCCTGTGCAGTCCCCCAGAGTGCTGTGGTTTCTGATTGAGAGTCCACTGTGCACGAATTGGCTGCCACTTCTCATTGGCGTGTGAGTGATTTGAGTGTAAATGCTGATTTCTGTCTCTAAAGTGTCCTTGAGTTTGAGAAAGGTGCCATATTAAACATGACTAATAATAAAACAATAATAATTCACTTACATCCTGAGAGGATATTTCCATCTCAGAGTTCTGACTGAGTTCTCCTTCAATGTGATCATGCTCGCAATCAACAGATAAATCTGATTAGGGACATGGAATGCAGCACAACACACATTACAAAATGTTCTTCACATTTTCACAGCTTTAGTGAAACAGCAGCTTTAGTTTGCTGTTATTTTCTAGCTTTAGCCTGTGGAAAAGATGCTCCAATAGTAATACAATAAGGTGATTGCACTCAAGAACAGAGTAAAAGCATCTAATTGCTCTAACAATTATGAACATAATGTGATATCACTATAAGCCATTATTTACTTATATCATACACTACCATATGTTCATGATAATCATTAAGCCTATTGTTACCTATTCACCATCATCAGGTGTAGTACCGGTTTATATTTGATACTCATGCTACTGATACCAAGCCTGGATCCTTAAACCATGGATGCTTTTCATTCAGTACATCAGCCACTGACTCAAATTTCCTTTTTTTTTTTTGGTTAATCCTTTTAGGAAAAAAACTGCTTAATGATGGCATCAAAGACATCCATGTTCACCTCTCTTTGAGTAGTGTCTTGTTTTTTTGAACATTTAATCCCTTTGACCTCTGTTTAACTCCATAAGAAAACACTGGAATGGGGGAATAAAGAGAGCAGCTATAGTTCACTCTGTGTATGTGATATGGTTGGGAACTCTGGGTTCCAGCTGGTGGCTGAGGAAGGTGTTATACTGGGAGTGTTTAAAGAGCACATGTGATTCTTTAGAGAGAATCTTCAGTATCACTTTGTTTGGTGGGAGCTCGGATGTTTCTGCCAAATATTAAAGTTCATTTCCAAATTTAGAATCCTCAAACTGAATCAGAAAAATGCATCACTGAGTTGGAAGTTTTCTTGAGAAATGTCAAGTCAAATCAAATTTATTTATATAGTGCTTTTTACAATAGCCATGGACACATTGCAGCTTTACACTTGTCTGAGTCCAAGCCCCCAGTGAGCAAGCCAAATCCATGGTATCCGAACAAACACTCTAGAAGCAGTAGATTAGATGAGTAAACACTAGAACATTCCTTTATATACTTTTATCTTTTTTATCTTATATAATTGTTCTTGTCACACAAAGCGTCATGACACAACCTAATGCCCCCCCCCTCCCCAAATAACGTATATTTTATGTAAACGTGACATCAAAGTTGACAAAACTTGTTTTATGACATCTTATGCTTGTTGGGATATGCATGAATGTATGTTTAAGTCAACTGTCATGCAGGGCTTATGTAGGTGTCATGTAGCTATCTAAACAGTGCCCTACAGTGAAATGTTACCCATATTTTTGATGCTTTTAACTGAAATCCTTTAAAATAGTTTGTCTATATTGTCTTACTAATTTTAATTGCAGGGAAACGTTCAGTATACAGTTATCATGATCTTTTAAGTGAGGGTATGTCTGATAAATTTCATTTTAATTTCAAAGGTTATAATGGTACTCATATGATCAGTGAGGTATTTCCTGTTCTAACACCCTCCGTGTTCTCTTGGATGTATTTGTATTTTATGGGTCATAAAGTCTTAATCGGAGTGTTATGTAAAATCAGGTTCTAAACCATAAGCGTGAACTAAAGATTATCAGTTTGCTGCTAGTCTTTCAATTTCACTTTTCCTTTCTGTAGCCATTTCTAACAAAGCCTGATCTGACCACCACACTGACCCGGACTATGGTACATCACTGCTCAGTCGGGGCAGGGCTGCAGCTCCATGGGGTCCTGAACCAGCCCTGGTCCTGGAAGAGTCTGGATTCTCTACAGCAGAAACATTCTCACCAGGCCTTATCACACAGTCCTCCCCCTAGGCCAATTCCTTATTCTAACACCTTGTGGATGTATTTGTGTTTTGGCAGTCATAAAGTCTTAATGGCAGTGTTATGTAAGGTCAGGTCATAAAACATCATAAAAGTGAACTGAAGATTATCAGTTTGATCAGCAGATAACTGTTAGTCTTACTGTCTTCCTCCAAATATATAAAGTTCAGCAGCTGCAAACATCCTGATCAAACAATTATGTGCACTCTGCACTTTTTCTCCCTATAATGAAACTTTCCCTTTCTGTAGCTCACACTTATCCCAGACTTGACATTTACCTGGACTATGGTATGTCACTGCTCAGTTGGGGCAGGGTTGCAGCTCCATGGGGTCCTAACATGGACACTGCACTGTGGGAACTTCATGAGGCTCTCACACAGTTTCAGGCACAGCACCGGGACGCTGCACTTATTGTGGTTGGGGATTTCAACAGCGCTAACCTCAAGCGTGCGGTGCCCAACCTTTACCAGCATGTAACCTTCCCCACCAGGGGAAATAGGACACTAGATCACTGCTACACCCCATACAAGGACAGCTACAAGGCACTAGCTCATCCACCGTTTGGTAAGTCGGACCACGCCGCCATCTTCCTCCTACCAAAATATAAACAACGGCTGAAACGGGAAGCTCCGGTTCAGAGGGAGGTCGCGCGCTGGACAGACCAATCGGTGGCCGCTCTGCAGGACGCTCTGGATGACGCGGACTGGGACATGTTCCGGCGCAGCACTGATGATGTCAGCGAGTTTACGGAGGCAGTAGTAGGATTTATTGGGAAACTGGTGGATGACACGATCCCAAGAATCACCATCAAGAAGTTTTCCAACCAGAAGCCCTGGGTGGACAGAACCATCCGCGAGGCTCTGAACTCTCGAACTGCTGCCTACAATGCGGGGATCATCAGCGGGAACATGGACGAGTACAAGTGTGCAGCATACGGAGTGCGCAGGGTGGTGAGGGAGGCGAAGCGGCGCTACGGGAAGAAACTAGAGACACAGTTCCAGCAGAGTGGCTCTAGAGCCCTGTGGCAGGGACTACGGATGATCACGGACTATAGGAGCCCACCCTCTGGGCTGATGAGTGCGGATGAGTCTCTGGCGAACGAGCTGAATACATTCTTTGCTCGCTTCGAGGCTACATCTAGCAGCGCTAGTGCTAACAGCGCCAATGCTAACGGCGCTAGTGCTAACAGCGCCAATGCTAACGGCGCTAGTGCAAATGGCACTATCGGCGCAGCCAATGGCACATGCGCGGGGCCCACCATGGAACAGCGCCCTCCCATCATCACGGAGAGTGACGTGAGGAGAGTGTTTAAAAGGGTGAATACCAGGAAGGCGATGGGACCAGACGGTATCTGCGGGAGGGTCCTCAAAGCCTGCGCAGATCAGCTAGCCCCGGTATTCACCGACATCTTCAATCTCTCCCTGACGCTCGGTATTGTCCCGTCCAGCTTCAAGCGGTCCACCATCGTCCCCGTCCCGAAGAAACCTCGACCCTCCGACCTCAATGACTACCGCCCAGGAAAATAATCTCCTCCTAAACGTCAGTAAGACAAAGGAGCTGATCGTGGATTGCAGCAAGAAGCAGGAGCGGCACTACCAACCTGTGAGGATCAGTGGAACCACGGTGGAGAGAGTAGATAGTTTCAGGTACCTTGGTGTTCACATCTCGCAGGACCTGTCCTGGTCCCGCCATACCAGCTCCCTGGCAAAGAAGGCTCGTCAGCGTCTTTACCACCTCAGACGCCTAAGGGACTTCAGACTGCCCTCCAAGGTACTGCGGAACTTCTACACCTGCACTATCGAGAGCATCCTCACGGGGAACATCACAGTCTGGTTTGGAAATAGCACCAAGCAGGACAGACAAGCACTCCAAAGGGTAGTGCGTTCAGCAGAGCGCATCACTCACTCGGAACTTCCTGACCTGCAGACCACCTACTACAAGCGGTGCCAAACCAAGGCCAGGAAAATTGTGAAGGACCCCACCCATCCCAACAATAGACTCTTCTCTCTGTTGAGGTCAGGGAGGCGCTTCCGCTCCCTGAAGGCCAAGACAGAGAGGCTGAAGAGGAGCTTCTTCCCACAGGCCATTCGGGCCCTGAATCAGGGAAACTGATAAACTGTGGGGACCACCACCACCACCACGTAACATGACTGTATATCTGTACATCTGTATATATAGATTTAGATTTATACTCAATTAACCTGTTACAACAACTGTAGATATGGTACTATACAATGGATCTGTACATTCTGTAGATTGTGTACATATATACTCAACCATATATATTGTACATTGTGTATATAATCATAATATACATATATTGTACATACATTGTTAATATATTTTTGTACATACATAGAATATATATTTATCTGTATATATATTTTTTTCTCTATGCACCCCTGGTTCTCTTCCTCAGTTTGGACAGAGCACTCTCCACCATTTCACTGCGTGTTGTACTGTGTATGACTATGTATGTGACAAATAAACCGAACTTGAACTTGAACTTGAACTTAAACCAGCACTGGTCCTGGAAGGGTCCGGGTTGTCCACAGTACAGACACTGCCACCAGGCTTTAGCCCAACACTCCCAGACCTTACCCCAACACTCACAGGCCTTAGCCCAACACTCACAGACCTTAGCCCAGCCCTTTCAGGCTAAACAGGTCAAACCACAGGGGGAAGCACAGTGGAAGGTGGTTCACACTGCAGCACAGTGGAAGCTGTCTCTCCACACTGCAGATGACACTTGGTCACGCCCCTGATGCCACAATAATATCAGTTCACTAACAGCCATTGACATGATATCTTTGATTAGATGTTTTAAGCCAGTTTGATAAGCAGAACATTTTGCTTTCATCTCTAGATACATCTTTAGATATGACTTTAGATACACCAGGTCAACAGCACTGAGACACGTGAGAGAAGTCATTCCTACATATACAATAACCACAGTCACTGTTAAGGGGAGGCTTTGATCTGAGTTTTCTGTCCCTCAGAGCACAGTGCTGTTCAGGATTGGTTTCATAATCTCTATTAAAACAGACATACCAATGTTCAATGTTTTCACTGAAAGTGTGTAAATGAATTTGGTCACATTATATTGTTATTATTTTCCAGTTGAGGAAACAGTGACTGTACACATAATACATTTATGGCATTTGGCAGTTGCCTTTGTCCAGAGCAACTTACATAAGTACTTTGGAGTCTCTATCTGTGACATTACAAAATTAATCAGATGCTTATGTATGAAAAAAATAAATTTTATTCATAGTCTTAACAAGGAGAGGGTCAAAACAAAGACAATGAGCTCTGGAAAACAAAATCAAACACAACAGGCAAAAGAATAGTTGAGGGGAAAAAAATGGGTTGTAGTCAGATATGCTTTTGACACAAAAACACATCCTCACGCTAGTATAGTTAAGCGCGTTCAAGCAAGTTTACGCCAAAATGTGAACACAGACACTCAATAATGCACAATGAACAAAAAGGGATTGGGCAGACAAGAGGACACAAGTGAGGCTGACAGACAAGATGACACAAGGTGTTTAAAGGTGTTTAAAGGTGTTTAATGTAAAACATTTCATATGCTGTAATTATCTGTATCAGTGGTCATTAAGCAGAGCAACACGTTTCAGTTCCGTCCTGTGAAGTGACACTAGAGGGAGGCATCGAGCCTCCTCGCAGTAATTGGGTAATTGGGGACATTCATCCACACCAGTAATCCAGCCTACGGAAGAGTAGCTAACAAACTCCGAGTTCTGACAAATGGCAAAGCCTGTAATCTGGATAGAGCCCTCCGAAGCCCTCTTCAGTTTCCTTTTTTCCTCCTTTTCCTACCCTTCCTCTGTTGGGAAAGCTGTTTTATGTACTATAAGCTTTCTTTTGTTCTTCTTGTTTGAGTGTGTCGACCCTAAACATATATCTGCTTCTGTCCCGTCTGTTAGGCTCTTATCAAGGAAGTGTGTCTGGATGAGCAGTGGAAAAGTGAAGCACACAAACCTCTGCCACTGGCAGCTTTAACATGTCTTAACATGTCAGCTGTGTGAAACATTCTTCATAAACATTATGTTTCTCTGCCACATGAAGTGGTGACAAAGATCTAAAGTAATGACGTTTTACACATATTACATATTAGTGGAAAAACATTCCTCGTATTGTCAGATTTTTTGACAGATGATTCATACAAAACAGAGAGACTCCCAGCACAAACCCAGGACTCATATTTATACATTTTCCCAGAATAGGTAGGAAAAGATTTGTCTCTTATTTATAATGAACTTAATGATGGAATCAGATCCTAGATCTGCTCTCTTCCTCAGACAAGCTTTTTAACTATGAAAGCGCTGAGTGTAGTTTGCGTTCACCTCTTTTGGTAGTAATATGCTACAATACTATAGAATACTGATTAATTAGTTCAGTAGTATTTTCAACTTCTGTCGAGCTGAAGCTGCCCATAAAGCCACCTGTTGTGGACCACAGCTGCCAATCCACCCACTGATCCCAGACCTGCTGAGATATTTATCCACGTTACATCTTAGTGTGAAACTCAGAAGAAATATACAATTAAAGTACCACTATTTTAAACGAACTGCTTTGGCAGCACTAACTGGGAAGCGTTTAAAGCAGCTACAAAGTGAGAGGACTGTACTGTTTATTCAGAGGAAAATGTAGTGAGGGTAACAGCACATCAGCACTTCCACTGAGAACACTGTACCTAAGAAATGCATCAGGTCACATCCCAACCAAAAGCAGTGGATGAATTGTGAGGGGCGGTCCTTAATGCACTGTGAGGGGCGGTCCTTACTGCCATGTGGGGGCAGTCCTTACTGCACACATCTCTGGTGTTGCTGCTGACTACAGAAAGGCCAGGTATGACCTACACAGAACCAGGTAAACGTAAAGCTCACAGACTATCAGGACAAGAGCAAACAGCCATTCCACACCACCAGATGATCCAAATGATTTATATGTCGGCTTTGAAGCCTTCGACGCTGAACCACAAATAGAGTGTTGTGACAGGGAGAAGCACCTAGAATGCATCACTCACTGTCTCACTGACGGACATCAGCAGTGCGATGAGAAAGCAGCTGTGTGTGTACATGTGTGTTGGCCAAGACAACATCCTTGTGTGTGTTTTACTGAAATGATTAAATAAATCCAGCATTTTTGTCAAAATGATTTACTGAAAATCAAGTTTTTGCTTCTTTATCCTGAAATGTACTCCAGCTGATTTATTTAGAAAATCTGTGTAGGTTTAAAGGTTGAAGGTTTGTCATTGCTAATATGTTATTGCACTTTGAGTAATTCCAAGTGAGAAGACAACATGTGCAGCTGGTTTGGTCTGCGTTTCAGTTTCACTGAGAAGGCAGAGAAAAAACAACAGAACCAAAGGAGGAGGAACTGGTTTCTATGGCAACACATGCTTGTGTAATGACATCACGGTTCTGCCAGAATCATATTTCTCTTCTTTAGAAACACTTTTCATTAATCATAAACTGTTGCATCATCCCAGAAATGACTTTATTTTGTTTATCATTTACATTTGAATGGTTAAACATGTGAAATTTAACACATTCAACAAAGTGTATTGTTTATTGGGAAAAGCACTGTAGTGTAAATGTATCTGATTTTTCTGGAGTTCTGCATTAATAAATGCATTTACAAGCAGTTTCATCATTTGGGTGTTTCAGCCTGTTTCTCAGTGAGCATAAAGTTACACTAGTAAATGTCGCCTTGCTTATTGTTTAGTGGTCATTACAGAATTAAAGGCCTAATAGGTCAAAATAATGTCAACAATAATTGTCCTTGTACATGCATTTAGTAATGCAGTTTTATTAATACAACTGAATATCTCTACAGTTCTGCCATCTAGTCTTAACAACTGCTTTCTGATTTCTGTTTTATTGTATGTTGCACAAGCTGTCACATGTTTTCACAAACTCCAAAACATCTCATTTTTCTCAAGGAGAGCAGTATTTCACTCTGCGCAGTGCAATTCTGCACAGTGAATCCAGGTTCTCAGATCCAGGGAGGAAGGGGAAAATTGGTGACAGTCAGCAGGTCTTTCACAGCATTTACTGCTGCTAAGCGCATCAGGTATACTGACATGGCCTTCAAAGTAGCCTATTGCTTAAAATGAATGACACACTAAGTTTTACAAACACTTGAGTACAAACATGAGATTATGACCAATACAGACTAATTCATTTGGTTAGCCTAAGAAACACATGAACACTAATAGCATCATATCATTCATTACTGCCATAATTTTCAGATCATATAATAATTCATCTAGTGTTACCAAGCTACCATGCTGCCTCCCGGCCAGACTCAAAGAAACTCAGACAGGCAGAAGGACGCACAACCCTGCTCTGCCAAGAACGTAATCTGTAGGAGGTCTGCATCGCCTGAATACTAATTCTACCCACCTGTGCATAGTTATCTGTTGTGCGTATATAGCTGTTCTTCGCAGTTCTACATTGCGAGGTATTGCCGATTCTTTGCAATGCATACTGCGCGGGTTCTTTGCCCTGTGACTTCTGGTATCGACTTTGTTCATGTTTCTGAATACGCCTTTTGGATTTGCCCCTGTGTTTGCATTGTTTGTTCCGATCTGTTTCTCACCTCTGTATGTTTTATCCTTTCATGTCTGGATTGCCTTTATAATAGTTAACGGACAGAAATCTTTTCAAAACACCCTAGCATGCTTTTCCCTCCCTTTCGTGGAGATTCAGCAGAACCCTTTGCTTGATTTATGGACAGTTACTGGCCTGTAAAGTTACTGTCCAATGCTATGAAGGAGACATGGAATTGAAAGGCGATGACTGTAGCAATAATGGTTTTTACGTGAATTTTAAACTTCATACGTATTAAGTCATTATCAAAGTAATTACATGCATTATCATCAGTAGGAATCGGAGCTAAGGTAAGAAACGGGACTATCAAGAGACCTTTTTTAGAAATAGGCTGTTAGACGTTTTTCACTTCCCTTTTTGGCAGTGATGTTGCTCGGTTGTTTATTCTGGGCTCGAGTCCCCAGTGGTTTGAGCCCAGGCACAACATGTTTTTCCTCTTCAGCAGCCAGAGTTGAGTGTAACGATAGTCAGGGGTTACAATTTTATCTGCTATAATTAAGCGCAAGACTGACTTAAAAAGAAAACAACAACTTTATTCTAAATAATCTTGGAGCGAAACAACTAAAGCATGGGAGATCCAAAGATTACATTATAATTTGCAGTGATTTCTTTGCGCGATACTTCTAGTTCGCTGAACTTTATAAAAATCTTTCTGTCCTTGGATGTAACTGAATGGATGTAAATGTGCTGGTTTTCTCCTTAGACATGAATAGCTACAGAACCCTCGTGTTCTCCATGTTACTTCTGCAGATCTCTGTCAGTAAGTCCATCAAACTGAAGTCTGTCTTGTATCAGTACATACTGAGTCATTAAGATGGTTCAGTTAGAGAATACATGTTTTCTGCTTTCTTTTCGCAGTTATTCTATATATTATTAATGTTTGGTATTTTTAGTGATGTTAATAGTTTTATTGGATAGTGTGTTGGGTGGGGTAATATTATTTGTCATGCTGTCTGTGATGTTCAGGTTCTTCATGCCTAAATGTAATTTGTTTTTCTCCAGTATCTCTAACATCAGCTTTCTGATCTATATACTCAGTGATGCTCATCGTCTCTATTGCACAGACACACGTTTAATGCATACGTTTGTTATAATAGATTCACCCAGTTGTATGAACATCTGTGTGATGTGTAACTGAACACACAAAGTACTAAAGTGCCGTTTGTGTGTGTCTAAGTGCTTTGATGTTCTCCAGTTCTTCCTCAACAGATTATAGAGGTGAAGCAGAATGAAGCTGCTACTCTCCCCTGTAATCGGATATGTTCTGGTCTGGTCACATGGACAGTGTTCCTGAAAAGACGCATAACCCCATATGTTGTGGCTGAGTGTAACCAGACATCATGCCAGTTCAAGAAGAGATTTAAAATGTCCCATGATCAGTACCTGAAGGGAGATCTCTCCCTCACCATCACTAATGTTGATGTCAGTAAGAGGACAAGGTACAAATGTGAGTGCGATGGTGTAAAGATCTGTGATGTGAGATTACGTCTTGAACGTAAGTAATCCTTTACTAGAACAATCGTGTCCTGTTCATATATCAAATGGAACAGTGGGTTAGCACAGTCTCAGTCTTTATAAAACTAGATATAGTGTGACTTTTGAGGAGTGTTGGAGACTGTATTGCTGCAACATGTTCATACATGTAAAGACATTAAATATACTTGTTTCTGTGTGTCCAGCTCTCAGTTTGGCTGTACATGTGAAGCGTGGACAATCTCTCATCATGGATGTCCCAGTGTCAGACCTAATTTGGTTGTTTTTTACTGGTGATGCCAGTCAAAACCATGTCAGACTGTGTGCCCTTTACACATATGAAAAAGTTAGTTCTAACTTTTGGAATGAATATGAGAATAGAGTGTTCTCCAGTACCGGTTTCCAACTGAGGGAGCTGAAAGAGTCTGACAGTGGCCTTTACTCCATACAGAGTGATTTTTTCAGTGAAGTCTTCAGAGTGAATGTAAACGGTACGCCTTGGTTTGAGTTTACTGTCTCTCAGTGTAGACTGCTGTTCAGTCAGAGATGTGCTTTCATAATTTATAACATTTTTATTAAAAAATGTAGAATTTTTAATTTTTAAAGGGTTTATTGTCTTTGCTTGTTTTCTCCTCAGCTTCCAGTATCCAGCCTGGAGTAACTCTTACCCTGAAATTGCCTTCATCCGCATGGCTGGGTTTTGCAAATGTGTCAGTTAATAAGGCTGATGATGACACTGCAAACTCTGTCAGGATGTGTGACATCTTAATGTATGATACAGAATGTATCTCTGAGTATGAGAAGAGAGTGTCGTTAAGTTTGAGTCTGCAGCTCAAGGAGATGAAGGAGTCTGATAGTGGCGTTTACACCCTATGGGACATGAGGAATGATGAAGTCATTGCTACATACACAGTGAATGTTAATGGTAGGTCTTGATTTGATGTTACTGCCTCTCGATATAACCTATGGTGAGGGGAATGTTGGTCTATGTAATTATAAATATATTAAATACATAGACTAAATAATAAATACACCACATAAATATATATATTTTTGATCCATTTAACTGAAATCCATTAAAATAGTTTGGCCATTTTGTCTTCTTAGGCTCAAGTTCAAGTTCAAGTTTGGTTTATTCGTCACATACATAGTCATACACAGTATAACTCGCAGTGAAATGGTGGAGAGTGCTCTGTCCAAACTGAGGAAAAGAAAACAGGGGTGCATGAGCTGGAAGTGGCTGTGCAGTCGTAGGTGTACAGTGAGTAGAGCAGGGGGCTTAGGACACAACCCTGAGGAGCTCCAGTGCTGAGGGTGAGGGTGGATGAGGCGCAGTTGCCCACCTGTACTGATTGTGGTCTGTCTGTTAGGAAGTTGGAGATCCAGTCGCACAGGTATGTATGCAGTCCTAGATCCCCCAACTTAGTAGTGAGTAGGGAGGGGATGATAGTGTTAAATGCTGAACTGTAGTCGACAAACAGCATTTTAACATAAGTTCCCCTCCCTTTGTCCAGGTGAGTCAGTGTAGTTATCTTACCGTGTAGCTGTACTCATGCTAAGCACTACTGCACATGAAAATAAAATATAAGAATATGTGACATACCACCATTGGAAGGATCCTAGTCTAGGGCTTAGCATAAACATAGGCTATAGCAGCATCTAAGATTATAACAGTACTCACATGATCAGTAAGAGATTTCCTATTTTAGCACCTTTTGTGTTCTCGTGGATGTATTTGTATTTCATGAGTCATAAGTCTTAATGGCTGCTTTGCTGCAAGGGGGACAAATAAAACAACCGGGGCATATATTCCTTCAAAGGAATGGAGGACGGGAAAATGGGAAAAGAGAGATCCAAGGACACCACGGGAAGAATGGCAGCCCTGATGCCCTGGGGAAAACCAAACTAAAACTTCCCAAACAAAAAAACAGAAAACAGGGAAGAACTGTAACGGCTATGGGGAACTTTGGCAGAGGGGACAGATTTGAGGGGGAAAACTGGAGAGGGGAGGGGACGTGTAAAAACACGAACACCCTCGCAGTGCAGAAGCAAGGTGTAGCATGAGGGCTCGCAGACCTCAATACCCAAAGTTACTGCCTCAGAGCTTGGCTCAGAACTTTAGCAAAGACACAGCACTGACCGACTGGGTCACAGGGCTTATATAAGGTCTAGCCCAGCTGTTGGACATTAAGTCTGATTGGTAGCGTGCCTGACTCGAGGCCTCCCTCTGGTGGCCAGAGGGGGCTTCAGCCTGGCACCGACCCCTACAGAGTGGTCATGATCCACCATGTTTTATTAGTGTTAATCTGGGATGTTTAGCTATAGTCTCGATCTGAACTCTCTCCCTTTAATGACACTCTCTTTGCTTAGCCACCACTTCCATCCATGACTCCTGGCCTGATTACAATGACTTTTATCCCATAGTCCCATTATCTCACAGTCCAGTCGGCCTGCAGACCATGCTTGGCCACACACCCAATGCCACTATGCTGTCAGTTCACTAACAGCCTTTGAAATGTTGTTGTATTTGATTAAATGATTTTGTTTATATTTTAGCCAGTTTAATAAACAGGACATTTTGCTTTCTACTGTCTACTGTCTACTTTAGATACACAGTCAAGCCAGGTCGACAATGCTGTGACAACTGCGCGAGAAGTCATTCCTACACATACAGCAACCACAGTCACTGGTAAGCGTAGTCTTGGATTTGAGTTTACTGTCTCTCAGTGGACATTAGCGTTTAATCAGGGGTATGGTTACATAATCTTTTTGTAAAAACAACCGCCATAGCAATATTTTTCACAGAAATATTGTAAATAAATTTGGTCAAATTACATTTTTATTATTTTCCACTGCAGGAAACAATGACTGGGATCCTTCTAATAGTGGTATGTCATTTTCTTATATTTAATTTTCATATTGTGCTGTAGATGTATCTTATCACGAATACAGTTAAAAGCCATAATAACTTTTAAGATTATAACAATGCTCAAATGATTTGTTCATTTCCTGTTCTAACACATTTTGCATTCACTCTTAGATAAAGAGTGTTCTAGTGTTCTCTGTCCTTAACCTGAGAGGGTTATGAAATTATTCTTTAACCTGAAGATTTTGGGGGTTCTTCCCTCAGCAACAAGGGGATGTTTAAATTTGTACCTACAAAATGTAATAATCTTTGTTGTCTGATATTTGAAAGGTCATAAAATAATATTTTTCATGTTGTAAAAAATATCTGAAAATTTTAGTTCTGCACCGTATGCTTTAGAGGATGCTGGAAACAAAGCAAGAAGAACAAATTTGTGAAAGTTCTTAATATTTTGGAAACATAGGTTAATTATAAAGGGCCTTGATTGTAAAGTTTTACATAACTGATAGTTATATGTTTAATTAACTTGCTAATGATAATTATTCATATATAATTTAAAATCTATTACAAAACATTTACACCACAACCACCAACTCTTTTTGGAACTTTAGTGTTTTTTACAGTTTAAAGCTATTAATGTTGTAGTAGTGAGAGTCAGTTAACTATTGCAAGTGGGTTTTACTCAGAACATGGAACAAGTGTAACATTAGGAGGCAGGATGCAGCGGCGAGCTGTTGTTCAAACAAACATAGACGTTTGTCAACACAACAAAGAATGAAACTAAAACACGAATGGCACTACACTAGCAGACAAAGCACAATAGACAGCTGAACACAATCAAGCACAGTCAACACCAGAGGATCGTGTACAACATGGGGTCTATCACTGACAAAGAATGACAATCAAATAGGGCTCTAAATACACACACTAACAAGGACGACAACTAAGGACAGATGTGACACCCGACCAATTAACATGATAGGGGCTTGATAATGGAGACACACACACACACACACACACACACAGAGGGGTCTAGTAGGAGGGTGTCAACAAGTAACTGGAGGTTTTGTGTAACTGAACACACAATACAAATGTAAATGAACACAAAATAACAAATACAAAAGTGCTGTTTGTGTGTGATTAAGTGCTTTGTTTTTCTGCAGATGCTCATCCTAGAGTGTCCCAGATTGTTATAGAGGTGAAGCGTAATGAGACTGCAACTCTCCCCTGCAGTCAGACGTGTTCTAGTTCGGTCAGATGGACTGTGTTCCATATGTTTCATAGTGTTCTGGCCTATTGTCATGAGAAAACATGCCGATTAAATGTCGAGGGATTTCAAATGTCCCATGACCAGTACCTGAAGGGAGATCTCTCCCTC
This sequence comes from Electrophorus electricus, assembly GCF_041902795.1. Taxonomy (NCBI): domain Eukaryota; kingdom Metazoa; phylum Chordata; class Actinopteri; order Gymnotiformes; family Gymnotidae; genus Electrophorus; species Electrophorus electricus. Next base: position 4,883,080 of record NC_137497.1, read on the forward strand.
ACCATCACTGATGCTGATTACACTAAGAGTGGCCGGTACACCTGTGAGTGTGACCATGTAAAGATCTGTGATGTGAAACTACGAATTGAACGTAAGTAATCCTTTACTGGGACTGTCCTGTGATGTTCATATTTCAGATGGAACAGTGGGTTATAATAGTCTGAGTCTTTATAAAACTAGATATAGTGAGAATTCTGAGGAGTGTTGGAGACTGTATTGCTGCAAAATGTATATATAAAATTAAATAAAAGAATCGATGTTACGCATACTTGTTTCTTTGTGTCCAGCTCTCAGTTTGGCTGTTCATGTGGAGCGTGGACAATCTCTTGTCATGGATGTACCCGTGTTAGGCCCAGTGGAAGTGTTTTTTACCAGTACTTCTGATGCCAGTCCAAACCCTGTCAAACTGTGTGACATTGAAGGACATAGAATTTGGTGTAACTGGAATGAGTATAAGAACAGAATGTCCTTCAGTTCCAGTCTGCAGCTGAGGGAGCTGAAAGAGTCTGATAGTGGTGTTTACACCATACAGGATGCGGTTTCCAAGGAAATCTTGGCAACATACAGAGTGAATGTAAATGGTACGCCTTGGTTTGAGTTTACTGTTTCTCAGTGTAGACTGCTGTTCAGTCAGAGATGTGCTTTCATAATTCATAACATTTTTTTATACAAAATGTAGAATTTTTATTTTTAAAGGGTATATTATGTCTTTGCTTCTTTTCCGCTCAGATTCCAGTGTCCAGCCTAGAGAGACCTTTACCCTGCAATGGCCTTCATTTGTGCTAGTGATATATGTGTCATTTAGCAAGTCTAATGATGACATGGCACACCCTGACTGGATGTGTATGATTACAAGGTTTGGTACTGACTGTAATGAGAAGAGAGTGTTGCTCAGTTCCAGTCTGCAGCTCAAGGAGATGAAGGAGCCTGATAGTGGCGTTTACACCATACGGGACATCTGGAACGATGAAGTCATTGGTACATACACAGTGACTGTTAATGGTAGGTCTTGATTTGATATTACTGCCTCTCAAAACAAATTACTGTGAGGGAAGTGTCGATGTCTATGTAATATATATACCAGCTTTTGTATGCGGAGCAACATTGAAGGCTTTCTTGTAATCAATCCAGGTGGTGCACATGTGGGTCTATCTGGTGTTAAAGTCTTAAGAGACTATCCACCGGTAGCTGGTGCTTGGCACCTCTGGTGTTCTTGGCAATGCCTTTCTGGGCCCTTTCATGTATTGAGCCCTTTGCCTACTCATCTTAACTTCACTAGTGCCTGACAGGAGCTTCCATGATATGCAGAAGCAGGTTATCAGCCGGTAGTTGGATGGAACTGCCCGTTTCTTGGGGTCCTTTAGGATCAGGATCAGTTAACCATTCAGGGTGGGTTGCATCCATTTGCAGCTGGTTCATCTGTGCTGCCAGATGCTCATGGAGTGCAGTTAAATTTTTTAGCCAGATCTACACACTTGAGACCCTTTCTTGGATATTTGCTAGTGTGATGGTTACTGGATCCTGTTCAGAGAGGCTGCTGTATGTGATGGTCCAGTGAAAAGGCACATGGGTTTGTCTTAGGTTAGGATGCAAAAGGAGGTGTTTATTCAATCCCGGTGCTCTAAGTGAAGAAAATGCAAATTTGCCCACTCAAAAGAAAAATATTTACAAATATATGGCAGTGCACAAAAATACTCATAATCAATTACAGATCTTGATTAATTTTTCAAACTCCCACACTTAATCCAACTCTCTTTAAGTCTCCTTCACTACTAATAGCAGGCCTTATATAGTGGTGTGCCATCGCTTCCCATTTTTGGGCGGGAAATTCAACTATAAAAGCACACCAATCAAAAGTTGTTTTTTTTCTCCTTGAATGAAGACATGGCTGCCTTTCTCTGGAAACTAGTAAGTACTCTTCCTTTCTAGTTTAATTCTAATTTATGTAAATAAAACATATTTTGTTACCCATCATTCCTGGCCGGACATAAAACACTTAAACTGCACGCTAAGGAAACATACATTATAAGAATACATTAGTGTCCCAGTAGTTCCTGTTCATCATGCAGGTTTTCTTCATCTCCTCTGTAGACAGTTAAGTTAATCATTATTAAAGGTTATTTAAATAAGCATGTGTTTCTTAGTTTATATATTTAAATATCCATATTAAATCAAAGGCATATTAATACATTTAGATGTCTATATCAAATGTCTTTTCATATATATTGTGGTGGAGGGCATCTCCATCACATCACATTACTTCAGTTGATGGAAGGGAGTCAAAGACACTTTCTCAGCAGCTCTGGACAATTAATCTGCTAACATGTTGGAAGAACCAGTCCTGTATTTAGCAGTATATTTAAAAGGTTGCATAGAGATGCCACTTGGTGATTCTAACATTTGAGTCCTTCATTTTGTTCAACTACACGAGCTCAGCGGTATGCTTCCAGTCTACCCTAAAGGTAGTATCTTAGAGTCCAGTGCTCACTTCACCAGCAGACGCTCCTCTTCAATTGTGGATTATCGAGTCTTTCAAAGACACTCGGGCTGATGAAAGCCACTGGTCATCATTCCTCTCCATCTTCCTGCAACAACATGGCCCCCAGTCCTATACTTGAGTCATCGATTTAGAGAATATAAGGCCGGGAGTCTGCAAAACCTTGTCTTCACATAGAGCCTCTTTCAGGTCTTCAAATGCCTTTTCACACCTATCTGTCCACTTTATAATTCCTGGTGCTGATTTCCTTGTGAGGTCAGTGAGAGCTTCTGCTCTGGTGGGAAAAGTGGTATAAATGTCCAATGCCACCCCACCAGACTCAGGAAAGATTGAAATCTCCTCTTTGTTGTGGGTACAGGAATTGACTGTATGGCTTCAACCTTCTCCACTTGATGTCGCACCAGTCCATCACCTAGCACATATCCCAGGTATGATTTCCATTTCTGAGCAATGACACATTTCCCTGGGTTAATGGTTAATCCAGCTGTCTGGATCCTATGAAGCACATCCTTGAAAAGTGACAGATGTTCCTGCCAGATGTGGATGAAGAGGGCCACATCTGTAATGTTGAGGAGGCAGAGCAGGATGCGGGGACAAGTCGCATAAAACCGATACATACATTTATTAGTGCACACAACAAAGACGACGTAGCTCACAGACTATCGGGGTTAAACATCCACAACATCCATGACTAGACAAGAGACTTATATATGCACACAATAATGACACAGAACAAGGATCAGGTGAAATAAGAGAGGGAGTGACCATGCAAATACACACTCACACACACACACACACACACACACACACACATACACACACTCACACACATGAAAACTTCAAGGGGGAGGGGCCATATCATGTAAGAACCCCTCTCCAACGGTGTGTCGGCGCACCTGCCTTATCAGGCTATGGCCCCAAAACGGATGCCAAACTGCGAGGCAGGAGGACCAAGTGACCTGATACAGGCCAGCGTGAGCAGGACAGAGGGAAGGGAGTCTGGGACTAGGATAATGACAAACACAAGGCTGGACACATTAACGGTGACATGCACAGACACAAAGGAGGACAAAGTGAATGGTATACTGTCCTCCCTAGCAAACAGTTCAAGACTGTTTACTTCTATTTAGTGTGTATTGAGTAAAGATGCAGACTCTGGAACTAATTGAAGAGAAGAGCCGGTCTCATCTTTATTCTGAGCTCAATGTTACAAAAGAAGCGTTGTCTGGAGAACGTCTAACAGTCTCAGGTGGGCAACCTTTTATACTTTTTCTTCAAGGACCCTTACATCACCATTTTTATTTTTATTTTTTCATAAAACTTGTCCAGGTTCCACTATTGTTCTCCAAACGTTATTCAATATATGCAAATTGATATTCAATACTTACACCAACCGGTTCTAGGTACCATTATGTTCATCCTGAACTACTTCTATTTTTTAAAAGGTGTCCTATTCTATATCACCGGATGCCTGTATTGGTTCTTCTGGTGATGTCCATATTGTTTCTTCTGCTTGACTGGGATGTCCCTTCCTTGAACCCAGGCTCCCCCCTTGCCTGAGGCCCCTAGAGGCCTGTTAAAGAGGCCTCCTGAGGATTTACACTGCAGCCTACAGAGGCCTTTCCTGCATAAAACCAGTTTATTCTGGACCTTCCATACATTTCTGCTTACAATATCATTTTATTACCTCAATACTAAGGGTGACGGGGACAGGTACTGTGACACAAACAGGTATATACACAAAATTACACGACAAATTTTGAAAAAGTCTGGGGAAGTCTGCAGGAACCCCACCCTGTCCCAAAGTTGTCAGCTGGGTTGAAGTCCGACTGGCCTGTAGGGGACCGTTTCCTCACCAGTTCGGGTGGTGGTGGCTTTCCTGGCTTAGGCGCGAACTGGCCAGGAGGCGTACCAGCTGTTTTGCCTCTCTCTGGGGTGTGCACAGGTGACGCTTCCCTCTTGCCTTTACAAGGCTTAGGCATAGGTGCACAGGCTCTGGGGCTGTGTTCCTTAGGTAAGGGAGTGTCATGATGAGATGATGACATTGCCTCTCTGTGAGTCACACGGGGCAGCTTACTGGCTCCAGAGCAGGACACCCTGGGCAGAGCCTTGGGTGCCGGAGGCTCATCACTCTTGGAGTCTGCTGCTGTGGTGTCCATAACAGAGGGAGGATCCTTATGGAGGACTTCCTCCACCTCCATCAATGGATCCCCCACACAGTCGAATTCGGAGTCCGACTGGAAACTAGTGTCGCTATACTCCCTACTCTCTCCATGATCTGCATAGCTCTCCTGGTAGTCCATATAGGGATTGTAGGACCCTGCTGAGTCCAACTCTGGGTACTGGTCATCACCGTACCAGTCCCGGTAGTCCACTTTAGGTTTGTAGGACTCCGCAGAGTCTGACCCTGGACCACACTCAGGGCCCCCCCCCAAAATCCTCCTGCAGCACTCTCCCCTTTTGTGAGAGTCTGGAGTGTGCCCAAGAGCATGGAGGGTTTCCCCAAGAGGGCTATGGGAGGGCATTTATGTCCTTTCTTCCCCTTCCTCTTTTTGCCTTTTGTCGCAGGCATCCTTCAGTGGTCTATGTTTCTGTTATGTTGAAGATGCAGAGCAGGATGCGGAGACGAGTTGCATAAAACTGAGACATACGTTTATTTGGACACACAAAACAGACAATGTAGCTCGCAGGCTATCGGGGTTAAACATCAACAACATCCATGACTAGACAAGAGACTTATATATGCGCACAATAATGACACAGAACAAGGATCAGGTGAGAAACATGAGAGGCTATGACCATGCAAATACACACACACACACACACACACAGGAGAAGAATTCAAGAGGGAGGGGCCGTATCATGACCTGATCTAGCTATGCTGCTGAATTGTCTGCTGTACCCTCCATAGCCTTGTCCATTAATCACTGAAATATTGCTGGCACCCTCTGTGGGCCAAATGGCATCACCATAAACTGGAGCATGCCATACAGTGTTCTGAAAGCAGTTAGTTCTTTTGCTTCCGATAATAAAGGTACCTACCAGTACTCCTTGTTCAGATGGATGGTGTCAATGTATTTGGCAATACCCAGTCTTTCAATCATGTAATCAAGTCATGGCAATGGGATATTCTCCTTGAGATGGACCTTGTGTTGGACCATGGTGGTATATCCAGGCTTCTCTGTGAAGAGTAACAGGTCCAGGAGATTTGTTACATGCTCTTGTTCTGTCAATAAGTGAGACAGATCTGCATGCTGTCCTGTTGGTTGAGTGGGGAAATACTGCTCTTTCACTGCTCATACCATGAGTTGCTGCACTGTTTTGGTACCTCTATGATACTCTTTCAATAGTTTGATGTGGAACTTTTGATACTTCTTGCTCAACTCAGGCATAAAAGTTCATACATCATCGGACCCATTTCCTGGTGATTTTGTACAGTCCATGCCACTTTGTCAGCAGCTTGCATTTGCTAGTAAGCAGTAACACCTCCTGTCCTGACTTGAAATCTTGAGTGTGGGCTTTCTGACCATATCAGGCACTCTGTCTGCTCTGTGCCTTCTGCAGATTCTCCTGGGCCAGTGCTGTCATTTCCTCTAGCATCTCCCTCAATTGTGTTACACTGGTCACCACATTCTGTCCAGTGGCCTTGAAATCCTCCCACTGTTCTCTCAGAAGGTCCAGTGGGCCCCTTATATATTAGCAGTAGATCATGGCTGAAGTTGTAAGGTCCTTGACTCCTTCTTGCAGTAATGAAGACCTCAGCCAGCTGTGCTGCCTGCTCTGTGGTCTTGGGGCTTTGGTCCTTGATCCACACCTCCATCTCTATGTTTACCATTCACAGGAATTGCTCCAAGATCATAATCTTGGATATCTCCTTTGCTAATTTCTGCCCTGGTCTGACCCATTTAGAAAACAACTTCTTCAGGCAGACATACAGTTCAGGTGGTGTCTCTTCAGGCTAGACCTTCATTGCACTAAACCTCTGGTGGTATGTCTTGTTATTTTATGCTAGACAAGAAAAGGAGCCTTGACTTTCTCAAAATCATGAGCCTGCTCACTGTGCAACTTCATTACATTGCTGAAGTGTGATGGAAAAAAAAGATGTCTTGGTGATTGTTGACAAATTTTCCCATTGGACAGAAGTGTATCCAACAGAAAGGGACACTGCTAGTGTTGGACTTCATTCCTCATTGGTGCCTTCCTGAACAAATTGAGTCAGACTAAGGAATTTTGAAAATAAACTGGAAATTGCAGACCACAAGCTTCAGGAGAGATGGAACATGGACAAAAAGTGTCATCAATTAACTAAACTAATTAACTAAACTCCACAATCATGGGGTAAAATGGACTGAAGCCCTACCTGCTGTAGGCAGGTAGGCAATATAAAGGCAACCAGCAACAAAACAATAGTCCTGAGTCCCTCCTAAATCATTATCGGGAGAAAAATGATGGTCCCAGGAGTGATTGACCTCAGACAAGCAGATGTTCACTTACCATAAGACTCACTCCTTAAATACTGTCAGGTTCTAAGCTAAGCAGTACAGGGAGCTCAGTCAGGACCATGATGTCTGGTTCCCTCCCGAAGACGGTGGACATGATACTATTCCAGGTCAATGGGTCATGGTGAGGAAACACAATAAACAGACTTTAGAACTGTAATGAATTCCACGACCCACACTCATCCCAGTACTGCCATGCCTACCTCTTCCCACCGACATCTTCGATCTGTTTTGCCAGAGTACTACACCTAATGACTATTCTCTCCCTTACTACCCTCCTATTTAATCTCCCCTTGCTCATACACTCGTTGCGAGGTATTGCCATTCTCTTGTCACATACAGAGCCTTCCATGTACATGTTTGTCTTCCAGGTTGCCAAATCCTGCATTTATTACAGACCTTGTCTCCTGCCTGACCCTTGGATGCCTTCCAGACTCTGCCTTGTGTTTTCGACCTCGGACTGACCTGACCAAGATTACCTGCCTAAATCCTCTTACCTGACTTGGAAAGCTCCAAGCCCTACAACCTCTCCCTCCGGTTCCTACCTGCCCCGTAAACTAAATAAAATCTCTAGCAGTTGGATCCTCTCCATAGTGTGTGTGCCTTCATTACAAGCACCTAGGTTGGATGGTCCTTTCAGGTTCTGTTAGTTACAGATTCTGCTGTTAAGGAAAGAAAACATGGACACGTTTCTCACTGTAAAGCTGTACCTGCTAATCAGAACTGAGCATTAGGGACAGTCAGGGGAGGGTGAGAGAAACACTCAGAAAATGCTGTGGTCTTTAGGCCATGGGTGCCACCCCTGCAGATGAAGATTTCAACTCACTCTGTGGAAACACAACAGCTATCTCCTATGGACATATTATTTGGAGAAAGCAGGGAAAACTAACAGTTGTTAGAAACCAGTTCAAAAGTGATCAGGAAAAAATGAAGGAAAAAGCTTGAATAATTTAGAATTACTGTAGCAGTGATGAACAGTTCACTGTGCACATTTCTCTCTCTCTCTCTCTGTTTCTCTTTCTGTGTTTCTCTGTCTGTCTATCTCTCTCTCTCTTTCTCTGCTACAGATAAGGAGCTGATTGAGATGCCATGATGTAGCCTGGTGTCTGAAAGCCCAGTTTGCAAGGTGAACAACAAGCTGATTTCCTGATAACCATTGAGGACTTGTAGGATCTTTTGTGCCACAATGTGAAATTAGGAGTATCTAGTGTTTGTCATCTATGATATTGTCCTCATTATTGCATGTCTGCTACTAAAACTAATGGTGTCATGTCTGTACTCATAGCAAGATCATCTGAAATTGGTGTAATCTATTTTAGCACAGTGAGGTAATAAAACGATATTGTAAGCAGAAAAATGCAAATGGATTAAAATAAACTGGGTTTAGGTAGAAAAAGGCCTCAGTAGGCTTCAATGGAAGGCTTCAGAAGGCCTGTGTTAAGCCTCTAGAGGCCTCAGTCAAAGGCCTCGGTCAAGTTGGTACCGGAATAAACAATATTGCCACAATGGGCACCAGGTGGTTTGAATGAGATCACGTAAAAAAAAGAAACGAAAAAAAGTTTATGGTTGGATATAATGGTACCAAACTCTAATTTGTATAAGTAATGAATATCAGTTTGCATATAATAAATAATGCATGGTTTCGACATAATGGTGGAAATGCTGAAAAGTACTACGTTAAAAAATAAAAGCGGTTATGTAACTGTTCTTGAAGAAAGTTTATAATGATCGAGTCCTCCTCGGACTTTGAGACATTCTCTGGACTATGCCTCATTTGTACGTTATATTGAACTGCAAATAAACCTGCTATTCTCCTCAATTAATTCTTGAGTTTGCATTTTCATTTTTCTGTTTGAGTTTACTTAATAATATTACTGGAATTTGGGAAAAAATAAGGAACCACAACAGAATGCAGAATTGAGGTTTGACCATGTAGATTTTTGTCTAGATAGTTTTTGTTGAAGGGCAGGTTTGCCTGGCTAGCACTCCTGCGTAGGTTGACTCTCCATGGTGTAGGTTAACTAAACTTGTTTTTTTATTCACCCTTATGGATAATCAGAGGGGGAATTGAAGGAATCCATATGCATTTGTTTTATTTTGTGATTATTTTGTGATTAATTTTAATTGTTTTATATTTATATTTCTGTGCCTTTCTGAAGGTCTCTGTAACTCTTCTGTGCCATGGTGTCTGCTTGTGAGGTATCAAGGTCAGGAGGTGATAACTCCCATGCCTCATCCACCCCTCTTCCTATATATCCCCCATATCCCCCTCCTGCCTCCTGCTTCTTAGGTTTGATCTCACTCCTGTGATGTACTGACCGGCTAGTGGTAGACTGGCACCCTTCTTTCTTTCTAAGAAAAAAAACTGATCCACAGTTTCTATATGCACACAAATAAACATTGAGACTGCAGATCAATACAGGCTCATAACTCTTTATTGCCAAATTTGTAGAATTCCTAACAGGTTACTCCATCCAATCAGGTGTTCTCTGTTTTTAAATGAGCATTCAGTGATCAAATGCTGGGAGCATGCACTCTGAGGCCCCTCAGAGCTGAGTGCCAGCTTTTCCCATGGTGAGAGAGTGTCCTGCTCAGTGACAGTGATTCAAAATGACTTAGATTAGGTACAATTATGTTTACTCTTCGGAGGGATAGAAATGTCAGTCAGTCACTCCCCCCTAAGTCACGTGGTACGGCCTGCCGCATGCACGGGGATCCACATATTTACTGTGTTTATTTGTTGTGTAACCATGCCTGCCGGGATTGCATACATGTGTATAGGGTTTGTCGTTAAGTGTCATTGTGTCTATTTAAACCCCTATCCGTGTGTGCTCCCTTTGTTGGTCATTGTTGTTATGTGTGTGTTGTGTGTTTAACTAGGTCTGTGTAGCTTTGTGTAGTTTTCGTTAAATGTGTAGACATATTCTTTTAATGTTAAATGTATAGTCATGTTTATTGAAAATGTTGTGTGTTAGTGCCACCACTGTCTCACATGTTTATTGTTATTAAATGTTCTGCACAAAGGAGGAAGTCTGTGCACTCTGCCTGTGCCCTGCAGCACTCGAGCCACAAACATTACAGAATGACCAACCACCACAGGATGCCTACTTCCCCGTAATGAAATGGACCTCCTAGTGGATGGTGCTTAGGCAGGTCCCAACCTGCAGCCTGGATCCCATGAGTTTGGGGAGAGTATCGTGACCTAATATCGCAGAAACTCGAGTGGGAGAGGAACACCCCCTGGAAAATGTTTGGGGGGGGCCTAGGGCGATAGAGTCGACGAGATCTAGGGGCAAAGACCCCGTGTTCTTCTGCTTCAACGGACCCACCATGAGGAGGATTGGAGGGGTCCGCCCAAAGTCCCCGAGCAGGATTTCCTCTGGGGTGCTCCTAGAGCAACAGGATTAAGGAGGACCCATTAAAGGAGGCTGCATGTACGGAACCACGGCGGACGTGCACCCTCGTGTGTCCGATAGGCCCAAGGACATGTTAACAGTGCCTGTGGGGGTAGCTCACACTGCAGCACAGCACCTTATATTTTTGTTGATTGGTGCTATTGTTTGTGTGTGTCTGCACCTTGTATGTGCTTTTAAGCACATCACACTGTGGGGAGTGCATCAGACTGATCAAAGAGAGGCAGGCACTCTGCCATTCTTCCTTGTTTGAGGAGCTCTCCCAGGTGGGAGGTTCCTGGCCCACCTTGTGCTGGGTGGGCACCAGGCAATACCATGCAGCGTCTATTTGTGTGCATGGCAGCCTGGAGGAGTCGTCGTCGAGGTATGCCTCCTCCCCGTATTTCACATGGAGCGTGCCGGAGCACCCCGAGAGAGCCAGGGACACTGCCTTTCTCCTTCCGGAGAAGTCTTCCTAGATGGCAGTTCCTGGCCTGCCTTGTAGTAGGTGGGCACCCAGCAGAGCCGTGCAGTGTCTGTCTGTGTGTGTATGCATGGCAGCCTGGGATTTGCAGTCCCAAAGGTGGACGCTTGGGGAGCCACGCCCCTTGGGAGGGGTTCTGTCATGGACTGCTCCTTCCCCATAAGTCAGGTGGTATTGCCTGCCATGTGCAGGGGGATCCACATATGTATTTGTTTTTTAACATGTATATGGTTTGTCATTAAGTGTGTCCATTTAAACCCATATCCGTGTGTGCTCTCTTTGTTGGTCATTGTCGCTAAGTGTATACGTCTTCTAGGTGTCGCTATGTGTATATGTCTTCTTTTATTGTTAAATGTATAGTCATGTTTATTGTAAATGTTGTATGTGAGTGCCACCTCATTGCAGGCTGATAAATGTAATTAATATACTAACATCTATCGCCAGCATTATTTAGAGTTAAGCATGATTTTAACTGCTGATATCAATTTGATATAAAAAAAAACTAAACACCACACCAAGAATGGAAAAAGGGAGAGCAAAGGATGCCACGGAAAGAAATGGCAACCCCGATGCACTGGGGAAAACTCAAACTAAAACTTCCCAAACAAAACCAGAAAACAGGGAGGAACTTGAACGGCTAAGGGAAGCCTCAGGAGGGAGATAGACTCAAGAGGGGAAAACTGGAGAAAGGGGGGAATGCGTAAAAACACCAACACCCTCACAGAGCAGAAAAGAGGCATAGCACAAGGGCTCACAGACCTCAATGCCAAGAGTTACCAGCTAGGCACTTGGCTCAAAACTTTAGCAAAAACCCAGCACTGAATACGTGGGTCACTGGGCTTATGGGCTTATATAAGGTCTAGCCCAGCTGTTGGGTGTTAAGCCTGATTAGTGGTGTGGTTGACTCGAGGCCTCCCTCTGGTGGCTGGAGGGGGCCTCGGCCTGGTGCCAACCCTTCCATTACTATAAACATTCAAACTTTTGTTCAAAAAACGTTTAGAATATTTTTAATAGATTTAAAGATTTGTCTCTGTGGTAAGCCTTAACTTCTCAGCTTCTTCTTTTCTTTTCCTAGCATGTAAAAACTATTGTTAGAGCTCAAGTGGCGAAATTTTCTAAACATTTATGCCACAGTGTTTTTTTTTTAGTAATGTAATTAAAGATTCATGTTTGCAATAAATGTCCTAGCCACAATTACACAGATTTGTTTCCTAATTTAGTGATGTGAAAGAGTTATATTGCAGTCATGGAATCTCATTTAGAATTTATCACAAGCTTGATACATTTTTCCCAAAACACTTGAAAATTGAAATAATATTCATTACAACTAAAAAAAAAACAAAAAACATGCAAGCTTTTAATGTGAATCACAAACCTGATTCCAGCTACTTATTCATATTGGTGTTGAGTCTAGTATTGTGTTCAGTTTTGCACATTAGCCTTTAGAAAATGTATATATAATGATCTACCATGGAGAGAATACTTCTGTAAGTCACTATGGACAAGAGCAACTGCTAAATTTGTTAAATATGTCAGTTATGTAATGTCACTTCTTTATATGATCCTATTTGTCATTACAATTTTGTCTACTCCTGACAACTTTTGACTAAAGATTACCTCATACCTGGGTTACTCACATCTGAGTTTCAGTAATGTTTTTCCACAGAGCCACATAAACGCATAGGCCTACATGAGTGCTAGCCCTACAGAAATGCTTCATGTGAAAGTACCGGGTGTGTGTGTGTGTGTGTGTGTGTGTGTGTGTGTGTGTGTGTGTGTGTGTGTGTGTGTGTGTGTGTGTGTATGTATGTATGTATGTATGTATGTATGTATGTATGTATGTATGTATCTATCTATCTATCTATCTATCTATCTATCTCTCTCTCTCTCTCTCTCTCTCTCTCTCTCTCTCTCTCTATATATATATATATATCTCCAGGCTCACGGGTAAAGCTCACACTTGGGGTGCAGCGCTAGTCAATAACGCATTGCCCCTGTTCGTTTGGGAACTAAGGGCTGTGTTCGACCACCCCCATCAGGGGAGGTTCTGCAGACAAGCCCTCTTGCGTCTGAGGCAGGGTCTCAGACCAGCTGCTGAATACACCATGGAATTTCAGACCCTGGCTGCAGGAACAAGATGGAATGAACCTGCACTGACCGACGCATTCCTTGTAGGGCTAAGGGCAGAGTTGCAGGCAGAGTTGGCTTGAAAGCAGGAAGATGCCTCTTTGAACAAGGTAGTGTGTCTCGCCATCACCTACAACCGCTTCCTGCAAGAGCAGCGTCGGTACCTCAGCGGGGGATCACCACAAAGGGAGGGAACCTTGACAGCTGGACAGATTGACCCGGCAGAGGAGCCTATGCAGCTGGGCAAGGCAGGAGTATGGAACCGTTCCAGGGAACAAAAGAAAGGCAACACCAAATATGCTCGATGTGTAAAATACTGGTCGAGGTGTCATATAAAAACCACCTGCTCTCTGCTCTAGCCTTAGTAGACTCTGGGGCAGCTGGTAACATCATGGATTGAGGTTTTGCGAAAAAGGTCGGGGATAAGAGCCATTTTGCCCCTCTACCTCTCTGGCATCGGCCGGGGTCTTTTTTGTTAAAAGGACAGGGGCCTAAGACTTTTTTGAAATTTGAATAAACAGCAAGTCAGACGTGATTAAAAGAGTAATTTAATAAAGAAAATAGGACATACAAAACACAGCTGTGTGAGAGCTAATGCTCTAAAGCAAAAGCTCTAAAGGGGTAGACTGACTCTGTTCCTTATATCTAAACTTCACATCCCGGAAGGGTTGTTCTGTTATCCTGTTTACCCATTTCCTGCTCCTTATCGCGCTGAACACTCTTGCACATACCAGGACACACTGTTCCACCAGGAACAGGACACAGTTTGCTAGTTCCTCTTTATCAGCATTAGTCGCACAACACATGCAAGATCACGAAGCAGCTGATTCATAAAGCAACATTCCAACAGTCGTTTTGTTCACACAATATACAGAGACAGAGTATGCAGACTAAACTATTCATACAGGATTATATAATGAAAGGATTAACATGATTATATATGATATTACACATGATAATACATGATCGAATAATATTTTCCATCACAGTAGATTACCGAGGGCTAAACAAACTATTGGTTCAATACTCTTATCCTCTCCCACTGGTTCCAGCAGCACTTGAACAGCTGAGGGGGGATAAATATTTCACCGAACTGGACTTACGTAGCATGTATAACTTGATACAGGTGAAGGAGGGGACGAGTGGAAAAATGCTTTCAGCACGTCCATGAATACCTGGTCTTACCATATGGCCTGGCCTGGCCTGGCCTGCCATATGGCCGTATGGCCTGGCCATAGCCCCATCCATCTTTCAGGCCTAAATCCATGAGGTTCTGAGGGAGTACTTGGGAAGATCTGTCATCACTTACATCAACGACATCCTGATCTATTCTTCCTCCTGGAACCAACACATGCTCGACGTGCAGGCCATGCTCCAGACTCTGTTAAAGAACCACCTTTACTGCAAGGCAGAGAAGTGTGAGTTCCACCGTAGGGAGGTATACTTCCTGGGGTACGTCCTCCAGGAGGGCAGTGTGCACATGCAACCAGGCAAAGTGGAGGCAATGAGGGCTTGGCCTAGTTTCTGGGCTTTGCAAACTTCTACAGAAGGTTCATCAGGAACTTTACTTCCATTGCAAAACCCCTCACAGACCAACTCTGGGGACCGGTTAGGCATGTCAGGTGGACCTCTGAGGTGGAGACGGGCTCAAGGTCACTTTCACCACTGCATGGTACTACAGCAACCTGACCCGGAGAGGCCCTTCATGGTGGAGGGGGGCACTTCCGATACAGGAGTGGGCGCCACGTTATCCCAATACATGAGAGGGGGATGTAAACCCACTGCCTACTTTTCCCGGAAGCTAAGCCCTGCAGAACAGAACTACAGTGTAGGGGACTGCAAGTTGTTAGCCATGAAATTGGTCTTCGAGGTGTGGCGGCATTGGCTTGAGGGTGCACAACACCCCTTTACGGTATACACCTACCACAAAAACCTGGAGTACTTAAAGACCACAAAAGGACTGAACGCTAGGCAAGCCCGGTGTTCTATTTTCTTCTCCAGGTTCAAGTTCCACATAACCTACAGGCCTGGGGAGAAAAATGCCAGGGCATACGCGCTGTCCCAGCAACACCACACAGAAGCCCTACCAACAAGTGTGGAGCCTGTTTTTCCTCCCTGGTGCAAAGAGAGCGAACGGACTTGGGAGGAGACACATCAGCGACTGTGCAAGGCAATCACTGCGTTCAAGAGGATGGAGGACAGGCAAAGGGGGGAGACCCCATGATACGCACTGGGACAGAAGGTGTGGGTCTCAACCACAGATGGCTGCACAGGCACCATGGGAAACTGGCTGCAAAATACCAGAGCCCATATACAGTCAAGGAGAGGATCAATGAGGTAACCTACCAGGTTGGTCTGGCAGGGTGTAGTCTGGCTTTCTGGGCCTTCCACATTTCTGCATTGAAGCCCGTGATGCAGGGTGCCCTCGCTGTGGAGGACAGTCCCTCAACCAACCTGCCTCAGCCCCTGGAGACAGAAGGGGCCCTGGCGTACAAGGTGAGGACCCTGCTCGAATCCTGGAGGAGAGGCAAGGGGTTGCAATACCTCATGGAGTGTGAGGGGTACAGCCCTGAGGAACGTAGTTGGGTCCCGGCCTCCCAGGTTTTAGACCCTGGCCTCATCGCCTCCTTCCACAGGCTGCAAGCGGAGGCCTGCCTTGCAAGTGGGGTCTCCCCCCTTTGCCTGTCTGCCATCCTCTTGAACGCAGTGATTGTCTTGCACAGTTGTTGATGTTAAGATGGCGCTGGTGAGGTCAGCTGCCATCACGACTGCTCCGTCCACACCTGGCACTTTTTTCGCTCTTTTCGCTATCTTTTTCGCTCTTTTTGCTCTTCCCGCTACCCCTGATTTCTCCGCAGCCCTTCTCTACACACCACGGTGCGTATCTCGTACAGCAGAGATGCCCTTATTTCTCTTAATCTACATAGCACTCACCTCAAGCCGTCTGTAACCCCGGACCCAAGATGGCCGACGGAGATCCTGAGGGAAAACAGGATGCGGCGCGAGGAAAAGGCCTCGAGGGAAGTGAGCCGGCGCCAGGAACAGGCTGAGAGCTTGCGCACACCGAGCTCCCTTACCTAGCATCCTGCTAGCCAATGTCGAGTCTCTGGACAACAACCTCGATGACCTCTGGGCCAGGATAAAGTTCCAGAGGGACATTCGGGACTGCAATCTCCTCTGCTTCACCGAGTTGTGGCTGAACCCAGCGATACCACACCATCCAGCCGGCCGAGTTCTTCTCGGTTAACTGCATGGACAGGATGGCAGATTCGGGGAAGTCGAGAGGCGGCGGAGTGTGTGTGATGGTAAACAACAGCTGGTGCAACAATGCCAATGTTGTTACTCTCACCCGCTCCTGCTCACCCAACCTGGGGCTGCTCGCCCTCAAGCTTCTTCCTTTCTACTTTCCCTGGGAGTTCACTTCGGTCATCATCAACACCGTGTACATCCAACCTCAGGCTAACATGGACACTGCACTGTGTGAACTTCATGAGGCTCTCACACAGTTTCAGACACAGCACCGGGATGGGGCACTTATTGTGGTTGGGGATTTCAACAGCGCTCACCTCAAGCGTGCAGTGCCCAACCTTTACCAGCACGTAACCTTCCCCACCAGGGGAAATAGGACACTAGACCACTGCTACACCCCATACAAGGACAGTTACAAGGCACTAGCTCATCCACCGTTTGGTAAGTCGGACCACGCCGCCATCTTCCTCCTACCAAAATATAAACAAAGGCTAAAACGGGAAGCTCCGGTTCAGAGGGAGGTCGCGTGCTGGACAGACCAATCAGTGGCCGCTCTGCAAGATGCTCTGGATGACGTCCCAGTCTACATGTTCCGGCGCAGCACTGATGATGTCAGCGAGTTTACGGAGGCAGTAGTAGGGTTTATTGGGAAACTGGTGGATGACACGATCCCAAGAATCACCATCAAGAAGTTTCCCAACCAGAAGCCCTGGGTGGACAGAACTATCCGCGAGGCTCTGAACTCTCGCACTGCTGCCTACAATGTGGGGATCATCAGCGGGAACATGGAAGAGTACAAGTCTGCAGCATACGGAGTGCGCAGAGCGGTGAGGGAGGCGAAGCGGTACTACGGGAAGAAACTAGAGACACAGTTCCAGCAGAGTGGCTCTAGATCCCTGTGGCAGGAACTACGGACGATCACGGACTACAGGAGCCCACCCTCCAGACTGATGAGTGCAGATGAGTCTCTGGCAAACGAGCTGAATACATTCTTCGCTCGCTTCGAGGCTACATCTAGCAGCGCTAATGCTAACAGCGCTAATGCTAGCAGTGCCAATGCTAACGGCGCTAGTGCTAACAGCACTAATGCTAGCAGCGCTAGTGCTAATGGTATTATCGGCGCAGCCAATGGCGCATGCGCAGGGCCCACCATAGAACAGCGCCCTCTCATCATCAGGAGAGTGACGTGAGGAGAGTGTTTAAAAGGGTGAATACCAGGAAGGCGATGGGACCAGACGGTATCTGCGGGAGGGTCCTCAAAGCCTGCGCAGATCAGCTAGCCCCGGTATTCACCGACATCTTCAATCTCTCCCTGACGCTCGGTATCGTCCCGTCCAGCTTCAAGCGATCCATCATCGTCCCCATCCCGAAGAAACCTCGACCCTCCGACCTCAGTGACTACTGCCCTGTTGCCCTCACATCAGTCGTGATGAAGTGCTTTGAAAAGCTAGTCAGAGATTTCATCACATCTTCACTGCCAGCCTCCATGGACCCACTGCAGTTTGCATACCGCCACAACCGCTCCACTGACGATGCAATTGCACATCTGCTCCACACTACACTGACTCACCATGCGCGAGACTACCATAGCTTACACTCTTCCAGTTAAGAAATGAGTAGGTTACTGCATTGTAGTGCATCAAAGCAAACCTTTTGAATGAGAAAGGTTAGCTTTAATCTCAATCACAGCATATGCATTCCTGACATCAAAAAGGACACAAATGTGACAGATTCCAGTTTGTGAATGCATCTATATGATGTTTTGTGCAACTAATATCTGCTTATGTTTATGCACATCTTCACATAACACACTGTTATGTAATTGATACTCAAATATTTGCACATTTCTGATATAAAACCACAGCTAGTAGTTTTCTTTTACTGGATACAAGGCGTGGTTATCAGTTATCAGTGCAGAAAACGGCATCCTAGTGCGTTAACAGTTTCCTAGTGTTTCTCGGAAATCACATGACTTACTAGTCTCTGCTGGCTTTATTGGCAGTTGGACGCGGGGGTGGGGTTGGGGGTGGGGTTGGGGGTTGGGGTGGTGCGGAGCTATATAGCTGTATATGTAAATAAAGTCTGAAACACAGGTATTTTGAATCTGACATTCTTCACAGGTAAGCTATCAGTTATGATGTATATTTTGTAGATATGCGTTTGTGTTAAGTCAATTTTATATAATGTTATGGTTGAATAAACTGGTCGCTTTTGGCAAGTAGGTGTGCATTAACACCGTATAACGATTTCTGTCTTAATATACATTTTTTATCCATTGAATATATTGTGCATTAATCGAGCATATGATACACGGCATACGTATATATGGCATAAACTGCAGTATTTTCATACAAGTCGACACAAACCGACCTTCATAAATCACGTGAAATGTGAGTGATCTTTTGATTATTGGTCACATATGTGGCTTTCCTTGTAAATTGCTTTTGATCTGTGATCGTTTTTAGAGTATAGGTTATGACCATTTGATTTTTTCATTTCTCGAGCTTGCCTACCAGATTTTGTTGCGTGTAAATTTTATTCATAGCGTGTATTTTATTCATAGCGTGTACTCTCAGTATTATGTGTATTCTGATCGTAGTATCAACCTGCCCCTTTCCTCACTATTCAGTGGTTGAGTCGATTAAAATAACTTCCTGGATTAAATCGAAAGTAAAGAGTAAGAGTTTAACTTTCACAGAACATATGTTGCATGTTACGCTTGCTCTAAAACGCATAAACATTTTTATGCCGACCAAATACCACCTAGTTGCATTCAAACTAATTTATATTAATTTATAATGTATGTATGCCGTGAGCGGTAGTGACTCGCCTGCACAAATCTTCTGTCCGACGGTTACATCCAAAAAGGAGGAAAACCGGATGCTGGAGGAATGACAGCAGCAAAGTGCACATCAGAGAAATTTGTCTATAAGTCTGCTCAGTAAAGTTGACTCTGCGTTCAAGAACATATTTTTTAAAAAATCTAGATATTAAAAAAAAAACCAGGAAAAAAAAAATACAATTGACTTTGAATACAATTTCTGCTTATTGTGGAGTTGTTCGCGTGCATGATTTACCGCGGTCAAGATAATTCGCCTATAGGTAGTGAAGAAATGGTACAGTGAAATTTGTCCAAACTTACTCTGATAGTCAAGGGCTCCTGCTCTAATGTGGTAGTGGAGCACTTCAGTGTAGATTTATTAAAAATTGGTGCAGTAGAATATTTTCAAACTTGATGATAGCCAAGGGCCACCACTCAATTGGCAGTGGAATTTTTCATCCCTGGAGTACCCCATGCCCTGCACATTTGCAACAATTCACTAGCGATAACTCCATTTCTAGCTGGCAGTCAAGTTGTATAATAAACCTCTGTGAAACATTATAGAGAAAAAGCATGTTGCACAATGCTTATTATGCTATTTAAATAAATTACTAAATGTGTTTGACCTAATGATGCAATTGACTAGTTCAATCAAGAAAACTGTATTTTGTCATTTTAAATGTAGTAAAAGTACGTGTCCAAATGTCTTAAAAAAAAACGCGTCTCTGTTTCTCTTAAGGAGCGTTAGTCAGGTGAGCAGCGAAATACCGTAAAATCGCACATATAGGCGAGGTTAAATTTAAAGCGCGAATAGCTTGACCGCGGTCATGATTTGGTAGATATTTAACTGCTAGTAAGCTTATTCAAATCATTTTATAACATGAAAATATAAAGCTTTAATGTTGTGAGGGGAAATATATCATATGCTATGTAATTAATATATCTTTATGTGTATCCACAATCTGCCTTCAAAAAAATACACTGCTATGTAGTTGATACCAAGATATTTGAAGATTTCTAATATACAAATACAGCTAGTATTTTTTTCTGGACACATGGTGTGATTGTCTAGTGTAGATACTGGACAGTGTAAACAGTATCCTAGTTTTTCTCTGGAATAATATAACTAACAAGTCTCCAGAGGCTTTATTGTAACTACTTTCCATCAGTAGCCACACCACCTGGGGGGTAATTATATGATGTATCTCATTATTTAAGTCTACCTAGTGTTCATGACCATTGTCAGTCATTAACATTACGTTGGCTTCTTTTGTTGTAGTCACTAAACTTCTATGTATGGTGTCATTTTTGTTACTCTCATTAAAACCTTCAACCTTCAGTTGTAATTAACCGTAATTTAATTGTAAAAAACCTTTAATTAATGGTCATGGAACCAGTTAAAGATGACTTGTGCTTTGTGACATGGTGCATTAACATGCTGGAAATAGCCATTATAAGATGATCATTTCTGACCATAACCAGATACACATGGTCAGCAACAATATGTGGCTTTCAAACCATATTCCACTGGTATATAGAGGATCAGTATCTGCCATGAAAACATCCCCCACACCTTTACACTACCACCACTAGAAGCATAAATTGATGACACAGGAGGTCAACATGGATTCATGCTGTTCATAAGAAATTCTGACCCCATTTGCACAGTGCTGAAGAAATCGAGCTTCATCAGACCAGGCATAAGTCCAGTTTCTGTGAGCCTGTGACCACTGTAGTCTAATTTTTCTTGGTTGACAGGAGTGGAACCTAACGTGGTCTTCTGCTGTTGTAGTACATCAGTCTCAAGATTCAATACATGAATGATTTGAGACACTTTTCAGAAAAGAGTGGTTATTGGAGTCACCATAGCCTTCCTGAATGCTTCCTGTAAACAAATAAACAATATAAAAATGTTTTTGAAGTTTAACACTCTTGACTAAACTCAACATCTTTTTTAGGAGTCCATTTGTAATTTGGCTCTACATCATTTTTCCAGTTAAATACTACAGCCTAAATGATGAAAGGTTCATACAGTTGAACATGGATCATGTATTACAACCAGAGACCTCAGCAAAAACAGAAGAGGTAAGAAAATTGCAGGACAATTTTTGCTGCATGGGAGCCCTTCTTAGAGACTTAGATTACTATTAAGTGTGGAGATGGTTTGCCATGTTCCCACTGAAATGTCTTATCAGACTCCTGAACCTGCTGATTCAAGAGCTGACCACATGGAGTTAGACACCGGTGAAGTCAGGACATTTGAAGGTACTAAAATTAATAAGTACTCAAATAGGTTTTTAACATTTTGAATATTAACAATTTCATTTTCAAAAAAAAAAAAAAAATGAGCATGAGATTGTGCCCCACAGGCCATCGGCGAAAGTGCACTGGGCCGGCACATGGTGTTTTCAATCACTTGCTTGGTTAGACAAACCTATTAAGGATCTCTTTATAGATATCATGATTGGTTCAAACTATTCCCTATCTCCCACCCCCTTGTATTTTTCTAAGAGATGATTGACCAAGCATTAAATAGCTGATGAAACACGAAAATATCATACCATGCAAATTCATGACTCCTACAAATGTTTTTATATATATATATATATATAGCAGGAATGATTATTGGCTTATATAAATACCAAATTTACCTAGTATTGGTATTATATTAGCTGTAATATAATAATACCTTCAAATATCTTCCTCTTTAGAAAACCCTGTCACTTCAGGACAATCATCACCATTAACCACCAACACAGAGACTGAGGTAAGAGGATCTGAGAACAATAATGTAAATCACAAATAAATCCAATTTCTGAGAAATTTACATTTACATCATTTCAAGATGGAGAACCAGTGTGCGACACATGCAAGACCAGAGAGAGCAAAAGAACCTTCAAGTGATGCACAGGAAACCATAGCAGGTACATTGACTGTGTCTGGTAACCTATCTGTTTTATTATTTACAATTAGATCACACTTATATAAATATTTTTATTGGATAAATCAAGTGACTGATTAGTTGTCCTAATGACTAATTGCTTTGTGACTAATTAATAAATTAATTAATTTAATGACTAATTGCAATTAATTGCAATGTGCAATTTCAAATTTCAAGAAAGTGGCAGTAAGTAAAAAAAGAAACCAAAGAGGAGATTTGAAAAAAAAATGTAAAACTAGCACTTGACCTTATTTGCTTATATGTGGCATTCTGACCGGTTTACCTAACAGTTAGAACTGGGCTTCTGCATACAAGGGAAATTTAGTTCAAATTCAAGTGAATACTATAGCTCTAGCTTTCTTCATTGTTTGAAAAAGCACAGCTCAGAAAAGGAAAGCAACAATCTGTTACAGTACAGAGTTCTTGGTAACATTAATATAGTCATCACCCAGGAAGTTACCTTCACAATGAGATTCAAAATCAGTGAAAAGTATTTAAGTCAGAAGCAAAAAGGTTCCTGAGATGAGGAATGTAATACAAGACAAACAACAAATAAATAATATAAACAAATTAATGAAAAATCTTCAGTTTTTTTTTATTTGCTTTCAGAACAAAGCAAAAACTGTAATGATATTAGAGGGCACAGACAAAGCACTGATGGTTGTGCCTTAATGTTTTTTGGGGGTTACTGAACAGCTTTAATGAAGATTTTATGACATTAGCAAATGTACTGGATTTCCTTTTTGACTATACAGCAAGCAAAACATCACCAAACAACGACTCTCAGGAACAAAGTGTAAGTGTTTCATCGTATTAATTATGTGAAACTGAAAACTCAAATACACACACCAAAATGAAATTCATGAATAAAATATTTGTATAAATAAACAAAATGGGAGTACACTCTCTAACTATTAAAGAGTTTACTGCCACTATAGAAAATAACCTGAAAACAATGTATATGCTAAAGTGCAAAACATTATGCATGGATTTAACAAAATTCAAAATTATGCTATCAAATCTGACAATTTTCGACACTTGAAAGGCACTTAAAGTACAGTTGTGTAGCAATGAACATTTTCACACAGAAAATGCCCATCAAAGTCTACCCAATAAGACTGGCCGTGAAGACCCATCATGCTGCAAATGAAAAATACACAGGAATTACACAAAGCATATTCAGCAAAATGACCACACGTACGCTACATTTCTGAAACATGGTGCAAATTCAAAAAACCAGCCACAACACAACAGAAGTGTTTTCGGAGGACATGCAGAGGCAATGCATTTCTGTGAAACCAGCTGTAGCAGAATAGCTGATGAAAAATAATTATATTTGTGATTACTATGGTTATATTGTTAAATTGGTTAGGCTGATACAGAATGAACTGACCTATTCATGCTCTGCATTCTTGCATATTTACTGTTTCTAGGTTGAACAGAATGCATCGTTAAAGAACACTGATAAAAATCCCATTTAACAGATAAAGTGAACAAGTTCAGTGTTAGGTTCGTGTTCATATGCGCTTTATAATTATGTGGGGGGGGGGGGGGGGGTTTGACTGAGCTTTTTTGCTTTTGACCAAAGATGGAAATACTTTGGTGTGAATGTCTAATGCATGAAAAAACTGCATCTGAAAATAAGAAATAACTAGGAAACTAATTCAATTGATAAATAAAATAAATAAATCTAGATTAAAATAGTTTTCAATGTAAGTAATTAAAAACCCATCTTACCATTTTATCCCACAGGATCTTAGCATGGTCATTCTCCACCACCTTCAGGGGTGTATCCCACTTTGACCTTGGAACTTCCAGTCTATAATCAGCATATCTTTTTCTGTATACTATGCCAGCCACTTGGTTATGGTGTTCTGTGTACGCTCTGCCTGCTAGCATCTTCCATCCTGCTGTTATATGCTGGATTGTCTCAGGGGCATTGTTGCACAGCCTACATCTGGAATGCTGCCTGGGGTGGTAGGTCCAAGCCTCTGTTGATCTTGTATTCAGAGCTTGTTCCTGTGCAGCCATGATTAGTTCCTCCATGCTATCTTTCACCCCTGCCTTTTCCTGCCATTTGTAGGATTTCTCCATATCAGCCACTTCCACTATTTTCCAGTGACATTTACCATGCAGATGTTTATCCGCCCATGACGGCCCCTGCTCCTTGTCATTCCCATCCTCCTCAGGTTTATGTTGTTTAAGGTGCTCACTAATCACTTAATCATTTGAGAATGAGTGACAGTCCGTAGCCTCTTACTGTAGTGTTTAGGTTGGAGAAAACTTGTGGAGGGATCTTGGACCTCTCTTCCATGCAGAACATTTTGAATTGGGTTCAAATCTGGGGGGTCATTGCAAAACCTTGATTTTGTGTTGCTTTATCAATTTTGATGTGCTCTTTGGATCATTGCTTTATTTGAAGACCTAAGCATTGCCAGTTTCAACCTTCTGGCAGATGCAGCCAAATTTTCAGCAAAAATGTTTTGGTATTGGATGGAATTCAATACATTGCTGACCTGGACCACTGGCAGCAAAACAGCCCTAAAGCACTGAAAGAGCTCCCACCACCTTTTATCCTTGAGTATGAGGTTCTTTGTACTCGATCCCTTTTTTTCACCAAACACGGCAATGGTGTGCATGGCCAAAAAACCTTAATTTTTGTCTCATGTGAGCACAACACATGAGTCCAGTTGTAAATGCTGGATGGGATCAAGACACTGGGATTTGTGTCTTGGTCTCAGGCTTTTTTCATGGACCGTATACAAAAAGCTCCTGGTCATGAAGGTAGTGTCTTATTGTTAATTTTGAAATGGTGAAACCCCAAGATACAACTAAAATTTGCAGTTTTAAAACGGTGATCTGTTAGCACCACTGTATGTGGTGGCAGTATGCAAATATGTTCCCTTCCTGACAAATTATCAAATGTTCCATACTTTTTAAATTTCATTACTGTGGCCCTGATTGTGCTAACTAGTAACTTCAACTGCTGACCCATTTTTTAGATTCCAAAATGCATACAGCTTCTTTTCCCATTTGACCTGGGAGCGCCTGGGTTTTACGCATGTCGATATTGTTGGGGAACATTATTTATTGCTATTGCTTGTGGAGTCTAGGAACTTTACTGTTGTCTGTGACCATATATTTATATCCCAGTAAAACATGAAACGATCTTGTACAGCCATCTACATACATTCATACAAGCATATATATATATATATATATATATATATATATATATATATATATATATATATATATATATATATATATATATATATATATATAATATGATCCTTTAAAGATTTATAGATAATCAGTAACATCTCAAAAGATTATCTGTAACATTGTCATGAATGAATCAGTCTAGAGTTTGGCTACAAACACAATCAGGTTTACTCACAAGTGGAACAGTTGAAGAGTCAGACACCAGTGATAGGTGATCAGATCAGTCAGACATCAGTGATCAGTCAGACTTTAAACCAACTCAACTAGCCTCAACCTCAAATGAAAAACTAATCCTAACCATCACCTTGGGTCTAATCCTGACCCTAACCCTAGCGAGGACCCACTTAAAATCCAGTTAGAGAATGTTGTCAACAGCATGTCTGTAATAGCTTGTTGAGGATGCTAAGGTTGTATGTACTATACATGTTACATGTTCAGTGATGTTAACATGTTAACATCTATAGATATGAATTTGGACACACCAAATAATATGAATAACAACTGCATTCATCAGATTCTAAACAAATCTTATTAAACAGTTAAAAAGTCTCTTGATTAATCTGCTGAATATATTCAAATGCTTCATTACTGCTACATCATGGATATTAGAGCACGTTGAGTGTTTATTTAATCTAAAAATGACCACCTTAAAATCCTAAAGATGTGAAAAATTAGGTTAGTCGTTATGATGGGTAATCATGATGAATGTATATAAATGTTTTGAGTTGTCTCTGTACCATTTTGATACCTACTGAAACCTTTGGACCTGATCCATGGTTCTCTTCCTTACATAGGTACTCTACCTGGATTAAATGATACTGAAAAGTTTGATCGTCCAGATGATGTACCTCAGAATCGAGATGATGAATATGTGGTAAGGCTCAGTTTAACACGTTCTTGTGCGTAGTCTGTACCTATACTCAGTGGCACTTTCCTAAAAACATCTTAAATATTAAAAGGATTTCTTGTAAGTTGGGTACAAGACTTTCTTGTATGTTGGGTTAGAAACATATGAAACAAAGAAAGCATGGTTTAGGACCAAATCCAGACTCAAAATACAGATTTCAAACTTTCATTATGCCTTCTGCAAATCACCCTTCACAACAAAATCATAACAAAAAAGGGTGGTTTTCTTGTTTGCAAATATACACTGTTGATGGTAACACTGGTGGATTTGCTATGTCCTAACTCCACCAACATCAGCCACAGCACATAAGCCACAGAGAGAGCCTAGAGCATGCCTCATTAATTCATAAGTGTAATGTATTGTTTAATGTATAAAATGTATAACGGTGATTGGATGCAAGTCCTTAGAAGAGCAACTTTTACTTTACTTTTACCAGCTCTTCAGAAGGTTGCTGGTTCAAGTCCCACCACTGCCAGGTTGCCACTTTTGGACCCCTGAGCAAGACCCTTAAACCTCAATTGCTCAAAGTTGTGTTCAGTCAAAATTGTAAGCCACTTTGTATGAAAGCATCAGCTAAATACCGTAAATGTAAATATACTGAGAGCAAACCTAGAAACATGGTCAAAGGTACAGCTCTGGATTGAAAAGCAGGCAGATTTAGAAAGGAAAACAAAATTGGAATACAATACATATGTAAGAGACAAAACATGAAAACTAAACAGGATTACAAAAAGAACCAAACATTGAATAGGTGAATAAAACAGGCAGTACCTAGAACTCAAAAGCATAACATGGAGAAAAGGGGCATAGTGCATAAACTCAAGTGTAATGACCAGCAACAAGACAGGGAATACACAGGGTTTAAATACACAAACTAACAAGGGCTAATGAGACACAGATGAGACCAGTAAGGGGCACAGAAAACAAAACAAAGGGCTAAACACAAACAGAACTAAAAAAAAAAGAACAAATGACTAGGTATCACCACGGGAACCATGACACAAGTGGAGGGGAAATCATGACAATAAGTTACATGTAATCAAATCTTGTGAACTTTGGAGCCTGTTATGTGTAGTGACACAACACTTGTATGTTGCCACATAAGTTCTGTTTGAATTAAATAGGCTCTGTAGGGGTTTCTGTTGGTCTATTGTAACAGATTGATGTGAGGCAGTATGCAAGTGCTAAAATGAACATTTTTTGGGGGGAAAATAATCCATAATTAAGATATCCATAAAAGCTCATGTAGCTCTTATGTAGCTAAGAAACAGAGAAACATATCCTGAAACATAAAAGCAAAACATAGAGTTAGAAACCCCAAAACAGACATAATTACAACAATGATTCATGAAGAACACAGGAGGGCAAAAGTTATACATGTACATCTAGATTAGGGGCAGAGCCTGAGCTGGACCTTTCCCAGGAGCAATTTAAACATTCAAATATCAAATAGAGATGCAGACTTCAGAATTAGTAGGAGAGAATAGCTGGTCCCATCCTTTATTACAGGTTAATATTAACAAGCATTATTGAGGCACCCTCTGGAGAATGTCTAACACCCAAACAAAGTACCCACATTTTTAAACTTTGGTCAGAAATAATTATGTATTCACCCCACCTTCTTTTACATACTAGTGCTTGCATTCACCACCATTACATCCAAACCATACATTATTCAATATATGCAAACTGATATTCAATACCCACAACAGCTGGAACCTGTTACCACCACATTCCAAGAGAAGACTTCTCTATACCTTGTCCTAAAGAAGATTGTTTTTCTATACGGCCCTGAGCCTGGTGAAGAGGTCATATATCTTACCCTAAGAGCCACCAAAGCCTACCCAGGATCCTTTGCAGAAGACTGCACACAAATAATTCTGAAAGGACACAATCTCTATACTCCCTTATGTTTTTTGTTATTAATATGTCTAATGCTTGGTTAGGTCGCTTTTTCCTGTTAACACACGTTTCATTATCTCACAACCCTGCATTGTGTCTGCCCACTCCTAAAGTAGGATACTTTGTAAGTGGTTCTTTGATTAAAGTTATACAAAGCTTGACAACCAACAGGCATGCTCTAAAATAGTGCTGGCACTGGTGCAAATACATAGCGCGCTTACCTGGACTCTCATTGTCAAAGTGGGGGGGATCCTGCGAGGGTCCCGTGAGGAGCTCTTTTCTTCAAAGGGAGGATAAGGCTGGAGACAAATTCAACTGAAATGAAAAAGTCACCAAGTGGTACATGAAACGAAATGCAATGAACGTCAAGACTATTAAGCTACTACAGTGTAGCGGTATTTGTTTAAAATGTATGCATTATTGATAAATGGGCACAACTCTAGATATAGGGAAATTATGATTAATTATTAATGATTCATTAATGAAAATGAATACTGTATGAGTCTCTTTCTGAAATTAGATTTCGAAATGTGTGCAGTGACCTAATATCATTGGTCAAAATATACTAAAAAGCTGATATTTATCTGTAAAGTGTCCTTGAGTTCAAGAAAGGTGCTCTATAAATATAACTACTAATAAGTCTTGGATAGTTTTCTGGAAATTATTTTCATAATATTGGATTTACCTGAGAAAGTTCAAACAGAGTCTAGAAATAAAAACAAGTAATAAAACATCAACAATATAAAGAAAACAGTTATGTACTTTCATAATACAGCTACTTAAAGACAGAAACTAAAGTAGCTGTATTATTTTCCACCAGAGCACATTGTAGCGGTTTTAACACTTTAATAAATTGTCAATCACAGTTGTTATGGTTAAATTGGGGCACCACCCTGAGTAACCCAGAGGGAAAATGTATAGTTTTATCTAATTTATTAATGATTAATAATTCAGTCTTAACTCGTGAAAGTCACCAGTTAGATAATGTGATTATTTCTCATCTACCAAAAATTAGAACATCGCTCCTTACTCAAAGACATAAAAACTAAAGTAAGTAGAGAAGAACATGAGAACAGGAGAACATGCATAAAAATCATTGATGAAGATTCTACTAATGACCAGAGATATGGAGTCTTCCAAAATTGCTACAACAAACTGTAACGCATGTGGCCTGAGTGCCGAAGGGCGAGGGGCAGGACGCACAGGCTCCAGCGACATGGACGAACATTTAACATATAAACACAATAAACACAATGGCACTCACACGTATTACAAAAAAGGAACATAAAACGGTTAACATTAAACAAACACGATAAACAGGAATACATTTACATTAACACGTTACATCAACAATGACCAACAATCCTGCACACTATGACGAGGGTTTAAATACACAGACAGGACGAGGTACAGGTGTGTGCAGGCGTGGCCACAAATGTGGATCCTCCCACTGCACGTTGCGGGCCAAACCACATGACTCGCGGGAGGCGAGCACTAGATAACAAACTAGATTTGTGGTGACTAACAAGAGAAGAAAAAAATGGAAAGGAAAAAAAACTATTTAAGTTAATTAACTGTATAAGTTATTCATCTGCAATGATTATGAATGATCAACCCGGCAATCTCTTTATCAAACTACAACCAACAAAGGGAAACTTATTAACCAAGCCAGATTTGTGGCGAGAGAGCATGACTATGTATATCAGGAAGGCTTAGAAGAGAGGAGAAACTGTTGTGAAACAGCCTGAGATAGGATATCTGTATCCACATATGAGAGGGTTAACTGATCTAGTTTGATGTATAAACAGTAGATATACTACTCATGCCAACTGTTAATGTAAAAAGCAAAATGACTGTTCTTACATGTCATTTGGCTCAACCATGCAAACTGCCTGGATGGCACCAAGAGAGAGTGTCTGTTTTCCATTGAAACCATCTGGATGGCACTGAGAGAGCATGTCTGCCTTCCATCAAAACTGCTTGGATGGCACTGAGAGAGACTATCCATTAAAAAAAAAAAAAAGTCTGGATGGCACTGAGAGAGCGTGTCACAGCATTGCTTTCTTGACAGTGCACGAGCAGTGTAGGCCAATGACTGGCCAGGATTCTCAGTCCATGGGATTGGCTCTTCAGAGCTGGCTCAGTTAGATACATAGACCTTCATGGACAGGCCTTTCTGAACAGGAGTTGTGGATTCCTTGCTGTCCGCACAATGTAATGTCAGTCTTAATCAACAAAACCAGGTGAGTTTGGTTGATATATACGCTGTGAAGAGTGAATTCTGACAAACAAAACAAACAGAGAAAGTAAACAAACAAAGTAAAAGGGTGAAAGTGCTGAAGAGAGGGTGAGCGGTCATTCTCTACTACAATAATCATTGTGTTGCAGACTTAACACAGGACTAAATGCAATTTTTTTACTAACATTTTCTTTTTCAATTTATCATTATTTTATTTTTTTTCAGCTGGTGCCTGAATATTTGCCAAGAGAAGACAACACTGAAACTCAACTGCGTACAGGTATCAAATCAGTACAAACTACTAAAACTGTCAGTGGTGATTGTGTAAGCTTGTGACTATATTATTATTCAGATTCTGGAGAGGTATACTCTCTCCCACCACTCAGTTGATTGACATGAGCCCGGCTGGCTTGATCCGGGCACTACTGTGCAATGTTAAAACTTTTTTGCTTATAATTCCTTTGGGTAAAGTCTTTACATGTTTGGATTTGGGGTGGGAAAAGAGTATAGAATTTCTCCAAGTTATAGACTCAATTCTTTTTTATTAATCCATGGATTCAAATAAATTTATTTTTGTCATGATTAATTTTTTTTATAATCAAGCACCACAAAACCTAAATGGTAGGTAGAGTTACAGTACAGTTACAGTTAGGAGCTTGATAAGAACATATGTAGTTTTATAGCTGCCACTGGGGTGTGTACTAATATTTCTACAAATGAAAACAAATATACTTTATAATTTTTATTTTTCAGTAGGCCTACAAAACAACATTTTACAATGTGCCCCCATGTTAATTGGCTATAGCTCCATGAAGAGTCTACTAACTATTTTTAAAAATTGGTAAATTCCTCCAAAATATCATTTTGAAGAGATTTGCATTATTTGGTAACAATCTGCATCAAGGAAGACTACTCAAACTACTCAGACTACAGGGTTAGAGATAGAAATCTAATCAAAACAAAGAGTACGTGGTGTTAATTTCCAATCTTGATACCAAAGGGGGAATCTATGACATATATTTTTATCTATTCACACTGCCTAACTAACATCAAGGTTAGCTGGGTGCTCTAATGGTTTCAGTGTAGGTATCTTGTGAAACCTTGTTTTTCACAACAAAATACTGTATAATTGCATGAAAGAAGGAGACAATACCATTTCTTCTCCAATAAAGGCTTTTATTCAATAGTATAGTCTCTAAAAAGACTCACACAGAGAACCAGCAGAAACTGTAACTGAACTTATACCATGTTATACCATGTATGACTATGTATGTGACAAATAAACCAAACTTGAACTTAATGTGGAAAAATGAGAACCAAAATTCAGGCACTCACAAATAGAGTAATACATTTCTGAAATGCTAGTTAAATAAAACAAATATTAAATAACTCAACTAGATGATATATAACTCAACTAAATGTAGCTCTACAAAAGATATTTATTGGCTAAATGAGGTTTTAGCTGTCTGTCTACTTAGCAAATGCTATTTATTAGATTAAGCTTCTTTCAATCAGTGAGGTAATGCAATCTTTTGTTTGTAAGGTGATACATGCATCTTGTGTTGGCAAAGGCACAACAAACAGCGCAATGCAAATTTGTACTGTTTAAAGCATTTTTCATTGTTACACATATCCAAACAGAATTGTATATACTTACAAGGGGTGGAGCTAGACTCTTAGTACAGAGGGAGCAGAGCATTCTCAACGGGCCCTGCTGCTAAGTTTGTCATTTTAAAATTCACAATTATAAAATATCTGATATATTCTATTCTACTCAAATATAAAATAGACACAGTGGTCTACATCACTACAAGACCTGATCAAATCCAAGTAGACAGTCTACAGTGCCACAGATGGTGTGGTAAACATGGACTTCAAACAACAATATAACATTCTGACTAATTTCTTCATAGCCAAAATTGAAATGAATAAAGACTAATTATGGGTGTTTCAGTCTCCAATTGTTGTCTCTACTCAACCTGCTGTAGTTTAGTGTACTGTAGTCCACGTGTTCCTCCATCTAGAAAAAATAAACTGAACAGGTTATCTAGTTTGTTAGCTAATGAATTTTATATATCACGGACCCTTTTTAAAACTACATCAGTAACATTGATCCATTCCATCATCACTGTTTATGACTGTCAAAGTTACTTTATTAGAAACATGCATGTATTAGAAATACTTTATAGGCATACAGTTAAGGTGATAGTTATCAATCCTCATCCCTTCAACAGTGGTCAGTTTCTCACCACAGGACTACACTTAGTTGGATATTTCAGGATGGCAGAACACTCTGTCCGGTAGATATTAATCCAACTGATTAACATGTGAAAGCAATTTTCTTTCTCATGTGTAATACATTCATATCAGCTCAGCATTTACAACCATACCTCTACTAAGTCACTGTAGTCTTTAGAGTGGTCTCCCACCCTAATGATGTTCACTGAACAGTGGTCCTTGGTCAGATACTGACCAATAATGAACAGGATAGAGGGTGGCTGGAAGATTGTGTATGCCAACCAGTACACATATTAAATGCAACTAGAAGATAGATGCACCTTAAAAAGTTGCCAGTGAATGTGAATAAGGTAGGTGTTTCTTAAAATGTGGTTACAAATGTTTATATTTCTTATTTGTAATATTTATTTATAATATTTATTTTATTTAGGAACAGACGATCAACAAGATCATTACAGGTATGAAAAATTATCTTTACATCTGGGTAAAATGGAATTTAAAAAAATTCCTTATCCTCAGAAATTTTTCCTTTTGGGGGGCTTTCTGGAATAGACAACTTATGAGTCTGCCAATTTTACCAAAAGTTGACACTATTATCTCTGCTGATCTGTATACTATGGATTAGAGTTGCACCAATTGATTAGCCAGTGACCAATGATCAGCCATATTTACACTAGCACACCACATGTAGCACATTAGCACATAGGCTTAATAAAATTTTCTCTGAATGTTGTCCAATAACCAACCTGATATGTTTAATTTCTCCTTCTAAAATGTATTATAATAAACGTTTCCACACAGCACAAGCCTCAGATCATCACAATTTAAGATGGAAAGACATTTTAAAACTGTAATTTGGTGGTGATCATTTCAAATATGGGCCCTAGCCTATTACATTGTGAATGTTTTAATTATAAAATATTTAATGTAATTAATAGGATTTGGGCTTCACTAAATTGGATCATTAATTGACACAAAAGTAGTGATTCACAAAATTAGTTACATAATGTATTTTGGCATTTTGTGCATGAAATGTTACATCTGGTGCCTCATACAGATGTGTTCTTGGTCTTCTAACATTGAGATTTGTGGCGCAAAAGTGTGTGTTTTGTGTTCTGAACACCAGCATTCTAAGTATGTGTTTGTTTTGTGTTCTGAGCACCAGCATTCTAAGTATGTATTGCCAAGTCTCGGATTCCATGATTGTTGATGTGCATTTTCATTTGTGTTGCTTAGTTCAGTCACAGGGACTTTAATGTTAGGTTATGTTAAAGTAAAGAAACATGAACAGATGAATATCAGAATATATTCTTATAAATTAATTTACCAAAACAACTTGTGCACTGAATTTAAAATGTTACATGAATGACAAAGTCTCAGCTATAACAAAGATTTTTGTTTAACAGTGGAATTGAACCTGAAACAATTTGTGTGAGATTTTATGCTGTTCTGCGAAATGGTGTCTGTTCTGACAAGGAAGTCTTGCATCTTGTTACCTCCAATGGACAGAAATATCCATTGAAATTTAAAAGGTAAGCTCATAAATCAAGTTTTAAAGAAAAGAACGGGGTTCTAGTGGGTTATACACCCAATTTACCTGATTTCAAGTGAAGACTTTAAAGTTCTCCCCTTTCTGACAACCAGGATATTTTACAGATGTTCACTGTTTATATCACCCCTTTTCGATATAAGTAGGCGATGTCACTCAAACAGTAAAATGTAAATGTAATGGACAGTTACTTTATCCATAACAAACAACTCTGTTGAGAGGAGTAATGTAAGTCAGACAGATGATACAAAATAATAAAATAGAACATGATCAAATTAACATAATAAATGGAATGTCTAACAAAAATAAATGTAGTACCATCATAGATAATAAAAGCACTCTGCTCTAGAGTACACTCACACAACTGAGTAAATATCTACAAATGGCATGACCCACACAAGAAGACAAAGTATATTTGTTTGAAATATTGCTACAAATCTATAAAATGATGAATATTTTTTACTATTTACAGAAGGAATGGAACACATTTATTTTTTATGAAAATAATGTATCGCACTTTCATTGCATACTGTAGCAGCATACCATAACATCTGTCTAAAATGTGTCTCGGAGCATCTTAGGTACGTTTATCCCTGCATTTTCATGTGGATAATATCTATCCAGATATAATCCTGATACTCGAGATACAAGAAATGACCAGGTGTAAATGGGGTCTCAGAGATGCACTGTAATTCCATCATTCAGACCACATTTTGAGGTGGTCTGAGAGGCCTCAGGTCTACACTACCTCTTTACTGTGAAGGCTAATGTGTCCTGATGCATTCTCGACAGCAATGAAGTACCACCCATATCAACTGCAAGCTTTGTTTATGGCTGGTGTACAAGTAAAAAGAAATGCATAATTTCCATTTGGGCTGAGTGTAGTGGTTGATCAAAAGTCTGTTATAGCCCATACTGGAATGTGAGTGAGGATTTGTGTCACAGACATTTCTGTCTGTGTCATATCGCCCAATTCCTCATCACACTACAACACCCAGCAGGCTGTTTATGACCCAACCCAGGACTCCACCAATCATGAACTTCATGTCAGATCGTCATCACCAGAATATTGAAATCGCCTGTGCACTTGATTATTTAAGCCTGTTTTGAACATTAGGACTCTGCGAAGTGTTGCCTCTAGAATCCTATGCATACTCCCTGTTACTACAATAAATCCCTGTTTTTTATCTGCGAGCATCTGATTTTTGCCTGGCCTGTAACAGAATACTTCACCCCCATGCAGATAGCAGATTCAGATGAGTTAAAGGAAGCCTTGGCTAACCATGATCAACTAATCCACCAACACCACCAGTTGCTTGAGGGTTTCACACGGGCAATGGATACTATAGCCAAGCAACAATCGGATCAACAAACTCAAATGTTGGAACTAGGACAAAGTCTCAGAGAACTTACCTCCCAGCTACAAATGATGACTACTCCTTCTCAGTTCAGTCCCACGCCTGCACCTACTACCACCGTGAGCAGTCTTCCACCAACCCCTGAAAAATATGACAAGTGTCGAGGTTACAATGTTCATTATATTTCAATAGCCTTCCAACCTGTTCCAATCAAGATAAAATTAACTTCATTACCTCTCATCTCACTGACAAAGCTCTTGACTGGGCAACTTCCATCTTGGCTAACGTACAACTGGCATCTTATGATGATTTAATTGAGCAATTCAAAGCTGTGTTCGATCACCTGCATGAGGGAATAGCCTGGGGGGAGATACTTAGAATATCTAGAACATCATGCCCCAATTATACCATGGTCACATAAGGAAATCGCTCAGTGGTTGTCTCAATGCCTAAGAAATTGTTTGTCATTACCAGTTGTCCGGTTATGTTCCACCACTGTTGAGAGCCTTGCTGATACACAAGCCTTTTCCCTCTCTCCAGAATACCATGATCTCTCTTTGGTCTTTAGCAAGAAAAAAGCTACCCTGTTAACTCCCCATCATCCCTATGACTGTGCTATTGAACTCTTGGAGGGAGCCGTGTTTCCCAAGGCTTGTGTTTATCTTCTCTCCCAGGAAGAAGAGAGGATCATGGAGGAATGTATAAATGAAGCATTAAGTCAAGGCTTTATTATGCCATCCACTTCCCCCATGGGGTTGGGATTTTCTTGTAAAAAAGGACGGAGGTCTTGACCCTGTATTGACTATCGAAATTTCAATCATATTTCCAAGAAACATGAATACTGATTACCTCTCATTCCCATCGCTCTGGAACTACTATGAGAAGCCAAGATCTTCACCAAATTAGACCTACGTAGTGCATATCATTTGATAAGGATCAAGAAAGGTGATAAATGGAAAAACACCTTTATCACCACCAGAGGTCACTATAAGCCCAAAATCATGCTATACAGTCTCAGTGTGGCTGCATCTGTCTTTCAGGGTTTTATCAATGATATCCTCCATGAATATATTGGAAAGTTCGTTATCGCTTATATTGATGACATCCTAATCTATTCCCACAACATTAAAAGCCACATACAACATGCAAGAAAAGTATTGAAGAGTCTTCTGTATAATAGGTTATATGTCAAGGGAGAGAAATGTGAATTCCACCTTCCTACCATGACTTTTTTGGGATACATGATCAGCCACGGTGGGATCACCATGGATGACAAGAAGATCAAAGCTATCATTCAGTGGCCTATTCCGATCAGCGTTAAAAAGATCCAGAGTTTCTTGGGGTTTGCAAACTTTTACTGACAATTCATACAGAATTTTAGTAGTATTGCAGCCCCTCTCACAGCCCTCCTGAAAGGAGCAATGACCAAGTTATTATGGAATCAGGAGGCTGACCAAGCATTCAAAAACCTGAAACAAACTTTTAGCATGGCTCCTATACTTAGGCATCCGGATTCTTCTATTCCCTTTGTCATGGAGGTTGATGCTTCAAACATCGGGGTAGGAGCTATACTTTCACAACAACAATATAAATCCAAGTTAAACCCAATATCTTATTTTTCCTGTAGGTTATCACCAGCAGAATGTAATTACAGAATAGGAGAATGTGAACTTATAAGAGTGGAGGCATTGGATAAAGAGGGCGAATCACCCCTTTCTTGTTATCACCAACCACAGAAATCTGGAATACATGCATACAGCTAAACAACTGAACCCATGTCAAGCCCGTTGGTCTCTGTTCTTTTCAAGATTTGATTTTAAGGATGCATTATCCCGACGTTTTCTTGGAGGAGACAGGAGATGACCCTGGAAAAACAGAAACCATCCTTCCTAGCTGCACCTATCATCTATATGATGGGAAATAGATGATGAAATAGAACAGGCCATGCAAGACACAGTCATCCCAAAGGAGTGTCCGTCGGGGAAACAATACATTCCTACCTCTTGCCGTGACCGCCTATTGATGGGGGCTCATTCCTCGTTAGTTTCAGGGCATCCTGGAGAGACATGTACTCGATAGCTTCTGGCTAACTGGTACTGGTGGGAGACCATGATGGGCGATGCTCATAAATATGTTTCTTCATGTTCGGTTTGCAGTCAAAGTAAAACACCTAAGATTCTCCCTGGAGGAAAGCTCATGCCACTTCCCATACCCAACAGACCTTGGTCTCACATCGCTTTAGATTTCGTTACAGACCTCCCATGTTCTGAAGGTAACACTATGGTCCTCACTATAGTTGATCGTTTCTCCAGGGGTGTGTGGTTCATTGCATTCCCGAGTATGCCTACAGCCTTCCAAACTGCAGAAGCATTGTTTAATCAAGTGTTCCGTATATTTGGCATTCCTGAGGACAAATGATCAGATTCGGGACCTCAATTTACATCACGTGTTTGGGCATCCTTTTTTGAACATGTAGGGGTGGCTTGAACATATAGGGGTGGATTGGTTTCAGGGCATCCTAACCGGTACTGGTGGGAGACCATGATGGGCTCCCAGTGTCCTTTCAGATTTCCATGCAAGGTTCCCGGAAAGGCCTGCACCTCGCCCTCGGGGTCATCCTCTCCGCCATACCGCTACGGAGTCTTGTCCTGAAGCGTACTCTGCCTTGTGTACTGGGAGTCGTCACGGGTGACCTCGTACCTTGGCCATCCCGGACTCTTTGGAGGGGGTTACTGTCATATCGCCCGATTCCTCATCACACTACAACACCCAGCAGGCTGTTCGTGACCCAACCCAGGACTCCACCAATCATGAACTTCTTGTCAGATCGTCATCAGCAGAATATTGAAATCGCCTGTGCACTTGATTATTTAAGCCTGTTTTGAACATTAGGACTCTGCGAAGTGTTGCCTATAGAATCCTATGCATACCGAGCGTTCTTTTGGATTGTTTTTCTGTGTACCGAACCTTGATTTAGTCATTCCAATTTCTGATTTTTGCCTACCCCTTTTGGATTCTACTGCCTGGATTATTGGATGATATTTATGCTTTTTTGACATGGACTCTTTTTCCTACTTTTGAGTTACTCCCTTTTTTGTGACCATTTCCACTACCTGTTACTACAATAAATCCCTGTTTTTTTATCCGCAAGCATCTGATTTTTGCCTGGCCTGTAACAGTCTAAAAACTATGTAAGAAATCCAATTGTATGTGGTCACTCAAGACACATTAAAAAGGCCAGGTATAAATGCCATGTGTTTTGATGTACCCTTGTGATTGGCTCACCCAAGGTGCATGTAATGCCAGGTGTGAACAGGGCCTAAGCTTTTGACTACCAAACTGTAAATTCATTTGGTTACAATTAGGATGAAATCTAAATACTATTGAAACAATTAGGTTTGAGCTAAGAGCTGTGGAGCTGTTATCCACACATGCATTAACTGGAGCCTTAAATATAACAGATCATTACTAGCACCATCATTAGTATGTGTATATTAGAAAATTACCTTCAAAGATGTTACTCAGCACTCTGGCCACATGTTCTCAACCTGTACCATTTGTTTTTGAAAAACAAATGAAAACAAACTGTCTTTTCCACAGGCTTGTTTTTTGGAAAATGAGAATAAAAAAGAATATGACTCATTCGTCAATATGAGAGAAATTAGATTAAAAGCTATTTGAAAATGATCACTTATAAATATATTTTAACAAATATTTACCCTTTTTTCTCTGCATTGTGTCTAGGAAAGATCAAGCTGGTTATATGTTCACGTGTGACCTCTCTGTGAGGAAAACAATGGTTGAAGAATTCTGTTATACCTATTGTATTACTTCTACTGTGGATAGAAGAGACTATTTTGAAAAGCTTCAACATGAGGACCGTTGCTATACATACAGAAAATTGCTTGGAAATAGCTCTATGTCTCACAAGGGTGAGTGCACAATGATTGTCTTAAAATAGTAGGATGACAGGCAGAGTGCTCTGCTTCTTGACAATGTGTGGGCTTGAAAAGTTCCTTTTCTCCCATATGTGAATTGTGAGCTTTAAAAGTCATGTAGGAACAAAGTCTTCTGCAGGGTCCAGACCAAAAAAAGTCTGATATACTGCCAATGCAGCAACACAGTATTTGCCAACGGTTGGGCTTTTGAATGTTGTGGGAAGTGATGTGTCCACTTTCCACTGCAGATAAGCACATTAATGAAGTATGTAAACAAGTGTGAAAGGTTTTGCAGAGAAAAAACAGGTTATAAAAACAGGATTATGTCAGAATAACACATTTCAAGCTAATGAAGAAATGATTTCATGCTAAAGGTGACTTTTAAAATACTTATATATATTTGAACTGTTCTCATATAGAAGCCTATATGAGAAGTTTTGCACAGACATAGAAATGTTTGAAAACACAAATGTGCAGAATTGCATATGAGTTTACTGAGATTATATACTTTGACATTGGAATTATCTTTTTTAATTTGATTGGTAACCAGAACCAGAAGGGTCCTGTACTTCTCACAGGGTTTTACAATGAAACTACCATCTTGAACTTCTTATATCAATGAAATAAGTCCTCATATAACTCCATTATAGACAAGTGAATATTGTTGTTTAATATATGCTATAATAATTACTAACACACTATCAGTCATCAAATGAAAACTTGGAAATCACCAGTAGTATACTATTATTATGATGGTACTTACTACTGAAGAAACAAGTAATGAAAATGTGTAAATAAATTAGAAATGTTTTTGTTTGTCATTCTTGCAGTTTTCCACCAGTTTGATGATGTGTGCCTGCTCGGAGGAGCACATACTTTTTTCGGATTATCAGTGGGAGGCAAAGCCACAGTGGTTAACAAAACCCGCAGCAAATTCATTCAAGTAGCATTAACAGACTTAATGCTGTGCACAAATAAAGATCTATCAGACATGCAAACCACATCTGTATTTTTAATGAACTGTTTACAAATAAGGCTTGTTTTCATGAATGGACATTGTGCAACAATACCAGCATTATTGGTAAGTACTACTGATGTATGCAGTACATGATGCTTATGAACATTTGATGTTGACTGTCCTGTAAGTTTAATTTATCTGTAACTAAAAGTATTCATTATGTAGCTAGAACAGATATCTAAACCTAGCCTAGGCATCATCCAATTTTATTCCAGCATTCATCCCTTTTGCCATTTCTGCCTATACACATTTAATAAGATCTTTTTCTGTTCTTCCACTGAAAACAAAAAAGTAAAAACCACTCAAAATCATCAAAGTGTATATCACTACCTGTTTTATCGTATACTCTTTCCTCTTTTTCAGCATGAAGACCAAAAGAAAATAACAAAAGCATTTACCCGAGCAATTGATAGTCTGAAAAATAACTCAACTGTTCAGTGTGTTCTTGCAGCTGCATTTCTTGCAGATTTTTTCAAAGTCAGTCTTGACAAACCTAGAACTGAAAAACTCTCTGAAATAGTTCGACAAAATGGTGAGCTACAAGGCTCTCTCGCAAGTCTAGAAGACTCAGCAAAATGGTGAGCTCTGTGTTTATATTTTCGCTACATCTGCTAGATTAAGCTTTTATCTACCCTGAGCATGACCCCACACGAATTCTTGCTACAACTGTTAAAATGGCAGTCACATCACAGTTTTCGTGTAAGTATTAATTGTGCTGAATCTATAGACAGTTTTAATTTATACTTGCTTGTGCTTTATTGGGTTAGCCAGCTGTTCCACCAAATGACAGCTTGAATTAAGTTTAATGTTAAGTTCAAAATAATGAAAATTTGTTTGGTGCAAAAATCACTGTTTAGCAGGAGTACTTCAAGGATGCTTATTTCATTCTCCCATGAAAGTTAAAGTTGTACTGAAATTATTTCAAGAAATAAAAAAGTATAATTCACTAACAAGTATAGAGCTGGAGAGCTGTTACTAATGTTGTGAATCAGGCTTCACTCAATGTTTATTATCTTCTACCTAAAAAATTTAAATGCTTGAACCCCTCATCCCTGCATGTATCATCACTACAAAACTCATGTCTATGAAAATTCTGAATAGGTAAATTAACATTTTTCTGTGTAATAGACAATTTTCCCCGAAATAGTAAAATTTGAACTTTAGTGGTTTATCCTGTGGTTTTGGGTTCAGAAAATTATGCTCAGATGTGAATTGAAGTGAATCCAGTTTTAACAAAAATAGCAGTCCAAAAATATAAGGGTTACATTATTTAAAAAACCCAAACCATCTGAATTAGTCTTTTGTAGCACATAGACCATAGTTCCATTTTGAATGAATTTGTTTTTGCATGAGGCCTATTGAGTGCTATATTATCAAGTAGCTGGGCTAGTAATAATGTCAAAGAATTACTAGTAACAGTTTCTATAACTTTGCAGTTCTGTTTTACTCATAAAAATGAATTCCCTACTTTAGTGTAATTGCCAAGGCTGTGCAGTATGTCTTCGACCAAGCCTGCAGAAACAAGTCAAAAAAAGGAGCTGTATGGATGATGTCACTCTTTTATGCGGTGTTGCCAGCAGATTATGATCAGATGCTAAAATATGGACAAGAATATATACCATGGATGTCAACACAAAGGTTTAGTTACTTTTCATCTACATACATGAGTATCATGTAAATCATAATAAATACTTAATAATTGACTAATTTTAAGTTACAGAAGTTGAAATGTCAGTGAACCAGATTAAAGATAGTACAGGGGTGTGGTGACAGCAGTAATACTTTCATATATGTTGGAAATAATGCCCATGATGACGAGCATAAAATAATGCAATTGTGCTTAATATTTAGTTATAGCAGCAATGAGAATGAACTGCTTTGATGTGTTGATTTGCACTGGATTGACCTTTTAAAGTGTATATGGAAAACTTCTACTGAGGCACCCACCAGCGAATGTCTGAGGGGTACACAAGAGTTTAATTTTTATACAGTTTTCCAAGGGCAATTATATAATTGCCCTGCCTTTTTTTAAACTATTGATCTTTGCAGTTTTCACCATTATGTCCAAATCATGCATTTTTTACCATTATGCAGATGAATATTTAATACGTATACCAGTTAGAGTTTAGTACCTTTATATTCAAATGAGAGATTTCTTTTTTTTAATGATCTCATTTTGCACACCTACTATTGATAAGTGTTTCTCGTACCACTTGATACCTGTTGCTAAAACAGACGTGAATAATCCACTTTGCTCCTGCTCAGTGGCCTTGAAGCTCTCTGCACCATGTCCTGAGATACCTACTGAAACACATTTTCATGCTTTCAAACACACTTTAAACCTGAAAGAGAGACCCTAAAAGGCCACTCTACTGAGATCACAGATCACCTTATGAGAATACAGGCTCACTACTTTACCTTTCTTTTACTTAAACATTTTATTACATTAACCCTGTACAGTAAAACTAAAGTTGAAGTAATATCAAAGCCTCATTATAACTAAAGTGAGTGAAAATTTACTGTACACCTAGTACAACCTTTAACTCAACACCAGCCTTTTAGTATAAATTCCTTTGCATAAAATAAATGTAGTTTTTTTTAGCATTTAAGTTGATTTATTGTAAATATACATTACTTACTAACCTTTAATCCATTTTTTTCAGAGACCTTTGTGAAATGATCAAGACACACTCTAGCCAATTAAAGAAATGCAAAGGATTTACTGCTTCGGTTTTAGATGTGTTTGATGTGGAACATGACGAGATGAAGCTTTTATCTACCCTGAGCATGACCCCACACGAATTCTTGCTACAACTGTTAAAATGGCAGTCACGTCACAGTTTTCGTGTAAGTATTAATTGTGCTGAATCTATAGACAGTTTTAATTTATACTTGCTTGTGCTTTATTGGGTTAGCCAACTGTTCCACCAAATGACAGCTTGAATTAAGTTTAATGTTAAGTTCAAAATAATGAAAATTTGTTTGGTGCAAAAATCGCTGTTTAGCAGGAGTACTTCAAGGGTCCTTATTTCATTCTCCCATGAAAGTTAAAGTTGTACTGAAATTATTTCAAGAAATAAAAAAGTATAATTCACTAACAAGTATAGAGCTGGAGAGCTGTTACTAATGTTGTGAATCAGGCTTCACTCAATGTTTATTATCTTCTACCTAAAAAATTTAAATGCTTGAACCCCTCATCCCTGCATGTATCATCACTACAAAACTCATGTCTATGAAAATTCTGAATAGGTAAATTAACATTTTTCTGTGTAATAGACAATTTTCCCCGAAATAGTAAAATTTGAACTTTAGTGGTTTATCCTGTGGTTTTGGGTTCAGAAAATTATGCTCAGATGTGAATTGAAGTTAATCCAGTTTTAACAAAAAAAGCAGTCCAAAAATATAAGGGTTACATTATTTAAACAACCCAAACCATCTGAATTAGTCTTTTGTAGCACATAGACCATAGTTCCATT
Source organism: Electrophorus electricus (assembly GCF_041902795.1). Classification (NCBI taxonomy): domain Eukaryota; kingdom Metazoa; phylum Chordata; class Actinopteri; order Gymnotiformes; family Gymnotidae; genus Electrophorus; species Electrophorus electricus. Next base: position 4,926,940 of record NC_137497.1, read on the forward strand.
TTGGGAACCAACAACTGGGCTATTGGTACAACCAATCATAATTACCCTTTGATTCATCCGGGCTCCTGCCGACAGTGCTCAACCATGCTTCAGATGCCACTTTCTTTTTATCCTGTTGTGTTCACTGATCAAAGATCAGCAAAGATTTCAGAAGTGCTAGTCACTTTTTTGACTATCAGCTTGTGTTGCTTTTTTCCCAGACTTGAGCTTGGACAGTGTCAACAACTCTACACTTTTGTTTAATCCTCTTAGGGATAATTCTTTTAGGAAACACTGTTCTGAGATATATTGAAATCTGGAAATTCACCCTTGAGTGGTTTCTGCAAATGAACAACCTACATATCTTATTACCACTAGGATTTTTATAGTCTTAAAAATATTAAAACATAGAGGTCACGGTAAGGGAGGCATTTTTAAAATATGTCTTCCTAGACATGGCTATATTTACAATTATGGCTGTAACGGTGAGTAGTAAGGAGGTGGACGCATGTGTGGAGAAGAGCAAGATTTATTAGGGGCAAATCCAGAGTCGTAGTCATCAGAGTAGTCCAGGGCCATATTACCAACACAGAGAGTTTTAGGAATACATGTTAGAATAAATGTTAACTAGACACAGGTGCTACAAATGAAGGTCAGAGAAAACGAAATACGGAAGCAAAGCAATCACATGAGACATGGAAACAATAGAAACATGGATACTAGGCGTGAACAACCATGACAACAACATTTGGCAGACACTGTTATCCAGTGCAACTTACAATGTATAGATGTGGCAGAGCAGGTTTTTGCATTTGAAACATAATTTTTGCATAATTTTGAATTTGAAAAATGGTGCCAAAGACTTCATACATTTGTGTCTGTGCCTATAGTGTCTGATCTGAAATATGTGAGAATAGCTGTTATTTTACAAATATATGTTACTTTCTAAATATGTGATAACTATTGAGTGCACTTATGAATTAGGCATTCAGAAAGGATCTGATGTGCTTCTGATTTAATCTTGCAGAAACTGCATAGAGTTGTGAAAACTATTGCTGAGCAGATCAAGGAGTGGCTAAAAGAAAGGTAAATTGATTAACTGAAAATGTATTGGTATATCTACAGAATAACTGCCGTATATGTATTCTTTGTAGCAAAGAATGCACCAATACCCATTCTGTATTTAATTCAGGATAGCATTAGTGACTTTCCTGTATTAAATACAGATAGTTGTGTGCAAAAGCTGCATGTGGATTGTTATGTTTTGTATAGTTTTTGTTCACATAAAATGATTTAATCTAATAACATTCCAATGTTCCATACTGTTATAATCTCTTCTTATAGCAATGCTGACCATTCATGTTTGGCCCTTTATATTTATATATATATATATATATATATATATATATATATATATATATATATATATATATATATATATATATATATATATAATTTTTTAATTTTTTTTTATTAAGCAGCGAAGAAAGGTCAGAACTGTCAAAAAATGATGTGCACTGCTGTCTGGTGACAACGATGGACGTCGTTAAAAAGTCTCTATCGGATGCTGGTCGGATAACGCACTATGAGAATGTTCTCTCAGTATTATGGCTTTTGAATGCCTTCACTGTCTACTTTGTCTATCATCCAGATGATGAGGTAAATTATCTTACTTACAATTTTGATTACAAATTATATTTTTATATTATATAATGGCTAAGAAACTGATCTGAAGTAAGCAATGCGATCAAAAATATAATGCAATGCAGAATCAAGCATCATGTGTAACGCTGAGTGGTAAGGAGGCGGACGCATGTGCGGCAAAGAGCAAAATTTGTTCAGGGTAAATCCAGAATCAGAGTCGTTAAGGCAGTCCAGGGTCAAAGAGGCGACACGGAGAGTACATGGATACATAACAAAAACACATGAAGGCAAACGGGAGAAGCAGGCTATAACAAAAGACACTTGGAAAACTCGGGGCTAAGAAACACAAAGGCTGGGAAAACAAACTTAAGCACAATGATTCAAATATACATACACGGAGTCAAGAAACAAGCATAGCCACATAAACAAGGTAGAAACTAGGGACAGGTGTTGAAAATCAAACGAAGGGTAGAGAAAACGAAACTATGGAACGGAACTAAAAAACACAAGACAAGAAAAACACGGAACATGGGACCTGGAAGGGACTGATCGTGACATCATGATCATTTATGCATTTGTGATCACTTGGAATGTTGATGACTAGAACTGGAAGAACGTGGGGATGACTGGAATTTTAAAAAGGCTTTTCCTTATAACAAATCCCACAGATGGCTCCTGTACTTATCAGGCTCTTCTCCAAAATCCTACCTGACCGTCTCACTGATCATGTTTTATGCAACTTAGATATTTTGAGTAGGTATTTTAAATAAATAATATTTAGAAATTTTTTGAAGGTTGACGAAGAAAGGTGAAATAAATCGCACAAATATGACATGCCTGTCAACGGCTGGTCATCTAGTAAATTTTATTTTGACCACTTGTAGGAGCCCGAGTGCTGCAGGACACACAGACTCCCTCGACGCAGACAGACGTTTATTACACAAACACGAATAACAAACACAGTGGCACTCACATAGAACAGACAAGGAGAACATGTGTAACCTCGAACACGGCTTACAAACATAATGTGCAACACGTACGTGAACATGATCAAGAACAAAGACCGACAGGGATGCACACACCAACCGGGATTTATACACAAACATTACAATAATAACCTGGTGCAGGTGTGTGCTGACTACATAGGCATGGTTACAAACAAAATGATGAACTCCTACAGCACGCGGCAGGCCATACCACGTGAAGAGTGGGAAGGGGCACATTCTGTGACACCTTTTCTGATGATTCCAAAGGCCAGGAGATATTCATATTTCCTGTATTATTACAATGATTAGCTCCAGTAAAAACATTAAGAATGGTTTCAGATGTGTGAGACACTGGACTTTTTCAGTGTAAGATCTGGTTAGATATTAGATATGTTAGATTCAAGTGCTTGAGGTTTAAGCAGATGGCACAAAAGCAAAATTACAGAATATTGTTTGAATTGGAAGGAGTGGATCATTTTTGGCTGCTGTTCCTTTTGTCAACAGATACTAAAGGGATTTTGCAGAATGTACACTGTAACGTGAATTTTTAATTGCAGATTTTAGAGACTCTTGACATTTCAAAATTAATGCAAGAAATGTCATTCTGCATCAGAAGGCAGAAACAAGGCGGGGCATTGACCATGAAAGTATGTATATTTCTTTCAGTTAATTTTGCAATAATTAAATATTTCCTTAATCACATTTTCTATGTAAATTGGCAAGTATTCAGAAAAAAACTAATTAAATATATGGATGTTGTTACTATGTAAAGCTCTGTACATAGTGCTTAAAATAATTAATACCTGTGTTTCATTGCTAGAAATAATTCACCAATACCCATTTTCCATTGCTAGAAATACTAAACTAATGCAAGTGTTTTCTTCTTCAGGACTGGAATACATTATTTGAACTTCCACTGCCAGATTTTTGGCAAAGACAGTGGGAGAAAGACTTAAAGGCACTCTTCATAGAAAACCTGCAAAAGGCAAGTTAAAGACATAGTTATTTAAAAGGTTCCCAGATTTAGAAGTGGGCATGCATAATTTTTTCTATCCCATATCAATCCAGGTAGGCAATGATTAATATGTCATTTTATAAGTATAACTATAATGTAATTGCACATAGTTGATGGTGGAGTTAGGTGATTACCTAGCTATTTCTTTCAATTTGAGAAGCAGTCAGTTGCTAACTGCTAGCCAGAATGGCAAAATTGACATTATACATCATTATACACATTATACACAATATAGACCTAACAGTTTTACAGTCAAGGGGCATTAAAGTCAAAACAATCTCTAGATATTAACACTTGCCTAAAGGAACGAGGTAATGCAGAAAATACAGTGACTTATCTTTCTACCGAAAAGTCTTTGACTGAATTCTTCCATGGATACTATGTTATTATTTATATTTAATGTTTGTTTCTCTACACAATATAATACATTTGAACCCCAACACACTAATGTGTTTGAACAGAAAAGTGACATGGAACAAGTGAGAATCTACTGTGATAGGTCTGCTGTTTGTCCAGCAATGGAGGATTGTCTGTCAAGTTGTGCAGAAAATGCAGTTAAAAGATTGATATTGCATGATTTCAAGGTAAGATATATAGCCTAAAGCAGTTAAAAGTTTGATATTGCATGGTTTCAAGGTAAGATATATAGCCTAAAGCAGTTAAAAGATTGATATTGCATGGTTTCAGGGTAAGATATATAGCCTAAAGCAGTTAAAAGATTGATATTGCATGGTTCTAACTTGGAAAGAGGTCTAGAATGTTGTGTAAGCAAAAAAGAACAACATTGCAACTGTCCTGTTCTGTATTTATTGTATGTTACCTAATCCTATAGCGGAACACGGACAAGCTAACAGAGTACACTATGCTAAAACTATCCAATAATATGGGGCACCCACCCACATACCTAATGCGTCTGGACAAACCACGTGTACCTACATGGTGAGGGATGTAGATGCGCACATATGCTAATCTGTCTTTAATCCAAATAGGTAACAAACACAAGATGGAACAAACACAAATTACAAACACTAGGACACAATACACAACAAACATCCAGCCAAGATACTCAAGACATATAGGGGATAAAAATTGCAATATGAGAAGACACCAAAACATCACTTTTCTAGTTGTTGGAAAGAGCAAGAGTCGGATCATCTTGATAAATAATGCATGCTCTCATTGAAATTGTTTGAAAGTGTATGTTAGCTGCTTGAACCTGAACTTAACAAATCACCTTAACAAATCACCTGTCACATTTATCAGGCATACTTAAACTGTTGGGAAGTTACCATGGTGACAGTAGACATGTTACCACTTATTTACCATGAGAATCACTTTTGCCTTCACCCTCCACATCTTTTCTAGCTCGTCTTTCAGCCCTTGGTATTTCTCAAACTTTTAGTGTTCCTTGTTCCTTGTTCCTTGTTGCAATCACTTGGGACTGCTACATATGTCACTATGGCCCTCTTCTACTATATGTCCATCACTACTAAGTCTGGTTGGTTAGCCATTACGATTTTGTCCGTCTGTATCTTAGCTTGGTCATTCTCCAACACCTTCTGGGGTGTACTTGGGGAATTTCTGGCCAATACTCAGCACAGATTTTTCTGTGTATTATGCCAGCCACTTGGTTATAGCATTCCCTGCATGCTCTGCCTGCTACCATCTTGCATCCGTCTGTTATGTGCTGGATTGTCTCAGGTGCATCTTTGCACAGACTGCATCTGGGGTCTTGCCTGGTATGATTGATCTTGTATTCAGAGCTTGTGCTTTTGCTGCCATAATTACACTTACATTAACATTTTACATTTTAAATGATAAGTGCCTCTGTGCTGTCTTTCAGTCCAGCCTTTTCAGCCATCAGTAGGATTTTTCCCAAATCAGCCTGTAGTAGAGAATGTAGACTTCTCTTGATCCTGACCACATTCTCACCCCTAAGATAACCCACAACCCACAACAACACCCATCCTACAGGACCTCAGTTATCGAGACCAGAACCCTTCCTGGTTCAGCGAGGGAAAGTTTCATTTCAACCCTCTTATCAGGTCTTCAAAGCTTTGGTAAGAAAGGTTTACAAGTCCCGCAGGGACACATGTCTCATGCAGACTTAGCTTTGTGAACTCAAAGACCATACAACACAGTTCATGGAACTTTCAGATAAATTCACATTCCAGAATAAGATGTATTAAAAGTCCACATTCCTGAAGGACCACTGAATTCTAACCTTTCTCAAACGTTGCCTCCCAAATATGGCAACAATACCAAACTTGAATAAAGGTTTTTTTTTTCTTCTTTTTCTTCACACTTGACTGTGTGAACTTTGAGTCCACAGTGCTCCTCAGTGACTGCAACAGGGTCCTGAACCTGGATCAATTAATCTATTTTAACAAATGGTATTGCACAGGATATTAACTAATTCGGAATGAGACTGATATGATACAAATTCACCTTCAGTAATTAATTATTAATAATTAATAATCATTTCCCTATGTTTAGGGTGTTGCCCCAATCAAGAATTCATAAATGTATGCATTTTTACTACACAGTCAGTGGTAAATACTGTGCAGGGGTTTATCTTCCTATGATGGTTCATGCTTCTCTTCATTCTGATCCTCCTCAGGTCTCTATGGTCTGTGGTAGTAACTAAGCACTTTATCACTTGGGACCATCATCCTGTTGTACCCGACGGATCTTGGTTGCTTAATCAATGGCTCTGGTGCTCACTAGTCCTCAGCCCCCCTTCCTTCTACTTAGTGTATGCTCTCACAGTGCTGGATTCGGGACGAATCCCACCATGCATTGCGAGGAGTTTCCTTGTCTTGATGTCAGTGGCTTCTAGCTCCTGTTTGACCATCTTATTATGTCAGCAGGTCTGATGACTGGTAATGTGTAGGTGTTAATATCCTGGATCCTGTCCTTCCCATTCATCTGACTTCTCAGGACTTGCCTCACTCTTTGTAGGTATTTGGCTGTAGCTGAACTCTCTTTATAATTCCCATTTGTCTGTGGGATTCCAAGGTATTTGTAGCCGCTTTCATCATCTATTATGTTGCCTTTTGATAGTACAATCCCCTCAGTTCTAACTACCTCTCCTCTTCTTGTAACCATCTGATCACATTTATCCAGTCTGAATGACATTCTGATGTCATTGCTAAATATCTTGGTGAGGTGGATTAGTTAGCCAATATCTCATTCACTTCTGGCATACAATTTGATGTCATATAGAGGATCCACTCTTTTTGAGGATTTCAATGATGGATTCTATGCAGAACAGCACCAGGCATCTCTAGCAGTGGGCAATCCCCCACTTGATGGTGACTTGTGCTATTGGCTTGGAGTGGGCCTCTAGGGCTGTCTTCCAAAGCCCCATTGAGTTCTTTGTGAAGGCTCTTAGAGTCCTGTTGATGTTATACAGTCTCATGCATTACAGGATCCATGTGTGGGGCATGAACTCATTAAATCAAATTTTCTTGCAGTAAATCAGGTGGTGCAGGTTTGTTTTACAGTCTTGGGTTTGAGCCACCAGTAGCTGGTGCTTGGCTCCTCTGGTGTTCTTACCAATGCCTTTCTGAGCCCTGCATGTATTGTGCTGCAGTGATGCCTGATAGGAGCTTCCATGTTGTGCAGAACAGGTTATCAGTAGTGTGTGTGTGTGTGTGTGTGTGTGTGTGTGTGTGTGTGTGTGTGTGTGTGTGTGTGTGTGTGTATTTGAAAAATATCAAAAATATTTTCAGTTTATGTACAGATTGTTCAGTGGCACATTTTTACAAATATAATTCTGTCTTTTCAACTAGTTTAATCTCTTAAAGAAGATCTCAGAGACTGAAAGACATAAATATGGAAATTTGATGTCAGTCATTATTGAAAACAAACTGAGCAACATAAATTGGAGCTCTGAAGATTACTTTTATCTACTTTATGATAAAGAACTGAAATGTGTTTTCTCGATTCTGGGTAAGACTTTCATCCTGTTTTTTTAAATTTAGATTAGTTTATTAATACACTTTTGCATTGATAGTGTTTTCTGTATTTCAAGTGCAGATGTCATTAATAATTTGTGTGTGTGGATATTAGAATAACCCTTATTAAAATCCATTTTTGAGGAAGATCAAGAATAAGTTGAGATAAAGTAAAATTAACTGTGATCAATTATCATTTAATGACTGAGTTACAATATCTTTATACCCACACTTGCCACTGAGTAACTGATGTAATCAACTGAAATATTGGATATTTCACAGTATATAACCTCTTCTCATCCTTTTGCAGATGAACACCAGCAAAAGCACAAAGACCACATGGCAAACCTTTCAACACAAGCACAGAGCCTGATTGACAGAACTTACACACTGATGGAGCAGTTGCTTGAGGAAATTATGAACAAATCAATACCATGCAAACTAATTAAAACCATCATTAATGAGCAAGAAAATGTCAATAGGTTCCTACTAGGTAAGGAACTTTTTGTAAAATTGTGGAAAGCTTGAAATCTAATTTTAAAAATTTAATTAAAAGATCACAGATCATTTTTAGAGTTACATTTTCTCTGTAATGTGTTTTTTAAAAAAGGTAAATCACCTAAATGAAGTAATGTAGAAATGTTTTGCATTGTGTGACTAGTTTTTCTACTGAAATTTGCTCTTCTTTTATATTTATACAGTGCAATATATAATATGTATTTAATCAGTTTTAATCTTTGGTCTTTCTTAGTTCAAGTTAGTACAGTAAATTGGATGAGAGTTAAGAATTTCAACATATACAGTGTGTTCCTAAGACCACAAAATTAAAACTGCACATGTGTAGTTTTAATGTTTTTTGTTTAATTTAATGTTGACACTTGTTGCATAGCGATGTACTGCCAAAGTTAATGAAAAATGATGGATAGTTTCATGTAGTTGGGTAGTGATGTGACTGTAATATAAATAAACTGATTTTAATTTAGGAAACAACAGCAAAAGATTCCAAAATGGATTAGAACAGGCAAACAAGGAGATCAGATCCTTTGAAGAAAGGAAAAGCCAAATAAAAGCACTCTATGATCTCAGCCAGGGCATGCAAGGTAAGATTTGTTTGTTACCTTTGTTAAGTTGTTAGTTAAGATTGACATTATTCTTTCTAAATTAACAAAAAATTGACAAACAGTTGGACATGAAGCAATTTTTAAATGACAGTGTTGCACAGAAAACCAACTTTGGTTATGATCTGGTATGAAACTGAGATGTGTAGTAATCAAACCTCTTTTTAGTTACACTGTTGATTACATAAACAGGTTCTGTTGGAAGCACTAGACTTACTAATCATTGTGACTGCCCTAAAAGTGTATATGTATTAACTGAAGGTAAAATTATTGTAATACTAATAGTTGTTTTTTTCAGTTGATGTAGAACTGCTTGAGTCTACTTCTTCAATAGACCTTGTCAATGAAAAACGTTCTCTGAAAGCTATAATGGAAATGTTGCTCAAGGAAGAACCTGAATCAGAAGGTGGAAATTATACATACTTAATTGATATTCAGATGTTTGAAAAGATTGAGGTCTTGTATAAAAGTACATATTTCAAAGAAACATGGAAGGAAACAGTAAAACAAGCCAAGGATACTGACTTTAAAAATGTTGAATTAATTCCACTGGATCAAGTCCATGGTAAAATTTTCAAACCGACATTAGAAAAAGTTAGAAAATCATACGAGGAGCTTAAGGATCTCTCAATGAAACTGCAAGACTTCGAGAATAAACTGGGCAAGTTTAAGCATTGTGTGCACAAGGAACTGCAGATAATGGCTGAAGTTTTTAGTGAAGATGCCAATACAACCTGGATTAATAACACAGAAGAACGCATTAACCGTTATAGAGAGCTTCAGTTTGCAGAAGAAAATGCAAAAGTGATCAATGATTTAAAAGGTCATCTTCAGCTTGGAGACTTTGGTGTGATTGAACATCTTGGGGTATGTTATAAATTATATACATATTTTTTCCCAGTCAAGTTGAAATATCATAGGGAAAACACAATGTAATTTTACCACATCAAAACAATGGAAAATAGAGGGTGTTTTTGTTAAATGGGTTTTTTATTTGATTGTATTTTGTACTCAAACCATTTCCAGTGAAAAATCTCACTCCTTTGAAAAAAACAATTTCTTTCACTTAATCATTTAACGTAAATGCAGATATTGCCTATTAAAATCCTCAGTAATCCTTCAGTTATTAAGAATATAATGACAGGGTAACCTAGAGTCAGTCCAGTGGCATGTGCCCTTCTATGATCCATGGAGAATCTGATGACTGTAATAGTAATTATGCCTTTTGTTTTTATGTGTTCAATTGATGGTATATTGTGTAATTAAAACAACAGGATATTGGCAACAAGTGCTTGCATGATCTCACTCACGACTTTTACAAAGTTGGGAACAAAGTGAAGGATATCCCAAAGGATGCAATTGGTTTTGTGAAAGAACTTAATGAATGTTTCAAAAGAGGATTCATCTCCTGGATTAAAGAGATTATAAAAGGTAAATGTACAAGCAATGAATACACACACACACACACACACACACACACACACACACACACACACACATATATATATATATATATATATATATATATATATATATATATATATATATATATATATATATATATATATATATATATATATATATATATATATGCTTTGTCCCACAATAAAAATATATCACAGGAATCTCAGAAATATGTTGCAGATGATTTGAGTTGCAGCTGATCCTAGGGAGTTCCATAATACCTGCCTCAGTTGAGCAAGGTGGTCATGAAGGGCTATAATGCTTCAAGATAATAACAATGTAAAATCTAGGCCAAGAATAAGGCTTCATAATCATTGCAAATCTTAGCAGTATTTGCAGAAAGCCAGTATTTGTAAACAGAATAAGGGTAATTATCTCTAACTTACTTTTACTAGTAAGGATACAGGCTGCTATGTTGTAAACCAGCTGAAGCTTACTTATAGAGTCAGCAAGGCTTCCTTATAGAGTCAGCAACAGTGTATAATCAATATACAAATTAAAGCCAAATTATGTCTGTGAAATGTCCAGAGAGCTGTTTATAGAAGAACAATAAGGGATGTAAAACAACTCTGAAAAAACATATTGCACTCATGTTCTGAAAAACTGAAGCAGTCTGTCAAATAGGATCAAAACCAAGGGCTAGTTTACCTAAACAGACTATGCTAACACTTACTTCTAAAAGCTCATTTAGAGTACCAAAACATACAAACAACATCAACAGCCACTTCTTGTCATGATTTTTGTTTGTATAACTGGGTTTGCTTTTCAATAAAGAACCTTGATTTGTGTTTTGATGTCATCAAGTTCTTTGCTCAGTATCTGATGTACCAGTCATCCCATTAAAAAAAAAAAGGATAAATAAATAAAATATTATTACATGTATTTATATGTATAGGTAAAATGTATTATATAGCTATACAAAAAAAAGTATATGAATAAAGATATGTATGGAAAAAGAATAATTTATTCTTTGTTTTTAATTCAAATTTATTTGCAATAGCAATAATGAAAGTACAATGCTTTATTATTAAATAAGGAAAAATGAAATAACATTGCAGAATAACCTTGTAATGAGGAAAATGTACCCAAAAACACAAAAAGTTTAGAATAGCCTTCTGTCTGTTGAGGGAACATATTTACTTTGAGGATCCCAACTTATTGCTGTACAGAACAATGTTGCCATTGATTTCTTAATTCTTGATCTTTTGAATATTTGTTGTTTTCATTACATTTCATTACCATTTATTGATATAAATAATCAATGTATTTTTGTTTTTGTAGACACTGGAGAGCTAAGTGCATTTGTGGAGCTTGCGTCCATTTCTGCTGGAGAAAATGCCATGGATATTGGCAAAGTGTGCTGCTTCAGAGATGCCATATCTGCTGCTGCACCAATAATATTTCAGCTCTCTGAAAAATCTGGAGTTGAAGACCTTCTGCAAGCCATCTCCAAGCTCACCTCTGCTATAGAAAGTGACAGAAACCTTGAAGTTAAACTGGTAAGATGACTTGTAACGTGTCCTGTGGATGGTGACATTAGTTCAGTGCTCTGTGTGAAATGCCCCTAGTGGCCAGGAGCACTTCTGTTGGCAGTGACTTTAAAGGGTTTTCATTTTGCTTAATGCTATCAATGCTGTTGTGTTTAATAAAAGCCAAAATCCTATCTGAGTTGCACAGGTGAGGGTGTCTGTCCCAGACCCAAGACACCCAACGAACCTTCACTCGTTCATCACTGAAGATAGGTTTATGTTGCACAGCAAGTTGTATTTAAGAAGTCTTTGCAAATGATAATACTCTAAATCTAGTCGCCTTATGAAAGAGAATGCAGTGTTTTAAAAGGCAGCCATCAATAAGACTCAGGTGCTTCCAAATGTATCCAACCTCTGGTGCACCCGGGCTGCCTCTCTGTCCCACAGAAGATGCTCGGCCATTACTCCACTATCACAATCACAATCACATTTCTGCTTCAAAAACATGCCTCTTTATAACATATCATAAACACTTTATGATCACATATTTTTAGAGGGATTCCTGCAACAATAGGGAGTGGCTGAAAATAGCCTATGAAACACATGGATCTGTGGAGAGGTCATCCTTGCGGCAGGCCACAGATATAAATCAGAGTGGCATTTACATTATTAAAAACACATCTGCACCTGGATCAAAGGTACATACATCAAATGTTAATTAAGCATTTTTCTGGTCATACATCACAGTCTTGTAAGTCAACATAACTTACATGTCATCAATTATCTCCTAATTCAGAAATTTGAAAAGGTTTTTTGCTTTGACTGTTGAGTTAGTTTCAGCACATTTAAGATGCAGAGCACAGTTTTAACTGATTTGCTTAGAGTTAAAAACTTTGATTTAATTTAATCGAATTATGAAAGTAGAAAAGTTATTCAGAGTTTTGCCCAATATTAATTGTTGGATAAATTTATCACAGATTACTCTGGAAAACTGCATCACTTTAAGGTGCAAAGAAAGCTCAGTAGATGGAAATGATGATAAATACAGGGAATACAGCTTGTCTGAGCTTAAAGACTTGCAAAACAAACTCATGCTGATTACTGCCAGTGCTGAAAACCGTGAGGATGAAATCACGATTTACACCGAGGTAGGCCTCATGTTTATGTTTGAGATTATAATTCATTCCATGACATTCATATCACAATTAAACTTTGACATTGTGTCCAAGTGTCCAAGACACAAGTCTCCAACTGAAGTGTTTAATGAATTGAACGAAAACAAAACCAAACATAAATGTGCACTACCATGTACAAAAGAGCCAACATAACGTTAATGTCCGACATTGGTCATACCAACTAAACAGGCTTAAATAACATAATAAGGCAACAGCCTGGGCATGTGGCTACTAATGTCTAACATACACCAACTGAGGGAGGCGTGGACAAACATAAGACATGTGATAAGATAAAAGCAAGAATAATGGTTGCTGGTAGATGTCAGTAGTGAGGGGAAGCAGCATGACATTAAAGGCCCCCTCCTCAACATTCCCACTTCCCTATTCATAAACACTTTGGGCAATGGCAGTTGATTTTACATGTGCTCTATAAACAAATTTTATTTACTTGGCTACATGAGCCTAAAACAGCACGTAAACTGACTTGGTTCAACTACATGATGGCCGCAACGCACAATAGATATTATATATAATATTTGTTCACCTTTATTAACAGTGTAGCTGGACCTAGCAATTTAATATTTATTATTATTGTTTTTGTTGTTTTTAGAAGTAGTAGGAGTATTACTAGTAGTAGAAGCACCAGTATGAGTTGTATTTACTTGATTTTTCCCACAGGTTTTAGAGCATGTAATCAATGTGGGGGAATCATACCTTGAGCTCCGTGATGCTGGACATATTCTGTTTCAAGACTGGGAGATGAGAGCATACTGTCAACATACACAGGATGCAAAGATCTGGGTGAAATTTGATATCACAAATGTGGACATTAGGGGACACAGACCTCTGCTTGATGAGCTGAAAGGCCTGTGTGAAAGCATGAGAGGTTGTCTCACTGAATGGCTAAAGTACATAGAGCAGAAGAGGAACATGTACTACAACTTGAATCATTTCACAGCGAAACAGTTGGTTTATCTCTGCTGTTCTGTGGCAGCTTTCAAGAAGGATAAGAAAAGTAGTACTGGCCTCCTTAACATGTTGTCCATCATGAAAGAAGACATTAAAGATAGTGATGTAGAACATGCATTCACCAAAGCACTCCAAACCCCAGCTGAGACTGGTGGGTCACAAACTTCACTTGATCTGAGGAAATTCCTAAACGATTTTCCAGACATGATAAAATATTTTCTTGATAGTGGATTTAGTGAGGAACAGATCAAAGCTGCAATCATATTTTGCGAAGAAAACAATCAAGCACCAGAAGGGTATGGAGAATCTGAGGTCACTGATGAGTATCGAGATATTGTGATGGAATGTATTGATAAAAATCAAAATGATGAGGAATGGGTCCAAGAATGGTGTGACAAATATGAGAAAATGAGGGACAGTGTCCTTAAAAATCAAGTGAAATTCAAAGGGGGGCATGGAACTGATGAAATCTCTTTTACAATGACAGAGGACCAGATTGCAGCAGCGTTTGAAAACCTACAGACTTCTGATGAGAAGATTGTAATGCTTTGGAAGACATACCACAGCAAACTGTCAGGACTTGTGTCAGATAAATTTGTGGACTTAGATGTGCTGGGGGAAACACTGAACCATCTTGCAAAATCTGCAACATTTACTGTTAAAAGAAAACTGGCATTTAGTTTGGAAGAGGATAAACCCAATCTGATTACCTGTAAAGGTGTTGAAATACTTCCACTTTTCCTATCACTGTATAGTGATAATGACCAGCCTTTGCCAAGTATTGATGAAGTTCTGGTCTGCACCCCTGACACCACTGCAGAAGAGGTGGAGCTGATCATTAGAAGAGCTGTGCAACCTGGCAGTACCCATGAGAAGATCTACTCCTTACTGAATGCTGACAAACTCAACCATGATGTATCTAGAAAATTTGAATCAATTTTCTACAAGCTGTCCAAAAGTCTAGGAGACACTTGTCCAAACAATTACCATTTAATAATTTTCTGTGACTCAAAGGCACATCATAGTTATGTTGCAACTGCTTTTGATGTATACAAAAAGACAGTTACTGAGAGACCTAATCGGAATGAGGAAATTAAACAGTACCTTAGATATAAGCATCAAACATCATCTGAAGCTAAGACTGGATTCTCAAAATTACACAGTAATGAGCAATTTCAGCTGAGGACAAAACTGATTTTATCAGAACATGCCGGAATGGGTAAGGTCCATGTTTCACTAAAATGGTAAAGCCTCAATATTGCTTACAAATTTGAACAGATTTGTAATTTTTAAAATAGTTTTTCTAGCAAAGTAACTAAAGATCCAACTTTCCCCTGTTGAATGCAACCATATAAATCATACTTCTGTTAAAAATGATAAACATAATTTGATAACACTTTACTAAAGGGCATGGTTTAGAAGGTTACAAGGCACCTACATAATCCATTCATGAAAACTGACATGAACATACATAAACATTTATAAATGCTTCACTTGGCAAGCTGTGTCACCCTAACATAACATAAAAAAAGTTGAGTTTCAAAGTCAGTGTCAATGGTCCATGTCATTTCACCCCACAAAGTGACATGGCATATCCTAATGTCACCAAAATCTGTGTCAGTTGGCAAAAACAGCTGTTAGGACATTTTACACTTGTTGGAATAAACATGTATAAATGCATATGTATGTTTGTCAGTTGTAAAGAAGGGCTTATGTGTCATGTAGCCTTCTATACTATGCCTTTTAGTAAAGTGTTACCTATCATCTTTTAAACATTATAATGGTGTTTAATGAAAAGAAAATCACTAGATTTTCTATTCTACAAGATAAATGCAAAACCTTCAAAGATAAAGAAACATAATGTTCCTTAACATAATGTTCCTTAACTACATGCACAAGCAAATGACCACTAATTATATATATATATATATATATATATATATATATATATATATATATATATATATATATATATATATATATATATATATAATTTTGGTTTCATCTTTCTTTTAGACTTTTAAACATTGATCATTTGACCAATTATTTAATTTGTAATAGTTAAATGTATTATTTTTAATGCATCACACATTCTACATTTAACAGGGAAGTCTCTGTATGTGAAAAATCTTGTCAGTGTGTCTGAAGAAAATCTCAAAAGTGAGGGATTTACACACAAAACCATACGGATAAGTGAGTCACAGATGCGGACTGAAGACATTGCCACCCAGCTACAGCAGTATGAGGACAAACCCCTGGATAAAGTCCCAAGAGTCTTCCACTTTGACATTCCTCCTGTGGTAAGTGCTATTCCCCAGCTCCTAGCTTTAGTCACCTGGAATATGAGTAGTTTAATTCCTTTAATTTCTGCTCTGTGAATTGATATCTTTATTAAAAACTTTATCAAACAAACCTAATAGATGTATTTGTAATATACTGATTCACCAGAGATTTTCAGTAAGTCATAGAGACAGTCAATACAATTTATACAAGGTAAAAAAAATATTAACTCTTGGGGTAAGAGGCCATAATACTGTAAACAATGCCAAGCTTTTACTAATAAATATAATCTAATTATTTTACTACATTTCTTTATTGACAACTGCTATTATTTCAGGTGTCCAAAGGTCTGTACAGGTTCCTTATCCAGCTGTTTGTGTTGAGACGTATCCAGTGCCCAGATGGTCGTATCTGGAGGTGCAATGACTCCCACATCTACCTGGTGGAATACACAAAAAGAAAGAACAGGGAATGTGATCGACACAACTCTGAGGTCATAGCCACTTTTACCAAACCCACTTATCAAAACTAAGGTTGATGCAATGGTTATGTATTTGAAAGCAATCAAATATAGAAACTAAAAGTGTAGAAATGAATGGGATCAAATATAGCAACCTTTACAGACACAATGGAGAAAAATCTAAAAAAAAAATTAAAAATGAAATAATTGAAAATGATCAAAAACATTCTTCAAATATACTTTATGCAAAGTATACTCAGTGATTTTCAGCCCTGATTTGATGTAAATAGAACAATGCTGGATGAATAAAATACATCGCTGTAACTCAGCCAAGGCCCAAAATGAGTGTATTTTGACTCACAACTGGTTTTACACATTATGGTGGCTGTCAGTGAATTCATTCATCTCTGAGATTACTTAGAATTCTTTTTCACTCACAGATTTCATCTCAAATGGAAGACATATTTCTGGAAATGTTCCCAAGTGTTAAATGTCTGTCACCTGAAGAAACAGTGACACATCCAGAACAGGATGGCTCTTGTGACAAAGATTATCAACTGATGCATAATTCAGAATTTTGTAGTGAAGCCTTTCAACGCACATATCAATACTTTAAGAGATACAAAATGAACAGTCTTGAGAATTTTTTCTTCATACCTGGATCTGTTGAAGATTCACCAAAAGAATGGTTAGAGTGTCTTTTACACTTCTGTGACATCAAAAATCCCTCTTGGGGAGAATTGAGGAACTTTACACACTTCCTAAACAGCCAGCTGAAGAAATGTGAACAGTCTATATTCTGTAGTGAGGCTGTGAGAGACTGTCTGACTGGCTTCAAAACATTTGTAGTAAAATTCATGATCACAATGTCCAAGGATTTTTCTATGCGTTCACTGACAACATCTGATGACAGTGATGAGAAAGAGTCAAATGCAGTAGGAGAAGACACTGTTCTCAAAGAATTTCAGCTCCGAAGACGCTGGGAACAACAGGCTCATCCTTACATCCTGTTCAATGCTGATAATGAGTCCATGTCATTTTTAGGATTCCACATTCACAAACTAGACGCTGTTGATGCTCAAACTAAGGTTGTCGTGGAAAAGAACATAATTGATAAGAGACTGTTTAATCAGTTAAAGACACAACGTGTGCCATTTAACATTGATTTTGAGACAATGAAACGTAGTGCGCAGCTTGAAATTATAAGCCGAGTCCTTGGAGTCAACAGTGTGACAGACCCAGATGACACATATCAACTGACATTAGATAATGTGATGAAAATCCTTGCTATTCACCTCAGATTTGAGTGTGACATTCCTGTCATTATTATGGGTGAAACGGGATGTGGAAAGACCCGACTGGTACAATTTATGTGTGATCTACTCAGATCTGGGAAGAAGAGACAAAACCTGATTGTGGTGCGGGTGCATGGAGGCACAACTTCAGAAATTATTTACAAGAAAGTGAGAGAGGCAATTAAGATTTCCAAAGAGAATGAAGTTCATAAATTGGACACCGTGCTGTTTTTTGATGAAGCCAACACAACAGAGGCTGTGAATGCAATAAAGGAAGTGATCTGTGACAAGACTGTGAATGGAGAACAAATTGATGCATCTCGCCTTAAGGTCATTGCAGCATGCAACCCCTATAGGAAGCACTCCAAAGAAGCCATAGAGCAACTGGAGCAGGCTGGATTAGGGTACAGGGTTCGATGTGAGAATACACAGGAGAAACTTGGTCAGATACCCATGAGGCAGTTGGTCTACAGAGTTCAGCCACTGCCATCAAGCCTGACACCCTTTGTGTGGGACTTTGGAAAGTTAAATGAGCACACACAGGAACTCTACATCACACAGATGGTCAAGACTTTCTTTCAAAAAGAAAACCTTCCACATGAATACAAACCTTTGTTCACAAAGGTAATCTCTGCCTCTCAGAAACATATGACAGAATTAACTGATGAATGCAGGATGGTCAGTCTTAGAGACATAGAACGCTGCATGAAAACTGTTATGTGGTTCTACAATCAAAAAGAGAAATTGTTTACTGAAATCGATAAAATTAGAGGAAATAAAGGAAGGATGCATGATCTAGTGAGGTCTCTCATTCTTGCAGTGGGAGTCTGCTACTTGGCATCATTACAGAATCGACAGGCATACCTGGTTAGAATTTCAGAAGCTTTCTCTCTGTCTGACAGTGATATCGACACAGAGATTGATCTTTGCAAAAAAGCTTTCATTTCTAATGTTGACTGTCCTTCATCAGTGGCAAAGAATGAAGCACTAAATGAAAATGTGTTCATGATGGTTGTATGCATAAACTTAAGAATCCCTTTGTTTCTTGTTGGAAAACCTGGAAGTTCGAAATCTTTGTCCAAGACAATTGCTGCTCATGCAATGCAGGGTAAGGCCTCGCAAAATGACCTTTTCAAAGGTTACAAGCAGGCACAGCTGGCCTCTTTTCAGTGTAGTCCACACTCATCTCCTGATGGCATCATCTCAATCTTCAGGCAGTGTGCCCAGTTCCAGAAAGCAAAAAATTTGGATGAATATGTTTCTGTTGTGGTTCTTGATGAAATTGGATTAGCCGAAGACTCACCAAAAATGCCACTGAAAACATTGCACCCTCTTCTGGAATATGGGTGTACTGATGATGAAAATGCTGATGATTTCAAAAAAGTTGGATTTATTGGAATTTCCAATTGGTCATTAGATCCAGCAAAGATGAACCGTGGGATTTTGGTTCTAAGAACATCTCCTGAGACAGGCGAGCTACGAAACACAGCTTGTGACATTTGTTCAAGTGATAATGAGCACATTAAGACTGAGATCGAGTTTTTGATTCCCATGCTTACTAAGTTTTACCTCAATGTACTTCATAATCAGCCCACTGAATTCTTTGGACTCAGGGACTTCTACAGTCTTGTGAAGCTGATTGTGTCCTATGCTACAGAAACAAATGGAAGACCATCAGATGAGAATCTAACAAAGGCTGTGCAAAGGAATTTTGAAGGTTTGGATTCTATCAACATTTTGGAAATATTCTGGGATGTTTCCAAACAAAGAACAAATCAATGTGACACAATTTCACTGCTGAGAGAAAACCTTGACATGGGAACCTCTGGATTTACATCCAGGTACCTGTTATTGCCGACAACCAATCACGCTGCTCTTCAAATTTTGAAATCACAAAACATAATTGATGAGAGCAATGTGGAAGTTATCTTTGGATCAGGATTTGCACATGATGAAGAGTACTCGCAGGTTTGTCGCACAGTAAACAGAGTCAAGACCTGCATGGAGACAGGAAGGTCAGTTGTCCTGCTGAATATTCAGAGCCTTTATGAAAGTCTCTATGATGCTCTGAATCAATGCTATGTCAAGTTAGGGGGGATTTACTATGTAGACCTGGGACTTGGCTCTCATCGTGTCAAGTGCCGAGTCAAGGATGAATTTCGACTAATCGTCATTGAGGAGAAAAGCACAGTGTATGAGCAGTTCCCTACACCACTACTGAACCGGCTAGAAAAACACTGCTTGGACTTCAGCAGTATCCTCCCAGATCATGCTAAACAGATGCTGGCTGAACTGGAAGACTGGCTAGATTCATTTTCGACAAATTATTCAGGTGAAACTTACCAGCTCAAAGAAAAGTCATGCTGCTCTAGTAGAAAATATGATGTCATAGTTGGATACACAGAAGATACATGTGCATCAGTACTTCTACAGTGCTGTCCACAAATAGTGACTCAAGAACTGGATCGTGATGAAAGAGAGGTAGTTCTTGAAAAGGCCAAGGAAATGCTTATCCAGTGTGCAACGCCAGATTCTGTTTTAAGAACACCAAAATACCTGGAGAACAACTCGGAAAAGTTGCTAGAAATGTATTTTACAAAGCAGACACACAGCAACCTGATAGCTGTGCTAAAAAAATACAGAAAGACCATCCCTGGAGGAATCTGTCTTGAGGTATGCTTATTATGTTTATAACATAAACATAATATGTACTTATGATGATGATAATGATGATATTTTAATCTGAATGTTTATGGTTCAATTGGATGCAGGTATCCACATATTCCCGACTTCTCAACAAAAGAGATGTGGAGCAAATCAATAAAGAACTGAACATTGAAGAGAACCTTTCATGTCTGTTCCTACTTAATGAGTTTTACACAGAACAGTCATTTTCCCAAACAGTAAGGTAATGATTTTACTACATTATAGAGCGCATTTTGTCATATTTATTTCATCAAAATGAATTAAAAAACAATATGTGAACTAATCCATAACTCATGTAATACATGTCATTATTGTGACAATGTCATGTGGTGATATATGTACTATAAGTGCCTGGTTATGTTTTTGTCTAGTCAATTTCTCAGTGATGGAAAGGCACGGAAACTACTATTACTGCAGTCTTATTTTGATGAACCAAAACAAAGCCAGCGGCTTCTCTTCTGTGTGAGGTAAAAAAAAGAAGAGTAAATTATTTTTCAACTATATATGAAATTTTATATTCAAAACATAATATGGATAAGTTTATCCAATGAAAATTACTCTAATAACTTAGTTAACTAGCTGTGTATACAACTCAGTCTATTGCCTAAATGAGTTCATTTACCCTTGATTTGCAGCTTTGTTCAAAAGTATTGAAGCAAACAGTTCATCCAAAGATGATATAATTTTCAGGATTTTCTCTAATGGTTACAAAGATCTTAACACTGTTCTTTTCAGACAAATATCTCATTATTATTTAATTATTTCATATTCCACCTTAATTCTTCAAAGCGCAGCTAAAATCTCCTTCTCACATATAATCTTTAGACACTATATTACGCAACTCAGAAGGTCAATCCATGAAGGGACTGCCTTTGATGTGGTTCTTCTTACACGATTGCCACGGATTTCAGGAGGATGTGGATACATTGCTTCATTTGGAGGTTAGTTCTGCTTTATGTGTTGAATTTATTGTTTAAATGTAGAAAATGTTTTACACAAAGTTTTATACAAACATAAATTGAACATACAGGTCTCATCACAAATGAGTTTCTTGGTATGGTTTCACCTTCATCATCTATATGTGTCAAGAAAACTCTTGTACACTGTGGCATCCATTTCATCTTCAATATACAAAACCCTTGCTTTTAGATGACTGGACTTCAATACACTTGGATGAACTTATCTTAACTCCAGGATTCCTATGTGATATATATGAGCTTCAGAAAAAGACTGTCTCCAAGATTCTAAAGACAAGTTCCTCCTATTGTAAAGGTATTATTAATATTTACTTGCATTCGTATATACACTGCCTGGCCAAAAGAAAAGGTCACATGCTCTAATATTTCATTGGACCGCCTTTAGCTTTGAATTATTTATAAGATTGATCCAAATATTGGTTTCAATTTCACCTGCAATATTCTCTATACTTTTATGATTAGTAACAAGTTCAATGTTACATTTCATAGGAAATAAGAATGCAACATGTCATTATATATATTTAACAGAATTTATTTTGTATAGTTAGGATAAAAGATTCTGTCTT
Organism: Electrophorus electricus; assembly: GCF_041902795.1. NCBI lineage: Eukaryota > Metazoa > Chordata > Actinopteri > Gymnotiformes > Gymnotidae > Electrophorus > Electrophorus electricus. Next base: position 4,949,002 of record NC_137497.1, read on the forward strand.
GTGTGGAAAACTGATATCTATGTGTTATTTATGGAGTGTTTATTTAGCAATTCTTTCACACATACAGAGAATCAAGACACAGAGAGTGGCCACACAACAAACCCTGAAGAACAGGTAGGCTGTGTACATCACTGTAGTTTTTAAAGTAGGTACTGGATAACAATTTTAATACAAAACTTTGGAGAAAAGTCATTATTTGTACTAAACATTAAAATACAGAATCCTTGTTTTCTATGACAGGACATGTTGGTTGATCCACTGCTCCTGGTGAAGAAGTCTTTGCAGAAGGGCATTATGCAGCTTCAGGACAAATTAGACAACTCTCAGAGAGCAACAGAACGTATAGAAATACTCCATGGCCTGCTGCACAACAAATATCCTGGTGAGAATATTTTTGATGACTACTGTGTTTGGTTTTTACATTTGATCATAATTAATTTCTCCTCAGCAGTGTCTGAGCCCTTCATACAATCACTGGAGAAGAGAATTGTCAATCATCTTTCAAGGCAAGAAAAAATGGAGAAAAAAGAGAATTGGGTAATTGCTCAGGCTTGGTCAGATCAGTTTGTTGCTGAAGGTGGCTCATTCAGGTAAATGCAAGTTAATTAAAAATAAAGTTCACTTAAAAAGGAGTGGCATATGACAACTCTGACATGTAATAATTAATGTTTAGTAATGTATTAATGCTATTTTATGATGCAATTTTTGAAGGAGTAAACCTTAAACTCGTTCAGATAAATAAACATCAATTGAAAACAAAATTCATTTATAAAGGAGTTGCATAAGATAAAAGTGATTGAAAGTGATAGAAAGAAGCTTGAGGCCCACGATGGCTACCAGTTTTCACTAATTCTGATGTGACTGTCCTCAATATTTCCCCTTTGCAGACACGTGCTCTGGGTGCATCTGGAAGACACTGTAGCATCAACCCTTGCCCAGATCATGGCAGTCATTGATGGAGACAACAACTTGGATAACCTCATTGATGATCAGTTTCCCGAAAAGTCAAAATTGTGGCTGAAAATATTCCAAGGGGATCAGTGGGATCTGCTGAAAATCCCAGTTACTGAGTGAGTACAAGAGTACAAGAAGGCCTTTTACATTTACATTCATGCCATTTATCCGATGCTCTTATACAGATCGAGCTGCAAAATCCAGTCCCTTATCCGGTGTTTCTTCTTGACTTGAATTGATTTTTTTTGTCATTTGAGAAACGCATGCCTCTGAAAGCCTGTTGTAGGTCATTTTTGCATATTTTTTATTAAGCCCACATTTAAGAACAGATCCTAACAAGTAAATCACACTGAAAAGTGCACAAAAGCTTAAGCTTTTGACAAAAAAAAAATTCTTATAAGAACTTATCTAATGAAATTAGTCAACCTTTAGACTCATTATAATACACTGTACTTGTAATGAGTGGAGGCTATGCAGGATGCAGGGACGAGGCACGTTAAACACATACGTTTATTCACACAGAAGTATGATGAATGAAGCTAACATAACATCAAACACTGACAACAGACAAGAGAACCATAAGGGCTTATATACATACGTAAATGACAGGCAATTACAAACAGGTGTGACACATGGGGGGCGTGGCCACACGGACAAACACACATACACACAAACACAAACACAGGGAGACACTTGGGAGGAGGGGCCCTACCGTGAGAGTAATGGTCAACATTGCTGTGTAATACATATTCATTAGAATGAAAACTCAATTATTTTAATAGCTTTAAATTCAATTAATTATTTTCTAAATGATCTAAAAATGTTGAGTATTAAGGAATAATATGCAGTCAGTTGCATGTCTAGGTCTGGCTTTAGTAGTGACACCATAATATCGTAAGTGTAATGTGACAAAAATAGACAGATGCTTACAGACATTCAGTGAAACAGGTTTACCGGTAACAAGAGAGACCCAACACATAAACTGAAGACAAGCAAGGATCAAAACCAGTACAGAGTAACCAGTACAAAACAGGCGAGTCCACAGAGTAAACTGTGACAAGCGAAGATCAAAACTAGATAAGCAGAAAAAGTGCCACAGTATGCAGGGGCTAAACTGAGTATACGATATCTGAAATACAGGCAGGGATTAGTAAACAGAGAAACCATTTCAAGAAAAATATGCTCAGTATGTTGTAGATACATTGGCAATACCTCACAATGTGGAAGTGGTAATAACAGGCTTAAATACACAGGCAAACTAGGAATAGCTGAAACAAATCAGCATTCCAGAGATGCTGACCTCCACTGGTTTCCTGGTGTATTGTGGGAAGCTCAGTTCTGAGCAGCAGGACAGCAGGAGGGCAGCATGACACTAAGCTGTAATTGGCTAACTAACTCAGTGGCAGGTCCTTCTAGCCAATGAAAGCATTTGATATGTAGATAGTTACAGCAGGAATGTGTCAAGAATATAGTTAGTTAATGGTTGATCAACTTCTGGGGGAAAAAAAACAAAACAAGGAAAAATGTGAAGTACTTGTAATTATCACAGATAACTCCTTAATTTGATGTAGCTAACTGGCTAGCTAGGTTACTTAACATACAGTATGTAAACTATAGATTGTTAAAAGACATATTACACAAAATACTAAACGGATTCATATGACTATTTTGCAGCATGAAAAAAGTGAAACTATTTATACATTGTTCAAAAGGAAGAAATCAAAAACTGCTAGTGAGGGCTGTGAGCCAGCACATTAGGCTAGAGGCTGGAGTCCAGACAATGATAGGGTGTACAACCAGATCCTGCAGCCTGGGCTAAACTCCACTGTAAAGGCAACACCTTTTATAAAAGGCTACTGGTGCATGCAAACATCTAGTCCTTATTTCTCTGTGAGGTCACAAAACAAATTTAGACAGTAATCATATACAATAAAAATAAACCACCGCAAGACTGTCGATAACTGTAGGAAACGTTAAGTATCAAATAGGTATTAAAGTATTAAGTTTAAAAACTTTTAAAACTTTTAAAATGCCAAGTCTATTATTAGGTAATGGTTGCATCAACACAAACCTTAAATTTTAGATTAAACGTGCATCTAACAAGGGAAAAAAAATCTGCATCAATAAGTGCTAATCAGTAAATTCCTCATAGATCACTTTTTTTTAGTAAGCATTCATTTGTCCACCTTTGGTAATACTTCAGGCATTAAAGTTTCGATGAAACTTTATTTACTTAAATCTTATTATTGATCAAAAGTGTAGTAATCACTGTCAGTTAAAATTACTTGTGTTATTTGTCATTACTTAATGAAAAAAAAAATTGTGCTATAAGTTCAAGTTCAAGTACGGTTTATTTGTCACATACATAGTCATACACAGTATAACTTGCAGTGAAATGGTTTGAGAGTGATCTGTCCAAACTGAGGAGAAAAAAACAGAGGTGTATAGGGAAATATATATATATATATATATATATATATATATATATATATATATATATATATATATATATATATACACACAAAATATATTAACAATATATGTACAATATATGTATAATATGTTTATATACACAATGTTCAATGTATATATGGATATGTATAAGTGTATGTACACAATGTACAGTGTAACAATGTAACACAAAGGGTCGCTTAAAGTGTGTGTCCCCCTCAGTTCACACAGTCAAACATGTCTGGACACACCACTTATAGCAGAGACTTTAAATATTTTCCTTGGTTTCTTTTTCCTTTCTTTAGCTCTCAAGGCAAGGTGTCTGTCCTGTCTACCAGTGGACATAAATCAAGGACGTGCCTTTTCCCTTTTAGCTGGCTGCTAAAAGACATATTTGAGCAGATGTGGTTAAACATGATGAACGTGGAAGGTACGATCTCAAAAAAACACCTGATTATTATTTAATAGATCGCTTCTCAGTGGCATTAGTTAGTCTGTGTGTGTGTGTGTGTGTGTGTGTGTGTGTGTGTGTGTGTGTGCGCGTGTCTGTCTTTGAATTTTTTATATACACTTTTCAATTAGGTCTAGCCCGTGCGCCAAACAAGGAGTACATAGAGAAATTTGAAGAACTTATACCCCTGCCTTGGATTAAAAACATCAAAAAAGACCAAGACCTATTTGCGATGTTTTCTGAAGATCTTGTGAACATCTCAATGCCAGCATACCCATCTGAGCTTAATAAGGTGAAAGATCATTAAAGCCTGGTTCCTTAAAAAAGAGTAGTGTTTGGAACATGTGTTTAGAGCTAGATATTACTGTATTAGTAAATATTTGAAACTGGTTGGAGATTGTGATTTTGGAGTAGCTGTTCAACAAATTTACACCATTTATAAAATATTGATTATTGTCTTCTAATATGATGGCACCTTTTTACTTACAGACATATAAACATATATAACAACCTGAATATTCAAACTTATTATTACTGAATCCATAGTTATTCATTGAATGTAACCTGTTGCCATACAGTAGCAGAAATGTAGAAGCCTGTAAATGAACATTTGTGTGTGACAGTCTTTTTCAGACACACTCCTCAGACTCACCCCACGTTTCTATCACGATTTAACTGGAAATGACCCTGAGAATGTCTCTCTACCATGGCTGTATGTTGCTAATGAATATCTGCATAACAACCATCAGCTTTTCTACAATTTCTACCTCCAAAATAAAGACTTGCTAACTGCAGGGGAAGCAACTGAGGTGAGTTTAATTTATAACAAGGTTTTCATTTATTTACTACTAAATTATGTGTCTAAAGAATAATCAATATATTTTATATGTTGATATTTCAGTGGAAAATAAAGATGAATGTTGCTTCCTGCTAGGAAACCTTAATCCTGATTCTACCTGCAAAACCTCCAACTTTTTTTCTTTTCATTTTTCAAGGCACTCCGACAGACACTACAATGCCTTCAACCAAAAGAAAATCTATTGAAAGACTTTGCTAGTTGCCAAGACTGGCTGACAAGAGTGAAGTCATTGTCTATGACTGTTGACCTGATCCTTTCTGAGGATTCTTTGGTGACAAGACATGGTGAAAATACTGCAGAACTAATTGCAGATATCAGGTAGGCCCTGTGTCACAGCTGCTCATATTATTTCAACACATTACTTCAAACTGCATTAGGCTATTTAGATATCTTATACTTGTGAAAATGTATAACACTGCCAGAACACATAACATGCTTGCTGCAAGTAAAAACAACTGAGGGTAACTGAAAATGATATTTCCAGACTCTTCTGGAGAAGCACTTGGATTATCTACCTTCTCATGGATCATCTCCTACAGAATGAGTCAGAAATGGAAAAAAAACTACTCACCATTCTTGTTAGATACCTAATATTTGCTTGGAAGGTATTACACACTTATTTATTCTGGAAAGGTTTTATAGATCTTTAGTTTTACCTGGGAGTAATTGGCGATGTTTCATCTGTATAGAAACTGAACACAGAGGAAGGAAAACAGATGGAATACGTGATTGAACAGGTCACAGGAACACTAAAGAAATGCAACAATAATGCATGTAATGTGTTCAGGTGAGTCAGTTGTTTGAATTAATGGGTGAGTCTGCAAAAGTTATTGTTTCTGATGTTAATAATGAGACTCAGGGTTAAAGATGTTATAATTCATAACGGATTGTAAAACTGGAATAGTTATTTACATTAATTTAAAAGAAAGGAAGGTGTGGATTGCTGTTAATGTTTAATAAATCTTGTCAAATCTGATAACTAAGACATTTAAATAAATATCCATGTAAAAGCATATGTGAGTCCAAGAAATTCTCATAGGCAACATCATCAACGCAACATCAGGGGCTGGAGTAACATGCTCAGAGGACAGTACCATTTACTGCTTTCTATTCAGCCCCTTTGTCACCGAGGCCTGTGATTGGGTGTTGTCACTTTTATTGATAGAGGAGAGCTCTGAACGCATCCTCCCTGAGAGTGCAGTGGGTTTACATCTGCGTTGTGTATCAATCTTTTATTTGTGACCCAAGTGATGACGCCAACACAGCTTGACTTGAAGGGGCATTTATCTCATCCACCTTCCTCTCCTGCCCTTTCCTGCATAAAGAGCACACACAGCAAAAACAGGCTTTAGCAGGCTTGTCTCTCTCTCTGCTGCATCTCCTCCCAACAGGGCGTTTCTCAAAGAGCATACATTTATCAATTATCAATAATAAAAATTTTTTTGAAATGACAATTTAAAAAAAATCAGGTGATATGAATTACACGCTTCCCACTTACTGAACAATATACATTTCATATACATTTTTAAGAGAGTAATTTAACATACCTGCATAAAAAGCACACACAGCAAAAACAGGCTTTAGCAGACTTATCTCTCGAGTTGCACTACTAACTACTAAAGTAATAAAACTAAACTCTAATAATGAACATTGGAATACATTACAAGTCAAAATATTCTGGCAATGACTAGCATCCATCTCACTTCATAATTAACATTCAGATTAGCATTACCCTTTATCGCAACTCGCACCCAACAATGAACAGAAAAAAGTTCCTAAGCATATAAAACAGCATTCCAGCCACACAGACACAACCAATACGTTACTGAATGAACCTGGCCCATGTTGAAAATGAGAACAAGATAGATATTTGGAGCAAAAATTGTGGAGCTGCACCAGCACACACCTTCTCCCAACAGGGCATTTCTCAGGGAGGACTATTAACTTGCCTTCACTCTCCTCACACAACGGTTGCCAAAACTCCGCCCACGTCCAACCCACAACAATCCTGCCCTGTCCTCACTGGGTTGCTCCCACACAAAAAAACAAAAAAAACAAAAAAACACTCCTACTCATCTCAAAACAAAACCTAAAGGCTATAACAGAGTGTAATAACATTACACTGCTAAAAGAGCACAGCCATTTTGCTCTCTCAGGCTTCCAGCCACAGATGCTTGTGGTATCATCGGGGATCAAACTTACAATCTCTCCATGATAGGGTGAAAGCTTTTCTGCTGTTCTATACCATGCACAGTATCTTGGTAAGGGTATATTTATATTTTTGATAAGCCTATAATAAATATCAGTGAGAAAGGTAACTGATTAATTAAAAAACTGACATAAGCTGAGTCTATAGCTCTCCAATATAAAGCTGTTGTTGTTATTAATGCACTGTCAAATCACAGTGAATGTGAAATACAGTGAATGCAATTATTTTTTCACGTTTTGTCAGGGTCCTGTGTGGGTACTGTCGTAAGGAATTCACAGAGGATGACACAGCTGAACTGCAGTGTGGACATATGTTCCATATGTCTTGTTTAAAGGACCACAGTGACACACAATGCATAAAATGCAAGAAGGAGATAAACCAAGATTACAAACCATGCGGACCTGTTGATATGTAAATGTTTTGAATTCTGTATAAAAATTATGCTGTTCAATTTCACAAGTGCAGTGATGTTTAGCCAAATGCATAACTACATCTTTCCTTTTTTATTTTCCTTAAGTACACACCAAAGAATTTTTTCTTTCTTTTCTCAGACAAACATTCCTTAAAGTGAACAGATTTAGAAGAAAATGCAACTCTTTTTTTGTGGAATTTATGTGGAACTTTGTCAGCAGCAAAGAACAACTAACTGACAAAGTAGTGAACAAACTCATGGACTATGTGAGATGTAGTCCATCTACTGAAGGTAATTAATGTAGAGCATTATGTGAGATGTAGTCCATCTCCTGAAGGCAATTAATGTAGAGCATTATGTGAGATGTAGTCCATCTACTGAAGGTAATTAATGTAGAGCATTATGTGAAATGTAGTCCATCTCCTGAAGGCAATTAATGTAGAGCATTATGTGAGATGTAGTCCATCTACTGAAGGTAATTAATGTAGAGCATTATGTGAAATGTAGTCCATCTCCTGAAGGCAATTAATGTAGAGCATTATGTGAGATGTAGTCCATCTACTGAAGGTAATTAATGTAGAGCATTATGTGAGATGTAGTCCATCTCCTGAAGGCAATTAATGTAGAGCATTATGTGAGATGTAGTACATCTACTGAAGGTCATTAATGTAGAGCATTATGTGAGATGTAGTCCATCTCCTGAAGGCAATTAATGTAGAGCATGATTTGATATGTAGTCCATTTTCTGAAGGTAATTAATGTAGAGCGTTATGTGACAGCTCAAATAATAAATATTATTAATGCACATTTAATATACTTTCTACCAGTCCTTCAGTGGGTGCCATGGGTGAACTGAGAACTTTGTTCATATGATTTCTGTATAATTATTGTGTGATACCAATATAACACAAATCTGTGCATGTTATATACCAATTAGTGACGCAACATAACTGCCTTGTGTCTGTATAAAATATACATATAAAAATACAATATAAAAATATTAAAATCCTATATTTCTAGTAAAAAATACACACCAAAACACATAACTGTTTGTTCACTGCTGATTATCTATATCTACAGAACCTGAGCAGTCCTCTCTGCAGAAGTATATGAATCCTGACCCTGTTGTCCAGTCCCTGGTGCTCAAGATTCTACTGAGATGCGGGTACTGGACTCATTTCCATGTTTATCTGCTTATGATCACTCAGGAGACATAGCAAGCAAAATGTATAACATGTATGTGGCTTGTCATATGTAATATAATCTATTTTCACCAACGTATGAAATGTTTTACATGTTTAAATTGTAATGGTCCAGCTTGGGGTTGGGCGCGCAGCTAAGCTAGCCACCAGAGGGAGCCATGGGGTCACTTCACAGTAGCAGCACCTTTTCACCTAGCTACTTAAGAGTAGCACACATGCTCTCATGTGCTAAGTCCTTGTTCATTGTTCTGAATAGACTAGGCTGGTATTTCAGGTAGGGACCTCAAGGGCTGTCTCTTGGGTCTCCTTTCTCTCTACCCCTTGAGCTTCTCTACAGTTTTGAGTTTTGCTTTTCCACCCATTTGTCTCTTCCTGCATTTCTTTAGCCTTCCACATCCTTGGTTGAGAAAGAGTGGTGGTTCAAACCTAAGATTTGTGGCCCAATCCTAAGGGTGGTGGTTCAACCCCTGCCTTGAACTCCCCAAACCAGGACCCGCTTGTATTAGCTCCCCTTTGGGTCTGGTGTTTCGCATTTGTTTCTTTGATTTAGTTTTTCGCACTCTCTAACTGCACTGCACTTGCGTTCTCAGTCCTACTTTAGCCTGCTGGTGCCTCATACAAGTTCACACTGGTCTCTTATATACAGGGGCCTATATTTGAATCCAGCTTGGGGTGACTCACCCTGTTGTACAAATGCATATGAAATGTATTACTTCTTATGTGTATTTGACCACAGACCTGAAATTGGGGCTCTATCATATGGCTTTATAGTGACATAGTCACATATTATAGTCACATATGTTTCATTTCTTGAATATCCTTCAAAATATAGCTGGGAGGAGGCTAGGTGATACTATTGTATATTGCATAGTCCCATAGACTCCCAAATAAAAATATAGGAAAAATTATACATACTCCACTTATTTTGTCAAAACTTTTACATTTGCAGCTGTGCATGATTATTATAGAAATATTCTCAGCATCATATAGGACTGATAATGGCAATGTAGGTGATGTGAATGCAGAGTGGGACTTTGTTTTTGGTATTCTGTCAATTCAGAACATTGGAAATTTATGGCATATGCTCAGTGGACACATTAAGTACAGCTTGCTAGTACTGGTTTGGACCCCCTTTTCCCTCCAGAACTGCCCTAATTCTTTGTGGAATAAATTCACCAAGGTGCTGGAAACATTCCTCAGAGATTTTGGTCAATGTTGAAATGATAGCATCATGCAGTTGCTGCATATTTATTGGCTGTCTATCCATAATGCAAATCACCCATTCCACCACATCCAAAGGTGTGACGCTGGTAGCACAAAGGTAGTGAGAAGGCAAAGGAGTCTTTATTCTCCATTATTCAACATACGTCAGGAAGCTGCAATGCAGCGATAAAGAAAACAGAAGTGACTTAAATATATAGAGTTAGAACTATGATGAAGAGCAGCACGTCGTTCAAAGGTCCACTAATGTGCTGTGCCAACTTCAGGAACCTGTGGGCTTAAATAAAGACAGACAGGGGAAACAAGGAACAGGTGAGTATGAGCAGTAAATGGGTGATTGGGACCGGGGCAGGTGCTGTGCATGGTTCTGTGCAGCAGTGGGTGTGTCCCTCATGCAGAATGACTGACCTACCATGACAAAAAGATGCTATATTTGATTGCGATCTGGTGACTATGGAGACAATTTGAGTACAGAAACTCAGAAATTGGCATGTTCAAGAAACCAGTTTATGACATGACATGTTATCCTGCTAGAAGTAGCCATCAGAAGATAAGTACACTATGGTCATAAAGGGATAGACATGGTCAGCAACAATACTCAGGTAGGCTGTGGTGTTTAAACAATGCTCAATTCATAACCCCCAAGTTAAAACCCTCCAGTTTTAAGATCATTTTTTAACGAATTGTACTTTTTCACTTTAACACTAGTTATCTGGAATTGTACACATAGCACAGTGATCATTCAGGATTGAAACTGAAGTAGGCACTTTGGCTAGGACATTCATTCACATCCAGGCTTATTTTTCCACAATTTAGGTTCCATTTGAGCTCACCTAATACAGAAGAAAATGTCAAAAAATCAAAAAGCGCCTTTTATTTGGGGGATTTATAATGTGTATTTGGATGCTGGAAAATTCATTTTCAGTCATGCTCTACATTTCCTGAGTCACCAGGGTGTTGTCAGATAAAGTGAACAATATTGAGCATATACATGAAATTACTCAGGAGCTACACAGCATTTTCCACTAGGTGACCTAGACATCTCCAGAGTGCCCAAAAACCTCTCCAAATGCACACAAAGTCATCAGTCACTATAGACTGAGTGTGCAAGATTTATTTTACTAAAACATCACAACAATGTTCAACATCTTACTAAAAGACAATATTAGCTTCATTGCTATTAGGCTAAAAGGTTATGCTAGAGAAAATACTGTAATACTGTAAATAAAGAGCATGCTTTCTCATTTATACTAACAATTTGTAGCAGGATTACAAATTTCTTCAGCATTGAACGGAAACATTCAGTGATTTGCGATACATTGTAGTCCATGATAGAAGCCATCCCTCAGCTTTCAGCTCATAACTGCATCCAAACATAAACTTAAAAACCATATAAACTTCAGCTAAAATAAGCTTCTTACTTTCCATGATGCCCAGAGGTATTTCAGATCCAATCATTCACTAAAAACAATATCCAAGACTGCATCAGTTTCGCCAAAGTGTCACACGCATGCACTACAGTTTTTCTGATTAGAACACACAAGCAATGTTTTACTGTGCATGTAGCTCTAGCTCGCACAGTGGGTGACCAAGTGAGGTGTCTATGTTTTCGTCTAAGCATCCTCAATTTGTAGAGACGTCTGCCACTCACAATTGTGCCTGGAAAACACTTGTGAAATAATTTGATAGCTCCCCACAACACCTTGGTACTCCTAAGTGTGAATAAGCATCTCTCAAAGAAAATAGCTCTTTATGGCCCAACAACAACCACAGAATCTCAAAGAGGAGGGTGTTAGCTGTCTATTCAGGATCACTGCTATGTAAGTAATGTGCATTTAGTGGTAATTAAAGGCTTTCATATTTTGTGTTAAGTTACGAAGGAAAGGAAGGCTTGTTTTTGTACAAAGATGTGAGCTCTTTTGCATACCTTGGTTTTAACAAGTGATTGAGTTACTGTTGCCTTTCTATCAGCTCAAACCAGTCTGACCATTCTCCTCTGGCATCAACAAGGCATTTTTGCCTAGAGAACTGCCATTCACTGGATATTTTCTATTTTTCAGACCATTCTCTGTAAACCCTAGATAAGGCTGTGCATGAAAAACCCAGTAGATCAGTAGATACTCAGACCAGCACCAACAACCATGCCTTGTTCAGTCATTTATCACTAGTATGACTGAAATTTCTTAGTTCTGAAGACATCATCCCTATTTCTTGCCAACCATCAGAGGGCCATCCACCAACTTTTATTATGAAAATGCCTGACAGAGAACCATTAAGACTGCAGCTGTGTTGTGCATTATGTTACCTGGGTGATATACTGTAGTCACAATAAATTCCAGTAGATCAGCAGTTTCTGAAATATTCAGACCAGCCCCTCATTGTTAAGCACCAATAACCATGCCACGTTCAAAGTAATTTAATCACATTTCTTCTCCACTGTGACGGTCAATTTGAACTTCAGCAGATTGTCTTTTCCATGTCTAAATGCATTGAGTTGTGCTGCCTTGTGATTGCTTCATTAAATACTTGCGTCAACAAGCAGTTGAACAGGTGTACCTAATAGAGTATCCAGTGACTGTAATACTCTTAAATTTCACTCAGCTTTAAACCCATGTTTTGCATTACACCTTTAATGTTGTTCAACACTATAGTTTTTGTGGTGCAGTATAGTTGAGCATGACTTTATTTTGAAAAGATATCATGTTTACATTAGGTAGGAATTGTATTGCAATTTTTTGCAGGGTCTCTTTTGTTACTTTTTAATAACCAGGCCATCCTTGTGTGAATGTCTGGTGAATAGCAAGCACTTAGCCTGCTTTAACACAGAACAAGGACTGGGCTCCTACTTGAGACTTTTGTCCTCCATTATTCGCAAGCACCTCTCTGTTGTTGGACAGAATGGACGAAACGGCACCCCAGCTGCAGAGGTTCATTGAAGAGGCTGTGAAGTCTAATCAGAGAAACACAGATGAGCTCTACTTCATGGTGGTGCGCAGCATCGAGGTCTGATAGCAGTTTGGCTCTTCATTCATACTCATCCTAATACACCGATATTACAAAAAATATTAATCATAATTTAGAGTGAAAAAAGTTCTCTATATAATATTTTATAGGATCACATTCATTCTTCAAGTCAAGGGTGTCTCATCAAGAGGGCAATTGTATGTCTTGACAATGCCGTGTTCATAACGTCTGATCAAACAACGATTTCTGAGGACCTACACACAATTGCAACATTACGATTTGCCATCTCTGTGGCCTCTGACATCATCAGAAGTGTACTATCTAAAGGTTAAAGTTTTATTTAAATTTGATTTCTATGGAACTTTTTGTTAGTTGTCAAATACCTGTTTTGTGTGTGTGTGTGTGTGTGTGTGTGTGTGTGTGTGTGTGTGTGTGTGTGAGTGTGAGAGAGAGAGATTTTGCTTGCTTGCTGGGCCTGGGGGTGTAAACTACTAAAAATATATTAATTGGGTAAAACAATTCATGTTCTAGAGTGTGCTGCTGATTCTGAGGAGAGGGAACAGCTTCTGAAAAGTCTGAAACAGCTCATTTCAAACACAAAGAATCCATTAATACAGATATTCCTGTTATGGAATTTATACATAGTACATGGAGTCAGCATAATCCATGATCTTGGACAGAGTCATACATTTCAGTGGACAATACCACATGGAATCTTCCAAGAACAGGTAAAATTACTAATTCAATAAAAAATCTATTTACATAATCAAACAATTGGGAATTTGACAGTTACTTTCAAAAAGTAAAAAACAAAACAAAACAAGACCTGTACATTACAGTTGTACAGTTTGTACAAACAGTCCCCCATTCAGGGTCTGAGAGGAAAGGCACCATTGTCAGAACTAAATTTATTATTGTCTCAAAGGTACATTCACAGATATATTAAACAACACAGTAAGAAGAACATGGCAAAATAATGCAATGTCTGCAAAATAAAGTAGCAAAAGATGTATAACAAGATGAACATACATCTTGAAAATACAAGGTGTATATTCATTTTGCAATAATAAACTATAAGCAAATATATTTAAAGTTTTGGGTTTTTTTTGTATTTTTTGATGCATAACTGATGCACAACTATGTTTAGTAGTTAAAACCTGAGTCATCACACATCACATAGCTGAGGATGTTTTTGACTGAACTTTATTTGAACATATTTGGCTTGAACCCACCCACTAGGACATGCATACTGGGCCAGTGGATCAGTTCCTTATGTATGGAGACGTGTATGAGAGGATCACCATTGACTCAGTCAAAGCATTGGAAGAGCCAACATATGAAATTGCAGAGGTAATATATGCTTATTGTTGTTATTGTTCATTGATATATAGTTTGTATTAGCTGGTTTTAATAGTTTAAAGTAATATTCCAATGCTAAATCTCATTTCCTGCACTTTAGAGACATTTATTATTATTATTATGTAAATCTGATCTGAATTTGAGAAGATCCTATTTACAGTATCTGAAAGTGTAACACTGTTCCTACTTATATAAACATGTCATTGTCAAAACATATTTGTCTGAATTGTACCATACCCATAAAAACTGGCACTGATGGATGCTAGACACTCAGAGAGTTATGGAGAATATGCTGTTTCAGTAATGAAGAGTGACTTGAGAGTGGATGCAAGCATTGAGAAGAGTGATCCTTATTTTGGGCAAATTCATACAAAGAGTCAGAAGTATGTTCCAGAGTCGAGTAACCAGAAAATCCACAGACAGACATGCAACTGGAATACATAAGATGGCTAAGGAACAGAGCACAGGAATCCAGAGAGAGAACTAGACTTAACAGAGAGCACAGAAATAGGATAGGTACACTGAATAACAAACAGGGTACACAGTGACCAGCAACATAACTTGGGAAATGCAGGGCTAAGGATGACTAGAAACAGGTGAAACGAATAAAAGACTAGGAACTGAAACAAGGAGGCCAAGCTAACAGACCAAGGAGCAAAGCAAGGAGCAAAACCAAGACAGAGAGCATGTGGAATCCATAGCCAAGGGAGCTATGCAGGAAAGGGGGAAACTGTGATAGTTATATTGCTTTTATGTTGCTACACGAGGAGTATATTAGAGGGCCTATCAGGTAGCTAATATTAGCAGAATCAGTCATTCTAAAATAAATCATTTGAGAAATGAATATTATAAAAACATTGCACACAAGGTTTCCAGAGAAAAAGGATGCTTCAGAGAGGGAATGATCATCAGCTGGTGCAAACAACGTGCTTCTGAATTTGTAGTAGGAGCCAGTTTATATTAGAACAAGTTGAAGTCGAAGTTGACTTCATAACATTCATTCACATGGTTCGTAAATTCTTAGATGAGTGTAGATGAGTTTTTTTTCTTTGAGTTTCCAAATGTCATTGCTACTATAGCAACAACTGGCCATGCAAACAGATATGTCATTAGAAACTAGTTCCTCCTCATAACTGGTTCCTTTTCCTAGATATACTCATTACTTGGAGCTTGCTCCTAGCTAATTTTATATGTATTAGATAAAATTACTTGTTTTTGGTGTGAACAGCAAGGTAAATTAAAACCATGACTATCTAGATGCCTTGTCAAGTAACACCTCTGTGGTGGACAAGATAATGCTAGCTAGAAGGCATGAGCTATAGAGTGAGATCTCTAAACAACAACGCAGAAGCTAACAAGCTAGCTACTTTTATGTTTATAAACTATAAATTATGTGGAAATGTACTTTTCCAGGGCATTGTCAAAGATGCATTTCATATTGTAGAGACTATTTAAAGTCCCCTATTTGAATGGAGGACATAGGAAGCAAAATAAAATGAATCCTGTAAATAAGCTAACTAGGTCATCATACTATTAGTTTGTTTGCTAACTTAGCTATTCTAGCCAGTTTCTTGGAGCTTGCTAGTAGCTAACCTTAGTGTAACGTGTTTGGCCCGAGTGCCGAAGGCTGAGGGGCAGGACGCACAGACTCCAGTGACGTGGACGAACATTTATTGTTACATAAAGACAGCGGCACTCACATATAACACAAGAAATAAACAAACACGAAACCGTTAACATTAAACAACAACAATGATAAACACGAATACATGTAACAATGACAATTGGAACAAGAATACAGCGACACCGCTAACATTTAACATCAACAATGACCAACGACACTACACACACTGATGCAGGTGTGTGCAGGTGTGTGTAGGCATGGTTACAAACGAAGATCCTCCCACTGCACGTAGCGGGCCAAACCACGTGACTTGTGAGAGGCAAGCGTTCTGTGACACTTAGAGCTGTAGCTAAATAAGCTAGGTCATCATACTAATTACTTGGAACTTGCTAGTAGCAAATGTTACCTATATTAGCTACTTGCATTTGATCTCGACAACAGCACAGTACATTAAAATCATGGAGCATTCAGGCATCCAGACGTATAAGTTTGAGCCTGCATTGGGGGATATTTCTGTTCCCAACAAAACAGATTTTAATTGACTAGCTAAATGTCTTGTCAAATGACAATGGTTTCCACTTCAGCGGTGGACAAGGTAGCATGAACTTGAAGGAGTGGGTTAGCTAGCTAGCTATAGAGTGGATATCTGTAAAGAAAAGAGCTATATAGTTTTGTTGATGAACTATAAATTAAAAAATACACAACACAAAATAATTTGTTGTTAGCTAGCTAACTCACAAATAGTTGTTAACTAGCTAGCTCACTATGAAAATTTCAACCTAAGATGATCTGGCTTCAACCAATAAAATGTAGATAAAATCACATAGCTATTTAGATGTTGCGGTTGGGGTTGTGATGCCAGTAAAGTTGGAACTGCTCCTTCAATGTCAGTGCTTTACATTTATATGTCAGTTATTTCTAACCAAGTAATTTGATTAGATAAAATACATTCCATGAGTGCTGATATAGAGTATAACAGCTTTGCAACATATCTTGCAAAACTGCAAAAAAAACCAGCATCAAATAAAATTATGCAATGGTCATAAAGAGAGGATGGAACAGAGGAAAGAAGCTCACTAAAAGGTTACTGGGAACCATCCATGGAGAAGAGTCACAGTATCTGATCTGTCTGATCACACTGTCTGATTAAGCTTTTAACTCACTGGACTCACACATGAGACCAAAGTGACTATCAGCAGACTCTTATTTCACTGGTTGCACAATAAATGGAAACACAGATACATGTAACTACATGACAGAAAATTGCAGTCCTGCGGTAACTTACACAAGTAGAAAATGTTTGTATTGCTTAGCATCAGTCCAGTCTCAGTCTGTTTGCTGGAACTATTTGTATTGGTGGAGCTAAATACATTATTAATCTATCTATATCTATCTATCTATTGTCATATTAGTGTTAACTAATAAATTGCACTTGAAGGACTGTTAAAACCAATATCACACTACATGTTGTGCTTTGTATACTGAATATCAGCACAGCTGTGATTGTCTTCAGCCAAAATTCAGTATAACAGCACTCCCTCTTATGTGATTATTGCTTAATTGAAGGAGGTGACAACAGAGTTTGAGGTTCACAGTATGTCAGTTCCATGTACCAAACTCTCATTATTCAACTATGCCAAGGTAATAGTTGTACAGTTTTCCATTCTATGGCACCTTATGCAATATATGAGATCTTTCATGAACATATGGTACATCATGGATATTAGGCTCCGATCATTAAGAATGTTGCTAGTAGATGCCATTTGGAGCAAAAAAGTCTAACTGATTTAAAACCACTGATTTGTATGTTGCTTCACACCACCATCCATTATATATCCTAAGGTGATCATTAATAGATTACAGTACATTAAAATGTGAGGTGCAATATTGTTATGCCTTTGTTAAATGACATCGACTTTATCTTTCATTTTCTACAGGAGTTTGATGGGAGGTCTCCACATTTCCCTGTGTGTATGGCATTAGCTGCAGTGAGACAGGGCACACACAACAGATCCACACAAGAAAATGAAGGGTGTCTGGTGAGATTTTCATAGTTGTACTGACACACTCTTAGTAATCACTATCTGAAATGACTATATAATAGATCATTTATTATGAGTATGAAGTTTAATTGCCTGATATTTTACAAACACAAGATGTGACTTTAACAAGTACTGAGATGATTTACTATACATTGCATTTAACAAACATATGCATGTTTTACAAATACCAGAAGAAATGGAAAGAAATCAAGGATGTTTGTAAATAAATCACATTTTGAAATAAAATCTAAATTTGTAAAAATACAAAATTTAAACAATCATACACCTTTATAAATCATGTGACTTTTGGCATGATTTTTTTCCACTGTTTTAGAATTTGTGGGTCAAAGATTCTTGGAAAACAATGTTTTTGTAAGAGCTTATTTGTCTGTCAAAATCACTTAAAGTTATCCTTGTTAAAGGTTGTTCAACAAGCTACTGAATAGTTGGATGTACTTATATTTTTTCCACAAAATGTACATTTTTGCTAAATACAGTGCATTCATAGTTTTCAGACCCTTTTAAGTTTTCCACATATTGGTATGTTTCAGACACATCTTAAAATTGATTCAACTCTTTTTTTATCAATCCACAGACAATACTCCACAAAGACAAAGCAAAAACTGTTTTTTGTAATATTTTGTACATGTAAAAAAACTAAAAGACAGCATTAACATAAGTATTCAGACCCATTAGACCGCTGGTGTATTTTACCATTATCAATAGTCCTTTTGAAACACTTTTACAAATTTATTGGAGTCCATCCTAAAAAATTGAATCAACATAACTGAGAAAGACACAGTTTGACTCATAGTTGATGGTGTTGCAGTGAAACTCAAGCTATGAGGTTGGGAAAATTGTCTGTAGACCTGCAAGAAAGGATATTTCCAAAGCACAGTTCTGGGGCAAGATACAAGAAAAATTCTGCAGCATTGAAAATGCCATGGTAGAACATGGTAGCCATCATTCTCCTTCAAACGTTTGGAACTACCAACAGATCTGGCAATATTCTGCTGAAATGATTGAATTTGGCCAAAATTCCCAGTGTCACGTAAACCAGGCACTGAGAATCACCATATTAATACCATTCCTACAGTCAAACAGAGTGGTGGCAGTATCATAAATGATGGATGCAGAACAATATTTTCCTGGGTGAAAAGCATTTCAACAAGACAACAACCCAAACCATACCTTCAAGAAAACCCATAAAAGTCCTGGAATTGCCTGCCAGACCTGAACCTAACAGAGCATTTCTGAAGAGACCTGAAAACAGATGTACTCTGACACACCCCATTCAATCTGGCTGAGTTTAAAGAAATAGGAGAAACTTCCATCAGAAAGGTATAACAAGCTTGAAAAATAATTTTCATAAAGACTTGAGCCTGTCATTGCTGTCAAAAGGTGCTTTAACCGAGTACTAACTGAAGAGTCTGAATACATGTGACATTGTGCAATTAGAGGCAGGATGCAGACGCTGAAAGAAGCAATGTTTATTAAGGCCAAATCCACAATTATTGTCATAGGATCAGCCAAGGTTTGAAAAGCCAGAGAAGTAAAAACACAGAAAAAGATGACTAGAAAAATAAAAACAAATAAAAATAAGGTGAAACTGTAACATAGTCCAGATTGCATTTAACATCAACCAACCACCAATACCAAAACAGGAAAAACACAAGACTTAAATACACAATAAACTAATGGGAGCCACCTGGGGCTGACAAAGCAGAGATAGGTGGGAGGCACAGAAAGCACATACATAGACAAGAAACCAAAACAAAAGAACACATGGTAGCTTGGGGATTGCAACAATATGTAAATAGAATTTCAGTTTTCATTTTTATTACATTTTTAAAAAACATTCCAAAAGCCCATTTTTGCCTTATCTTTCTGGAGTATTGAGTGTAAATTGATGACAAAAACATGCCAAATATACAAAAAAAAACAAAACACAAAAAACATGAAAAACTCGAAAAGGTCTCAAAGCTCTGAATGAACTGTAAACAATGATAGTTTGTTTGTCACCTGAGTTTAGATTTACTTAATTTTAAACGTGTCAAAATCCATATGAATTATAAT
This sequence comes from Electrophorus electricus, assembly GCF_041902795.1. NCBI lineage: Eukaryota > Metazoa > Chordata > Actinopteri > Gymnotiformes > Gymnotidae > Electrophorus > Electrophorus electricus. The sequence goes on from NC_137497.1 coordinate 4,968,826, forward strand.
TGTTTCTTACTGGTAATTCATAGATATCTAACCTACTCTACATTTCTATTCATGCAACTCTGTAACTCTTTTTAGATTGCAAAGATGAAGTCAAGAACAGATGCCACCTGGGGAGAGCTTGTTAAAATCTGTGAAAAAATGCTTGATCATTTGGGGAAAGTAAACCCAATTCTGTCAAACACTGATGCTCTGTCTCAGATTGTTCTACACACTGCACTGGTAGCACAGCTGTCTACAGCATCGGAGATGGAGCTACTCAGGACATTGTGCTTCAGTCCTGGAAAATGCAAGGTACACTCTCTTTAGACAGCTGATCTCATCAGTGATCTCAATGGCTTGATGGCTTATCAAAGTTATTTTGAAATAATTTTCCTTCTTTATGAATTCACTGACATTGTAAGGCACCATGAAAAACCAGAGTCACTTAGTGAAGAAAATGTTTCAGAAAATAATTTGCTACTAAGTAAATGTATATAACTAGGAGATCCAAATTCATTTTAGGTGCTTTTTAGGAAATGGCTAATGCATTTACAGAGGTCAGTGTAAGACTGCATCTATTTCCCACCATAAATTGAACGTTTGCTATGCTGAGCAAGTTTCCTTGGCATCACAATTTTAAGTAGTGTACTAACACCACCACATTCTTTTTTGGTACCAGGATATCTTTGTTCCAACAATGCCGAGTTCAGTAAACATAATAAAAGTCTGGACAAAGCAAATGATAGAAACGGGCATGATCTTAAAAATATGGAGTAAGTATTCAGTGTGCATGTCTAATTTCTTATTAAACTTTACAAAAAGGCTTTTGTGTGTGTTTACAAAACTATTCAAACTAAGCCTTAAGTCTCTTATGTCACCGTCAGAGTTGTTGGGGGTCAGTAAGAATTTAACTGACCTTGTTCACACAATTGTGACAGGATGTGAGTCAGTGTGAGCAGAGTACTTGTTGGGTTGCTGCTGGCTGGGCAGTTAGAGTTTCCTACAGGTTCCCTCAACTACCTGGTCTAAACTGCTAACTTATTGCTCATTGTTACTGACATGAATTATTAGCTGAAATCTTACAGCAAAAATATTAACGAAATTCTTTCTCTCCAGTGTGCATGTGTGGTGAACCTGTTTTAATTGGTGAAGTAAGTTATCAGCATAATATTGATAAGCAAGTTTTCTTGGTTTATTTGAATGCTTTATATTAAATTGTATTCAGGTTACACTGCTACTAAGCTATTCTCTAACCAATATTTCAACACAGTGTGGGAGACCAGTGGAGAAAGCACAGTGTTCTAACTGTAAGAGAGAGATTGGTGGAAAGTCACACATACCAGTGAAAGATTTTACTCATTTTGTGTAAGTAATCTGCATGGCACTATGATACCATTACAACCACAGAGTACATTAGCCATTACACATGATCAACCCAGCTCTGAGAATATACTGTATGGTGTGTACAAAAAATATTATTTACATATTTAACAGTAGGGTCTTTAAAACAACATAGGCTGGTTCAGTAGAATGTTTGATGGGTATTTTACATCTTACTACAGTGACTACAATAGACAGAGACGTGTTCCACCTGTGCAAATAATCCATGTTGTGCAATTTCCTTATATAACATGTATATGAAATGGAAGAGTTTGAGGCTGTGGTTTTAAACAAGACATCTATACATGCCTAGATTTACCATACAGCCACTTACTGCTCAACCGCACAACATATGAAATGCTTGGAAATCTCATAAGTAAACAATTCTAGTTACTGGTCTGCCAGTCACTGGTCTGTCACTGGTTCCCAGTGCCCAGCTGTATTGATAGCTAATTTACTGCTTGGTGTGCCGAAATATTAGTCCATTTTGTACTTGTCATTGCTATTACCACTACTAGCAATAAAAATTAAACATGAAGTCCCTCGGCTCTCTTGTTTAGGTGTATGTCAGAATTGGGTGGGTTGTTACTCATCTAAATACTCTAATGTTAACCTTGAAAGTAAAGCAAACCAAAGCAGACCCTAAGTTCTTCACTGTAGCATTCGGGGGCAGTGTCCAATAAATTTTTGATACATTAAAATAAAATGTGTCTGATCTTTCCTGTTACATAGCAAATAAATACCCTGTGCAAATTTTTGTTTGTTTGTTTGCTTGTTTTTAACATTATGAAACATGCAGGATTAATATTACTTTACTTTTTAGCTTTAAGCTTACTGTAACAGTAATATTAATTAATCACTATTAATGCCATCACAAAGATCACACATTACAAATCAGCAAGTTAGAATAACGACAAATGTCATGACAATAACTAAGTAATCCACCCATGTAACTAGTCTAATGGACTGTTACCAATTCAGTGATTAGTGACAGACCACTGTGTGTACCATCAACCTAGCAAGACAAATATGCTTCTACTGAACTGAATACCCAGGAAATAATCACTAATTACTCGTTTGTCAAATTGTGTGTGATGTTCTTATGGTGAAATAAGAAATGGAGAGGGCAGTGGAAGAGGTCATAATCTTGGTGACCCTGCCATTCGGAAGGAACAGGACGGAGAGAGGAATCTCTACGGAGCAAATCTCTTCCTGGTCCGTGCAATGATACACTCAGCCATGCTCTGGGGCACAGTGGAACATGCTGAGGTATGTCAGCAGTGAGAGTTAAGAGTGTGTAGGTGTTCACTAATTGGTATATATAGTATATACAGCAGTTTAGTAATGATTAACATATGAGGATATCATTGAGTATTAGGTTTAGTAGTATTGCTAAGGTTTTGGTAAAGTTATTATTATTATTGTTATTGGTGTTAATATTATTATTAATATTGTTGTAGTCGTCGTTGTTGTTGTTATTAGTACAAATATTACCGAGTTTGATCATATGTGTGTTCTTGTCTAGGATGTTCAAAGTATCATTCAGACTCCACATGAGGATATCAGCAGGCATCTCTGTGACCATCTGCTAAAGGACATTGAAATGCTTGCCAGAGCCTTAGGAAAGAGTACCGAAGACGCTGAAATGACAGTACACTTGTTTTTGAAGTTCATCTTGGAGAGTAACTCTGGTAATACATTTTTATTTTAAGCTTTTAATTGCTTAGAAACATGTACTTCTATTAAACCTAATATGTAAATATACATACATACACATGTATGACAGAAAAACAGTAATTTCAATAATTTGATTATAATAGAAATTATGGATTCATGGAAATGCATTTTTGGTTATCAAACTAGTGATTTTATATGTGCCATTTTTTAAAAATGAGAACAAAACATCTCTGTGCTTTCCTTACAGAACCAAACAGCACAATTCACCTAACAGATACCGAGGAAAAAAGGAAGGACTGGGAGAATGCCGTTCACAAAAAACTTCAGACGTTCCTTCAGGTAACACCAAATCCTTCTTAAAATGGATTCCAGGTTAATGTCATGACTGAGTTTAGTTAAGGCTGATAATCATCTGTTACAGCAATAGATTAATAACTGCAAACATTTACCCTAAAAATTAACTATGATTTTTGTGGGCAAATGATTTTCCAGAAAATCTTCCAAAACGTTTTTATGGTGTGATTGATATTTTTGAAGGATTTTGAGGCGGAGTTCTCAAGCATGAAGAGTAACATTCTTAGAAAGGGTGGTGCGGAAGCTTTGGCACAGATAATGTACAGTAAAGAACCTCATCTGAAGGACATATCAACCACTGGAGTGTTTAATGTGCCACTAATGTGGAGGTTCGAGCACAGGATGACCATTCAGCGCCTCATTCACTTGATTGAGCAGAAGGATGAAAGGAAAAATGTTCCTGTTCTCTCTGAACTCCTAAAAAATGTATGATTTTACATAATTGTAAATCTAAAACTTTATATTTTTTATAACTTTTCTTTTGTCACAAAACACCTTATGGCAAACGGTATATTAAAGTCCTAATATATTTGTTAAAATATTATTTGTCTGTTTGAAGACTCAGGTTTGTATGGTGATCAAAAGACCCATCTTGCTGCAAATGAAAAGATACACTTCAAATACACAAAGCATATTTATCAAAAAGACAATACATTTTACAAATGCGGTGCAGATTCCTGAATACTATATAAATTCAGAAAACAAGCCAGCACAATGGGTCTTCTCAGCCACCGTAGGTCTGTGATAATGAAGAATGAATAAATGAATAATCATCATTAATGTTTCCTTTATTGACAGCACATCCATATCCAGTATATCAGATATCTGCCTCAAGTGCTGAGCTTTCAACAGAAATTGATTTGTCACTTTGAAAATTTGAATCCACATTGTTACACTGATGTACATATTTCCACATTTATGAAGGAGAATGTGGCAGGTGAGAACAAAATACTTTGAATAATATATATATTTTTTGTTATTATTCATTATAAAGAAGAAGTTCACCTTTTCTTATTGGATTTTTAAGAATTCATGCATTAGGCCTAACATCTTTAAGATCTTACATCAGGGGTATGTTAAGATGCCCTTCCAGTTTGTCAGGTTGATGTTGCTGCTGTTTGATGCCTGTTCTGAGCATTCATTGTATGTGTGCATTTTTGAGAGCAAAAATGTGGGGTAGTTATTGTAACTACTTTTAATAAAATATTTATTTTTATTTGTTTACCCCTCAGATGATGCAGCACAAAACTTCATTGAAAACACTGAAATTGTTCAGAAGATATGGTCACATTTATGCTCAATTAATTGTGAGTTTTAACATTGTTTTAACGAATTTATCTAAATGGTGCAACGTCCAGTTTTTCTTCTGTGGAGGTAGATGAAAAGATGGGGGAATTTGTTAGTGCATCACCAAATCTTTGTTGTAGACCCTCAGATCCCAAAGGAGCTGAAGCAGAAAGATGCAAATGACTTAAAGATCCTGGACTTCCTGCCAACAAAGCACTCTGTAGCTCGAGTGGTAACAGAGTTTCTCATAAAAATTCAGAATCACCTCATAATTCTTGCCAACCCAAAAGAAGACAGGTATATTAGAAGCCACACATTTTTAATGATGATACAGCCTTCTATAATTTTTTATTCATATGTGCATATTGATTATTGTGAGAATGAACATCTGTTTTCTTATTTTTATTTAAGGATCATCAATGCTAATGAAGTCAAGTCATCCCACGTAATTGCGTGTATTCCTGAGCAAGACTTCCTGACTGTAGCGATTTCAAATATCGACCATGTCATATATATGGATAAGAAAGAAAGCACCAACTACAATTTCAAAACTGTGGAGAGACAGCTAGTGGATCGGTTCTTCACGGAGAAACCTCTAATCAGACTCACAGTAAGTGTTTAAGGTCATTCAGCTAATCGAGATCTTTGTGTAGGTCATTGTGGTATGTCAGGGGAGTCTTAACTTTAAATACGTTTGATGAAACTTGATTTATTTCTGGTTAAATTCTAAAAAAATCTCAGATTCATTTAAAGTCTTATTGTTCCAGACAATCCCATTGTTTGAATACAATACTGGAACAACACTTCGTGCCTTCTTCATTACTGTGAAAGACAAGCTGGTATGTACATGCAAATGTTTATTTTATCAAAATGTAAATTTTACATTGCTTGCAATGTTATTTATTTTTGTGCTCAGCATGGATCACAATAAAATTCAGTTGATTTTGAATTCTGCCTTTTAATTGTGTCATCCATTCTTGTTTTTTTTAAAATAATTCAGCAAGATTATCTGACATCTGAATAGTGATTCTAAAAAATTATAATTATAAGTTTAGTAACAAAGTATTACCATTTATTGGTTATTGGTTACCTGACATTTAAAATATGAGTTGGTTATCACTCTAGAATATAAATATGGTTATCTACTTTTAGGATCATTTGGATTAATGAAAAATAGTGGTCATGAAAGACATCTTAAAAAGTTTTTTTCTTCCATCAGGAGCCTTTAAATACCAATGACAGGAACTGCATCATGAATGACTTCAGATTTTTGAATGAGATTTCTGCAGCCCTTTCTACTCTGAAGATTGCCATTGGATTTATGAAGCTATCGTTTCCTCAACCAGAACAGTACCTCATGGCATACTTGAAAAAAGATCTGAAACTGGAGGACAGAGTGCAAACTTTGAGCTTACCTGTATATTGACTTTGCTGATTTCTGAAAATGATTTATAGTTACATGTCTTAGATGTTCTCACAATTAAAAATAGTCTTTTTTTAAATCACATTTCAGGTACTGAGAACAAGCAGAGTAAAACATATTCAGTCTCTTTGGGAAGTTTTATCTTTGAGACAGGCCTCTTTACTCATTGAGATGAATCAGGTACTATTAATCATGTGGGTGTGATCTTTTTTATAGAAAAGAAAGACTGAGCCCATTTTTACTCTGGGAATTTTCCCTGTTAAGTAGCATTTCCAAGTTTTTTTTAGAAACTTCTAACTACTAAGGCTAAGACTACTAAGTATATACTTTTGTCCCACATTCACAAAATCAGTGATTTTGAATGAAAACAGATTGGGTTGATTGTAGATCATGTGCATGGGTAACATAAAAATCATTTTGCATTTCAGAATCCATTTTTCATGATTGAAGATCAACACTTTCATGAGGTGTTCACAGAAGATCAGAAGACTGAAAAGAAGAACATTCTGGCAAATGTCCCCAACATGGATGTCCTGATCACAGAGCTCCACTACGTGATCAAGAACATCAAGGTCAAGGATGTCGGCCCAAAGTGGACGTAAGTGCTTGTGCTACCTTTGATCTCCAAAACATCCTTAGTCAATACATTTTACTATTACAACAATCTATAGAGACGTTTAAGAAGTGTTCTATACTGTTCTTTTTCTCAGTAGCTTTATGTTGCCTCTTACATTTCCTCCCTGAGTGGGATGCTCATACACCATTTGTTGTAGCTCTCATATAACAAGGCAGTTTATTTGCATACACCACATTTTTCTCACCTTTCAATTTTTGAAGATATGACAGCAGATTATTTATTATTTTGTAATTGGGTTTGAAATAAAAAATAAAACAAAAGCCTGGTGTATCATTATAGGTAAATTGTTATCAAAAAAGAACAAAACCTGGCATAATATTACAATAATAACCAATATTTTGTAGTCCCTTCCCAATATTTTGTAACATTTATCCTTCAAACAGCTAGCCAGCAGAGCCCAACCAGTTCCACATTTATTTAAAGCAATTATCTCAAATTAGATCATTTGCTAGCAATTAAAAAAATCTGGAAAAATGCAATATCAAATGTATCAAAGGTCTTCTGAGTGTAACGCGGGGAGGCTTGGCAGGATGCAGAAGAGGAGCCGTGATATATACAATGTTTATTTAGACACACGGAAGACAATGTAGCACTAAGGCTATCATGGAATCAAACACTGACAACGTTCACGTTTACACAAAGGACGTATATACGCACACATTAACACAACGAGGAGCAGGTGGGCAACACGGGTTCGTGGCCACACATACGAACACACACACACACACACACACAGGGAGACGTTTGGGAGGAGGAGTGGTACCGTGACATTGAGTATAAACTACTGTATGTACTATATACATAATGTTATGTATGTACTATATTCTTAATAATTTAATCAGATTAGAAATGTATAGTCTATAATATTTTAGTTACACTTCAGTGTAACTGAAAAGTATTGAGTATTAGTATTGAGTAGAGTATTGTTTTTTTCCACAAACTTCTAGAATCCATGAAACATTTGAAGCCTTCATATACCATTGTGAAATTGAAGAGAAGGCCATCATTTGTCTGCAGCATCTTCAGGAGGTGGAGATGAGACATGCCATTGCACTATGGAAACTGGCAGTGCAGATCAAGAAGGGCATCAAAGCCACTGAACCCTAGTGAATCTGGACAACATGAATGTCCAAGATAGTCTTCATGTTACTGAAATTACAACCGGTGTAGTTGCACTGGCATGTTCAAATGCTATATCAGCATTGATTGAAAGAAGAATAATGATCATTAAGTCTCAAACATTGCCTTGCTTGAAACGTATTAAACTTTGCAAATGCACCACTATTTAATCCTAAATATAAGACCTTAAATCGGTAAATGTTAGCTTTTGTTTTGAAGTATGTCTTGGTATCTTAGCATTTAAAACTTAAAACTTTCTTTGCTATCTATAGTTACTCTTTTGTACTAAAAATTGTAATAGAAAGTAGTCATGCATCCTAAAACCAAAGTTTTCCAAGGTACATTTCTATAAGAATTTACCTTAATTTCATGAGAAAAATGTTTTAGTGTCTTCTGCATGAGGCCTTCAAAGGATTTGGATAAATTTGGCTAAAATTGTATAGCTTGGAGTAATAAAGCAGCTAAACTCTACAATAAACAATTGAACATGCATCCAAAATATATGAACATGAAATTATTTACAATCATATCCTTTCCATTATGAAAAAAAAATCCTTCTTTTTTTGTCACTAAAAATTCTAACTTTCTCTGTGTTAGTTGGGTTTATTCATTCATGCTTTATTCATTTATTCTTTGATTTCTGTAGGCACTAATTTGTGATTTAATATGTTATGAAAGTGCATGATTGTGCTTCTGTTATTGCTCAGCAAACATTCATCTAATTAAATTCAGCTAGACTTGCTTAATTCTTTCCACCTAATCATTAATAAAAGGCAGGTGTAGGAACTGGGTGTCTTTCTTTATTATTTTTGCTACATTGTTTCTGTTATATTGAAGAGCCTTAATAGAGAGAACTAAATTCTTCACCTTTTTTGACCACTGCAGTCATGCTTTTGGATCAACCTACTAAGAGCTCCTAGACGTCTAATGTGACTTTAATTTGTTTTGCAGTTTCACTCCCTCTTGGTATTAAATATTTGAATGTCCTTTATGCTTATATGAAGTTACACCTAGTCCTGTGCTGCTTTTCCTCAATGCTCACAGCAAATTATGTGCAAATTGCATATGTGCATTTGAGTGTTTGTAACATAATGGCAGTTACATTTGCAAGAACACCACTAAGCATTACTGCTACTTTAAATCAGAAAAGTCAGTGATACCCAACTATTTGCATCCTTTGTATATAGACTTAATATTAAATGAAACTATTTTAGAATCTGCCAGGTGAATGTGTGAGTAGCTTATAAAGCCTATTATCAATGTTTCTTTCAGAATTTCTACTAAAACATTTTCCTTTATTTTAAAGCATTAAAAAGCCTTGTCTGCTCCTTTTTGTTAGAAATGATTTCTGCCACTTCTGCTCAATTCTTGTCATTTTGACATTCCACAGTTGAAATGGGTTCTTTCCAAATTCACCAAGTCAAGCTAAGGATTAATGATGATCTTAACCAAGATAAGGATTAATGATGAGGTTAGCCAAGCTAAGGATTTCAGTGATTCATTGAAGAGGAACCAGCATGTTTTTTTCATTGCTCAGTACTTTTCCACTGCTGGGTGACATTGAACAATATTGGTTAGGATTAGGGTTAAACTTTGGAACTCAACTCAAAAATCCAACACTTCTATGATACCAGACATTGAAACTTCTCTGAATGATGCTGACCTGAAATTTTTCAAACTCATAGGACTTTTTACATCACTCAGTGTGGACAAATGAGCCCCAAAGATTAAAATCAGTGACCTTGAGAATCACACTTGTACGAAGTCTATGCATTATTATCCAGAGCTGAGGGTTTGGAAGGCTTGCACCCTTCATGTTAACCTTCTTCATGGAGCCGCTCGGTGACAGTCTTCTGAATACCCCTTAAATTGTACATCAGCTATCCTAATGCCCTTGTGCTAGGCCCCTGTGCCTGCTAAAATAAATATATATGAACCTGATGACTCCAATAAAGATGTTTCTAATGAAGTATGGGTGTACTTGCAGCTATAATCTAATAAATTCATCTTAATTAATTAATTAATCTCAGAATGTCCACCCTGTCTGTATGAAGATTTACATCTGCTCTGTGCTGCTGATTCCAGTGTTCACCAGACGTCCAAGTGAAAAATCAAACACTGAGGATGAGAAGGAGAATCACCAAGCCCACCAACACGCCCCCTAAAACTCCACCTGAAACACCAGAGGGCCATCACTGTACCTCCATTAGCTGCATAGTGAAAATGATTTTCAGATTTACATCTTTTTTTCTTTTGAATCGGATTTCTACTACTTGTGTTCAGGACACTGTGATAAGCCACTCTTAGCACTCTTAGATTTTTGCATTTAGAGTAAGACAATATTTGTTTCAATTGATACAGAAAAAGCTACAGAGGCAATAAAGAAATACAGCACATCTTCTATAATTTTATTGATCTGACAGGACTCTGCGATCAGCCACTCTCAGCACTAACTCCTTCTCCAGTCCACTGTGCTGAACTACACAGGTGTGCTCATTCTTATGAAGCTCCTCAGATGAGACTGTCGAGAATGCTTCTCTTCTGGAAGGGCCCATCATGGATGGGTGACGTCTCTCTGAGCTCCATGTTCTCATGCAGGCCCTTTCCATTCTTCTGCCAGGAGAAGAAGCTTGTAGCATGACACACCACTGGAGAAGAGGAGTCCTTCTGGAACAGGGTCACCTCAGGAGGGTCTGGAGGGAGACAAAGAAGGTGTGGCAGAGTTATATATGCATCGTGCAATTCATAATATTCTAACAGCACATGATGAAATATGTAGTGATAAAGGCCAGTGATCATTAGAAAGAGACAGGGACTGACATGCATAGCAATTACTCTGAAAATGCATGTAATAAAAAAATATTTTCATGTTTGGGGATGTTTACCTTATTTGGCTTTCTTCTAAAGTCAAAAAGTAAAAATCGACTTTTCCTCTCCAGAGCATCTCTGCCATGAACCACATACTTCTGTAGCCACTCGATACAGGTGTTCTCCAGGTAGGCCTTAGCCTGGGCAGTCCATGCTCTTTGCTCAGTAATTGCCCACTTGAGTTTGGTAATAGCAGCTTTAGGTTTAGCTGCAGTCCAGGTGAGGGTGTTCAGATCCAGACTGAGGAAGTCTTCTCCATCATAACCGTACTGCATGTATCCTCTCTTGGTTCCATCATCATCCAACTCACATCCATACATCAGTTGCACATTGTGAACCCTTAAAGAGATACACAGACACACACACAGACACACACACACGGACACACACACACACACACACATGGTCATTTCTACTTTGATGGAACAAAACAAAATGACAAACAAATAAACAACAGGTCAATAAAACTAAATGAATGAGTGGGGCTTTCATGAGGGGTAGAATCTTCCCACAGTCTGAAAGGATGCAAGGTCATTTAACACTGAAGTGTTCAGTCAGTATATTCACAAAGGTTTGCTCCTACTGCAAAGTGCTGCCTCAGCTGGCTCTGTCAGGGACTACATGTGTGGGAACTATTCTGGCTCCTGGTGTGTCCAGTCCAGGTGTCGTCAGTCAGAGTGTGGAAGCCTGAGGGAGTGACCTGCACCTTCCTCCACCTGCACCTTCCTCCACCTACACACAGATCAGGGAGCCCAACACCATCTCCACGTTTGGGTCTGGGCACCCTGAGGACACTTTCGGCCATTTACTGAAACATGTTCTAAAAATTAAAATCAACATTATTTCATTTTGTTTTGGGGATTTTACACCTTAATATTGCAGAAATAATAGTGCAGCTCCCACTCATACACAATAATGAGTTTGTCCCAGTCTTGCTCTGTATGGATCTGAACAAAGGCAGCCAAGTTTTGGAGATCTTTGGACTATATTTTATTTTAAATTGCCATAAAAGTGACTAAGTTATATTTCTAATGGACACAACTACCCAGAAACGGGCTACCATTAAAAATATATTGGGACCACTTAAGATAGTTAAAACTAGAGCTACCTGTCTTTCCTTCTCTATATCTTGAAACTTATTTTCATTAAATCGAGTAGTTCTAATGTCCGCCATAAGGGGACAGCAATGCACAGTTTAAAAGATTATGTTCAACCGTGCAGGGTCTTAGTCTGTCCACGTAAGATCCTTTGAAACTGTATCTGTATTACTTAATCACACTAAACATATGCAGTTGAAGATTTAACATTTTGGGGTTAAAAACAGAGGAGAGAAGGCAAATAAAGGCAAGAGAACTGGTAGAGGAGACAAGGTAGGTAGAGAGGAGGGGGCAGGTAGAAGAGAGAGGCAGGTAAGAGAGGCGGGGCAGGTAGAGAGGAAGGGGCAGGTGGGGGGGGGCAGGAGAAGGAGTCAAAAATCTCAAAGTGTTTCATAAAGAAAAGGTAAACCAGATTTCAAGATTAAGTTCATTAATAAAATAAAATTACTAACAAATAAATATTATGCAATATTATGAACTATAAAATAAAAAGTGTGGAAGCACACGTGGGGAGATGTGGTTTATGCAGATTGCTACAGATTAGTGCAGTCTTGGTACTTTCCCTGAGAAAGCATAATATTAATATTTGTACATTAGGTGTGTAGTACAGCAACCTTTACTCATGCAGTATGTACATACAGTTCTCACCCACATAAAGTATGTATATCTTTCTACTTTATTTTGTAAAGACAGCTGAATATATTGTAATTGTGCAGAACAGTAAGTCGGTGTCACATACACTGCTGTTACATCATTGATTAATGAAAAGAGCTGCTGATGTTTAAATCTTAAAATATATTTTCCCCATCAACTTTTTCATGCTAATTCTTTTATGATTTATCATTTCCATTATAAGTGCGGTTGCATAGTTTTAGAAATTTGGTTTTTATAATGTAAACATATAATGAGTTTTATAATGTAAAACTGTAAAACCTCATTTTGCAGTGGAAAATGCCCACTGCATATTCCATTATGGTGGCTGTATGTGAGTCTTCCGTATGTCTCATGGTTGGTGTTTGCACACACAAAGAATCACTGCAGAAAACTGCAATTCTGTATTTGATGAATCATGCTCAGGATGAGAGAGCAGTGATTCATTATTTGATGACTCATGATTCAAGAATGGTTCCTGAGTGTCTGGTTCCCTCTCTGGAACATTCTGATTGGTCGTCTTCCTCATTCATCTCTTGCTGTACAAGTTCATTTGGTTGAACGTTCTTACATGACCAGCAATTCTGTAATTTCTTTCGGAACAGCACCACTGCAGGCACCAGTAAGATCAGTATGACGAGTGGCAGCACCACTGCCAGCACAGTGTGTGTGTCAGGTTCTTCCTTCATACCTAAACACAGAACACAAAATGTTAGGAGGGTTTAAACACTCTGAAAGTGAACTGTGCAAAAGGCCCTTAGTGTTAAATGCACTAGTTTGTGTGTTGTGTTGAGTACGATTTGATCATGAGATTTGAGGATACAGAACAATGCTTTGGGCTGCAACCAGGAACAGTTGAGTTAGAAAAAGATGGGAAGGCAGAGTAGTTGACTAAAATAAAGTAAACCTATTGCTTTAATCTTAGTTTATTTCCTATTTTTATTTATTATGTTTATCTGGTAAAAATCACATCAAAGATACAATTTGATTTCACTCATTAAAAGTGAAAAAGCTCAGACAAATGTGACACTGAGCATTAGTTTCCTTGTTCGCTCATTTTCATCCTGAACATTTTCACGTGTCAGTATTCTTTCCTCTGCATTTGTCTTCATTGTTATCAACATAACATTACCCATAATACACAGCACACATTTCATGTAACTGGTCTGGGCATCAATTTGGTAATAATTTCATAATAATTAATCTCCACACCTTCCTATTTATATTCCATGTTACCCATCATTTTTGTAGCTTGCACTTATTTGACACATCTGCATGAAAATAAAGGCCGTCTTGGATGGTCCATATGACTTAGGGTGCTATGTAACAAGGCATCAGGGTGAACAGGATAACTGGCACAGGGTTCAAACTGAAGATGTGTGGAACTAGAAGAATCTGCTGTTCTTGCTACACCACTGGGAGAGTGAGATAAATATGGAGAATAACTTCTATCGAAGCTGATAAGAGCAGAAGGAAGCTGAGGTCTCACCAAGCCACACAGGATGGGATTACAGGCAAGAAAACCCCAGCTGCTTCTGAATAAACAAATAAAAGGGAGCGAACCCCACTAGACTGGCCTGGTGCAGAGTTCAAACCAGGTGCTGAACTAGAATGAAGTCTTGACTCTAACCACTACACTGTAAGACACAACAATTATGCAGGGAGACTGCCTGCAACAGAAAGAAAGTTCTCACACAGAGGGAGAGAAACAGTCTTTGTGAGGCAGCTATATATGGGTGAGGCCACCTGTGGGACATCAGGCTAACGAGCACTGATTAATTCCCAACTCATGATCTTTCTCAGGTGGCAGACAGCCGGCATTGTGAGCCCCCATTAAAATAGGATGTTATGCATTATGTTCTAAGGATCTAGCCAGTTCAATAATGTATTGGAAAACCAAAAAATCTATATAATAAAATCTGTAACAGTGTATTAAAATTCAAATGTACTCAAGCTTTAACCTAATTTAATTTTTAAAATATTGATAAGAAATTGATTATTTGGTAAAAATGAATTTAAAAGCTTTTCTCTGACTAAAGAGTTAGTCAGACACCATGAAATCAAAGCTTACCACCAAAAGTGGCTGTGGTGACAGTGTATGTAGCAATGACTTCCTCATTGCTGGTGTCCTGTATGGTATACACTCCACTATCAGACTCCTTCAGACCCTTCAGCTGCAGACTGGAACTGAATGACACTCTCTTCCCATACTCAGAGACACACTGAACTTCACGCCCCGTAATCTCACATAGTCTGACAGTGGTTGGTTTGGTGTCACCAGTCCTGTTCAGAATCACCTCCACTGGTACTGAGATGGGCACGTTCATGCTGAGAGATTCTCCACGATGGACATGAACTTTAAAACTGAAAGCTGGATGTAGAGAAACAAATATGAAGAACATCCTGATATTCCATTCTGTAGTGTATAAGTAATATGCAATAATACAGTCACACCACATAATTAACACTGAATCTAGTTTTATAAAAGGCTTAGACTGCTCTTACCTACTGTTCAATCTGAACATGACAAGACAGTAAAGTATTACTTACCATGGACTTGAAGATTCCAATCACATAATGTTTTACCACTGCAGCTGCAGGTGTACCAGGCACTCTTATTGAATTCAACATCGGTGATGGTGAGGGAGAAATCTCCCTTCAGGTACTGATCATGGGACATGTGAAAACCTTCCTTTGACTGACATGATGTCTGATTACACTGAGCCAGAATGTCATCTGGTTTATGGTACACAGTCCATGTGACCAGACTAGAACACGTCTGACTGCAGGGGAGAGTTGGATTCTCATTAAGCTTCACTCTTATAACAGGATTCTGTGGCTCTTGACGTAGAACTGCAGAAAAACATCACATAATCACATAGAAACAGAACTTAGGCTGCATGTAGGTTCAGTTTTCATTCATATTTGTATTGTATTTACATGTATACAGATTATACTTTACATTATACACAAGATATTCTCTGTTCTACAACACAAGTACCCAAGCAACTAAAATTGTTATAACCATGTGAGTACAGTCAAGATGACATAATGCGAGACCATAATGCTCACACTGCCTTATGCAAGCTGTAACCTGGTTCCATTTAAAAAATATATGGTTAGGAAACTGAATATATTTGAAAAATAGGAATTTGATAGCATTTCCCTGATGTGATTCAGTCAGCTGACCTAATACATCAGGACAGTAGAAACCCTCTAGAAGCCATGAAAGACATCACCAGGAGAGTAGTAACCTCTAGAAGCCAGCAAGGACATTTATATCTGTGGACTAATGATGAGTGATCTCTTACCTGTTTTCAGGTGGGAACGACAGCGTGAGTCATCCGGCTCCTTTGTAGAGTCCAGGCCATTCCAGGGAGAGCTGGGACAGGGGTGGCTGCTTAATGAACCTGCAGGAAAGAAAGAAAATATGAATCACAGCTGGCTAGTTAAGTATGTAATCTTATCTAAAGGGCATGACCTAGTATCATTAATGATTAAAGTCCATATGGTGAAAATTAATGACAGGAAAGATATGGTTCCATTTTTAGTGTTAATCTGTGTTATACCTGCTTGCTGAAATGGTTTAGCCCAGTGTTAAGGGAAGGGGCTATAGGTATATAACCAGGAGAGGAAGGGAACATGGGAAGGATGTTGTGTGTGACTTTGCCCTCTTCTCATTTACTGTGATGAGTAAAAGAGCTTTCAGCCATCATATTTGTTTTGTATTGTACAGTTAATATGCTGTGTTGTGAGATTTCAGATTAAAAATGTTTACCATTGAAGAAGCCTGAAATATTTGTTCTCAGGTTTATGACCCATTTCTGGGAAAACATTCTTCACATCTTAGGTTAACCATAACTAAAGAATTACAAACACAGTAAAATCAAATCTTACCTCCAGCTATTACTGAGTATGCAGCAATGACTTCATCATTCCTGGTGTCCCGTATGTTGTAAACTCCACAATCAGACTCCTCCAGATCCTTCAGCTGCAGACTGAAACTGAATGACACTCTCTTCTCATACTCAGGGACACACTGAATTTCACGCCCCCTAATCTCACACAGTTTGACAGTGTTTGGTTTGGTGTCACCAGTCCTGTTCAGAATCACCTCCACTGGCTCTGAGACATTCACATCCATGCTGAGAGATTCTCCAGGATGGAAATGTTTGTGGACATTTACAGCTGTAGAGGAACAGCAAGCAAAACACCACAAATATACAAATATAGTCTAAACTGTATTTCACTGTATAAACAGTCGATTCTAAACAATCTCATATCAATAAAACAAGTCAAATATCAAGCAATCACACTTACACTCAATCTGAATGCTCAAATCACAAATGTCTACAGCTTCACACTCACAGGTGTACCAGGCCCTCTTAGTGTAATCAACATCATTGATGGTGAGGGAGAGATCTCCCTTCAGGTACTGATCATGGGACATGTGAAATCCCTCCTTTGACTGACATGATGTCTGATTACACTGAGCCAGAATGTCACCTGCTTTATGGAACACAGTCCATGTAACCAGACCAGAACACATCCTATTACAGGGGAGAGTAGCAGCTTCATGAAGATTCACCTTTACAGGAGTGACTGCTGAAACTGGAGAAAAGACTGGAACAAAACAAAGTACATTTAGTCAGGAGAGAGGGAACTAATAAGGCCAATATTTTGGTAATTAGATATATTATTTCCTGTTAAAATCATGTAATAACAAGCATACATAATACAGCTGTGTATTATGCATTATTATTATTGCACAGAAACACCCTATCCACATTTTGTCATTGTACAGCCCTTCCCCCTAAACGTCTCCTCGTGTGTGTTCGTCAATGTGGCCACACCCTCCCTGTGTGACACACCTGCTCTTCATTGTGTCATTAGTATACGTGTATACATGTTTATCATTTATGTGTCTGTTGTCTGTGTCTGACCCATTAGCCTGCATGCTATGTTGTATATGTTATATGTGAAAATAAACCGTGTGTTCCTGTTTATGTGACTCGTCCCCGCATCCTGCTTTACCTCCGCGTCACACATTTATGTTGTTGATTGCTGTTTGTGTAAACAATGCAATTACTGTAACTCAAAGATGTCAGTTACAACAGAGGAATTAATTTAAAAAATAAATTTGTTGTACTTACCATTAGAGATCATCAGGAGTGCTAACATGGAGTACAGGGCGATATTGAAGTCCTTCATGGCTGTAGAGACCACAGATGTATTTGCACATGTTCAAGTAGGATTCAGGAACAAATAAGGAAATGGATTTTTGGGAGCAGTGGGGAGGAGTGCTGGAGTGAAGTAAAAATTAACTGACCACCTTCAGAAAGTCTTATGGATAATTCCCATGGGAATCTCATAGACATGTCTAACTGCTACTCATATGAAATGTGCTGAATTTGCACCCACTGAATAATAATACTTGTAATGAGCATGTACAGGACCACAAACAAAAAGGTTCATAATGAATTAAAGTATCTGGCTTTAGGAAGTCCACATGCCATACATATTTTTTTTAACTATGACAAAATGAATGCATGTAGATGAGATGAATAGGAGTGCATGCGAGTGAAATTAACACGTCATTATATGCATATTTATAACACTATAAACCTTACAAATATATAACAAATTTATAATACTGCTGCACTCCCTATACCACTACTAGCGTAAGGAATGGGCACATGTAAACCCGCCTCTTATGTTGGTGCCCCAGAATTTTGCACTATGCCACTGTATAATATCTGTCCTCCCAATATCCATTATACCCATTATTTACTTGCAAACAACTATTTATGAAATGTTATCTTCCCCTGTCCTCGCCATTGTGAAATTGCAACTATGCAGCCAGCCGATATCTGGCGTTATAACCCTGTCTCTCTCACTGGCAGGTACACGTGTTATAACCCAGTGTCACGCACTAAGTAGACTAAAGCCCGTTTACATCAGAAGAGATCCTACTTCAAGCAGAAGTCCGCGTGTAAAGGGACACAACGACAAATATTCCTGCAGTGACACTCACTTGGGAATCATAATAAAATCTCTGTTAACAACTCCGTAAAAGTGTTTTCCTTGTTGTATGTAATTGTCATATGTATATGTCTCGTGTTTTATTGTTGTTAGTCTGTTCTCCGTTGTTAATGTGTATATTTAAGGTCCTGTTTAGTTGTTACTCTTTGCTGGTGTGTAACCCACGTATGCTGTGTTTCAGCTGCCTAAGTGCATTCCTGTTATCGTGCGTAAAGCTGTTTTGTAAACCTGTATTGTTTTGTGTTGTTCACGTTCATTGTCATTCCTCGTGTTTTAATTTCGTTTTATTGTGTTTAATAAACGTTTATTTCGTCTCGGTTCGCCTCTGCATCCCACCTCGTAAAACTTAAGACTAATAAAGTGGCCCCCGAGAAATGAGAAGAGAACAGATGACTGGAGACGAAAAGAGAAGATTGGAGAAAAGAGATGAGGTGAGACAGAGAGGAGAGAACAGCTGAGTAACAAAGGAGAGGAAAGACAAGATATGAATGGAAAGCAAATTAGAATAGATGAGCAGCTAGAGAGGAGAAGATAAGTCGAGAGGAGAAAGTTGCCTTGTACTTTTGGTTCCTTATAATATATAAGGATGATATTTCATCTCATAAATTAATGAAGTATGTGACGTGGGAGGCGAGGCAGGATGCAAAGATGAGCCGTGTGTGATATAGAGAAAACGGAATATGATTGTGAGCGACCGAGGGAAAGGCGCATGCCCAGAACCCATGTAATTAAGGAGGGGGAACCCCCTTCGTTATGAGCGAGTGTATTTCAGGGCGACGAACTGAGCGGTATAAAGACGGCAGAGGCTAAAAGTGGTTGGATGGCGTTTGGAAAGTGTTCTAGTCGGCGCGAACAGACACGGGAAAATAGCAGCGTGATAGGTTGCGTCCTGGATGAAAGGAGAGCGGTGGGAAAAGTGAAAACATTTTAAGTGGGTGAGCGCAATTTCGGTAAATATGGAATATGACGTAAGGTGACGTTTAAATATGAAGCGTTATAATGTTTGTCGACTTTGTGCTTAATTTATGATGTGGGATAATCTGTTTTGTTTTTTGTGTGCCTGGAGCTGAGTTACTTTTTTGTTCCCTCTACGTTTGGTCCCGATAAGTTCGTTCCCGCGATGATTGTCTTCTGATTGAGTTTTTCTGTGATGTTCGGTTTTATTGGGTGTGGAAGTATTTTAGTTATCACAAACTGTACTGATGAAGTGATTTCTTGCGCATGCGTGATGGTAACCACGTTAAATGTTAGTGAAGCCCTTTTGTGCCTAAACTCAGAAACAGCTTTTCCACTCAGTATGTTTTATAGTTTTTAAATTCTATTAACAAATTTGTCTGCCCTCGTACTGGTGGTGTTGCTTTTTAAAGAAAGCCTAAGGTGGTACTTGTTACACGTGGTTCACACGACACAGACGTTTAACACCAAACCAAACATCATGAACATTAAGCACCAACACTTCTTACAATGTAACAGGCAGTCTTAACACAGAAGGAAGCAGGTGATACATGGACTCAAACACCGCCGAATGATGAGATGATGATGAGAGACAGGTGTAACACAAAATAGACTAACAAGGACATGCGTAGCCAGGTACACACACAGGCAAACACTGACAAAATGTTACCAGACTACTTGATAACTGCCCGCCCGCTGAACGAGTTAATTTTTAACTAAAGGCAATTACTAAAGGCAATGTACTAGTCATGGAAACACGTAAACTAAACACATTACCCAAACATTTTCTATGATTTTAGCTAAATGGACTAAACATGACTAAACTTACCTCCCAATGCCGGATGAATAAGACATGCAAAAAGTACAATCGAGCATACATTTCCGCTTTGAATTGAGTCGACAGGAAGTCTGCGTTAACCACAAGATGTAAAAACCCAACCTAAATGATTTGTTTACAGCTTCAATCCCTACTTGTAAGGTTTTTAGAATACACAGGTACATTATATAGTTCACCTCATAATGTAATTTCTGTTCCATTGACCATAAATTCAATTGTAATTTAATATTACATAAAATTTAATTTTAAATTCTATTTTCACATCAATTTGCAAAATATTTAATACACTGTTGAAATCCATTGTTTTTAATCCACAAATTTTATTCTAAACAATTACCACGTACACTGCCTGGCCAAAAAAAGTGCGAGTCCTCCAGCTCCTTTGTAGAGTCCAGGCAATTCCAGGGAGAGCTGGGACAGGGGTGGATACTTAAAGAACCTGCAGGAAAGAAAGAAAATATGAATCACAGCTGGTTAATTAAATATGTAAACTTGCCTATAGCACATGACCTAGTATCATTAATGATTAAAATCTGTACACTGAACATTAATGACAGGACAGATACATTTTTACTGTTAATCTGTATTACACACACTTGCTGAAAAGGTTTAGCCCAGTGTTAAGGGGAGGGGCTACAGGTATATAACCAGGAGAGGAAGGGAAAATGGGGAAGGTTGCTGTGGCTGTCATGCTTGCCCTCTTCTCATTTACTGTGATGAGTAAAAGAGCTTTCAGCTATCATGTTTGTTTTTGTACTTACAGTTAATATGTTGTGGTGTGAAGATTTCTAATTAAAAATGTTTACTGTGGAAGAAGCCTGAAGTCTTTGCCCAGTGTCTAAGGGAGGTATGCCTCAGGTTTGTGACCCATTTCTCAGAAAACATTCCTCACACATGACTGAAGGGTTAGTCAGACACAATAAAATCAAAGCTTACCACCAACTTTTACTGTGTACGTACCAGTGACCTCATCATTCCTGGTGTCCTGTATGGTGTAAACACCACTATCAGACTCCATCTCCTTCGACTGTAGACTGGAACTGAATGACACTCTCATACTCAGACACACACTGAATTTCACGCCCATCAAGTTCCCATAGTCTGACAGGGTTTGGTTGGTGTCATCAGTCCTGTCCAGAATCACCTCCACTGGCTCTGAGATGGGCACATCCATGCTGAGAGATTCTCCAGGACATGTACGTGCACATTTACAGCTGTAGAGGAACAGCAAGCAAAACAACAAATATCAACAAATAAAGTGTTGAAGTGGTCTGAGTTCATGTATAAACATGTTAGAACAAATGTATTGAAACATGAAAACACTTACAATCAACCCCACCGCTCACATCACAGATCTCCACATCATCTCATACACATGTGAACCAGCTTAGTCTTGATGTCATCAACATCACTGATGGTGAGGGAGAGATCTCCCTTCAGGTACTGATCATGGGACATGTGAAATCCCTCCTTTGACTGGCATGATGTCTGGTTACACTGAGCCAGAATGTCACGTGATTTATGGAACACAGTCCATGTGACCAGACCAGAATACGTCCTATTACAGGGGAGAGTAGCAGCTTCATGAAGATTCACTTTCACAAGACTGACTGCTGAAACTGGAGAAAAGACTGGAACAAAACAAAGTACATTTAGTCAGGAGAGAGGGAACTAGTAAGGCCAATATTTTGGTAATTAGATATATTATTTTCTGTTAAAATCATGTAATAATACATAATACATGTAATAATACATAATACAGCATAGATAATACAGCTGTGTATTATGCATTATGATTACTGCACAGAAACACCCTATCCACTTTTTGTCATGTATACATGTCTATGGTTTGTGTCTGTGTTGTCTGTATCTGACCCATTATCCATTACCTACTACACACTACATTCAGTAATTACTGTATATTGGTCTCTATAGTAGTATGCAGTATGGTAATCAGTATGTAACAGACCATACTACAGGGTCACATGAATGTATGAAGGTTTCACCCTCTTGGGACAGATTTTCCACTACCATTGCATGACAGAATCCGGTACACCACGGAGACAGCTCTGGTCACCTACTGGAATATTCGGCTGGAGTAGTACGTCCTCTGGGGACCTTTTCATGTAAAAATGTCATTTCTGGAAAATTCATTTTGGTCACATAATGGGCTCAGTCAGTACACGAGTGGCAGTAGTGGGCTATTGTGAACACAGTCTGTGAGCTGCTCTTAAATAGGCTGGATGACAGGTGTTGCTGGTTGTCCTTAAGTCCTGGGAGGCAGTTCTATGCCTCCCTCTGTGGGCCGAAGGTGGCCTAGCTGATGACCCAGCCCCAAAATATTTTTTGATTCAGCATGCACCACTTTTTAGTTGTCACAAATGATTAGTAGAATAGATGAATTGCAAAAAAAAGGTGTTTATTATAAGGACAGAAAGTCAGGTGATTGGCAAACATAACAGGTCATGCCAAAGAGAAACAGTCAGAGAGAAAATTAAATCAGTTAGCTTACTACCAGAACATTTAATAATGGTAGTTCTGTGTCCAGAAGTTCAGTTGTTTTCACAATGCTGAATGAAGTACACCACAATATGAACCAGAAACAAACCATACTGAGGCCACCTTGGGATGTGGCCTGAGTTCTGTTTATTTTGGGATCTGTTCAGAGGTCCGAGTTTATTGATGCGTTCACATATACTATAGAAACCAGGACTCAGCATGTGAAATCACTCAACATTCCAAGTGTGGAAATGATGTACTATTTTTCAGGTTGAACTACACAACTTTCTGAAGATTTGTTGTAAGATTTTTTTAAATTAATTATTTCATGAATTTATTTTTATTGAATTTATTATTTTGATGAATTTATTATTATTATTATTATTATTAAATTATTATTATTATTATTAATAATAATAATAATAATAATAATAATAATAATTTCTACAAATATATGTAGTGTTGCAGACACTTTTAGAGGAAATTACTATACAGAGATAATTGCTGTATATTACTTAAAGCCTTATTGTTTTTTCTAAAATGCTTAAAATACTAAATAAAACATCTATAATTACCTATAATCTATAATTACATCTATAATTAATTATAATTACTATAATGTTTTCTGGATTATATATATTTAGGTCTATACTGTATAGGTTATTAGTTGATAAAACAGAAGTGCTGAATAAAACAGAACTGATTCCAAAGAAAATATTTCTACTAGAAAAATCTTCAAATGGAAAAGCTCTGATTAGACCAGTGTGAAGTGTTATTAGCATTATCTTGTGTTATTAGCACTGTAACACAAGAGTTAAAACAATAATGTCCATGCACATAAAGCTAGTATAACTGTAACCCATTGTTAAACTCTTATGTATATGACCAAACTATTAATACTCTCCCACAGATGCCAGATAAATACTAAATGTCAGAAGCAGGAGAGACTTCCTAAAAGTCCCTGTGCTCCATTTCTCAGTACATGAAGGGAGTAAGCACAACTTCTGCTCCAACACTGAATAACTGTGTCTGTGGTTGCTAGCGGTCTGAAGCCCTTTGGTCTATTAATGCTTTGGTTTTCTGTTGTGATATAAAGGAAGTTGATGAAAACAGACTAGTGATGATGGGTCCAGGATTCCTTGAATTGAAATAACTGAAGGAAATATATTTCTTATTAAATATGGGGCCATGAATCAGTAGGAAAACCTGTATTTTCTGCAAATCCCAGTGTATAATAAAAAGCTGAATTCTTATCAGCAATTCAGAACTGGCTCATGGACAACACTACCTGCCTGCTCCTACTACCCTTTAGCCTGAGGTTACATCAAGGTTATGCTACCAAGCATAAGGGGAAAGAGAAAGATTACCTCATTTTTCATAGTATCATTTAAAAGTGTTACATATGTTTTTGCTGTCTAATATCAAACTTATTGATCCATTTTGTTGAAGGAAAGACATGCAGAATTCTGTTCTAAAGGGCAGTGAGAGATGTTGGTGTGTAGTGGATAGAGCATTCTTCTCCATTTCCTGCTGAGAAATAAGAGAGTAAATGCGAAGGTTTACAATGATGAGGGGGAATGCAGTGTGTCTGAGCAGCAGGTTACAGTGATGAGGGAGAATACAGTGTGTCTGAACAGCAGGTTTACAGTGATAAGGGGGAATGCAGTGTGTCTGAGCTGTAGGTGCAGTTACACTAACAGAACAGGCTATTTTGAACACAGTCTGTAAGCTGCTCTTAAATAGGCTGGATGACAGGTGTTGCTGGTTGTCCTTCAGTCCTGGGAAGCAGTTCTATGCCTCCCTCTGGTGGCCGAAGATGGCCTAGCTGATGACCCAGCCCCAAAATATTTTTTGATTCGGCATGCACCACTTTTTAGTTGTCACAAATGACCAGTAGAATAGATGAATTGCAAAAAAAAAAAAAGGTGTTTATTATAAGGACAGAAAGTCAGGTGATCGGCAAACATAACAGGTCATGCCAAAGAGAAGTAGTCAGAGAGAAAATTAAATCAGTTAGCTTACTACCAGAACATTTAATAATGGTAGTTCTGTGTCCAGAAGTTCAGTTGTTTTCACAATGCTGAACCAAGTAGACCACAATATGAACCAGAAACAAACCATACTGAGGCCACCTTGGGATGTGGCCTGAGTTCTGTTTATTTTGGGATCTGTTTAGAGGTCCGAGTTTATTGATGCGTTCACATATACTATAGAAACCAGGACTCAGCATGTGAAATCACTCAACATTCCAAGTGTGGAAATGCCCAAAGGTGTCTGACAGAGCAGCTGATGCCAGTGTTCTGTGAGCAGAGCAGAACACTGTAGACTTCTGTTTTCTAGACGTCTACAAGGAAACACAAAAACAATGGAAAAGGTGAATGGTGGGCATGAGTAAGTGTCTGACCTATGACCTCTATGTCATCTTCATCACAATGCTTTGTTTACATGCTGCAGTTGTGTAGGGCATGGTGAGAAAGCGAGACAGCTTCTTTGTCTGGTCAGATAACGAACTCGAGCAACTAAACATGAAACTAAAACACCTAATGCAGTAAACAGCGTGACAACGGGTTCTGCCATTGTGGAACTGTGGAGATCACACGAGAACCTTACATCAGTGTTTTCTAAATGTTACATTTTCTCTTATCGACAGTACACCACCAAAGCTGTGTTTTAGAATTAGCCACTTTAGAGAGCAGATGTGAAAAGATGCTTTTTTCAGTGGTCGAAAACGGCATCAAAACTAGCCTCAGATTCACTTCAGTGAATTATCAAAGATAGGTGGAACTCATGAGCAGGAGACAGGCATGGGAATAAAGAGCAGCGATTCAGTTTTGATGAATCAGGAACAGAAAACTGCAATTCTGTATTTGATGAATCATGCTCAGGATGAGAGAGCAGTGATTCATTATTTGATGACTCATGATTCAAGAATGGTTCCTGAGTGTCTGGTTCCCTCTCTGGAACATTCTGATTGGTCGTCTTCCTCATTCATCTCTTGCTGCTGTACAAGTTCATTTGGTTGAATGTTCTTACATGACTAGCAATTCTGTAATCTATTTCGGAACAGCACCACTGCAGACACCAGTAAGATCAGTATGACCAGTGGCAGCACCACTGCCAGCACAGTGTGTGTGTCAGGTTCTTCCTTCATACCTAAACACAGAACACAAAAGGTTAGGAGGGTTTAAACACTCTGAAAGTGAACTGTGCAAAAGGCCCTTGGCGTTAAATGCACTAGTTTGTGTTTTGGGTTGAGTACGATTTGATCATGAGATTTGAGGATACAGAAAAATGCTTTGGGCTGCAACCAGGAACAGTTGAGTTAGAAAAAGATGGGAAGGCAGAGTAGTTGACTAAAATAAGTAAACTTATTGCTTTAATCTTAGTTTATTTCCTGTTTTTATTTATTATGTTTATCTGGTAAAAATCACATCAAAGATACAATTTGATTTCACTCATTAAAAGTGAAAAAGCTCAGACAACTGTGACACTGAGCATTAGTTTCCTTGTTTGCTCATTTTCATCCTGAACATTTTCACATGTCAGTATTCTTTTCTCTGCATTTTTCTTCATTGTTATCAACATAACATTACCCATAATACACAGCACACATTTCATGTAACTGGTCTGGGCATCAATTACACCTTCCTATTTATATTCCATGTTACCTATCATTTTTGTAGCTTGCACTTATTTGACACATCTGCATGAAAATAAAGGCCGTCTTGGATGGTCCATATGACTTAGGGTGCTATGTAACAAGGTACAGATGTGACAAGGCATCAGAGTGAACAGGATTACTGGCACAGGGTTCAAACTGAAGATGTGTGGAACTAGAAGAATCTGCTGTTCTTGCTACACCACTGGGAGAGTGAGATAAATATGGAGAATAACTTCTATCGAAGCTGATAAGAGCAGAAGGAATCTGAGGTCTCACCAAGCCACACAGGATGGGATTACAGGCAAGAAAACCCCAGCTGCTTCTGAATAAACAAATAAAAGGGAGTGAACCCCACTAGACTGGCCTGGTGCAGAGTTCAAACCAGGTGCTGAACTAGAATGAAGTCTTGACTCTAACCACTACACTGTAAGACACAACAATTATGCAGGGAGACTGCCTGCAACAGAAAGAAAGTTCTCACACAGAGGGAGAGAAACAGTCTTTGTGAGGCAGCTATATATGGGTGAAGCCACCTGTGGGACATCAGGCTAACGAGCACTGATTAATTCCCAACTCATGACCTTTCTCAGGTGGAAGACAGCCAGCATTGTGAGCCCCCATTACAATAGGATGTTATGCATTATGTTCTAAGGATCTAGCCAGTTCAACAAAGTATTGGAAAACCAAAAAATCTATATAATAAAATCTGTAACACTGTATTAAAATTCAAATGTACTCAAGCTTTAACCTAATTTAATTTTTAAAATATTGATAAGAAATTGATTATTTGGTAAAAATGAATTTAAAAGCTTTTCTCTGACTAAAGAGTTAGTCAGACACCATGAAATCAAAGCTTACCACCAAAAGTGGCTGTGGTGACAGTGTATGTAGCAATGACTTCCTCATTGCTGGTGTCCTGTATGGTATACACTCCACTATCAGACTCCTTCAGACCCTTCAGCTGCAGACTGGAACTGAATGACACTCTCTTCCCATACTCAGAGACACACTGAACTTCACGCCCCGTAATCTCACATAGTCTGACAGTGGTTGGTTTGGTGTCACCAGTCCTGTTCAGAATCACCTCCACTGGTTCTGAGATGGGCACGTTCATGCTGAGAGATTCTCCACGATGGACATGAACTTTAAAACTGAAAGCTGGATGTAGAGAAACAAATATGAAGAACATCCTGATATTCCATTCTGTAGTGTATAAGTAATATGCAATAATACAGTCACACCACATAATTAACACTGAATCTAGTTTTATAAAAGGCTTAGACTGCTCTTACCTACTGTTCAATCTGAACATGACAAGACAGTAAAGTATTACTTACCATGGACTTGAAGATTCCAATCACATAATGTTTTACCACTGCAGCTGCAGGTGTACCAGGCCCTCTTATTGAATTCAACATCGGTGATGGTGAGGGAGAAATCTCCCTTCAGGTACTGATCATGGGACATGCGAAAACCTTCCTTTGACTGACATGATGTCTGATTACACTGAGCCAGAATGTCATCTGGTTTATGGTACACAGTCCATGTGACCAGACTAGAACACGTCTGACTGCAGGGGAGAGTTGGATTCTCATTAAGCTTCACTCTTATAACAGGATTCTGTGGCCCTTGACGTAGAACTGCAGAAAAACATCACATAATCACATAGAAACAGAACTTAGGCTGCATGTAGGTTCAGTTTTCATTCATATTTGTATTGTATTTACATGTATACACATTATACTTTACATTATACACAAGATATTCTCTGTTCTACAACACAAGTACCCAAGCAACTAAAATTGTTATAACCATGTGAGTACAGTCAAGATGACATAATGCGAGACCATAATGCTCACACTGCCTTATGCAAGCTGTAACCTGGTTCCATTTAAAAAATATATGGTTAGGAAACTGAATATATTTGAAAAATAGGAATTTGATAGCATTTCCCTGATGTGATTCAGTCAGCTGACCTAATACATCAGGACAGTAGAAACCCTCTAGAAGCCATGAAAGACATCACCAGGAGAGTAGTAACCTCTAGAAGCCAGCAAGGACATTTATATCTGTGGACTAATGATGAGTGATCTCTTACCTGTTTTCAGGTGGGAACGACAGCGTGAGTCATCCGGCTCCTTTGTAGAGTCCAGGCCATTCCAGGGAGAGCTGGGACAGGGGTGGCTGCTTAATGAACCTGCAGGAAAGAAAGAAAATATGAATCACAGCTGGCTAGTTAAGTATGTAATCTTATCTAAAGGGCATGACCTAGTATCATTAATGATTAAAGTCCATATGGTGAAAATTAATGACAGGAAAGATATGGTTCCATTTTTAGTGTTAATCTGTGTTATACCTGCTTGCTGAAATGGTTTAGCCCAGTGTTAAGGGAAGGGGCTATAGGTATATAACCAGGAGAGGAAGGGAACATGGGAAGGATGTTGTGTGTGACTTTGCCCTCTTCTCATTTACTGTGATGAGTAAAAGAGCTTTCAGCCATCATATTTGTTTTGTATTGTACAGTTAATATGCTGTGTTGTGAGATTTCAGATTAAAAATGTTTACCATTGAAGAAGCCTGAAATATTTGTTCTCAGGTTTATGACCCATTTCTGGGAAAACATTCTTCACATCTTAGGTTAACCATAACTAAAGAATTACAAACACAGTAAAATCAAATCTTACCTCCAGCTATTACTGAGTATGCAGCAATGACTTCATCATTCCTGGTGTCCCGTATGTTGTAAACTCCACAATCAGACTCCTCCAGATCCTTCAGCTGCAGACTGAAACTGAATGACACTCTCTTCTCATACTCAGGGACACACTGAATTTCACGCCCCCTAATCTCACACAGTTTGACAGTGTTTGGTTTGGTGTCACCAGTCCTGTTCAGAATCACCTCCACTGGCTCTGAGACATTCACATCCATGCTGAGAGATTCTCCAGGATGGAAATGTTTGTGGACATTTACAGCTGTAGAGGAACAGCAAGCAAAACACCACAAATATACAAATATAGTCTAAACTGTATTTCACTGTATAAACAGTCGATTCTAAACAATCTCATATCAATAAAACAAGTCAAATATCAAGCAATCACACTTACACTCAATCTGAATGCTCAAATCACAAATGTCTACAGCTTCACACTCACAGGTGTACCAGGCCCTCTTAGTGTAATCAACATCATTGATGGTGAGGGAGAGATCTCCCTTCAGGTACTGATCATGGGACATGTGAAATCCCTCCTTTGACTGACATGATGTCTGATTACACTGAGCCAGAATGTCACCTGCTTTATGGAACACAGTCCATGTAACCAGACCAGAACACATCCTATTACAGGGGAGAGTAGCAGCTTCATGAAGATTCACCTTTACAGGAGTGACTGCTGAAACTGGAGAAAAGACTGGAACAAAACAAAGTACATTTAGTCAGGAGAGAGGGAACTAATAAGGCCAATATTTTGGTAATTAGATATATTATTTTCTGTTAAAATCATGTAATAATAAGAATACATAATACAGCTGTGTATTATGCATTATTATTATTGCACAGAAACACCCTATCCACATTTTGTCATTGTACAGCCCTTCCCCCTAAACGTCTCCTCGTGTGTGTTCGTCAATGTGGCCACACTCCCTGTGTGACACACCTGCTCCTCATTGTGTCATTAATATACGTGTATACATGTTTATCGTTTATGTGTCTGTTGTCTGTGTCTGACCCATTAGCCTGCGTGCTATGTCGTATATGTTATATGTGAAAATAAAACGTGTGTTCCTGTTTATGCGACCCGTCCCCGCATCCTGCTTTACCTCCACGTCACACATTTATGTCGTTGATTGCTGTTTGTGTAAACAATGCAATTACTGTAACTCAAAGATGTCAGTTACAACAGAGGAATTTAAAAAATAAATTTGTTGTACTTACCATTAGAGATCATCAGGAGTGATAACATGGAGTACAGGGGGATATTGACGTCCTTCATGGCTGTAGAGACCACAGATGTATCTGCACATGTTCAAGTAGAAGGATTCAGGAACAAATAAGGAAATGGATTTTTGGGGGCAGTGGGGAGGAGTGCTGGAGTGAAGTAAAAATTAACTGACCTCCTTCAGAAAGTCTTATGGATAATTCCCATGGGAATCTCATAGACATTTCTAACTGCTACTCATATGAAATGTGCTGAATTTGCACCCACTGAATAATAATACTTGTAATGAGCATGTACAGGACCACAAACAAAAAGGTTCATAATGAATGAAAGTACCTGGCTTTAGGAAGTCCACATGCCATACATATTTTTTTCTTAACTATGACAAAATGAACACATGTAGATGAGATGAAGATGACTGCATGCGAGTAAAATTAACACAAGTCATTATACGCATATTTATAACACTATAAACCTTACAAATATAGAACATATTTATAATACTGCTGCACTCCCTATACCACTACTAGCATAAGGAAAGGGCACATGTAAACCCGCCTCTTACGTTGGTGCCCCAGAATTTTGCACTATGCCGCTGTATAATATCTGTCCCCTCAATATCCATTATACCCATTATTTACTTGCAAACAACTATTTATGAAATGTTATCTTCCCCTGTCATGTTCAAGTTCAAGAGGTTTTATTGTCATTTCAGCTATATACAAGTACACAACAAAAACGAGACAACATAAAAACAACAGTGCAACAGACAACATGCTACACAAGTGCAAACAGTCCAACATAGTGCAAAATGTCATTAAATAAACATTAAATAAACAATAATGAATACAGGACAAGACAAATACAAAATACAAAAAGAGTAGACAGTGCAATTTAGTACAGTACACAGTACTGGGCATATGTAAAGTGAGTTGTGCATAGCAATCAGTGACATGCTACCCTGAACATAGCAGTCACCGGTAGCAGCCAGAACAGTTCAGAGTACAGTGCTGGTTTAGTACAGCAAGTAGGATAATGTGCAAGACTGCAACAGGAGTGCATAGTTTATTTGTGTGAGGTTTGACTTCAGCACTAGTCCAATGCAAAACAATATGTGAGTGTGTGTATGTACCTATGTGTACGTATGTGTACGTGTGTGTGTGAGACTGTCTATAAGCATGTATAGAAGTGCCCATTTTGGAATCTGAATTGGAATTGGAGTTAGCCAGAGTTCAGGGGTCTAATGGCTTCTCGGAAGAAGCTGTTGCACACTCTGGAGGTGCGGGACTGGATGCTGCGGTACCTTCTTCCAGATGGCAAAAGGGTGAACAGTTCATGTGAGGGGTGTGTGGGGTCTTTCACAATGTTGGTGGCTTTCCGGATGCAGCGTGTCATGTAGATGTTCGTGATGGAGGGAAGAGAGACCCCAATGATCTTCTCAGCTGTTCTCACTATTCTTTGAAGGGTCTTGCGGTCAAAGGCGGTGCAGTTCCCAAACCAGGTAATGATGCAGCTGCTCAGGATGCTCTCTACAGTACCTCTGTAGAAGGTAGTGAGGATGGGTGATGGGAGATGGGCTTCCCTCAGCTTCCGAAGGAAGTAAAGACGTTGCTGGGCTCTCTTGGGGATGAAACTGGTGTTCAGGGTCCAGGTGAGGTTCTCCACTATGTGAACACCAAGGAACTTGATGTTCTTGACAATCTCCACTAAGGAGCCGTTGATGGCAAGTGGGGAGTGATCTCGCCTTGCTCTCCTGAAGTCAACAACCATTTCTTTTGTCTTGTCAACATTCAGATACAGGTTGTTGACCTTACACCAGCTCACCAGTTCTTGCACCTCCTCTCTGTATGCTGACTCGTTGTCTTTGTTGATGAGACCCACCATGGTCATGTCATCAGCGAAGTGAAAACATTTTAAGTGGGTGAGTGCAATTTCGGTAAATATGGAATATGACGTAAGGTGACGTTTAAATATGAAGCATTATAATGTTTGTTGACTTTGTGTTTAATTTATGATGTGGAATAATCTAATAATAGTGGAATAATATAATAATAAGCCCTTTTGTGCCTAAACTCAGAAACAGCTTTTCCACTCAGTATGTTTTATAGTTTTTAAATTCTATTAACAAATTTGTCTCTGTATGCTGACTCGTTGTCTTTGTTGATGAGACCCACCACGGTCGTGTCATCAGCGAACTTGATGATGTGATTCGAACTGTGCATCGCTGCACAGTCATGAGTGAGCAGTGTGAACAGCAGAGGGCTGAGTACGCTGCCCTGGGGAGCACCAGTACTCAGTGTGGTGGTGTTGGAAGTGCTGCTTCCAATCCGGACAAACTGAGGTCTACCAGTCAAGAAATCCAGGATCCAGTTGCAAGTTCAAGTTCAAGTTCAAGTTTGGTTTATTCGTCACATACATAGTCATATACAGTATAACGCGCAGTGAAATGGTGGAGAGTGCTCTGTCCAAACTGAGGAAGAGAAACAGGGGTGCATAGAGAAAAATATATATATATGCAGATAAATATATATATATTCTATGTATGTACAAAATATATTAACAATGTATGTACAATATATGTATATTATGATTATATACACAATGTACAATGTATATGGTTGGGTATATATGTACACAATCTATAGAATGTACAGTGCAGGTGTAATATGGTTGGGTATATATGTACACAATCTACAGAATGTACAGATCCATTTTATATAATAACATATCTACAGTTGTTGTGTAACAGGGTAATTGAGTATAAATCTATATATACAGATGTACAGATATACAGTCATGTTACATGGTGGTGGTGGTCCCCACAGTTTATCAGTTTCCCTGATTCAGGGCCCGAATGGCCTGTGGGAAGAAGCTCCTCTTCAGCCTCCCTGACCTCAACAGAGTGAAGAGTCTATTGTTGGGATGGGTGGGGTCCTTCACAATTTTCCTGGCCTTGGTCTGGCACCGCTTGTAGTAGATGGTCTGCAGGTCAGGAAGTTCCGTGTGAGCGATGCGCTCTGCTGAACGCACTACCCTTTGGAGTGCTTGTCTGTCCTGCTTGGTGCTATTCCCAAACCAGACTGTGATGTTCCCCGTGAGGATGCTCTCGATAGTGCAGGTGTAGAAGTTCCGCAGTACTTTGGAGGGCAGTCTGAAGTCCCTTAGGCGTCTGAGGTGGTAAAGACGCTGACAAGCCTTCTTTGCCAGGGAGTTGGTATGGCGGGACCAGGACAGGTCCTGCGAGATGTGAACTCCAAGGTACCTGAAACTATCTACTCTCTCCACCGTGGTTCCACTGATCCTCACAGGTTGGTAGTGCCGCACCTGCTTCTTGCTGCAATCCACGATCAGCTCCTTTGTCTTACTGACGTTTAGGAGGAGATTATTTTCCTGGCACCAGTTTTCCAGGTGTTTAATCTCCTCCAGGTAGGTCCTCTCGTCGTTGTCCGAGATCAGACCCACGACAACGGTGTCGTCAGCAAACTTGACAATGATGTTAGAGCTGGAAGTGGCTGTGCAGTCGTAGGTGTACAGTGAGTAGAGCAGGGGGCTTAGGACACAACCCTGAGGAGCTCCAGTGCTGAGGGTGAGGGTGGATGAGGCGCAGTTGCCCACCCGTACTGATTGTGGTCTGTCTGTTAGGAAGTTGGAGATCCAGTCGCACAGGGATGTATGCAGTCCTAGATCTCCCAACTTAGTAGTGAGTAGGGAGGGGATGATAGTGTTAAATGCTGAACTGTAGTCGACAAATAGCATTTTAACATAATTTCCCCTCCCTTCGTCCAGGTGAGTCAGTGTAGTGTGGAGCAGATGTGCAATTGCATCATCAGTGGAGCGGTTGTGGCGGTATGCAAATTGCAGTGGGCCCATGGAGGCTGGCAGTGAAGATGTGATGAAGTCTCTGACTAGCTTTTCAAAGCACTTCATCACGAATGATGTGAGGGCAACAGGGCGGTAGTCATTGAGGTCGGAGGGTCGAGGTTTCTTCGGGACGGGGACGATGGTGGACCGCTTGAAGCTGGACGGGACGATACCGAGCGTCAGGGAGAGATTGAAGATGTCGGTGAATACCGGGGCTAGCTGATCTGTGCAGGCTTTGAGGACCCTCCCGCAGATACCGTCTGGTCCCATCGCCTTCCTGGTATTCACCCTTTTAAACAATCTCCTCACGTCACTCTCCGTGATGATGAGAGGGCGCTGTTCTATGGTGGGCCCCGCGCATGTGCCATCGACTGCGCCGATAGTGCCATTAGCACTAGCGCCGTTAGCATTGGCGCTGTTAGCACTAGCGCCGTTAGCATTGGCGCTGTTAGCATTTGTGCTGCTAGCATTAGCGCTGCTAGATGTAGCCTCGAAGCGAGCAAAGAATGTATTCAGCTCGTTCGCCAGAGACTCATCCGCACTCATCAGTCCAGAGGGTGGGCTCCTGTAGTCCGTGATCATCCGTAGTCCTTGCCACAGGGATCTAGAGCCACTCTGCTGGAACTGTGTCTCTAGTTTCTTCCCGTTGCGTCGCTTTGCCTCCCTCACCGCCCTTCGCACTCCGTATGCTGCGGACTTGTACTCGTCCATGTTCCTGCTGATGATCCCCGCATTGTAAGCAGCAGTGCGAGAGTTCAGAGCCTCGCGGATGGTTCTGTCCACCCAGGGCTTCTGGTTGGAAAACTTCTTGATGGTGATTCTTGGGATCGTGTCGTCCACCAGTTTCCCAATAAATCCTACTACTGCCTCCGTAAACTCGCTGACATCATCAGTGCTGCGCCGGAACATGTCCCAGTCCACGTCATCCAGAGCGTCCTGCAGAGCGGCCACCGATTGGTCTGTCCAGCGCGCGACCTCCCTCTGAACCGGAGCTTCCCGTTTCAGCCGTTGTTTATATTTTGGTAGGAGGAAGATGGCGGCGTGGTCCAACTTACCAAACGGTGGATGAGCTAGTGCCTTGTAACTGTCCTTGTATGGGGTGTAGCAGTAGTCTAGTGTCCTATTTCCCCTGGTGGGGAAGGTTACGTGCTGGTAAAGGTTGGGCACTGCACGCTTGAGGTTAGCGCTGTTGAAATCCCCAACCACAATAAGTGCAGCGTCCCGGTGCTGTGCCTGAAACTGTGTGAGAGCCTCATGAAGTTCACACAGTGCAGTGTCCATGTTAGCCTGAGGTGGGATGTACACGGTGTTGATAATGACCGAAGTGAACTCCCGGGGAAGGTAGAAAGGACGAAGCTTGAGGGCGAGCAGCTCCAGGTTGGGTGAGCAGGAGCAGACGAGAGTAACAACATTGGCATTGTTGCACCAGCTGTTGTTTACCATCACACACACTCCGCCGCCTCTCGACTTCCCCGAACCTGCCGTCCTGTCCATCCGGTGAACCGAGAAGAACTCCGCCGGCTGGATAGCGTGGTTTGGTACCGCTGGGTTCAGCCACGACTCGGTGAAGCAGAGGAGATTGCAGTCCCGAATGTCCCTCTGGAACTTTATCCTGGCCCGGAGGTCATCGAGCTTGTTATCCAGAGACTGGACGTTGGCTAGCAGGATGCTGGGTAAGGGAGCTCGGTGTGCCCGAGCACTCAGCCTGTTCCTGACGCCGGCTCGCTTGCCTCGAGGCCTTTTCCTCGCGCCGCGTCTTTTGTTTTCCCTCAGGATCTCCGTCGGCCATCTTGGGTCCGGGGTTACAGACGGCTTGAGGTGAGTGCTATGTAGATTAAGAGAAATAAGGGCATCTCTGCTGTACGAGATACGTGCCGTGGTGTGTAGAGAAGGGCTGCGGAGAAATCAGGGGTAGCGGGAAGAGCAAAAAGAGCGAAAAGGATAGTGAAAAGAGCGAAAAAAGTGCCAGGTGTGGACGAAGCAGTCATGACGGCAGCCGACCTCACCGGCGCCATCTTGCACAACCCTTGCAGAGGGAGGTGTTCAAGCCCAGTAAGCTCAACTTTCCAATCATTGAGGAACAATGGTGTTGAATGCTGAACTGAAGTCTATGAACAGCATTCTTACGTAGGTGCCCTTTTTTTCCCAGATGTGTGAGTGCCAGATGAAGTGTGGTAGAGATGGCATCATCTGTAGAGTGGTTGGGGCAGTACGCGAACTCCAAGGGGTCCAGAGAAGGGGGAAGCTGGGTCTTGAAGTGCTTCGAGAGACTCGTCATGAGACACATCATGATGATGGATGTGAGTGCGATGGGACAGTAGTCGTTGAGACACGACACCGTGGGCTTCTTAGGCACGGGGACGATGGTGGTGGTCTTGAAGCATGTTGGGACCACGGTGCAGCTCAGAGAGATATTGAAGATGTCTGTCAGGACATCTGCAAGCTGGTCAGCACATTCTCTGAGCACACGACCCAGGATGTTGTCTAGTCCAGCAGCTTTCCGTAGGTTAACTCCACGCAGAGTATGCCTCACATCAGCCGCCATCAGGCACAGCACCTGGTCATTTTGCGGAGGGATGGACTTTTCTGCTGCAACGTTGTTCTGTGCTTCAAACTGTGCATAGAAGTCATTCAGTGCATCTGGGAGGATGGCATCACTGTCACAGGAAGGTGATGCTTTCCTGTAGTTAGTAATGGCCTGAATGCCCTCCCACATGCGCCGTGTGTCACCAGTGTCTTTGAAGTGTCCATGGATCCTGTGCGTGTGCACGCTTTGCTTCCCTGATTGCACGTGACAGTTTGGCTCTCGTTTTCCTGAGAGCCTCTCTGTCACCTGTTCTGAAGGCTGAGTCACGGGTCCTCAGTAGCATGTGAGGCCAGTCACTGATGCTGTATACTCTTCCAGATTAACAGTGCCACCGTCGGTAGCAGCCTCCTTGAACGTGATCCAAGTCGTCTGCTCAAAACAGTCCTGAAGAACAGAGATGGCTCCTGCTGGCCAGGTTCTCACCTGCTTCAAAAGCGGTATCGAGCGTCTGACGATCGGTCTATATGCAGGAATCAACATTACAGACGTGATCAGAGTATCCGAGGTGGGGCAGGGCTCCGCCCGGTACGCACCGGAAATGTTTGTGTAAACGAGATCCAGCACGTTCGCGCCTTTCTTCTTTCCAGAAGATTGGAGAAAAGAGATGAGGTGAGACAGAGAGGAGAGAACAGCTGAGTAACAAAGGAGAGGAAAGACAAGATATGAATGGAAAGCAAATTAGAATAGATGAGCAGCTAGAGAGGAGAAGATAAGTCGAGAGGAGAAAGTTGCGTTGTACTTTTGGTTCCTTATAATATATCAGGATGATATTTAATCTAATAAATTAATGAAGTATGTGACGTGGGAGGCGAGGCAGGATGCAAAGATGAGCCGTGTGTGATATAGAGAAAATGGAATATGATTGTGAGCGACCGAGTGAAAGGCGCATGCCCAGAACCCATGTAATTAAGGAGGGGGGAACCCCCTTCGTTATGAGCAAGTGTATTTCAGGGCGACGAACTGAGCGGTATAAAGACGGCAGAGGCTAAAAGTGGTTGGATGGCGTTTGGAAAGTGTTCTAGTCGGCGCGAACAGACACGGGAAAATAGCAGCGTGATAGGTTGCGTCCTGGATGAAAGGAGAGCGGTGGGAAAAGTGAAAACATTTAAAGTGGGTGAGCGCAATTTCGGTAAATATGGAATATGACGTAAGGTGACGTTTAAATATGAAGCGTTATAATGTTTGTTGACTTTGTGCTTAATTTATGATGTGGGATAATCTGTTTTGGTTTTTGTGTGCCTGGAGCTGAGTTACGTTTTTGTTCTCTCTACGTTTGGTCCCGATAAGTTCGTTCCCGCGAAGAATGTCTTCTGATTGAGTTTTTCTGTGACGTTCGGTTTTATTGGGTGTGGAAGTATTTTAGTTATCACAAACTGTACTGATGAAGTGATTTCTTGCGCATACGTGATGGTAACCACGTTAAATGTTAGTGAAGCCCTTTTGTGCCTAAACTCAGAACCTGCTTGTCCACTCAGTGTGTTTTATAGTTTTTAAATTCTATTAACAAACTTGTCTGCCCTGGTACTAGTGGTGTTGCTTTTTAAAGAAAGCCTAAGGTGGTACTTGTTACACGTGGTTCACACGACACAGACGTTTAACACCAAACCAAACATCATGAACATTAAGCACCAACACTTCATACAATGTAACAGGCAGTCTTAACGCAGAAGGAAGCAGGTGATGCATGGACTCAAACACCGCCGAATGATGAGATGATGATGAGAGACAGGTGTAACACAAAATAGATAAACAAGGACATGCGTAGCCAGGTACACACACAGGCAAACACTGACAAAATGTTACCAGACTACTTGATAATTGCCCGCCCGCTGAACGAGTTAATTGACGTCATCAGTTTCTAGGTGGTCGTTTCTCAGCGTTTATAAACGAAACTAACCTGTTTTTTGTACATATTTTGATTTACATGATGGA
Organism: Electrophorus electricus; assembly: GCF_041902795.1. Classification (NCBI taxonomy): domain Eukaryota; kingdom Metazoa; phylum Chordata; class Actinopteri; order Gymnotiformes; family Gymnotidae; genus Electrophorus; species Electrophorus electricus. The sequence continues at coordinate 5,007,610 of NC_137497.1, forward strand.
AATTTTTAAAAGCAACAACCTACCGTAAATGGCTACCCGCTAATTATATAACAGGCTTTCTTTTTATGAGACAAATATTTGTAATCATTCAATTGAGTGATTTGACTTTGTTCTTGCATTACTTTGAGAAGCTCAGAAAAGCTTCCCTAGTCCATAATAACAATTGAAATAGTTTCGATTCCATTATTTACAAATAACCACGGCACAGTTCGTCTCAGAGCATTTTTTTTTTTCAGATAGATAATGACATTGTGACATTTGACATCTCCACCAACCTTCTGATTTTATAATGAGGTAGAGCTCAGCCACTTTGACATTCAAAACTTCTAGAGGAATGTGGTGTAGCCAATGAAAACAATCATTCCCATCACAGTAGCATAGACAAATCACTTATTTTAAAACATACAATCCACTCCCTATTCCCTGAATTCTGACTTCTTTACTAAAGGCAATGTACTAGTCATGGAAACACATAAACTAAACACATTACCCAAACATTTTCTATGATTTTAGCTAAATGGACTAAACATGACGAAACTTACCTGCCAATGCCGGATGAATAAGACATGCAAAAAGTACAATCGAGCATACATTACCGCTTTGAATTGAGTCGACAGGAAGTCTGCGTTAACCACAAGATGCAAAAACCCAACCTAAATGATTTGTTTACAGCTTCAATCCCTACTTGTAAGGTTTTTAGAATACACAGGTACATTATATAGTTCACCTCATAATGTAATTTCTGTTCCATTGACCATAAATTCAATTGTAATTTAATATTACATAAAATGTAATTTTAAATTCTATTTTCACATCAATTTGCAAAATATTTAATACACTGTTGAAATCCATTGTTTTTAATCCACAAATTTTATTCTAAACAATTACCACGTACACTGCCTGGCCAAAAAAAGTGCAAGTCCTCCAGCTCCTTTGTAGAGTCCAGGCAATTCCAGGGAGAGCTGGGACAGGGGTGGCTGCTTAAAGAACCTGCAGGAAAGAAAGAAAATATGAATCACAGCTGGTTAATTAAATATGTAAACTTGCCTATAGCACATGACCTAGTATCATTAATGATTAAAATCTGTACAGTGAACATTAATGACAGGACAGATACATTTTTACTGTTAATCTGTATTACACACACTTGCTGAAAAGGTTTAGCCCAGTGTTAAGGGGAGGGGCTACAGGTATATAACCAGGAGAGGAAGGGAAAATGGGGAAGGTTGCTGTGGCTGTCATGCTTGCCCTCTTCTCATTTACTGTGATGAGTAAAAGAGCTTTCAGCTATCATGTTTGTTTTTGTACTTACAGTTAATATGTTGTGGTGTGAAGATTTCTAATTAAAAATGTTTACTGTGGAAGAAGCCTGAAGTCTTTGCCCAGTGTCTAAGGGAGATATGCCTCAGGTTTGTGACCCATTTCTCAGAAAACATTCCTCACACATGACTGAAGGGTTAGTCAGACACAATAAAATCAAAGCTTACCACCAACTTTTACTGTGTATGTACCAGTGACCTCATCATTCCTGGTGTCCTGTATGGTGTAAACATCACTATCAGACTCCATCTCCTTCGACTGTAGACTGGAACTGAATGACACTCTCATACTCAGACACACACTGAATTTCACGCCCATCAAGTTCCCATAGTCTGACAGGGTTTGGTTGGTGTCATCAGTCCTTTCCAGAATCACCTCCACTGGCTCTGAGATGGGCACATCCATGCTGAGAGATTCTCCAGGACATGTACGTGCACATTTACAGCTGTAGAGGAACAGCAAGCAAAACAACAAATATCAACAAATAAAGTGTTGAAGTGGTCTGAGTTCATGTATAAACATGTTAGAACAAATGTATTGAAACATGAAAACACTTACAATCAACCCCACCGCTCACATCACAGATCTCCACATCATCTCATACACATGTGAACCAGCTTAGTCTTGATGTCATCAACATCACTGATGGTGAGGGAGAGATCTCCCTTCAGGTATTGATCATGGGACATGTGAAATCCCTCCTTTGACTGGCATGATGTCTGGTTACACTGAGCCAGAATGTCACGTGATTTATTGAACACAGTCCATGTGACCAGACCAGAATACGTCCTATTACAGGGGAGAGTAGCAGCTTCATGAAGATTCACTTTAACAAGACTGACTGCTGAAACTGGAGAAAAGACTGGAACAAAACAAAGTACATTTAGTCAGGAGAGAGGGAACTAGTAAGGCCAATATTTTGGTAATTAGAGATATTATTTTCTGTTAAAATCATGTAATAATACATAATACATGTAATAATACATAATACAGCATACATAATACAGCTGTGTATTATGCATTATGATTACTGCAAAGAAACACCCTATCCACCTTTTGTCATGTATACATGTCTATGGTTTATGTGTCTGTGTTGTCTGTGTCTGACCCATTATCCATTACCTACTACACACTACATTCAGTAATTACTGTATATTGGTCTCTATAGTAGTATGCAGTATGGTAATCAGTATGTAACAGATGCAAACCATACTACAGGGTCACATGAATGTATGAAGGTTTCACCCTCTTGGGACAGATTTTCCACTACCATTGCATGACAGAATCCGGTACACCACGGAGACAGCTCTGGTCACCTACTGGAATATTCGGCTGGAGTAGTACGTCCTCTGGGGACCTTTTCATGTAAAAATGTCATTTCTGGAAAATTCATTTTGGTCACATAATGGGCTCAGTCAGTACACGAGTAGTATGTAGTGGGCTATTGTGAACACAGTCTGTGAGCTGCTCTTAAATAGGCTGGATGACAGGTGTTGCTGAATAACTGTGTCTGTGGTTGCTAGCGGTCTGAAGCCCTTTGGTCTATTAATGCTTTGGCTTTCTGTTGTGATATAAAGGAAGTTGATGAAAACAGACTAGTGATGGTGGGTCCAGGATTCCTTGAATTGAAATAACTGAAGGAAATATATTTCTTATTAAATATGGGGCCATGAATCAGTAGGAAAACCTGTATTTTCTGCAAATCCCAGTGTATAATAAAAAGCTGAATTCTTATCAGCAATTCAGAACTGGCTTATGGACAACACTACCTGCCTGCTCCTACTACCCTTTAGCCTGAGGTTACATCAAGGTTATGCTACCAAGCATAAGGGGAAAGAGAAAGATTACCTCATTTTTCATAGTATCATTTAAAAGTGTTACATATGTTTTTGCTGTCTAATATCAAACTTATTGATCCATTTTGTTGAAGGAAAGACATGCAGAATTCTGTTCTAAAGGGCAGTGAGAGATGTTGGTGTGTAGTGGATAGAGCATTCTTCTCCATTTCCTGCTTAGAAATAAGAGAGTAAATGCGAAGGTTTACAATGATGAGGGGGAATGCAGTGTGTCTGAGCAGCAGGTTACAGTGATGAGGGAGAATACAGTGTGTCTGAACAGCAGGTTTACAATGATGAGGGGGAATGCAGTGTGTCTGAACAGCAGGTTTACAGTGATAAGGGGGAATGCAGTGTGTCTGAGCTGCAGGTGCAGTTACACTAACAGAACAGGCTATTTTGAACACAGTCTGTAAGCTGCTCTTAAATAGGCTGGATGACAGGTGTTGCTGGTTGTCCTTCAGTCCTGGGAGGCAGTTCTATGCCTCCCTCTGTGGGCCGAAGATGGCCTAGCTGATGACCCAGCCCCAAAATATTTTTTGATTCGGCATGCACCACTTTTTAGTTGTCACAAATGACCAGTAGAATAGATGAATTGCAAAAAAAAAAGGTGTTTATTATAAGGACAGAAAGTCAGGTGATCGGCAAACATAACAGGTCATGCCAAAGAGAAGTAGTCAGAGAGAAAATTAAATCAGTTAGCTTACTACCAGAACATTTAATAATGGTAGTTCTGTGTCCAGAAGTTCAGTTGTTTTCACAATGCTGAACCAAGTAGACCACAATATGAACCAGAAACAAACCATACTGAGGCCACCTTGGGATGTGGCCTGAGTTCTGTTTATTTTGGGATCTGTTTAGAGGTCCGAGTTTATTGATGCGTTCACATATACTATAGAAACCAGGACTCAGCATGTGAAATCACTCAACATTCCAAGTGTGGAAATGCCCAAAGGTGTCTGACAGAGCAGCTGATGCCGGTGTTCTGTGAGCAGAGCAGAACACTGTAGACTTCTGTTTTCTAGACGTCTACAAGGAAACACAAAAACAATGGAAAAGGTGAATGGTGGGCATGAGTAAGTGTCTGACCTATGACCTCTATGTCATCTTCTTCACAATGCTTTGTTTACATGCTGCAGTTGTGTAGGGCATGGTGAGAAAGCGAGACAGCTTCTTTGTCTGGTCAGATAACGAACTCGAGCAACTAAACATGAAACTAAAACACCTAATGCAGTAAACAGCGTGACAACGGGTTCTGCCATTGTGGAACTGTGGAGATCACACGAGAACCTTACATCAGTGTTTTCTAAATGTTACATTTTCTCTTATCGACAGTACACCACCAAAGCTGTGTTTTAGAATTAGCCACTTTAGAGAGCAGATGTGAAAAGATGCTTTTTTCAGTGGTCGAAAACGGCATCAAAACTAGCCTCAGATTCACTTCAGTGAATTATCAAAGATAGGTGGAACTCATGAGCAGGAGACAGGCATGGGAATAGAGAGCAGCGATTCAGTTTTTGATGAATCAGGAACAGAAAACTGCAATTCTGTATTTGATGAATCATGCTCAGGATGAGAGAGCAGTGATTCATTATTTGATGACTCATGATTCAAGAATGGTTCCTGAGTGTCTGGTTCCCTCTCTGGAACATTCTGATTGGTCGTCTTCCTCATTCATCTCTTGCTGTACAGGTTCATTTGGTTGAACGTTCTTACATGACCAGCAATTCTGTAATTTCTTTCGGAACAGCACCACTGCAGACACCAGTAAGATCAGTATGACGAGTGGCAGCACCACTGCCAGCACAGTGTGTGTGTCAGGTTCTTCCTTCATACCTAAACACAGAACACAAAATGTTAGGAGGGTTTAAACACTCTGAAAGTGAACTGTGCAAAAGGCCCTTGGCGTTAAATGCACTAGTTTGTGTTTTGGGTTGAGTACGATTTGATCATGAGATTTGAGGATACAGAACAATGCTTTGGGCTGCAACCAGGAACAGTTGAGTTAGAAAAAGATGGGAAGGCAGAGTAGTTGACTAAAATAAGTAAACTTATTGCTTTAATCTTAGTTTATTTCCTATTTTTATTTATTATGTTTATCTGGTAAAAATCACATCAAAGATACAATTTGATTTCACTCATTAAAAGTGAAAAAGCTCAGACAACTGTGACACTGAGCATTAGTTTCCTTGTTCGCTCATTTTCATCCTGAACATTTTCACGTGTCAGTATTCTTTTCTCTGCATTTGTCTTCATTGTTATCAACATAACATTACCCATAATACACAGCACACATTTCATGTAACTGGTCTGGGCATCAATTTGGTAATAATTTCATACTAATTAATCTCCACACCTTCCTATTTATATTCCATGTTACCCATCATTTTTGTAGCTTGCACTTATTTGACACATCTGCATGAAAATAAAGGCCGTCTTGGATGGTCCATATGACTTAGGGTGCTATGTAACAAGGTACAGATGTGACAAGGCATCAGGGTGAACAGGATTACTGGCACAGGGTTCAAACTGAAGATGTGTGGAACTAGAAGAATCTGCTGTTCTTGCTACACCACTGGGAGAGTGAGATAAATATGGAGAATAACTTCTATCGAAGCTGATAAGAGCAGAAGGAAGCTGAGGTCTCACCAAGCCACACAGGATGGGATTACAGGCAAGAAAACCCCAGCTGCTTCTGAATAAACAAATAAAAGGGAGCGAACCCCACTAGACTGGCCTGGTGCAGAGTTCAAACCAGGTGCTGAACTAGAATGAAGTCTTGACTCTAACCACTACACTGTAAGACACAACAATTATGCAGGGAGACTGCCTGCAACAGAAAGAAAGTTCTCACACAGAGGGAGAGAAACAGTCTTTGTGAGGCAGTTATATATGGGTGAGGCCACCTGTGGGACATCAGGCTAACGAGCACTGATTAATTCCCAACTCATGACCTTTCTCAGGTGGAAGACAGCCGGCATTGTGAGCCCCCATTACAATAGGATGTTATGCATTATGTTCTAAGGATCTAGCCAGTTCAACAAAGTATTGGAAAACCAAAAAATCTATATAATAAAATCTGTAACACTGTATTAAAATTCAAATGTACTCAAGCTTTAACCTAATTTAATTTTTAAAATATTGATAAGAAATTGATTATTTGGTAAAAATGAATTTAAAAGCTTTTCTCTGACTAAAGAGTTAGTCAGACACCATGAAATCAAAGCTTACCACCAAAAGTGGCTGTGGTGACAGTGTATGTAGCAATGACTTCCTCATTGCTGGTGTCCTGTATGGTATACACTCCACTATCAGACTCCTTCAGACCCTTCAGCTGCAGACTGGAACTGAATGACACTCTCTTCCCATACTCAGAGACACACTGAACTTCACGCCCCGTAATCTCACATAGTCTGACAGTGGTTGGTTTGGTGTCACCAGTCCTGTTCAGAATCACCTCCACTGGTTCTGAGATGGGCACGTTCATGCTGAGAGATTCTCCACGATGGACATGAACTTTAAAACTGAAAGCTGGATGTAGAGAAACAAATATGAAGAACATCCTGATATTCCATTCTGTAGTGTATAAGTAATATGCAATAATACAGTCACACCACATAATTAACACTGAATCTAGTTTTATAAAAGGCTTAGACTGCTCTTACCTACTGTTCAATCTGAACATGACAAGACAGTAAAGTATTACTTACCATGGACTTGAAGATTCCAATCACATAATGTTTTACCACTGCAGCTGCAGGTGTACCAGGCCCTCTTATTGAATTCAACATCGGTGATGGTGAGGGAGAAATCTCCCTTCAGGTACTGATCATGGGACATGCGAAAACCTTCCTTTGACTGACATGATGTCTGATTACACTGAGCCAGAATGTCATCTGGTTTATGGTACACAGTCCATGTGACCAGACTAGAACACGTCTGACTGCAGGGGAGAGTTGGATTCTCATTAAGCTTCACTCTTATAACAGGATTCTGTGGCCCTTGACGTAGAACTGCAGAAAAACATCACATAATCACATAGAAACAGAACTTAGGCTGCATGTAGGTTCAGTTTTCATTCATATTTGTATTGTATTTACATGTATACACATTATACTTTACATTATACACAAGATATTCTCTGTTCTACAACACAAGTACCCAAGCAACTAAAATTGTTATAACCATGTGAGTACAGTCAAGATGACATAATGCGAGACCATAATGCTCACACTGCCTTATGCAAGCTGTAACCTGGTTCCATTTAAAAAATATATGGTTAGGAAACTGAATATATTTGAAAAATAGGAATTTGATAGCATTTCCCTGATGTGATTCAGTCAGCTGACCTAATACATCAGGACAGTAGAAACCCTCTAGAAGCCATGAAAGACATCACCAGGAGAGTAGTAACCTCTAGAAGCCAGCAAGGACATTTATATCTGTGGACTAATGATGAGTGATCTCTTACCTGTTTTCAGGTGGGAACGACAGCGTGAGTCATCCGGCTCCTTTGTAGAGTCCAGGCCATTCCAGGGAGAGCTGGGACAGGGGTGGCTGCTTAATGAACCTGCAGGAAAGAAAGAAAATATGAATCACAGCTGGCTAGTTAAGTATGTAATCTTATCTAAAGGGCATGACCTAGTATCATTAATGATTAAAGTCCATATGGTGAACATTAATGACAGGAAAGATATGGATCCATTTTTAGTGTTAATCTGTATTATACCTGCTTGCTGAAATGGTTTAGCCCAGTGTTAAGGGAAGGGGCTACAGGTATATAACCAGGACAGGAAGGGAACATGGGAAGGATGTTGTGTGTGACTTTGCCCTCTTCTCATTTACTGTGATGAGTAAAAGAGCTTTCAGCCATCATATTTGTTTTGTATTGTACAGTTAATATGCTGTGTTGTGAGATTTCAGATTAAAAATGTTTACCATTGAAGAAGCCTGAAATATTTGTTCTCAGGTTTATGACCCATTTCTGGGAAAACATTCTTCACATCTTAGGTTAACCCTAGCTAAAGAGTTACAAACACAGTAAAATCAAATCTTACCTCCAGCTATTACTGAGTATGTAGCAATGACTTCATCATTCCTGGTGTCCCGTATGGTGTAAACTCCACAATCAGACTCCTCCAGATCCTTCAGCTGCAGACTGGAACTGAATGACACTCTCTTCTCATACTCAGGGGCACACTGAATTTCACGCCCCCTAATCTCACACAGTTTGACAGTGTTTGGTTTGGTGTCACCAGTCCTGTTCAGAATCACCTCCACTGGCTCTGAGACATTCACATCCATGCTGAGAGATTCTCCAGGATGGAAATGTTTGTGGACATTTACAGCTGTAGAGGAACAGCAAGCAAAACACCACAAATATACAAATATAGTCTAAACTGTATTTCACTGTATAAACAGTCGATTCTAAACAATCTCATATCAATAAAACAAGTCAAATATCAAGCAATCACACTTACACTCAATCTGAATGCTCAAATCACAAATGTCTACAGCTTCACACTCACAGGTGTACCAGGCCCTCTTAGTGTAATCAACATCATTGATGGTGAGGGAGAGATCTCCCTTCAGGTACTGATCATGGGACATGTGAAATCCCTCCTTTGACTGACATGATGTCTGATTACACTGAGCCAGAATGTCACCTGCTTTATGGAACACAGTCCATGTAACCAGACCAGAACACATCCTATTACAGGGGAGAGTAGCAGCTTCATGAAGATTCACCTTTACAGGAGTGACTGCTGAAACTGGAGAAAAGACTGGAACAAAACAAAGTACATTTAGTCAGGAGAGAGGGAACTAATAAGGCCAATATTTTGGTAATTAGATATATTATTTTCTGTTAAAATCATGTAATAATAAGAATACATAATACAGCTGTGTATTATGCATTATTATTATTGCACAGAAACACCCTATCCACATTTTGTCATTGTACAGCCCTTCCCCCTAAACGTCTCCTCGTGTGTGTTCGTCAATGTGGCCACACTCCCTGTGTGACACACCTGCTCCTCATTGTGTCATTAATATACGTGTATACATGTTTATCGTTTATGTGTCTGTTGTCTGTGTCTGACCCATTAGCCTGCGTGCTATGTCGTATATGTTATATGTGAAAATAAAACGTGTGTTCCTGTTTATGCGACCCGTCCCCGCATCCTGCTTTACCTCCACGTCACACATTTATGTCGTTGATTGCTGTTTGTGTAAACAATGCAATTACTGTAACTCAAAGATGTCAGTTACAACAGAGGAATTTAAAAAATAAATTTGTTGTACTTACCATTAGAGATCATCAGGAGTGATAACATGGAGTACAGGGGGATATTGACGTCCTTCATGGCTGTAGAGACCACAGATGTATCTGCACATGTTCAAGTAGAAGGATTCAGGAACAAATAAGGAAATGGATTTTTGGGGGCAGTGGGGAGGAGTGCTGGAGTGAAGTAAAAATTAACTGACCTCCTTCAGAAAGTCTTATGGATAATTCCCATGGGAATCTCATAGACATTTCTAACTGCTACTCATATGAAATGTGCTGAATTTGCACCCACTGAATAATAATACTTGTAATGAGCATGTACAGGACCACAAACAAAAAGGTTCATAATGAATGAAAGTACCTGGCTTTAGGAAGTCCACATGCCATACATATTTTTTTCTTAACTATGACAAAATGAACACATGTAGATGAGATGAAGATGACTGCATGCGAGTAAAATTAACACAAGTCATTATACGCATATTTATAACACTATAAACCTTACAAATATAGAACATATTTATAATACTGCTGCACTCCCTATACCACTACTAGCATAAGGAAAGGGCACATGTAAACCCGCCTCTTACGTTGGTGCCCCAGAATTTTGCACTATGCCGCTGTATAATATCTGTCCCCTCAATATCCATTATACCCATTATTTACTTGCAAACAACTATTTATGAAATGTTATCTTCCCCTGTCAAGTTCAAGTTCAAGAGGTTTTATTGTCATTTCAGCTATATACAAGTACACAACAAAAACGAGACAACATAAAAACAACAGTGCAACAGACAACATGCTACACAAGTGCAAACAGTCCAACATAGTGCAAAATGTCATTAAATAAACATTAAATAAACAATAATGAATACAGGACAAGACAAATACAAAATACAAAAAGAGTAGACAGTGCAATTTAGTACAGTACACAGTACTGGGCATATGTAAAGCGAGTTGTGCATAGCAATCAGTGACATGCTACCCTGAACATAGCAGTCACCGGTAGCAGCCAGAACAGTTCAGAGTACAGTGCTGGTTTAGTACAGCAAGTAGGATAATGTGCAAGACTGCAACAGGAGTGCATAGTTTATTTGTGTGAGGTTTGACTTCAGCACTAGTCCAATGCAAAACAATATGTGAGTGTGTGTATGTACCTATGTGTACGTATGTATGTACGTATGTACGTGTGTGTGTGAGACTGTCTATAAGCATGTATAGAAGTGCCCATTTTGGAATCTGAATTGGAATTGGAGTTAGCCAGAGTTCAGGGGTCTAATGGCTTCTCGGAAGAAGCTGTTGCACACTCTGGAGGTGCGGGACTGGATGCTGCGGTACCTTCTTCCAGATGGCAAAAGGGTGAACAGTTCATGTGAGGGGTGTGTGGGGTCTTTCACAATGTTGGTGGCTTTCCGGATGCAGCGTGTCATGTAGATGTTCGTGATGGAGGGAAGAGAGACCCCAATGATCTTCTCAGCTGTTCTCACTATTCTTTGAAGGGTCTTGCGGTCAAAGACGGTGCAGTTCCCAAACCAGGTAATGATGCAGCTGCTCAGGATGCTCTCTACAGTACCTCTGTAGAAGGTAGTGAGGATGGGTGATGGGAGATGGGCTTCCCTCAGCTTCCGAAGGAAGTAAAGACGTTGCTGGGCTCTCTTGGGGATGAAACTGGTGTTCAGGGTCCAGGTGAGGTTCTCCACTATGTGAACACCAAGGAACTTGATGTTCTTGACAATCTCCACTAAGGAGCCGTTGATGGCAAGTGGGGAGTGATCTCGCCTTGCTCTCCTGAAGTCAACAACCATTTCTTTTGTCTTGTCAACATTCAGATACAGGTTGTTGAACTTACACCAGCTCACCAGTTCTTGCACCTCCTCTCTGTATGCTGACTCGTTGTCTTTGTTGATGAGACCCACCACGGTCATGTCATCAGCGAAGTGAAAACATTTTAAGTGGGTGAGTGCAATTTCGGTAAATATGGAATATGACGTAAGGTGACGTTTAAATATGAAGCATTATAATGTTTGTTGACTTTGTGCTTAATTTATGATGTGGAATAATCTAATAATAGTGGAATAATATAATAATAAGCCCTTTTGTGCCTAAACTCAGAAACAGCTTTTCCACTCAGTATGTTTTATAGTTTTTAAATTCTATTAACAAATTTGTCTCTGTATGCTGACTCGTTGTCTTTGTTGATGAGACCCACCACGGTCGTGTCATCAGCGAACTTGATGATGTGATTCGAACTGTGCATCGCTGCACAGTCATGAGTGAGCAGTGTGAACAGCAGAGGGCTGAGTACGCTGCCCTGGGGAGCACCAGTACTCAGTGTGGTGGTGTTGGAAGTGCTGCTTCCAATCCGGACAAACTGAGGTCTACCAGTCAAGAAATCCAGGATCCAGTTGCAAGTTCAAGTTCAAGTTCAAGTTTGGTTTATTCGTCACATACATAGTCATATACAGTATAACGCGCAGTGAAATGGTGGAGAGTGCTCTGTCCAAACTGAGGAAGAGAAACAGGGGTGCATAGAGAAAAATATATATATATGCAGATAAATATATATATATTCTATGTATGTACAAAATATATTAACAATGTATGTACAATATATGTATATTATGATTATATACACAATGTACAATGTATATGGTTGGGTATATATGTACACAATCTATAGAATGTACAGTGCAGGTGTAATATGGTTGGGTATATATGTACACAATCTACAGAATGTACAGATCCATTTTATATAATAACATATCTACAGTTGTTGTGTAACAGGGTAATTGAGTATAAATCTATATATACAGATGTACAGATATACAGTCATGTTACATGGTGGTGGTGGTCCCCACAGTTTATCAGTTTCCCTGATTCAGGGCCCGAATGGCCTGTGGGAAGAAGCTCCTCTTCAGCCTCCCTGACCTCAACAGAGTGAAGAGTCTATTGTTGGGATGGGTGGGGTCCTTCACAATTTTCCTGGCCTTGGTCTGGCACCGCTTGTAGTAGATGGTCTGCAGGTCAGGAAGTTCCGTGTGAGTGATGCGCTCTGCTGAACGCACTACCCTTTGGAGTGCTTGTCTGTCTTGCTTGGTGCTATTCCCAAACCAGACTGTGATGTTCCCCGTGAGGATGCTCTCGATAGTGCAGGTGTAGAAGTTCCGCAGTACTTTGGAGGGCAGTCTGAAGTCCCTTAGGCGTCTGAGGTGGTAAAGACGCTGACAAGCCTTCTTTGCCAGGGAGTTGGTATGGCGGGACCAGGACAGGTCCTGCGAGATGTGAACTCCAAGGTACCTGAAACTATCTACTCTCTCCACCGTGGTTCCACTGATCCTCACAGGTTGGTAGTGCCGCACCTGCTTCTTGCTGCAATCCACGATCAGCTCCTTTGTCTTACTGACGTTTAGGAGGAGATTATTTTCCTGGCACCAGTTTTCCAGGTGTTTAATCTCCTCCAGGTAGGTCCTCTCGTCGTTGTCCGAGATCAGACCCACGACAACGGTGTCGTCAGCAAACTTGACAATGATGTTAGAGCTGGAAGTGGCTGTGCAGTCGTAGGTGTACAGTGAGTAGAGCAGGGGGCTTAGGACACAACCCTGAGGAGCTCCAGTGCTGAGGGTGAGGGTGGATGAGGCGCAGTTGCCCACCCGTACTGATTGTGGTCTGTCTGTTAGGAAGTTGGAGATCCAGTCGCACAGGGATGTATGCAGTCCTAGATCTCCCAACTTAGTAGTGAGTAGGGAGGGGATGATAGTGTTAAATGCTGAACTGTAGTCGACAAATAGCATTTTAACATAATTTCCCCTCCCTTCGTCCAGGTGAGTCAGTGTAGTGTGGAGCAGATGTGCAATTGCATCATCAGTGGAGCGGTTGTGGCGGTATGCAAATTGCAGTGGGCCCATGGAGGCTGGCAGTGAAGATGTGATGAAGTCTCTGACTAGCTTTTCAAAGCACTTCATCACGAATGATGTGAGGGCAACAGGGCGGTAGTCATTGAGGTCGGAGGGTTGAGGTTTCTTCGGGACGGGGACGATGGTGGACCGCTTGAAGCTGGACGGGACGATACCGAGCGTCAGGGAGAGATTGAAGATGTCGGTGAATACCGGGGTTAGCTGATCTGTGCAGGCTTTGAGGACCCTCCCGCAGATACCGTCTGGTCCCATCGCCTTCCTGGTATTCACCCTTTTAAACAATCTCCTCACGTCACTCTCCATGATGATGAGAGGGCGCTGTTCTATGGTGGGCCCCACGCATGTGCCATCGACTGCGCCGATAGTGCCATTAGCACTAGCGCCGTTAGCATTGGCGCTGTTAGCACTAGCGCCGTTAGCATTGGCGCTGTTAGCATTTGTGCTGCTAGCATTAGCGCTGCTAGATGTAGCCTCGAAGCGAGCAAAGAATGTATTCAGCTCGTTCGCCAGAGACTCATCCGCACTCATCAGTCCAGAGGGTGGGCTCCTGTAGTCCGTGATCATCCGTAGTCCTTGCCACAGGGATCTAGAGCCACTCTGCTGGAACTGTGTCTCTAGTTTCTTCCCGTTGCGTCGCTTTGCCTCCCTCACCGCCCTTCGCACTCCGTATGCTGCGGACTTGTACTCGTCCATGTTCCTGCTGATGATCCCCGCATTGTAAGCAGCAGTGCGAGAGTTCAGAGCCTCGCGGATGGTTCTGTCCACCCAGGGCTTCTGGTTGGAAAACTTCTTGATGGTGATTCTTGGGATCGTGTCGTCCACCAGTTTCCCAATAAATCCTACTACTGCCTCCGTAAACTCGCTGACATCATCAGTGCTGCGCCGGAACATGTCCCAGTCCACGTCATCCAGAGCGTCCTGCAGAGCGGCCACCGATTGGTCTGTCCAGCGCGCGACCTCCCTCTGAACCGGAGCTTCCCGTTTCAGCCGTTGTTTATATTTTGGTAGGAGGAAGATGGCGGCGTGGTCCAACTTACCAAACGGTGGATGAGCTAGTGCCTTGTAACTGTCCTTGTATGGGGTGTAGCAGTGGTCTAGTGTCCTATTTCCCCTGGTGGGGAAGGTTACGTGCTGGTAAAGGTTGGGCACTGCACGCTTGAGGTTAGCGCTGTTGAAATCCCCAACCACAATAAGTGCAGCGTCCCGGTGCTGTGCCTGAAACTGTGTGAGAGCCTCATGAAGTTCACACAGTGCAGTGTCCATGTTAGCCTGAGGTGGGATGTACACGGTGTTGATAATGACCGAAGTGAACTCCCGGGGAAGGTAGAAAGGACGAAGCTTGAGGGCGAGCAGCTCCAGGTTGGGTGAGCAGGAGCAGACGAGAGTAACAACATTGGCATTGTTGCACCAGCTGTTGTTTACCATCACACACACTCCGCCGCCTCTCGACTTCCCCGAACCTGCCGTCCTGTCCATCTGGTGAACCGAGAAGAACTCCGCCGGCTGGATAGCGTGGTTTGGTACCGCTGGGTTCAGCCACGACTCGGTGAAGCAGAGGAGATTGCAGTCCCGAATGTCCCTCTGGAACTTTATCCTGGCCCGGAGGTCATCGAGCTTGTTATCCAGAGACTGGACGTTGGCTAGCAGGATGCTGGGTAAGGGAGCTCGGTGTGCCCGAGCACTCAGCCTGTTCCTGACGCCGGCTCGCTTGCCTCGAGGCCTTTTCCTCGCGCCGCGTCTTTTGTTTTCCCTCAGGATCTCCGTCGGCCATCTTGGGTCCGGGGTTACAGACGGCTTGAGGTGAGTGCTATGTAGATTAAGAGAAATAAGGGCATCTCTGCTGTACGAGATACGTGCCGTGGTGTGTAGAGAAGGGCTGCGGAGAAATCAGGGGTAGCGGGAAGAGCAAAAAGAGCGAAAAGGATAGTGAAAATAGCGAAAAAAGTGCCAGGTGTGGACGAAGCAGTCGTGACGGCAGCCGACCTCACCGGCGCCATCTTGCACAACCCTTGCAGAGGGAGGTGTTCAAGCCCAGTAAGCTCAACTTTCCAATCATTGAGGAACAATGGTGTTGAATGCTGAACTGAAGTCTATGAACAGCATTCTTACGTAGGTGCCCTTTTTTTCCCAGATGTGTGAGTGCCAGATGAAGTGTGGTAGAGATGGCATCATCTGTAGAGTGGTTGGGGCAGTACGCGAACTGCAAGGGGTCCAGAGAAGGGGGAAGCTGGGTCTTGAAGTGCTTCGAGAGACTCGTCATGAGACACATCATGATGATGGATGTGAGTGCGATGGGACAGTAGTCGTTGAGACACGACACCGTGGGCTTCTTAGGCACGGGGACGATGGTGGTGGTCTTGAAGCATGTTGGGACCACGGTGCAGCTCAGAGAGATATTGAAGATGTCTGTCAGGACATCTGCAAGCTGGTCAGCACATTCTCTGAGCACACGACCCAGGATGTTGTCTAGTCCAGCAGCTTTCCGTAGGTTAACTCCACGCAGAGTATGCCTCACATCAGCCGCCATCAGGCACAGCACCTGGTCATTTTGCGGAGGGATGGACTTTTCTGCTGCAACGTTGTTCTGTGCTTCAAACTGTGCATAGAAGTCATTCAGTGCATCTGGGAGGATGGCATCACTGTCACAGGAAGGTGATGCTTTCCTGTAGTTAGTAATGGCCTGAATGCCCTCCCACATGCGCCATGTGTCACCAGTGTCTTTGAAGTGTCCATGGATCCTGTGCGTGTGCACGCTTTGCTTCCCTGATTGCACGTGACAGTTTGGCTCTCGTTTTCCTGAGAGCCTCTCTGTCACCTGTTCTGAAGGCTGAGTCACGGGTCCTCAGTAGCATGTGAGGCCAGTCACTGATGCTGTATACTCTTCCAGATTAACAGTGCCACCGTCGGTAGCAGCCTCCTTGAACGTGATCCAAGTCGTCTGCTCAAAACAGTCCTGAAGAACAGAGATGGCTCCTGCTGGCCAGGTTCTCACCTGCTTCAGAAGCGGTATCGAGCGTCTGACGATCGGTCTATATGCAGGAATCAACATTACAGACGTGATCAGAGTATCCGAGGTGGGGCAGGGCTCCGCCCGGTACGCACCGGAAATGTTTGTGTAAACGAGATCCAGCACGTTCGCGCCTTTCGTTGCAAAGTTCACATGTTGATGGAATTTAGGCAGTACTGACTTCAGATTTGCATGGTTGAAGTCTCCGGCGACAATAAACAGTCTGTCTGGATGAACGTTCTGCAGTTCACTAATCGCTCCATACAGCTCCTGCAGAACCTCTCGTGTGTTCGCGCTGGGTGGAATGTACAGCGCGATAATAAACACGGAGGTGAATTCCCTCGGTAAATAAAAAGGTCTGCATCTGACAATAGCAAACTCCACCAGCGGTGAGCAGTACTTAACGACAAGCACAGAGTTTTTACACCAGGACTCATTGATATAAATGCATACTCTTCCGCCGCGTGTTTTGCCGGAGAGCGCATTGTCTCCATCGGCACGGATTGAGACTAATCCAGCCAGATGAATGGCGGCGTCTGGAATACTGTCGCTGAGCCACGTTTCAGTAAAGATTAAAAGACAGCAGTCTCTGAACTCTCGCTTTGTAGTCTGCTGGAGTTTGATGCAGTCCAGTTTATTATCCAAGGAACAGACATTTGAAAGGAATAGAGATGGTAGAGCTGGCCTGCTAGGATTAGCTTTTAGCCTAGCACAGACCCCAGCTCGCTTCCCCCGCTTCTGCTTCCTTGCACACCGCTTGCGGTGTCTCCCCTTCGGTATCCGGACTTAGGTGACGCCGTGGTCTGCAGGCCTGGTACGCATAGCAACCCGAGCTCACAGAGCGTCTGAAGCACGCCGTCCTCCAAGTAGGTTTGTGCATTATGTCTCAAGTGTAGCAGGCTATGGCGGTGGTATACATGGAGGTTGGTTGTTTTCATGTATGTGTGGTTTAAGTTGCTGGAAAAAAGTAATATAGACGACAGATAGTAGCACAATAGCACCATTATCGGATCTGGAGTGCCCGCTGCGTGCTACTGCGCCGCCATTTTGGCTAGAGCCAGTCCTCGCCATTGTGAGATTGCAACTATGCAGCCAGCCGATATCTGGTGTTTTAACCCTGTGTCTCTCACTGGTAGGTACACGTGTTATAACCCAGTGTCACACACTCAGTAGACTAAAGCCCGTTTACATCAGAAGAGATCCTGTTTTAATTTCGTTTTATTGTGTTTAATAAACGTTTATTTCGTCTCGGTTCGCCTCTGCATCCCACCTCGTAAAACTTAAGACTAATAAAGTAGCCCCCGAGAAATGAGAAGAGAACAGATGACTGGAGACGAAAAGAGAAGATTGGAGAAAAGAGATGAGGTGAGACAGAGAGGAGAGAACAGCTGAGTAACAAAGGAGAGGAAAGACAAGATATGAATGGAAAGCAAATTAGAATAGATGAGCAGCTAGAGAGGAGAAGATAAGTCGAGAGGAGAAAGTTGCGTTGTACTTTTGGTTCCTTATAATATATCAGGATGATATTTAATCTAATAAATTAATGAAGTATGTGACGTGGGAGGCGAGGCAGGATGCAAAGATGAGCCGTGTGTGATATAGAGAAAATGGAATATGATTGTGAGCGACCGAGGGAAAGGCGCATGCCCAGAACCCATGTAATTAAGGAGGGGGGAACCCCCTTCGTTATGAGCAAGTGTATTTCAGGGCGACGAACTGAGCGGTATAAAGACGGCAGAGGCTAAAAGTGGTTGGATGGCGTTTGGAAAGTGTTCTAGTCGGCGCGAACAGACACGGGAAAATAGCAGCGTGATAGGTTGCGTCCTGGATGAAAGGAGAGCGGTGGGAAAAGTGAAAACATTTAAAGTGGGTGAGCGCAATTTCGGTAAATATGGAATATGACGTAAGGTGACGTTTAAATATGAAGCGTTATAATGTTTGTTGACTTTGTGCTTAATTTATGATGTGGGATAATCTGTTTTGGTTTTTGTGTGCCTGGAGCTGAGTTACGTTTTTGTTCTCTCTACGTTTGGTCCCGATAAGTTCGTTCCCGCGAAGAATGTCTTCTGATTGAGTTTTTCTGTGACGTTCGGTTTTATTGGGTGTGGAAGTATTTTAGTTATCACAAACTGTACTGATGAAGTGATTTCTTGCGCATACGTGATGGTAACCACGTTAAATGTTAGTGAAGCCCTTTTGTGCCTAAACTCAGAACCTGCTTGTCCACTCAGTGTGTTTTATAGTTTTTAAATTCTATTAACAAACTTGTCTGCCCTGGTACTAGTGGTGTTGCTTTTTAAAGAAAGCCTAAGGTGGTACTTGTTACACGTGGTTCACACGACACAGACGTTTAACACCAAACCAAACATCATGAACATTAAGCACCAACACTTCATACAATGTAACAGGCAGTCTTAACGCAGAAGGAAGCAGGTGATGCATGGACTCAAACACCGCCGAATGATGAGATGATGATGAGAGACAGGTGTAACACAAAATAGATAAACAAGGACATGCGTAGCCAGGTACACACACAGGCAAACACTGACAAAATGTTACCAGACTACTTGATAATTGCCCGCCCGCTGAACGAGTTAATTGACGTCATCAGTTTCTAGGTGGTCGTTTCTCAGCGTTTATAAACGAAACTAACCTGTTTTTTGTACATATTTTGATTTACATGATGGAAATTTTTAAAAGCAACAACCTACCGTAAATGGCTACCCGCTAATTATATAACAGGCTTTCTTTTTATGAGACAAATATTTGTAATCATTCAATTGAGTGATTTGACTTTGTTCTTGCATTACTTTGAGAAGCTCAGAAAAGCTTCCCTAGTCCATAATAACAATTGAAATAGTTTCGATTCCATTATTTACAAATAACCACGGCACAGTTCGTCTCAGAGCATTTTTTTGACATTGTGACATTTGACATCTCCACCAACCTTCTGATTTTATAATGAGGTAGAGCTCAGCCACTTTGACATTCAAAACTTCTAGAGGAATGTGGTGTAGCCAATGAAAACAATCATTCCCATCACAGTAGCATAGACAAATCACTTATTTTAAAACATACAATCCACTCCCTATTCCCTGAATTCTGACTTCTTTACTAAAGGCAATGTACTAGTCATGGAAACACATAAACTAAACACATTACCCAAACATTTTCTATGATTTTAGCTAAATGGACTAAACATGACGAAACTTACCTGCCAATGCCGGATGAATAAGACATGCAAAAAGTACAATCGAGCATACATTACCGCTTTGAATTGAGTCGACAGGAAGTCTGCGTTAACCACAAGATGCAAAAACCCAACCTAAATGATTTGTTTACAGCTTCAATCCCTACTTGTAAGGTTTTTAGAATACACAGGTACATTATGTAGTTCACCTCATAATGTAATTTCTGTTCCATTGACCATAAATTCAATTGTAATTTAATATTACATAAAATGTAATTTTAAATTCTATTTTCACATCAATTTGCAAAATATTTAATACACTGTTGAAATCCATTGTTTTTAATCCACAAATTTTATTCTAAACAATTAGCACGTACACTGCCTGGCCAAAAAAAGTGCAAGTCCTCCAGCTCCTTTGTAGAGTCCAGGCAATTCCAGGGAGAGCTGGGACAGGGGTGGCTGCTTAAAGAACCTGCAGGAAAGAAAGAAAATATGAATCACAGCTGATTAATTAAATATGTAAACTTGCCTATAGCACATGACCTAGTATCATTAATGATTAAAATCTGTACAGTGAACATTAATGACAGGACAGATACATTTTTACTGTTAATCTGTATTACACACACTTGCTGAAAAGGTTTAGCCCAGTGTTAAGGGGAGGGGCTACAGGTATATAACCAGGAGAGGAAGGGAAAATGGGGAAGGTTGCTGTGGCTGTCATGCTTGCCCTCTTCTCATTTACTGTGATGAGTAAAAGAGCTTTCAGCTATCATGTTTGTTTTTGTACTTACAGTTAATATGTTGTGGTGTGAAGATTTCTAAGTAAAAATGTTTACTGTGGAAGAAGCCTGAAGTCTTTGCCCAGTGTCTAAGGGAGATATGCCTCAGGTTTGTGACCCATTTCTCAGAAAACATTCCTCACACATGACTGAAGGGTTAGTCAGACACAATAAAATCAAAGCTTACCACCAACTTTTACTGTGTATGTACCAGTGACCTCATCATTCCTGGTGTCCTGTATGGTGTAAACATCACTATCAGACTCCATCTCCTTCGACTGTAGACTGGAACTGAATGACACTCTCATACTCAGACACACACTGAATTTCACGCCCATCAAGTTCCCATAGTCTGACAGGGTTTGGTTGGTGTCATCAGTCCTTTCCAGAATCACCTCCACTGGCTCTGAGATGGGCACATCCATGCTGAGAGATTCTCCAGGACATGTACGTGCACATTTACAGCTGTAGAGGAACAGCAAGCAAAACAACAAATATCAACAAATAAAGTGTTGAAGTGGTCTGAGTTCATGTATAAACATGTTAGAACAAATGTATTGAAACATGAAAACACTTACAATCAACCCCACCGCTCACATCACAGATCTCCACATCATCTCATACACATGTGAACCAGCTTAGTCTTGATGTCATCAACATCACTGATGGTGAGGGAGAGATCTCCCTTCAGGTATTGATCATGGGACATGTGAAATCCCTCCTTTGACTGGCATGATGTCTGGTTACACTGAGCCAGAATGTCACGTGATTTATGGAACACAGTCCATGTGACCAGACCAGAATACGTCCTATTACAGGGGAGAGTAGCAGCTTCATGAAGATTCACTTTCACAAGACTGACTGCTGAAACTGGAGAAAAGACTGGAACAAAACAAAGTACATTTAGTCAGGAGAGAGGGAACTAGTAAGGCCAATATTTTGGTAATTAGATATATTTTTTTCTGTTAAAATCATGTAATAATACATAATACATGTAATACATAATACAGCATAGATAATACAGCTGTGTATTATGCATTATGATTACTGCACAGAAACACCCTATCCACTTTTTGTCATGTATACATGTCTATGGTTTGTGTCTGTGTTGTCTGTATCTGACCCATTATCCATTACCTACTACACACTACATTCAGTAATTACTGTATATTGGTCTCTATAGTAGTATGCAGTATGGTAATCAGTATGTAACAGATGCAAACCATACTACAGGGTCACATGAATGTATGAAGGTTTCACCCTCTTGGGACAGATTTTCCACTACCATTGCATGACAGAATCCGGTACACCACGGAGACAGCTCTGGTCACCTACTGGAATATTCGGCTGGAGTAGTACGTCCTCTGGGGACCTTTTCATGTAAAAATGTCATTTCTGGAAAATTCATTTTGGTCACA
This sequence comes from Electrophorus electricus, assembly GCF_041902795.1. Lineage (NCBI taxonomy): Eukaryota > Metazoa > Chordata > Actinopteri > Gymnotiformes > Gymnotidae > Electrophorus > Electrophorus electricus. The sequence continues at coordinate 5,029,362 of NC_137497.1, forward strand.
TAATGGGCTCAGTCAGTACACGAGTGGCAGTAGTGGGCTATTGTGAACAGTCTGTGAGCTGCTCTTAAATAGGCTGGATGACAGGTGTTGCTGGTTGTCCTTAAGTCCTGGGAGGCAGTTCTATGCCTCCCTCTGGTGGCCGAAGGTGGCCTAGCTGATGACCCAGCCCCAAAATATTTTTTGATTCAGCATGCACCACTTTTTAGTTGTCACAAATGATTAGTAGAATAGATGAATTGCAAAAAAAAGGTGTTTATTATAAGGACAGAAAGTCAGGTGATCAGCAAACATAACAGGTCATGCCAAAGAGAAGTAGTCAGAGAGAAAATTAAATCAGTTAGCTTACTACCAGAACATTTAATAATGGTAGTTCTGTGTCCAGAAGTTCAGTTGTTTTCACAATGCTGAACCAAGTAGACCACAATATGAACCAGAAACAAACCATACTGAGGCCACCTTGGGATGTGGCCTGAATTCTGTTTATTTTGGGATCTGTTTAGAGGTCCGAGTTTATTGATGCGTTCACATATACTATAGAAACCAGGACTCAGCATGTGAAATCACTCAACATTCCAAGTGTGGAAATGCCCAAAGGTGTCTGACAGAGCAGCTGATGCCAGTGTTCTGTGAGCAGAGCAGAACACTGTAGACTTCTGTTTTCTAGACGTCTACAAGGAAACACAAAAACAATGGAAAAGGTGAATGGTGGGCATGAGTAAGTGTCTGACCTATGACCTCTATGTCATCTTCATCACAATGCTTTGTTTACATGCTGCAGTTGTGTAGGGCATGGTGAGAAAGCGAGACAGCTTCTTTGTCTGGTCAGATAACGAACTCGAGCAACTAAACATGAAACTAAAACACCTAATGCAGTAAACAGCGTGACAACGGGTTCTGCCATTGTGGAACTGTGGAGATCACACAAGAACCTTACATCAGTGTTTTCTAAATGTTACATTTTCTCTTATCGACAGTACACCACCAAAGCTGTGTTTTAGAATTAGCCACTTTAGAGAGCAGATGTGAAAAGATGCTTTTTTTCAGTGGTGGAAAACGGCATCAAAACCAGTCTCAGATTCACTTCAGTGAATTATCAAAGATAGGTGGAACTCATGAGCAGGAGACAGGAATGGGATTAGAGAGCAGCGATTCAGTTTTTGATGAATCAGGAACAGAAAACTGCAATTCTGTATTTGATGAATCATGCTCAGGATGAGAGAGCAGTGATTAATTATTTGATGACTCATGATTCAAGAATGGTTCCTGAGTGTCTGGTTCCCTCTCTGGAACATTCTGATTGGTCGTGTTCCTCATTCATCTCTTGCTGCTGTACAAGTTCATTTGGTTGAACGTTCTTACATGACTAGCAATTCTGTAATTTCTTTCGGAACAGCACCACTGCAGACACCAGTAAGACCAGTATGACCAGTGGCAGCACCACTGCCAGCACAGTGTGTGTCAGGTTCTTCCTTCATACCTAAACACAGAACACAAAATGTTAGGAGGGTTTAAACACTCTGAAAGTGAACTGTGCAAAAGGCCCTTAGCGTTAAATGCACTAGTTTGTGTGTTGCGTTGAGTACGATTTGATCATGAGATTTGAGGATACAGAACAATGCTTTGGGCTGCAACCAGGAACAGTTGAGTTAGAAAAAGATGGGAAGGCAGAGTAGTTGACTAAAATAAAGTAAACCTATTGCTTTAATCTTAGTTTATTTCCTATTTTTATTTATTATGTTTATCTGGTAAAAATCACATCAAAGATACAATTTGATTTCACTCATTAAAAGTGAAAAAGCTCAGACAAATGTGACACTGAGCATTAGTTTCCTTGTTCGCTCATTTTCATCCTGAACATTTTCACGTGTCAGTATTCTTTCCTCTGCATTTGTCTTCATTGTTATCAACATAACATTACCCATAATACACAGCACACATTTCATGTAACTGGTCTGGGCATCAATTTGGTAATAATTTCATACTAATTAATCTCCACACCTTCCTATTTATATTCCATGTTACCCATCATTTTTGTAGCTTGCACTTATTTGACACATCTGCATGAAAATAAAGGCCGTCTTGGATGGTCCATATGACTTAGGGTGCTATGTAACAAGGTACAGATGTAACAAGGCATCAGGGTGAACAGGATAACTGGCACAGGGTTCAAACTGAAGATGTGTGGAACTAGAAGAATCTGCTGTTCTTGCTACACCACTGGGAGAGTGAGATAAATATGGAGAATAACTTCTATCGAAGCTGATAAGAGCAGAAGGAAGCTGAGGTCTCACCAAGCCACACAGGATGGGATTACAGGCAAGAAAACCCCAGCTGCTTCTGAATAAACAAATAAAAGGGAGCGAACCCCACTAGACTGGCCTGGTGCAGAGTTCAAACCAGGTGCTGAACTAGAATGAAGTCTTGACTCTAACCACTACACTGTAAGACACAACAATTATGCAGGGAGACTGCCTGCAACAGAAAGAAAGTTCTCACACAGAGAGAGAGAAACAGTCTTTGTGAGGCAGTTATATATGGGTGAGGCCACCTGTGGGACATCAGGCTAACGAGCACTGATTAATTCCCAACTCATGACCTTTCTCAGGTGGTAGCCCAGTGTTAAGGGAAGGGGCTACAGGTATATAACCAGGACAGGAAGGGAACATGGGAAGGATGTTGTGTGTGACTTTGCCCTCTTCTCATTTACTGTGATGAGTAAAAGAGCTTTCAGCCATCATATTTGTTTTGTATTGTACAGTTAATATGCTGTGTTGTGAGATTTCAGATTAAAAATGTTTACCATTGAAGAAGCCTGAAATATTTGTTCTCAGGTTTATGACCCATTTCTGGGAAAACATTCTTCACATCTTAGGTTAACCCTAACTAAAGAGTTACAAACACAGTAAAATCAAATCTTACCTCCTGCTATTACTGAGTATGCAGCAATGACTTCATCATTCCTGGTGTCCCGTATGTTGTAAACTCCACAATCAGACTCCTCCAGATCCTTCAGCTGCAGACTGGAACTGAATGACACTCTCTTCTCATACTCAGGGACACACTGAATTTCACGCCCCCTAATCTCACACAGTTTGACAGTGTTTGGTTTGGTGTCACCAGTCCTGTTCAGAATCACCTCCACTGGCTCTGAGACATTCACATCCATGCTGAGAGATTCTCCAGGATGGAAATGTTTGTGGACATTTACAGCTGTAGAGGAACAGCAAGCAAAACACCACAAATATCATACAAATATAGTCTAAACTGTATTTCACTGTATAAACAGTCTATTCTAAACAATCTCATATCAATAAAACAAGTCAAATATCAAGCAATCACACTTACACTCAATCTGAATGCTCACATCACAGATCTCCACATCATCTCACACACATGTGAACCAGCTTGTCTTGATGTCATCGACATCAGTGATGGTGAGGGAAAGATCTCCCTTCAGGTACTGATCATGGGACATGTGAAATCCCTCCTTTGACTGACATGATGTCTGATTACACTGAGCCAGAATGTCACGTTGTTTACGGAACACAGTCCATGTGACCAGACCAGAACACGTCTGATTACAGGGGAGAGTTGCAGCTTCATGAAGCTTCACCTTTACAGGAGTGACTGCTGAAACTGGAGAAAAGACTGGAACAAAACAAAGTACATTTAGTCACAAGAGAGGGAAATAGTTCTGATGAGTAGGCAATGATTTAACAATATGTTATTAAAATTACAAAATATTAATCCATGATACAGCAGTTTTAAGTTACTGCATATTTAAAGCAGAAAACTTGTAGACAAAACTGTAATCACTGAAATAAAACTGAATTATCATATGATGCATGTAAACACTACTGTTTCTTAAAGATATCAGCCACCAGTGGGTTGATGAAAGTGCTGTTAACTTTTATTTTCAAAGTTTATTTTAATGGTTCAGTGTATCATTAATAAGACCTTGTTGTACTTACCATTAGAGATCATCAGGAGTGCTAACATGGCGTACAGGGGGACCGAAGTCCTTCATGGCTGTAGAGAACACAGATGTATTTGCATATGTTCAGCTAGAATCCAACAGAAATTTCTAATAAGTGTACACTGAACTTACATTCCACTAAACACTCAGTTACTTCCACTGTTAAATAGGACTGCACTTGCTTTACCATCCCTCCATATCCCTTTGTTTTTATTTACCTGACAAACCAGCTCTTTACGAAACACCACGTTACCTTCACCTGTCCGCTACACTGCAATGTCAAATTGTAAATAGGCAACCGGCAGGTACATGCGCTATGGTCTCACTCACTGGCTAAAAATGAAGAAATTAATACTCAAACTTCCGTACGTCAAAGTAGTATCATAACAAGCCATCAGTTCTGTACGCAGGCTAACAACCTCCAAATTTAGTTTTAAAACCGGGGATTTATTCTGCTTACAGCAATAAACCTGCAACATATTGAACTGTCTTTTGTAAGCGGTACCTCATGTAAATATAAAATGTTGTCGAGACTAGTGGGGCAAATCACAGATGGAGAATGCCAACAAAATATCTGTCTATATGAATTGTTTTCTCTGGAATTAAATTAAATTAACTTAAACTAAAAAAAAAATATGTGCATAGGTTTTATTCTCAGCTCACCTTCCCTTTTCCTTCCTGTGTATTGCCTTCAGGAAGACTTCAAACTTTATCGGGTGCAGTATCGTCACATTCCAAGTGTGGCCAAGCAATGAAGGGACTTGGCATCAAAATATTGTGAGCCACGAAGTACAAGCGCATTTGTGTATAGGATCCACTGTATGGTCTGGCCGCTACTTCTGTGGCTGATCTACTCCAGCCACGTCTCTCAGCTCGCTCTCTTAGATCGAACGTAGCAGATCTACTGAACGTCTCAAGCTTTTCAGTAAATCTTCTGCACCAGGGCTGCATTTCATATATGGATTGTGTATTGTATTCTGTTTTTGTATTTGCATTCTTTTGTTGTGTCTTTGTGTTTTTGTAAAGCACTTTGTGACTTATGTCTCAGGGAAAAGTGCTATATAAATATATTTTATTTAATTCCTTACGGCTCAGCTTCATGGAAGTAATGTTAACCAACCAGCATCAAGACCTTGCACACAAAGGTGTGGCGGGAACACAACGGACAGTCATGTAGCTTGGACAAGAAAACAAACTGAATAGAAGAATAAAAGATAAATGTGTGAGTGAGCATACTTGATAAAGACATCCCAAAATAAAAAACAAAACTCATTTTCCAAACTGTGCTGTAGAATGAATATATATTTCACTGAGTTCTCTTTGCTACCGCCTAGTGTACGTGCAGTATACTGTGTGGAAGGTTGTGAGGGGAAAATATGGAGCCAAATCTCAACAGTTTGATCCCCCGTCAGAGAGAAGGTACCCAAGTGAAGATAACCGTGTCGAATAGGCTGCACCTCTTTTACAAGAAGCTGATGCAATGATTCAGTTTTAATTCCGATGTAAAAATCCAAATCATTAGCAACTCGCGAATGACGTTAGCTGTATGGCTAATATTTCACTGCAGATTCACTAGTTCAACAAGTTGTTTTCTAGGGTGAAAAGCAACTTGTTATGTTGCTATTTGACTCCTTATGTAATCTATAATGTTAACTGACTCTCACGTCTCAGCCACACAGGATGCAAATTAACGCACCACGTTACGTCGTGTCTAATTTTAAACCATGTTAAACCAACTAGCGCTTCCCTGGTTAAGGGACCAGCTTGTTCATTTGAAGAGGAAATGTGTGTATCTTAGTGTTTGAAATGAGCCAGGCAGTACACGTGGCGGAGTTTGATGCCCTAGTTGGACGACAGTCTTTATAAGAAGTGCCACCGAAGTATTTCTGACCTTTAGCTTCAGGGTGCCAGATACACCCTAGGAAGTGATCTGTGAGAACCGCATGGACCTCCTGGCCGTATTACCCACCGCGAGCTGACCTTTTACCCAGATGGCACAGGCATAGTTACAGGGAGGAGAAGTCAGGATTTCTCTTGGAGCTACCGTGGAAATAACTGCAAGAACGTGGTTTAGCTGCTCATTTCACCATCATCAAAGCGCAGAAGACGGTCGGGAGCATTCCTCGGTCTCCAGGTTTGCTCTTAACACTTACTTTTAAGGTTTTTTTTTTTGTTTTGTTTTTTTAGAAACAGCTTAATTTTAAATCTGGAAGGCACACATTTCACTATAATACCTCCTCTTAGTCCTAACTGTGTAGAGGCTAAGCTTACTGTTGGGGCGCCATTCCTTTAGTGGCATTACTGACTGAGGTTCCTCTTGGGTGACATCTCACTCTGAGGAAGAGTAGTAATGTAGAACTGATCTGGTGCGAAAACCCGGAGGACGTACAGACGTGTTCACAGACGCTACTAACGCAAGACTTTCATCGTTACAGTTAATCTATCCGCTGTAGGATACAGAGATCTCGGCTGTTATTTGTGTTGATAAAACAGTCTTTACGTGCAGGTGCGTCTACATTTCTAAGACTTGAGAAACATGTGTTTTTGTTGCTAGTACATTTGTGTAAACTGAGAACTTGCTGAATTGCAAATTATAACAGTTAGCTCTGCCTAACTGGAACTCTGCTTTCCAAATATATTGAGTGTGAAAATGCTTTATTTTACTGTTCAACAGAACCCAAGATGTCAGAGTTCAGTAGCCAGCCGCTTTAAGACTGAAATCCATTCAGATGGGCAATGTTCTGTGCCAGTTGGCTGTGAGACCTCTTCTGCTTCATCAGACAGCATGGAAAAGCCTCCACCGGTGAACCACACTCTCTCAGAGCCCATGGAGCAGACATCCCCGGAATCTCTGTGCCATTCCTCTGTTACCATGGGTACTGCCGAAGCTTCCAGACCCAGGTTTAGAAAGCCTGAGGAAATCAGAGAGAAGCTTAAGTTTATCTTGGGTGCATCAGAAGACAACTCATCTGATGACGAACCCCCAGTCACGGGCCAAGCTCCCAAACCCACAAATACCTCCCAAGTCACGGAACCACTGGATATGACACCCTCTACTTCAGAGGAGACAGTGACTCGCCGCCCTCCTACCCTGTCTACGAGCATGAGGTAGGAGTCACTTATTCTCTCCTGGGCCTGGGTTGGGCCAGAGTGGCCTGTGGAAGACCTGAGCTCCTGGGCAGGATACAACATGGTGCTGCAGTAACGCATTAGCTATATAAACAGAGCCTCTATAAAACACATTGTCCATTCACATGCTCTAATATGTAAACAAAGTGTTTATCCTTGTAGTTTCTTGTCTTTTTTAAGTTGGGGGGGGGCTTATTTGTTGTAATTTCTTTACTTCTACTTTCAGCTGAGAATATTTAACATTTGTAATAATTTCAGCAGTTTAATATTTGCCACACCAAATTGTTGCTTTTGTTTTCATCTTTTCCGATTTTGTTTTTAAGCTTTGCTGCCAAAACACCAGCAGGGGGTGCTGACATACTCCAAATCGCTCATCATCATGGCACAGAATTTTCTTAGGGTCACACTCAGCCCTGCAGCTGGTCACATGACCTCCGCATGCCCTCAGCGTGCCATGGGGCTGCATGTTATGACCTCATTCCACATGGCTATTAATGGAAATTCTCTTCTCTGACATTCACTCGGTGCCCCACACATGACATGGCAGAAAAACAAGTGTATCCAAAGTTTTGGCAAACACTCGGTGTCTCCCCATTCCCCTGTTGGTCCTTTGGGGAATACCGTAGAGAGCAATGCTGATCTGTGTGCACTGGTATGTAGAGTAAGCCACCTTGATCTGTTTGCCTGACCTGTGAGACAATCCTGGGCAGGACCCTTCAAAAGCATGTGCCATGCTGTGTCTGGTTCACTCTCTGCTGTGGTAGGTCAGTGTATACGGGGGATGGAATCTGACCCCAGATCAGCTCTCCAGGAGGATTTGTGAGTACCATATCAGCTTGTTTAGAGTCTTGTTCAGGAGTCACTTAATTGACACTGCATGGCTAGTCAATAAAGGACAAACTCGGAGTAGAACACAACCAGTTTTTCTTATTGCACATAGACTTTTTAAGGAGAACCATAGGTCAAGAGGTGAGGGGAGACCAAGGAAGTGGGGTCATAGCTCAGCCTGTTTGACTCAGTTTTTAACTGATCGAGGGAATTTCAGTTCAAATTAGTGCTAAATTAAACTGAGTTGGTTGTTGTCTAGCTAACCCATAGCTCTAACCATGCGGCGGGTCCACACGGTGTTGTAACTCATTTCAACCTTAGCTGTTCTGAAGCAAGTCTTTGCAGCAAATGAGAAATCCACATGCATGGACTTTCTTGGTGGATCTATAGTTTTTCACTGCAGTGCTGATGGCGAGGGTTGCCACCCAGCGTTTCTAGAGGCCTGCACCTTTGACTCTGTGCAACACATGCCGCGGAGTGATACTATTTTGGGTTTGGGTACAATGTGTTCTGAGAGCGGATGCTTCGTCCGCTGTGCATCGCGTTACGTTTCCTGTAGTTGGAATGTCGCGATACCGAAAGCCCTGCTTGGGCACTTCCACGTGGCGTCCGAAACGTGTGCTCATGTTTTAGAGAGTTGTTTTGGTGCAGGTGGGGGAGGGGTCACAGTGTGAGAGAGAGAGAGAGAGAGAGAGAGAGAGCACGGGGGGAGGGGAAAGAGAGAGAGAGAAGGACAGTATCAAGGGTGGGAGTGTGTGTGAAAGAATGAAGGAGGGGACAAAACAAAGACATGGGAAAGAGGGAGGAGAAAGAGGGAGAGAACCCAGGAAGAGTTAGAGCAGGGGAGTAAGGGAGAGCACGGCGACAGCAGACCAGACTTGCTTCCTCGTCCCTGGAGGGCGCCATGGGTGGCGATGGCGGGCAAGAGGGTGGCTGGCTGCAGGAGCTCAGGAGGTCAGTACCACCTCGGCCCACTGGCTTCTCCACCGTGCACCATCTGTGCTGCGTTCACACGCGCAGACGTGGTTGCGCTCGCTGCGCGTTTGCGTTGAGCTGGGACGAGAAGAAGGCGGGGGAGGGGAGGCTGTAGTCCCGGAGGGAACTTTTTTTTTTTTTTTTACATCCTGAGGTGTTGGTGCAGGATTCCATGTAGGACTCCGGAGGGAAGCCACCGTTCTTGGATTATTTCACTCATCACTTGTTGTTTTTTTGTTTTTTTTTCCCATTCTTTGTTAATATACCAAAAAAAGGTCAGTGAATGAATATTATGAAACTTGAAAGTCGCTAAGACTTTTTTGGTATATTAACAAGGCTTCGTGGTTCGTCGTAAAGTGCTTGTTCTGCTTATTAGTTTCTTATGGCACACTTGTTTTTGATAGGTCAGAACTTTTGAGACATTATGAAGACATTGGCCTTATTTCTGTTTCCCAGCAAACAGTGGTTTCCATGTATGTTCGGGTAACATGGATAAAGTATATTACATGTCAGTAATATTAATATAAAACTAATATTCTGAAACTTTTTTTCTGTTACAATTTCTGTAAGCCTTTTTGGTATATTATCAAAACTAGACAAAGTTAGAAATCAAATTGGAACAAAAATATTGAAAAGCCCAGAGAAAAAAAAAATCTGCTTCTTAATTGAATGAATGGACTGTCTTGAGTTCTCTGTTGTGATAATGGCAATCTCTTGACACATCACCCAGCCTAACGCTGTAGTTGGAATGCTCTGTCTCATCTGTCTTCTGCTTAAACATTTTCACAGTGAACCCTACCAAAGCTAGCTGGGCAGACACATGTATCCCTTTAACCTCTCAGAAGGCGAGAGCAGTACAGGCCAGCTTAACCCCCCAGCCGGACCGTACCAATGCGGCTTAACACAGAGGTCTTCAGCGACAGTCCCAGCTGGGGGCCGTAGGCAGGGCACGGCTGGGGGTCTGCGCACCGCTGCTGGTTCAACTGTTTCTTATCGAGCCCTGTGTAAGACCGGTCGGGCATGTCCAAGCAGGGACTGCGTGATCCTCGCAGACTTTAGTAAGCTCCAAGCCAACATTGCTGACTGAAGGGTCATAACGGGGCTTCTGTTGTGAGGCAGAGTGCTGATTATCCTAGGTACATTGCCCTAATGTGCACTACTTGATTATCAAAAATGTTTATTTATTTTACTTTTTCCTTTGTTGTTGCCATGGCACCACTTTACAGCATTACAGAAAGTTTTAAAGTCCAGACTCTCAGGGCGGGGGTAGCCCCTCCTGCCTATGGTTCCAGTGATAAAGCGCTAAGCCATAATTGGCTTCTGAGGGCCATGTGATCATGCCCCATGTGACCACTCCCCTGCATGTATACAAATCACTCTAGGGAACAGACTGCAGAGAATACAACAGCCAACATACATAGGCAGCGTGTGTTATACTGTTTTGATGAATGATTATCGGGTATGTACAACAACACACTTGTATGTTCCATGTAATGCTGTAAAAATTTCCTTGAACATACAAATATTGTAGGGAATATTTGTTGTAAAAGTGGTAAGATTTGGTGTATGTCATAATCTGCCTTCATTTTGTGCTGCCAGAGTATAGAATGTACTTTTGCTGTGAACCTGGTAGGCAGGTCATTTCCTGCCAGGCCTCGGGGTTTTGTGATTGGTGCATTAGAAACTACAGGCTGCACTAAAGTTGGTAGAAGCTTTGCCTTGTTTGTCACCAGACCTCTGGAGATTATCTAGAAATCATAAAGTAAAAGGTTACATTGTCCCACAATACCTACTTGTGTGTGACCTTATCTCCAGTAAGCTACATCTCGTGTGTGTGTGTGTGTGTGTGTGTGTGTGTGTGTGTGTGTGTGTGTGTGTGTGTGTTTCAGGCCTAGCATGTCCGGACCCTACCTGGTGAGGAAAGGTCGTGAGCAGAGGAGGATGGATGTGCCCAGAGACTTCACTGTGGCCTCTCCAGCTGAGTTTGTCAAACGATTTGGAGGAACCCGCATCATAGATAAGGTGTGTGTGTGTGTGTGTGTGTGGGGTATGTTTTTGTTTTTCAAGGCTGAACCTTGTTTTCTTTACTTTGAGGCTGTGCACATTCTTATCGTGTGCATGGTGTTACTGTACGTGTGCGTGGTGTTGCTCTGCACCTGGAGATCGTGTGCGTGGTGTTGCTCTGCACCTGGAGATCGTGTGCGTGGTGTTGCTCTGCACCTGGAGATCGTGTGCGTGGTGTTGCTCTGCACCTGGAGATCGTGTGCGTGGTGTTGCTCTGCACCTGGAGATCGTGTGCGTGGTGTTGCTCTGCACCTGGAGATCGTGTGCGTGGTGTTGCTCTGCACCTGGAGATCGTGTGCGTGGTGTTGCTCTGCACCTGGAGATCGTGTGCGTGGTGTTGCTCTGCACCTGGAGATCGTGTGCGTGGTGTTGCTCTGCACCTGGAGATCGTGTGCGTGGTGTTGCTCTGCACCTGGAGATCGTGTGCGTGGTGTTTCTGTGCAGGTGCTGATTGCCAACAATGGCATTGCGGCAGTTAAGTGCATGCGTTCCATCCGCCGCTGGTCCTATGAGATGTTCCGCAACGAAAGGACCATTCGCTTCGTTGTCATGGTAACGCCTGAGGACCTAAAGGCCAACGCAGGTAAGATTTCCCTGTTAAACTACCACTTCACTGTGATGCCCAGGGTGATAAGTGATTTCAAAAACTTGAAAGACAAAGTCCTCTCTTGTAATGGCAAATGTAGGTTTTCGTCATTGTTATGGTGTTTGCTAGCGTTAATCGCACATGACCAGAGCTTTGGTACTTCAGAATACATTAAAATGGCGGACCACTATGTGCCTGTCCCCGGAGGACCCAACAACAACAACTACGCCAACGTTGAGATGATCGTGGACATCGCAAAGAGAATCCCAGTGCAGGTACTGCTCCTGAGCTTGGACTGAACTCAGACTGAGGTCTGAAATACACCAGGAGCATTGGTTTGTTTGTTTTTTAATTAAGGACCAGTAAAAAGAGATGGTCATGGTCAGTGTCGGGGCAATTCCAAACTTCTCCACCGAGCACATTACTCAGACAGAATGCAGTAAACGTGTGTTACTGGGGGCACTGGTGGTGTTGCCATGCTGAAGACCTTCCTGCCTGTTTCACTGATTCTCCACCAAGGCATTATTGATGTTCAGATGGGTTTATACAGCAGTACCACAAAGCTGCATTTACTCAACGCAACAAAACTTATATAGCTGATTCTTTATGTAGTTGATATTGGATGAGTTTGTGTGCAAGAAGCTGTGCCTGCTACTGGTGGTGGTGATGATGGTGGTGGTCTCTCTTCAGGCAGTGTGGGCTGGCTGGGGCCACGCCTCAGAAAATCCCAAGCTTCCAGAGCTGCTCCATAAAGCTGGGATCTCCTTCCTAGGTATGGCCTCCAGAGCACAGCACTTCCTCCAGATCACAGCCCTTCCTCTGCAGCCCTTTCCTTTGGACAGCTCAGGCTGATGCTGTGAGAAGCAGCTTCCTGCACAGGGACCAAGCCACTTCTTTCCTAAAGTGTCAACCTCTTTGAAGAAGAAAAAAACCTCAGTTGAAGTCTAGACTTGGTCTCTGTCCAGGAAACTTGGACTATTCCACGCCCAAAACTACTGTAGTGTTAAAAATATCTTGAATGCTAGACAATTCTTACTTTCTCTACCATCTTAAAAGAAGACATTTGTGGCCAATGGTTGAGAGTTCTCTTTGTGCCTTTTGTGGTGTGTATGTGTGGGTGTCCATTCCAGGACCCTCCAGCAAAGCCATGTGGGCTCTGGGAGATAAGGTGGCATCCTCTATTGTAGCTCAGACCGCGGGCATCCCCACTCTACCCTGGACTGGCTCTGGTAATGCACAGTGAAGCACTCTTCACTCTCCTGTTTCCTTTAATACAGCTATGCGCCCCACACACACACACACACACACACACACACACACACACACACCCTTCCTTTCAAAGAAAACCAGCATGCTAGAATCTGCCTTTCCAATTTGGAAACGAGCCTTTATTTTTGAGTTTTACAAGGTGCGGTCTGTGTTGCTAAGGCCTGGCCAACAGGAGAGCTCCTAGCTGCGTGTTTGACTCCACAGGGTTGAAGGTATCATGGGGGGAGGAGGAGAAGAAGCTCGGCCATGTGATCAGCGTTCCGCCAGAGCTCTACGCCCAGGGCTGCGTGAGGGATGTGGACGAAGGCATGGCTGTAAATACACCACCTGCATGCCCTCCATTTGAACACCTTTTGCATCATCTGCCATTCTTTATAACATGAGCCATCCTTTTATTTATAGAGCACCTTAAAATCCCACTGGTGTTGGCCAAGAAGCTTAAGTGTGAAGTCAATGGGTTTAAACCTTTTGATTAAAATATGAAGAATTTGAGAAAACGGAGACAAGCATAAAAATGAATAAACACACACACAAAAAAACACCACACTAAATAAGACCCCTAGGTAACAGGATGGCACAAACACAGTGACCAAACACTAACGGCTTTAAGACTGAATGCTTGGGGAAGAAATAGGTTTTCAAATTGTAAAGTTAATTCTTCACACAAATCTTAAAGTCTAGCTCTGTTAATTTTTTTATTCTTACTGAGTTCAGCAAGAACTCGGTAAGAAGTCACCACCAACCTAGAGGTTATTATGGACTGATAGTTGCATGTCCTTTAAGAGTAGGCTCTGGGGTAAGTGGGGTACGCGTGTGCTGCAATCTCTCTCTGCAGGGGGCAGAGCAGATCGGCTACCCTGTGGTGATCAAGACGTCGGAGGGCGGTGGAGGGAAGGGTATCAGGAAGGTGGACTGTGCTGAAGACTTCCCCGGTTTCTTCAGACAGGTGCGTGTGCTCCTCTGGCTGGCATACAACCTCCCGCCCCACATCCCAACACCACTTCAGTCACTGTATGGGAAATTGATCTCCGTACTTTAACACAAAATTGTGTAAAAAAAAAAAAATAAATTGTAAAAATTGTAAAATTTTAAAAACCTTGTGCAGAGCTGTAAAGTTTTCAAAAACGCCCCATCTCTGTAAAGTTCTGGGTTGATGTTTTCCGAAACCTTGCCCAGATCTGTTCAGCTGTGGTTTATTGAATCAGATACTTAAGAGGTGACACTGTAGGACTGCAGGCTGTCGGGTCACCGAGCTCAGCAGAGCTGCAGAACTGCGGCCACCTGTATGTTTTGCGTGTTGGTGACGGTGTGGTTTTCCCGCCGGCTGCCCAGGTCCAAGTGGAGGTCCCTGGCTCGCCCATCTTCGTTATGCAGCTGGCACAGCACGCCCGTCACCAGGAGGTGCAGATCCTGGCGGACCACTATGGCAACGCTGTCTCACTGTTCGGCCGCGACTGCTCCATCCAGCGGCGCCACCAGAAGATCATCGAGGAAGCTCCTGCCACCATCGCCCCGCCTTCCACCTTCGAGCAGATGGAGAGGGTGAGCAGTGAGACACAGACCTGTGGTGCCTGCCTGAAAACCACCCCATTTTTATGTAAAAATAAGCCATTCACGTCACTTGTGTACATTCGAGCAGTTTTTATTTGGGGCTTGGTCTGCTGCCAACAAGAAGAGTCCCTGCTCTCATCAAACACAACATTGCTAACGTTGCTAACAGAGTCGATGCTGAGTTTATTTCATTTGTTGCTACATGCAGTTTTACAGTTTGTTTAGGTTACTGTCTAAAAAGGTCCATAGGGTTATTTTTACTTTACAAACCCCTTGAGGCTAGTGAAGCAGAGATGCTGAAGTCCAGACCAACAGTCTGAAACGAGCACAGGTGTCTGCAGCACAGTTAGTCACACAGCTAAAACAGCTACACTACAGCACGCATGTATCTGGCCCATCAGAAAAGGCATTATTTACAGTTATTTACCATTTAAATAAACGCATTGTCATTCCTGAATCTGAAGTTGACTTATCAGTTGTAATTTCTAAAAAGATTTTAGGTGGAACAAAAAATGAGCAAGAAGCCAGCTGAAGCCTCATGAGCTGTTTAGAATCGGTAGCCAAGGAGCCATCAAATGGTTGAAGATATTCCTAAACATATAAATAGCTAATAAAGCCAAAATAGATTTTCTTCCATTTTTGTTCAGTACTGGCAGGCCTTTCGGTGGGTTTGGTAGCTGTAGTGTGACTAACTGGACAGTGCACATAAAGGTCGTGCCCTCGTAGTTTAATCTCATGTGCAACATATTTCTTATGTTAAAATCGCTACTATTATGACTGGTGAGGACACTTTCATACTCTCACAAGTCGGCCATGTTTTGAACTTGTCAGCTGTCTTCACTCTGAGTCTTTGTGCCTGTTCGTAGCACAGATGTAGTCCTGCTGTAGCATGGGTGGAGTAGTGAGACTGCACAACAGAGATACTGCAGTTACGCTCTCCGTCTTGATTGTTATTGGGTATTTGTACTGCAAAACAGCAGATAAGGCTTCAAGGATTACTTCACCTAAAGTGCTGACAGGACTAACTGTGATTGTAAGCTAGCAGGACTGTTTAGTTTGAAGTCCAGGTTGTTAAGCGCCAGTGTTGGTATTCCTGCTCCAAAACTGGAGTGGTCAGTAAAGGCTCTGCTTGTTTTAGTTTTGATTCTGAGTATGACCTTTACAGAATTTGGCAGACATCCTGGTCCAGAGTGACTTTGTAGTCTATCAAACAACCTCATGCTAGTATAGAGAGGTTAGGGTCAAAAATACTATCAGGCTAAAGCCCTGGCTAAAGTGGGTAAGAGGACAGTAAAGATGATTTTTCTTTGTATTTTTGTTACTTTTGTTTTTTAATTATGATCTCATTTTGAATAGTGGAAATTGTGTGTGTGTGTGTCAGTTCGCAGTGCGCATGGCTAAGATGGTAGGCTATGTGAGTGCGGGGACTGTAGAATACCTGTTCTCCGAGGATGGCAGTTTCCACTTCCTGGAGCTGAACCCCAGGCTTCAGGTGGAGCACCCCTGCACCGAGATGATCGCTGACGTCAACCTGCCCGCTGCCCAGCTCCAGGTACCGCACACACCTGATCTGCTCCACGTCTCCATCAGCTAATGGTCATGCGCAGATAAGACTGGGCATGCAGCTTATGCGTCCTGTGTTGCTGTGTCTGCAGATAGCGATGGGGATCCCTCTGTACAGGATCAAAGACATACGTGTGCTGTATGGGGAGACGCCATGGGGAGACGCGCCGATTAATTTTGAGTCTCCTGAGTGCATCCCTTGCCCTCGTGGACATGTCATTGCTGCACGCATCACCAGTGAGAACCCAGACGAGGTGAATGAGAATTATTATTCGAATGTGCAGCTCTGAGGGATTCTTTGGCTGTGCTGTATACTAAAAGGCTAAGTGTAGAATACAATGTAGTGCATTTTACATTTTGGTGCCCCGGGTGTGTGGGGGGCTCTCTTGCAGGGCTTTAAGCCAAGCTCAGGCACCGTGCAAGAGCTGAATTTTCGCAGCAGTAAGAATGTGTGGGGCTACTTCAGTGTAGGGGCGGCAGGAGGCCTGCACGAGTTCACAGACTCCCAGTTCGGACACTGCTTCTCCTGGGGCGAGAACCGCGAGGAGGCCATCTCGTGAGTTTGCTGAAGTTACGTCACTGCTACTCCAATTACACTGTTGGTTTATTGTACTGGAAATTAAATCCATGAATTTACTTATTCCAGCAACAAACTAAGAGAAAACAAGTAGTGGTTTCCCACACACTGGCTAAACTGTAGTGCCAATGCTAAATGCAGGCTAAGGCTTAATGGGGAACTCAGAAACTGTCGCTAGCCAAATTTGCACTTGTCTGATAATCGGTTAATGTGGTTTAATCAGATCATTTGTTGAATTGTTTGATAATTCCGCGTTAATCTATTGCTCTTTGTAGTAACATGGTGGTTGCCATGAAGGAGTTGTCCATCCGGGGAGATTTCAGGACCACGGTCGAGTACCTCATTAAATTGCTGGAGACAGAGAGCTTCAGGAACAACGAGATTGACACGGGCTGGCTGGACCATCTGATCGCCGAGAAGGTTCAGGTACAGAGTCTTAGAAGGAAGATAAAGATCACAGTAACTTTGTAAAATCTGTAACGGCAGAGTGGGTTATCCAAAGGTTTTATGTTCCAGTGGAATGTTCTGTGTGTATCTGTGTCTGTGTCTGTTTTCTCCAGGCTGAGCGACCAGACACCATGCTGGGGGTGGTGTGCGGAGCGCTTCATGTAGCCGATTCCAGTTTCAGGAAAAGCATGTCCGACTTCCTGCACTCTCTAGAGAGGTGAGCACTTCATGTACCAAATCTAATCTAAGGCTCATCAGATAACCGGCCCTGCCTGAAGAGTTCATCTTGGTAAAGTCATCTGATCACCTGTGTAACATGTCACTCTGCAGGCTGATGAGAGGCACTAATCTCTGTTCTGTTGCATGTGCTCAGGGGGCAGGTGCTGCCTGCAGCCAGCCTGGTTAACACAGTGGAGGTGGATCTGATCTACGAGGGGGTCAAATACTGTCTCAAGGTAACAAATGATTGGATAATCCTAGTCTCTCTTCATCATGTAATTCCTCTATTCCTCTGATCTGTCTAGTCGTGTGTGTGTGTGTGTGTGTGTGTGTGTGTGTGTGTGCGCGCGCGCGCGGTACAGGTGGCCCGTCAATCCCCCACTACCTACGTGATCATCATGAACGGTTCCGACATCGAGATTGACGTCCACAGGCTTAGTGATGGCGGCCTGCTCCTCTCTTACAGTGGCAGCAGTTACACCACCTACATGAAGGAGGAAGTAGAGAGGTTCTGCTTCCTGTCTCTTTGTGATCTTAAATTGTTTAATAATATCAAACTACATATTTACTGTA
Organism: Electrophorus electricus; assembly: GCF_041902795.1. NCBI lineage: Eukaryota > Metazoa > Chordata > Actinopteri > Gymnotiformes > Gymnotidae > Electrophorus > Electrophorus electricus. The sequence goes on from NC_137497.1 coordinate 5,047,119, forward strand.
GTTCAAAGCTACAGTAAAGGTACTTGACCTGTTCCAGGAGACCCATTGTCCTGCAGAATTTAGAGTGCAGAATACTACATTTCAAGCAAACCGACCTTTTAGTATACAGGTAGGGTGCAGGTGGATAGGTGTCCAGGTGCTGTTAATGCTCACGTTATACTGAAAGAGGAAATGACAGGACGAACCTGCCAGCTAATGACAGTAGATGGATGTGTGAAGCCACAGAAAGTGCTGAGACCACTCACTTTGTAGGGAAAGCGGCTGTTAGAGCAGCTCCATCATCCTCGTATAGTGAGAGAACAACTCTTCAAGGTTAAAAACAAGACACAATCCTGAAACTACAATCTCATTACTTGATAAATCAGGTACGACTTGATATTAATTAGTTACTGTGGGTAGACTTTTATTTAGTAAACCGCTTTGGAATCTTTCCTCTGAAGCTTCAGGCTGAATGTTCTCTCTGCAGTTACCGAGTCATCGTGGGCAACAAGACGTGTGTGTTCGACAAAGAGCGAGACCCTACTGTTCTCAGGTCGCCCTCTGCTGGCAAGCTGGTGCAGTACCTGGTGGAGGATGGGGGTCATGTGATGTCAGGGCATCCATATGCTGAGATAGAGGTGAGGTTGCCAGGGGAAACGCTGAAGTTTGATCCACTGGGCACTAAGCAGCTAGATAAAATTTAAGGTGCTCATGACCGGAGCCAGGGGGTGCTTTGTTCACTACAACCTTAAGATGGGCATCTGTCAGTCTTTGTGTGTTTGTCTGTCTTTGACTATCAGTGCATCGTTCTCTCTTTTTTAAATGTTCATCCAACCTGACAAATGTAATTTTCACAAACGATGACACAATGTATAATGCACATATCATAGGTCAGTGCCGTTCTAATACCCTGTGCTCTGGCTGGTTGTATGCTTTGCAGGTGATGAAGATGGTGATGACCCTGACGGTGCAGGAATCGGGCTGCATTCACTTCGTAAAAAGACCTGGAGCAGTGCTAGAGCCCGGCTGTGTGGTGGCTCACGTGAACCTGGATAACCCTGGCACCATTCACCCTGTAAGCAGCTCAACCCCAGTGTCTGCTAGCATCCTTAGATCATGTCTAATGTGTCTGACATATTTTTAATGTCAATAGAGAAAGTTGTAAAATGAAAAACATTTTATATTAGTATTTTTGTATGAAGCTTTTTTGCCTTAGGAGGTAGTCAGTAAAGATAAACGCCATGTCATCTAGTAGAGTCGCCACAAGTGACTAAGAAGTTGTATGATGTTGCTCATCAGCCGTTGTCCTGCTGTCCAGGTGCAGCTGAACACCGAGTCCTTACCTGCTCAGGAACCCCTCCCCATGGTGGGGGAGAAGCTGCACCAGGTGTTCCACAGTGTCCAGGAGAACCTGGCCAAGGTCATGGATGGCTACTGCCTTGGTGATCCCTACTTCAGTGACAGGGTAAGACCTGCTGAAACAATGTGTATCTTCAGTGACAAATCATGCAGTATTCTCATATAGCCACTCTGCTGGTTTAAAAGGACCTGGCTGCATCTTCACAGAGATGCTTAAAAACAAGCACTGTGGCTGAACATTAGCAGCGAGTCTGTTAACACATCTAATGCACATCGTAGCGGTTGTAATGTGTTTGGGTGAGCCATTGGTTTCATGCCTGTCTGACTCTGCCCCCTTATCCCACATGCAGCTGTATAAGTGGGTGGGCACCCTGATGCACACGCTGCGTGACCCCTCCCTCCCCCTACTGGAGCTCCAGGAGATCATGACCAGTGTGGCGGGCCGCATCCCTGTTACCGTGGAGAAGGCCATCCGGAAGGTTATGGCCCAATACGCTAGTAACATCACCTCTGTACTCTGTCAGTTCCCTAGTCAGAGGGTGAGTTGGCAGCCAGCCTGCTGATCCTGATCACAGCACAACACACTTGTCAGTGTGTTACATATTTAACACACACGTGTTACTCATAGTAACAACTTACAGTAATAATACTCATCATACTGCTTCAGCACTTGTCCATGAGTTTAAAGTACAGCAGAGATTCACAAATCCCACAGAATTTCTCCAGGGAGTGAACATTTAACATGTCCACAGTTCAGAATATGTGCAGTAACAGTATACAATAAACCAGTGAAAATGCAGCAAAAAATATTACAATACCGAGAGACAAACAAACAGCTCCGTAAGTAATAATGCAGGTAAGCAGGTAGAGAGACTGATGACTGAAAGTAGTCATTACAGACTGGAATTTCTGGATTAGAGACTAGAGATTTGGTTGTAACAGTTTTTAAAACATTGTAAAATGCTATGATGCGAATGGGCGGCTGACGGTAATAGAAATGTTTTTTTAGAAAGCCAATGAACTTGGCATGACACTGTGTGTTTTCTGTGCTACAGATCGCAAACATCCTAGACAGCCACGCGGCCACGCTCCAGAGGAAGGCAGACCGCGAGGTTTTCTTCATGAACACGCAGAGCATTGTACAGCTGGTCCAGAGGTGGGAGCTACATGTGTCTTTACTGCACAAGAAATCACACACGTTTCACTCTCTGGGTTTGTGGAGAGAGCAATCACACACACACACTTCCATCTCTGGGAATAATGAGTTTATTAAGTGTAATAGAGGTGAGTTAGCCTTTAGCAGATGCTAATTGGTTAATAATTTTTATTTAAATGTAAAATGGGTGAGTTGGCCTTTAGCAGATGCAATCATGTTAACTGGTCCCTCTCAGTATCTGACAGTCATGTCTAACTGCATTAATGTTTTTGAGTAAAGCATTTTCAGCTCAATCTTTCCTTCAAAATACGATTTGCAATTGGTTTCATCTAAAATTCACTTGACATATTTTAATGTGCTGGTGTTACCAGTTTTTTTTTGTTTGTTTGTTTTTTTTAAATTAATGGACACTCCTCACTGAAAGGACTTTGAGCTGAATCTGTGTGGAAGACTGTCGCTTAACTGAGTTCAGTACCTGACCAGAAGTGAGGTTGTTTGTTTGTTTGTATAGGTATCGCAGTGGTATTCGAGGCTATATGAAGTCTGTAGTGTTGGATCTGTTACGACGATACCTGCAGGTGGAGAAGCAGTTCCAACAAGGTACTAACACTCGTGCTCATCTATAAAAGACAAATGGATACTAACACTCGTGCTCACCTATAAAAGACAAACAGGTTTGTCTAAATTGCTGCCAACAGTCACATCCCAGTTGAAACTCAACAGTGTTGACATTTTGACAATAAAGGAGCATGACCACAGCTAATAAAGCCCTGGGAAGTTGGGTCAAACTGGGGGAGTAATGCAGCTCACCTGCCTGTATTATTCCCATGTTTCTGAAGGCCTTAATTACCTGCACTAGGTGTGTTAAACTAGAGGTAGAGGCCCACCCCTGACTGGAGGCCCTTCCATCACTTACACACTGGTATATCTCATCTCTGTCATTTGAAGGATGCCTGCTGGAACAGAAAAAAGCTTATGACAGGAACCAGAGTGGTTCAGGTTTGCTGAGGCTCACCTTAAATATGCTTTTTTCCCCTTTTCCCCAGCTACCTATGATAAATGTGTGATAAACCTGAGGGAACAGTACAAGCCAGACATGACCCCCGTGCTAGAGTTTATCTTCTCCCACGCGCAGGTCTCCAAAAAGAACGCACTTGCCACCATGCTCATAGTAAGCCACCCACATTCACATTCACTCACGTACCAGGTTTATCCAGAGGGAGTTGGGAGTTATCCAGTACTGGCTCAAGAATGCCATCACACAGGATCTAACCCCTTACAAGTTGTTTGTCAGCTAGGTTCTCTGCCATATGGTCTAACATTTCACTTTAATGCTCTACTTCAACTATTGTGTCATGTCAGTCAACATAAAGGCTAAAGCAGTTATGTTGAATGTAAAAATGTAAACCATTTCTGTCTTAAAACATTTATGTTGTGTATTTAATGGTATAGTGTGTTACCTATTTATACACTAGGCCTCATTCTGTTGTAGAGATAAGTCACTCTGTCATCTGGTTGGCAGGACCAGCTATGTGGGCGGGACCCAACACTGCCGGATGATGTGGTGGACATACTGAATGAATTTACCCAGCTCAGTAAGATGGAAAACTCCAAAGTTGCTCTGTGTGCCAGACAGGCAAGTAGAGGGGTGACGACCTCTCACATTTGACCTTTGACCTAATCATACAGTTTATGCCATGACGGGTAAGGAATATTTATCCATTTCCAGGCACTGATTGCATCTCATTTACCGTCATATGAGGTGAGACACAACCAGGTGGAGTCCATCTTTCTGTCCGCAATAGACATGTATGGCCACCAGTTCTGCCCCGAGAACTTGAAGGTGAGCCACGTGACATCTGGGGAGACCTTCCACATACAGTATATGGTTAAACAGCCCTAGATTCCAGGTAGCCTGTGTTTCCTATTGCAGTTCAGGGACTGTCCAGCCAGACTGGTAGTCGATGCTTTAGATTGCTATGGCAGCAGCAAGTATGAACCCCTGTCCCTCAGTCTCCTCATGTTGTCTCCTCCCACAGAAACTCATCCTGTCCGAGACCTCCATCTTTGACGTTTTGCCCAGTTTCTTCTACCACAGTAACCGTGTGGTGTGCATGGCTGCTGTGGAGGTAAACACCCCGTCCTTCTGAACAGAAGCTAGTAACGGAATGAGTTACAGATGCCTCAGTGCTATCATACTTTGTTGGTTTTTAGTGTCAACTAGTATCAGTGTCTTGCCTTTTCAGAGCATCAGTCTTGTTTAACTATACTAATTTGAGAGTCGTGCAGTACATGCAGAAGCGCTGTGTTCATCGGGGTTTTGCGTGTGCAGGTATATGTGCGAAGAGCTTATATAGCATACGACCTCAACAGTCTCCAACACCACCAACTGCAGGACGGCACATGTGCCATTCACTTCCAGTTCATGCTACCCTCCTCCCACCCCAACAGGTATCCCAGAGTCCTCTCTGCACCTGAATGAGTCCACCCCCCCCCCCCCCCCACACACACACACACTAGACAGTTCTAAGTTTACTGATTTCCTTAAACTGACTGATTGCAGCCTCATAAGAACTACAGTACAAACCTCATGTCAGTCATGCAGTGTTAACAATGGACAAAACTGGATTCTGTAGTTACATGGGAGATGTGTGATGTCAAGGGTGTTTTTTAAGTGTTCATTAGTTTTTGAAATGCCAGTGATGACTGTGTTGCACCTATCTCTTCATCCTTCCCACTTCTCTTCCATCTCTAGTCACAGTATGTTGCCTGTGTGTCCTGTCTTGTTTTCCCATAAAAGAGATACGTACACCAGAGTGAACACCTCCCATGCCCAAACCCACGTAATGGCCTCTCTTTCTTTATGCTGCTAATAAACTCTTTATAACTGTGCAAGGTCTGTGGCAGTAAAGTAACTTATTGCTCTCACCATGCTAAAGATCCCAATCTCCGTATAATTAGTACGTGGCAGGGCTAGCCTGGCTAAGGGTGCTAACGGGGCTAGCTGAGCTAGCCTGGCTAACGGTGCTAGCGGGGCTAACGGTGCTAGCGGGGCTAGCGGGGCGAGCAGGGTTAAAGGGACTAATGGCCCCACCCCGTGTGCCTTTAATGCATATGCAGTTTTTCACTGCCTCACTGATTCAAGTGATTCGTCAGCTTGCAAAGTCACAGGTGAGAAGAGTAACTTTTGTGTTCTTACTTGTGTATATAAAAGTTTCACACATGTCTGTGTGACCATATTCACCCCGGGATCGCTTCGTCCTGTCCCTTGGTTAATCACAGGGAATCACATGCCTTGTATTCTCATCATCGCACCATTCACTGGTTGAGAAGTTTCCACTCTTTGGTTTACATTTTAAAGTCCCTATTTGGTAACTTGCTAAACACATAACATGTAGTTTCCTGTGTTTACACATACTATGAGAACAGCCAAAGGCGTTTCAGCTTTCTACTCTGCACGTGCATTTAAAAATATATATAAACTGAGCAAATGCATGGGCCAAATCCAGAATAAAATTTAATGGTCCTTACAAGAAGTCATTTAACAATTATATAAGGTCAATTATGAAAGATAAATGTTTTGATATAAAATTCAAGATGACATGTCTGCGTGTTCAAAATGTTCCAGTTATTTGCTGTTGAGACCATTAAAGCTTAACATTATGCTGTTTTTGGCTTTGGTGCATTTTTATTTATTTATGAAGTACCTAAGTGGGGCCTGAAAGTAAAGTGCTACCATCTATTCTTGTAGTCTTTTTTTTTTTCTTCTGACTTCTAACCCAATAATAACGAACAGGGGTCACTCACCACTTTGATTAGACCTAACCTGATATTTTTAATTTCCAGAGACTGTATTTTTTTCTGCTTTGTAGCAAGGCCTCTAGAGGTTAATGGTTAGAGGTCGATGACCCCTCGCTAACACTCACCTGTGCATGCTCTCCTTACAGAGGGAGCAGCCCAACGCTGAACAGGTAGAGTACAAGCGTCTCTCCTCGAGCCAGTCAGCTGACACCGTGGACTCTCCTCATTTGGGCTTTGTCTGTGGGCAGTGCATGCTGGGTGCACAGTGTTGCATTCCTTATTCCATTAAGATTTAGAAGGACAGACTTAAGAGGATAGCTCAGTCAACTGATGCTAATGTGCGAGGGTTGGTTGATTGGAACGGTCACTTTTATGCCCTTCCTAATTGTTATTTTAACATTTTATTTTTCATTTTGGCTCCGCCTATATTATGGCTGGATTTGGTGTGAATCAGAGTTCCCAGTCAGTGTGGGCTACTTGATCTGTGCTGAGGAGGATACTACATATTGCTGCAGAACAGAGTGCTTTTAAAATCTACATTTAACTTTAAACAACTTTGAGGAATTTGATCGGTTTTAGTACTAAGCAGCATTTTTGGTAGGAAAAACAATCCTTGTATCATGTGAATTGATTGCATGTGCTTGGCTTACAGATTTTAGCATAGCAATTTTTGATCAAATAGTTAGATGTTAAATAGCTGTTTTTGTGTTGGAATAAGTGGAACCTTTTACTGCCATGTTTGTCAGAGTTTGCAAAAAGGGGCAGGATTGACTGTCAGTCATCCAAGCCAGAATTCCATCTTAGAAGACATACAGTTCCTAAATCGTCATGGATCTCTTGCATACAGTGGAGAACAGCTTTTAATTTGTGTAAAATTAGATATACATAACCTACATTTTCTGTTTTTCCTTTCCTGCCCCCAGGTTGTCCATGCCAACGAGCGACTCTGGCGAGTTTGAGACGAAGCGGCAGGGGAGCGACCCCCTCTTCCTGGAGGGGTCGCTGTCTCCTCCTTGCCAACGGATGGGAGCCATGGTGGCCTTTCGGTGCTTCGACGACTTTAAGAGGTAAAACGTTCCTCTTGACCCAAGTGTTAGAAAAGAAAGGTTTAGGCAGCGTGTCTTTGTCCTGTGACATGAAAAGTGTGTGTGTGTGTGTGTGTGTGCGCGTGTGCATATACACATATGTGCAGATGTTTTGATGAGGTGATTTCCTGTTTTGCTGACCCACTGTATGAGAGCCCGCTCTTCTCTGAGGTTGTCCCTTGCCTCTATGATGAGGAGAGTAGTAAGGTAGAGGCGCGCACACACACACACACACACACACACACACACACACACGTACGTCTGTTAGAGACATGTCAAACATTGCTGTCCTCTGCAGAACATGAGGGAGAACCCCATTCATATCATCAACGTCTCAATTAAGTCAGCGGACACTGAGGATGACGATGCACTGGTCTCAGCCTTTACGGACTTTGCTCAGTCTAAAGTAAGTTGGCTTTTGGATTTTTACCTGGTGCAGGTAAAGATCCATGAATCCTTTCACATCCGTCCGCTTTCATATCCCTCCACCAGAATTTAGTTCATCTGGACAGTTTATAACTCAGTCAACTTAAGCATCGCCTCCATGCACATCTGAACTGTACAGATTGGTCCAGAACAGGGTCATTCAGCTGAGGTAATTCCAGCTGAAACTGGGCTTGTTTGCAGGCTACATTTATAAGTTTGCTATTCCTGCCTCTGTCAGAAATCTCTGCTGTACGAGTATGGAATCAGGAGAATCACATTCCTGGTGGCACAAAAAGTAAGTGTGCATGCGGCATGTGTGTTTAGGAAAACCTGTTTTAAAACTACTTTATGAGATTGACTTAAAAGCAGTAATTCATGTTGCTGTGTTATCTTCAATATCTTTATCAGCATTTTTAATTAATGTTGTTTTTTTGTTTTTTTTTAACAGAGGGAATTTCCCAAGTACTTCACATTCAGGGCCAGAGATGAGGTAAGAATATGAAGGCAAAGTCTTTTCCCAAATTCCCGAATCCGGCACAGCACCAGTGTCCAACTGTACCTGTTCCTGCAGTTCCAGGAGGATCGGATCTACCGGAACCTGGAGCCGGCGCTGGCCTTCCAGCTGGAGCTGAACCGCATGCGTAACTTCGACCTGACCGCCGTGCCCTGCGCCAACCACAAGATGCACCTGTACCTGGGCGCTGCCCGTGTCCGCCAGGGGGCAGAGGTCACTGACTACCGCTTCTTCATCAGGGCCATCATCCGCCACTCTGACCTCATCACCAAGGTGACCACCGCTGTCACAGAAACGCTTCATGCCCCAAAACTCACTCTCATTTTCCATTTTATTTCATTTTCATTTATTTGGCTTATTTTACCTATTATTAGAGTTACTACTTGTCAAGTGTATGGCAGCAAAAATGACTGTCACCCAAGTACTAAGCAGCATCCTGACAATTTAAGCACTTTAGCTCAGGAGATTTGGTACTGGCTGTTAATTGAATCTCAAAGTAAACAAAACAAGCTGGTATTATAACCAGGCAGTACTGTTTGCCGTGTGTGTGTGCGTGCCTGCAGGAGGCCTCGTTTGAGTACCTGCAGAACGAGGGCGAGCGTTTGCTGCTGGAGGCGATGGATGAGCTGGAGGTGGCGTTCAGTAACACACCCACACGCACCGACTGCAACCACATCTTCCTCAACTTCGTCCCCACCGTCATCATGGATCCCGTCAAGGTCAGCGGCCCGCCGGAAAAGTCCACCATGCTCCTGTTTAGCCGGTCACACTGCAACTGTGGCCATATAACTTGCGCACACACACAGCACAGACAGCAGCCATGTCCTGAACTCAAAACAAATAAAAAAATGTTTCATGTAAAAGGGCAGGTTCATGAAACAGAAACGTAGTGCCTAAATCAGCATTAGTGTTCACAACATCTCTAGGACAGTCCATTTACCAGGTAAGATTTGTATGTTTTGTTTGGAGATTTTTGAAAAGGTGTCCTACTCTGGACATTCAGGTCAGCGCCATCTGCTGGCTGGAAGGCTGACTGCACCGTGACCTGTCTCTTTGACCCCGCCTCCAGATTGAGGAGTCCGTGCGCTCCATGGTAATGCGCTACGGCAGCCGCCTGTGGAAGCTGCGCGTGCTGCAGGCCGAGCTGAAGATCAACATCCGCCTGACCCCCACGGGCAGCACCATCCCTATCTGTCTGTTCCTCACCAACGAGAGCGGATACTACCTGGACATCAGCCTCTACCAGGAGGTGACGGACCCCACCTCAGGCCAGGTGACCCTTCACGCCCTCACACACCACCTCAGGCCAGGTACACTGAAAAGCTCAAATGACCTAATATCATTAATTTAATGCTACATGACATAACATGCTGATATTATGATTCGCTTCTGCATCTTTCGTATTGATATGTCTGTGTTCTCTCATGTGACCCATTATATCCGTGGGTGTGGGGGTGTGTATGTGTGTGTGCACGCTCTGCAGATCATGTTCCAGTCGTACACAGAGAAGCATGGTCCTCTCCATGGCATGCTGATCAACACGCCCTACGTCACCAAAGACCTGCTGCAAGCCAAACGCTTCCAGGCCCAGAGTCTGGGCACCACCTATGTCTACGACTTCCCAGAGATGTTTCGCCAGGTGACCACACCTTCTCCACTTCTCCTTACAAAAGCAACATCCTCCTACAGCCACTTACACTGGGGTGGGTTTTTACTGACCTGCGGGGTCATGCTTCTGATCTACTCGTGCATGCGTGCACGTGCACGTGTGTGTGTGTGCGCGCGTGTGTGTGTGCTTTTACTGGAGTATCATGTTACAGGGTCTGGATCTGTGTTGGCCTGCAAATAGTGTTAATATTAGCAAGTGTTTCCACATCTCAGTTGTATCCCACATATTCTTTCAGTCTCTGGAAGGCTGTTTAAGCTCTAGGAACGTGGGGGACAGATTAACGTAACCACGCTGCGGTATGTATTGTGACGGCTCTGTGGCGTGTATTTTGGACACCCCATCATTGTTCTGCTCTGTCAGGCTCTGTTTAAGCTGTGGGGACCGGGGAACGTCTACCCTAAAGACGTGCTGCTGTGTAACGAGCTGGTGCTGGACCATCAGGGCAGACTCGTCCAGATGAACCGGCTGCCCGGAGACAACGAGGTGTCAGACTGACGCACATGCGGAATGCTAAATGCTGATCTGCTCAGTCTTCTCTCTTCCCAACCTCATGTTTCTTCTTCCTGTGCAGGTGGGAATGGTGGCATTCCGGATGAAGATGAAGGCTCCGGAGTACCCCGATGGGCGGGACGTGGTGGTGATCTGCAACGACATCACGCACCGGATCGGCTCGTTCGGGCCACAGGAGGACCAGCTGTTCCTGCGGGCGTCGGAGCTGGCGCGGGCCGACGGGATCCCACGCATTTACATCTCAGCCAATAGCGGCGCTCGCATCGGCCTGGCCGAGGAGCTCCGCCCCATGTTCCAGGTGGCCTGGGTCGACCCCAACGACCCCTACAAGGTGACGACCGTCACTCACTGGTTACAGGCTGTACTGTCGGTTAAGCGCTCCCGTCCCCCTGCTGGGCGTCCACTGTTCAGCATGTCCTCTTGCCTTCCCTAATCCAACACTCCTGGGTCTCCTCCTCCGCTAAACCTCCAGACAGCTTAAGGATCTCCTATTGGTGGATTTAACAAAGGGGTTTTTATTGTAGTACTTTGTAATCTGAAAGCACATGAACAACACACCACAAGCCATCAACTGTGGTACTTCACCATTAATAAATGTGACACAGGCATTCGTGCAGTTTTTCTTAGATGCATGTTATTTTAAACAACATTAATTAAAATTGTTTTAATAAATTAATGTTAATTAATTAAAACCATCTCCCTGATGGGTTGTATGTGTGTGTGTGTGTGTGTGTGTCTGTGTGTGAGGTCATCTCCTACCGCAGGGCTTTAAGTACCTGTACCTGACCCCTCAGGACTACACCCGCATCAGCTCCACCAACACCGTGCACTGTCGCCATGTGGAGGAGGGGGGCGAGTCCAGGTCAGGCCCCTGAGACAGAACTTTAGAATGTTTCACGCTGTTGCCTTGACAATGTCACATGCCCTCATTACCTGCTGTAGGTACATCATCACTGACATCATCGGTAAGGAGGAGGGGCTAGGAGTGGAGAACCTGAGGGGGTCAGGGACGATCGCAGGGGAGTCGAGCCTGGCGTACGAGGAGATTGTCACCATCAGCATGGTGAGCACTGTTTAGGGGTTATTGCCAAGGGCTGCTGGGATGGCACATGTGGGGCTTCAGGGTGGTTGTTGTTCGTTGAGACGTGCCATTTGCTCGTGCAGGTGACGTGTCGTGCTATCGGCATCGGCGCGTACCTGGTGCGTTTAGGACAGAGGGTGATACAGGTGGAAAACTCCCACATCATCCTCACTGGAGCAGGGGCCCTCAACAAGGTACGGCACTTTGTTACATACACGCCCTCCTAAAGGTTCCATCAGTTACTTACAATACTACTTGCATCCAGAGAACCCCCATCAACACCATCTTTTACACCAAGGCTGGAGTTTAAAACCCTGCTGCGGTTTAGTCTTCAGCAATGGTTATCCTCCCGTCCTCCAAGTTTGATTTGTCTGACATGTCTTTACCACTTTACCGTTCCCCAGGTCCTCGGGCGAGAGGTTTACACCTCCAACAACCAGCTGGGCGGAGTGCAGATCATGCACAACAACGGGGTCACGCACACCACCGTGCCTGATGACTTCGAGGGTGTCTTCACTATCCTGCAGTGGCTGTCCTACATGCCCAAGGTCAGCACGCGGGTGCAGTGGGTGTTTTGAGGCTGCCCAGCTGGGCTTTGGTCTCATCGGAGTCAAGAAAAGGGCTGTTGGGCTGAGAGGAGCCCGTGAATTGTAAAACGTGCGTTCATTATAATAAGTAGCGAGGGTATTTTAGCATCACTGCAGGTGTATCACTGCAGGTGAATCAACACTATCTGTTGGTAATGTCTGGGAATGCATTAAAAGCCACTGCTCTATATGTAGGGTCCTTTGTTAATAAACAGTTATATAGTCTGGACTGATTTTAAGTGGTGGGGGGGTGTGGGGGGTTTTTTTCATTTTTTTTTTTTTTATGGCTACTGTTTCTTAGTATGGTGGTATTTATTGGGACACATGACCTTTGTATTCTCAGAACAATCGCAGTCCGGTGCCTGTGATGCCCCCTACTGACCCGGTGGACAGAGAGATAGAGTTCATCCCCACCAAAGCGCCATACGACCCCCGCTGGATGCTATGTGGACGACCCCACCCTAGTGAGAACTGCTCAGAGAACCTAACAACTCTCCTGTTCCACCATCACAGTCCACCCAGAATCTGCCTACTGTATCTTTAATCCACTGTTGGATTATCTTGGCATCTGCTTAGAGTTGTTTGGGGCAGTTATGTGAAGTGAAATGCTAGCAGTTCTGATACCCTTTATTTGCTTACTCTGTTTTGTGTGTGCAGGTGTGAAGGGGGTGTGGCAGAGTGGCTTCTTTGACCACGGCACCTTCATGGAGGTGATGGCCACCTGGGCTCAGACCGTGGTGGTGGGCAGGGCCAGGTGATCTTAGCCACACCCACTTCTGTCTACCTGCCGGCCTGCTTTAGGGATATGCTGGCCCACTAACGTTCTGCTTGGTATTTGTTTCCAGACTGGGCGGGATTCCCCTTGGGGTCATTGCTGTGGAAACCCGGACCGTGGAGGTTGCCATCCCAGCAGATCCAGCCAATCTGGACTCTGAGGCAAGGGTGAGTGTTGGCACCACACAGCTGCTCACTTCGCACAGTTCTCTGGGTCAGCTCTGCCTGGCACTCTGAGTCAGCTCTGTGACCCTGTAATCTCATGTGTGCAGACTATGAGTATAATTCTTTTGCAGGCTTCATGGTGGAAGGGTAGTTTTAGGTTTTCTAGTGTTTTTATTTATATCATGGTGATCATGTTTTATTTATATGGAGATTTTGAGTATGGATGCTGTCACAGAGCAGCTTCATAGACTGCGTGTGTGTGTGTGCGTGTGTGTTTGTGTTCACGCGTGTGCAGCTGGTGCAGCAGGCTGGTCAGGTTTGGTTCCCGGACTCTGCGTATAAAACCGCTCAGGCTATTAAAGATTTCAACAGAGAGGGGCTGCCCCTCATGGTCTTCGCCAACTGGAGAGGCTTCTCAGGGGGCATGAAAGGTGCAGCCATCACTCCCACAGTCAGTCTCAGCAGGCCTTAATGTCATTACCATTCCCTCATTACATTAACAAAAGCAGCACAGTCAGCCTGGCACATTACCATTCTCTCATTACAGTAACAACAGCAGCACACTAACAGGTGGATATATTTTTGTGTGTGTGTACGCGCGAACAAATGTTTGCATTTGCTTGTGCGCCTCAGACATGTACGACCAGGTGCTGAAGTTCGGCGCCTACATCGTGGATGCTCTGCGTGAGTTCCGGCAGCCGGTGCTGGTCTACATCCCGCCCCACGGCGAGCTTAGAGGAGGATCATGGGTAGTGATTGACCCCACCATCAACCCCCAGTACATGGAGCTCTACGCTGATGGAGAGAGCAGGTGCGACAACCTATTACATAAGAGGTTTACTCCTCCTGCTTTGTGCATACGCACATACAATATATGGGGCTTTGGGATTACAGGCGTGCAGGTCATTATGAAGATGTTACATGCTAGAAGAGACGGACTGCCCCTCTATTCACACACATTGTTTTTGTATCAGTTTTTCTGTGTCTTCCTTACCAATGATCAATTTTTGCTATGAATTCTAAAATCTCTCTCTGTAGGGGTGGTGTATTGGAGGCAGAGGGGACAGTGGAGATTAAGTTCAGAAGGAAGGATCTGCTGAAGACCATGCACAGGATTGACCCTGAGTGTGTTAGACTGGTGGAACAGCTCAGTGAGTGGACATAGCTGTGTGTGTGTGTGTGTGTGTGTGTGTGTGTGTGTGTATGTGTGTGTGTTCAGCGTTGAGTTTATTCCATGGTGTTCATATCGCAATCAGGCTCTCCAGAGCTTTCCCCAAAGCAGCACAGTGAGATGGAGGCCAAGCTCAAAGCCAGAGAGGACTACCTTTTGCCCATCTACCACCAGGTGGCAGTGCAGTTTGTGGACCTGCACGACACGCCCGGTAGAATGCAGGAGAAGGGTGTCATCACGGTAAAGACCCATTTACACAGCAATAGTGATCCGTCCTACCTCAATGCTCAGTTTATACAGTCTCTCTACATCTTACTGCTTACTGTGTTTTAATCATGGAGCTATGGACTCGTGCAGGTCTTCTGCTTAAGACATTTTATATCAGGACTAGAGTAGGGTAATATAAAGAAAATAATTCCAGAATAGTTTTTTACTCTATACTGGAGTTGATTATGAAACTAGCACATCCAGAAGGATAATCACTGCAGTGTTTACAGGACCACTGCTATCAAAACACTGAATCATCACACCCTTTACTGCTCACAATTTTAAGGGTCCTGTGTTTGTCTGAGTTACTTAGCACTGGTGCTGTGTTGGCAGGACATCCTGGACTGGAAGAGCGCCCGGTCGTTCTTCTACTGGCGTCTGCGGCGCCTCCTGCTGGAGGAGGTGGTGAAGGGCGAGATCGTGCAGGCCAACCAGGACCTGGGCAGCGGGCAGCTCCAGTCCATGCTCCGCCGCTGGTTCATGGAGACCGAGGGCACCGTCAACGTGAGTGGAGCCGCTTCACAGGGGAACCTGCTGGAAATGTGGGCGTTTAGAAGTGAGCCCTAAAGGAACAGACACTGCTGTTTCTCAGGACTCTTGTGTGCTGTTGTGCCTCTGGAGGAAACTGATTGATTGATTGCTACAGAATGCTAACGGTAAAAGGAAGCTAATGGGTACCAGCTAGCGTCATCCGATGCGTAGCACAAACTGCCAGCTGTGTGCTTTCTTAACATTGCTAGCATTTACTGTTTTGTTTTTTTGGTGATTTTTTTTATTTTATTTTTTTTCCTGGATGAGGAGTTCAGAGATGTGTGTAGTGAGCGTGGTTGCAGTATTTTAGCTTTAACGGACTGAGTTGGACTGGTGTTTTTGTCCAGGCCTACCTGTGGGACAATAACAGAGCAGTGGTGGACTGGCTGGAGAGACAGCTGTGTCAGCAGGACGGCATGCGCTCAGCAGTCAGAGAGAACATCCAGTACCTGAAGAGGGACTATGCCCTCAAACACATACGCAGGTACCACACACCCCAAACACGACCCCGCAGGTACCACACGCCCTCAAACACATACACAACTACCTCAATATTTCTTGTCATATTTCAGTAATGAATGGAAAATTGAAGAGCGAGTTCAAACCAAAATACACCCACTAGCTGTATGCTTTGATACTTTAGTAAATCTAATCCTCCCTTAAGAAGGACTGTGTGTTATGATTGACAGTCTGCTGGAGTCCAACCCAGAGGTGGCCATGGACTGCATCATCCACATGGCCGAGAACATCACTCCGTCCCAGAGAGCCAAACTGTCCCACCTGCTGGCCACCATGGACACCATGGACCCGTCCTCCAGCCATTGAGTTAGGACCACTGTAGCCGCTACCACTGCCACAGTGGGAACACCGCACACAGTAAATATCAGGCCAGTGTTGGGCATTCACTACCCTGGCTAGAACCGGGTAAGCAAATAAAACTTCTACCAATGGAAAAGGACGTTCTTTTTGTTTTTCTCAGGATCAAAGCAAGTGTCGGTCACGCACACAAAAACACGCGCACACAAACACAGATGGCTAGACCCTCCAGTGCATTTCAATCACTTCAGAGTCCAGATATTGGGCATTTTACCTGTCAAAGTTTTTTGGTTTTTTGTTGCTTTATAACATGACATTGCAAAATGGGTTTTCCACCAACACCGAGATGCATCATTGAATGTTTGTACTTAAAATGTTAATAATCGCCAGTGTTGCCTTGAAACCACTGATCAAAACCTTATGTCCACATCTTGCTGTTCTCATTGTCTGCACTTTACACTTGAGGCCTGAGCATAATCATCATTTCAGTTCAGATAGCACGTGAAGGAATAGCCGAAGGAGGTCCAACTGCACTCCAGGAAGTGCACCTGTTTGGGTGCATCAGAGCAGGGCAAACCCTAAACACTAATCTATACCTTGGCCCTCCTGATTTCACATCACTCCTATGTTTGGAAAGAGCTGCCCCTCAGGCAGAGCTGCCCTTCGGTTTTTTTTGTGGTGTTTTATTCTGTTTTGTTTTGTTTTTAAGTCACGCAGTCTGTACACCTCGCACTCTTCTTTCAGGGAAATGGAACTGCTGACTTATTTCTGTGTGCCAGACTTGCCAAGGAATCAAATGACTGCAAATAGCTTTTATATAATAGCAGTATTAAATCATACAGAGAACTTTTAAAAAGTATTTTGGGGTGTTTAAGTATGTTGGGTTTTTTTGGTTTTTTTTTGTGCACCAGTGTATCTTCCTTTGGTTTGTCATGTTTTTAATTATGCTTTCATTCATTTGAAACACAGTATCAGTCAGCATAAGCTGTAGTGGGTGGAAACTGTTGAAGCCAAGCTCTGGGATGGAAGAGCATCATGGGAGATTTTCAGTGTCATGTGGTCAAATATGCATTCTGTGTTTATTATCACAAGGTTATAGTCAACACTGAAAAAATGGAGTTATCTAAATATAGCAGGGTTATGATCATTGCTGTTATACATTTTGTAATAATTCATTGTTTGTACTGACATTAAACATTTCAGACATTTAGTTTACAAAGTAATAAACGTTCTCAAAATTTGTAGCTGCCAAATGACAGTTGTCTCTTTCTGAAGTGCTGGATTTTTGCTGTCTGTTATCCAGATGCTTTTAAAAACACCATGATGTCTATTCTGAATAAATATATTTTCCATATCCCAAGCGTACTTGCGATTGATCTGCCCAGTGTTTTTATTGTGTTTGTTTCCATACACTGAGTTTGTGGCAATGGGGGATAGGTGTATGAGTTAATTCTGAAATGTATACCAGTAAGTACTGTTGGCATTGCACCCAGTGTTTGGAGCTGGGCAGAGTGTACACACACCTGCAATGTGGCCACTAATGTTTGCTTATGTTTATAGACCTCCCCATTTCATAATTTATGGGTTAAGTTTCCTATGTTCAAGCTTTGTCTATTTTTTTTAACTTGTATTTGGTTTGACAAAGACGAGCTACCTCTGAAATAATGCAGATGAACCTGTTTATAGCTATTGTTTTGATTGTATGTTGCCTTCGTTTTTAGCAATAATTAACCAAGACAAAACAAAAGGCAGGAGAATGAGTCCAGCGTTTGAAAGCCATCACTAGTTCGCACTGTTCAGGATTATCATTGCATTTATGGTGGCCGGTATATTTAAGGATGTATCATTTTGATTTTTTTTTCTTTGGTGGTTGGATTAAGTGTTATCAGTGGTGTTGAGAATATATCTGATCTAACAACCCTATTCAGGACTAGCAGAAATGGCATCCACTCTGGATGAAGCTCAGAGGACATGACAGGCAAGGTGTTGGCTTTCCAGAAGATTCTGCCACTCAAACTGGCTTTTCACTTGTAGTCTTTCCTGATTGTGGCCTTAATATGTAGAAGGGTTTGTTGGCCAAAAGTGTCTGGCGTGTCTGCGTTTTCCTTAGATTAGCCAGTCTTTTTTGGAAATATGAGTACATACAGTAAACAAAATTTAATTAGTCCACCATTCAAACTCTCATTTATAAATATAAATAAAATAATTACAGAGTAGATGTAATTATTACCTAACACAACACAACAAAAGACACACAAACTACAATTACCACACTAGCCAGTAAACAGTGAAAAATAAAAACTGAATCTTTCTTAGGAAATAGCTTGGTTAAAACGCTGACAACATGCATAAAACAGCTGAAGGGGACCTTGAGAATTTAGCATTTCTCAGTGATATGATGTTGTGTAGGGGTTTGCTGATCAGTGTCAGTGTTTTGTGAGGAACTACTAAACACTCAGGAATCCAGAAACTGTTGGACTTGTACAAACATTGTCATTTTGACTGATGCTGACAAAATGAGAAATACTCCATCACATCATTTTTTTTCTCTTTCCCAAAATTTGATGCCCCTTTCTTCAAAGGCTGAAGACAAACATTTTAATACGGTGGCATAAGCTTTAAGAGGCTCCATCTCAGTGTCCCGGTAATTCTGTCCCCGTGCTGATGACCTCCAACCGTAACTTTCCGCCAACACACCTTTGTGTCGTTTGTCCACCTTTATAGTGTCTATGGTATTAAAAACTCATGAAGGCCCACCAGCAGTTAAAAGAAGAAATATTAAAATGCCATAATTGCTTTTTCACTGGGGTCCTTTTGGTAAAAGCTCAACTTGCAGTGCTGGGAATTTCAGTGCAGGACGATGGGCTTGCCGGTGCCCTGTGTGCTGATGTACTGGTTCGAGAAGCTGTCCAAAGTGCTGTAGGAGGTGTAGACACCAGCCACCTGCAGGTCCGAGTTGGGCGGCCCGGCAGTGCCCGACACTGGTGTCAGACCCACCACGTCCAGATCACAGTCAGACAGGCGCAGGGGGGAGTTGCTGAACGTACCCAGAGCCTCCAGGTTAAAGCTGTCGTCCTTCATGTCTTCCCACAGGTTTCCTGCAGACCAATAAATAGGTTGTTACATTAAAGTTGCATTAAAGGGCTTATTGCTGCTTTGTCGAGAAGTTAGCTCTGGAAGTAGCAGGCACATTCAACCTGACTGACTATATTAAACATATAGAATATATAATGTCTATAAATGTTTATAAATATAAACATTTGATTCCTGTTACCTCAGGACAACAATATTACGCATCAACACTGACAGGTGACATTTTCAGTGACAAGCACTTAAGCTACTGTCTCGAACGCCGTCCCCAAAGCACCAACCTTGCAAGGCGAAGTCCATGATACTGGGGTCCAGTGCGTCCACTTCGGCGTACACGTCCGAGGGCTGTTTGGCGGGTGGGTGCTGGGGCAGCGGGCTGCTGCCGACTAGGTCAGGCCCCGTGTGAAGGGGAGGCGTCTGGGCAGGGGCGGGCGAGGCGGGCGCCAGTCGCGACTGGCTGTGGAGCTGCAGCTGGAGCTGCTGGTGCACAGGCAAACACTGCAGTGACAGCGTCACCACCGGCGCCGGATGCACCTGCAGCTGGGCCGGGGGCTGGGCCGTCCCTGGGGGGCAGCCGGGCAGGTTGGTCAGGCCCGACTCCAGGGGCCTCCGCCGACAGCTCTCCGGACGATCTGTGATCAGCTTGTCCAGTTCGTCTGAGGAAGAGTAGAGAGTCAGATATTTGTCTGATTCTTGGAGGAAATTTGCAGTCGGAAGCAATCTATTGCCGATGGGGAAGGTCTGAGCTGCACTGACCCGGGTTGGCCATGCTCCGGCGGATGGCCGACAGGTCTTTGCGCTTCCATTTCTGCATCTCCTCCTCCATCTTGTCAATCTTGGCAGGGTTCAGCGCCCACAAGCAGCCCTTCCGTGACGAGCCACTCATCTTGTTCTCCACCTTCTCGAAGCACTTGTTCAGAGAAAGGTTGTGCCGCACCGAGTTTTTCCAGCCGTCCGGTGCTGTCTGAGGGGCCCAGAGGTACCAAAGAAAAACAATGTGAATGAGGCTGCCCGTCTGTATATCTATTGTGTGTTCTCTCTACATCTGTCATCTACTATTTAGGCCTGGTGTGTAGTATTTAGGGGCATTTTTAGAACCCCTAGTTGTATTCATTTACCACTGTTGTAGCTTTCTTCCCTGTTATGAGAACAGGACTCCTAACTAAGAGGCTTGTGCTTGTGTGGGCTGTGCTCTGGAGCACATAAAGGTGTTTCTCTTGATCTAGTCCACCTTCTCTCTCTCACTCTCTTCCAAACTGCATCTCACCTTAAAGTACGGGAAGTGCTCCTTCATGAAGCTGTAGATCTCACTGACCGGGAGACTGCCAGTCTTGCTGTTCTTTAACGCCATAGCGATCAGGCAGCTGAGAAGAGATGTCACGTTACGCGTCACAAATCTGGATGAGGTCCTGGCTTCGTTTGCATGCACCTGTGTGGGCTTATGCCTGGCTCACCTGTAGGAGTAGATGGGCTTGGGGAAGGTCTTGGGAGTCAGGTCCTGGCTGTGTGGGGCAAGGCCCTGCTGCAGGTACAAGCTCTGGTTGGTATAGCCACCGTACAGCCCCCCGGGGGAACACTGGGACGCAGCACAGCACAAATGCAGGAGTGAGTCCCCAGAAGCAGTTTGTCCCAGAGTATTTTAACCACTGGATTTGACCAGTGGACTATGTGTTAAAAGAGTATAACTAATGTTGTTACATAAATGTGAATTACACACCACTTAGGAAAAACTGGGTAAAACTGCCATACAAAGTTTAACTGCAATTTCTCTTCAACGCATCTGGCTGCAATGTTCAGATTTTCATGAGCACTTTGATAGGCTTCACCAGTACGTTTGATTAACTTTGGAAGTAATCTCCATTATTACTTAGATCTCCAGAGGGAGGGCACCCCCACTCTAAACTACACAGAGCTGTGGCCCTCTAGAACTACATTAGTGCAACCCCATGTGGGTGAGTGAGGTACCTGCTGGCCGGCCTGGGTAAAGGTCATCACCTGCTGAGGGGAGGCCTGGTAGACAGAGGCAGCACACGGGAACCCAGGAGAGAACTGCGGCATCTGGGGGAAAGAGCCACCGCGACACTGATGTCAGCATGCCTAGCGACACGCCACAGCAACACAGAGCCACAGCACCGACATCAGCACACATAGCACGGCTGGCCGCAGTGATGATATCTTTGTGAATGAGAGAGCGTGCAGAGGTGCTCGGGTCAGGTGGGCTCAGTGGTGGGACTCACGCTACTCAATCCAAGAGGGCTGTGCTGCATGGTGCTTTGTAGGGGGATCATGGACGCTGCTCCTCCCGTCACACTCAGGTTCAGCTGAGCTGTACATTATTAACCAGTGATAAGGCAAAGTCAAGCCATTACATTTACCTGTGTTTTAGCCCAAAGTAATACTCTGATCTGAAAACAATTAATTATGGTAAGATTCTACAGTAATATTAACAGACGGAAATGGTTTAATGTTTGGCACCACATTCTGCAGGTTTTCAAGATCGTGCTTAATTAATTAGTTCATGTTTTTAATTAATCAAGGTTTAATTAACACTTTTAATTGAAGAAAGTTAAATCAACCTAATACAAGATATTGTAGAAGTGTGATAAATATTAAAGAAAATTTCTCTGTAAAAAGCAGTCAGTTTGGTAACACTTCACAATAAGGTAGTACATGAATGGTTTATAGGAAGTAATAATATATAAATGAAAATAGCAACAGTGATCTGCTGCATTCTACAGAGTGTCTACATTCATTTATCCTGTTACCCTCAGCTGTTATTGGTTATTTAGCTTACACTGTCTTCTCCATCAGTCAGCGCTATAATGTCACTTTCATTATTTATAAAGTTACTGTTATGTAAGCACCAACCTGGATGTCTTATTAGTCAGAAATGATGATTTGTTAACAAAAGCCATTGTTTATTCTGATGGCTTATTAATGATTTTGAGGTGTTTATGACCAAATCAGAGTGTGTGTGTGTGTGTCTTGTGCTGTGAAAGACTCTCTGACCTGCGTGTTGCTCCAGCAGGCTGTCTTGGGCGGGTCCAGCGTAGTCAGGGCGGGGCCTGCCAAGCTGCTGTAGGCGGGGCACATCCACGGCTGTGAGCCAGGTCAATGACTGCAGGTCACTGGGCAGTTCGTCCTTACTCAGGAGGGAGGGGTCAGTGGTCAGGAGCCTGCAGGCACAGCGCACCACAGCCACAGTTAGAGCGGCCTCATTCAGGGGCCTCATCCAGGACCCACACAGAGGCTTCACACAGGGGCCTCACATAGAGGCCTCACACAGGGGACTCACCCAGGGACCATGCACAGTGGCCTCACCCAGGGCCCATGCACAAGGGGCTCACCCAGGGGACTCACCCAGGGTACACACACAGGGTCCTGGTTATAAAGGCACTGCCACTGTCTAAAATGTTTTTTGTTTGTTTGTTTGTTTGCTTGGATTTTCTTTTTTAATTTTTTGAGTATACTGAATTTTTTTTCCTTCCAATATCCTTTCAACCTTGTATTATTCAAAAATTAAAAGATTAAGTTTCAGTTTAAGTTTATATAAAAATGAATGTAAGGAAGATGATTAAATGTGGTTTGAAGGAAGTAAACTACTTTTGAGAAGAGGAGAAATACTGTGGGGAGAAAAGATAAAGGCAGAAACAGAGCAGAAGAGAGAGAGGGGGGGGGAGTGAGGGGGAGAGAGAGAGAGAGAGAGAGAGAGAGAGACTCTTGAATCCACTCCAGGCTTGCCCGCACTTGTTCACCATTGAGCCCAGTAATTGGGGTCGCTATGACAACCCTCACTTTTTCAGTTATTTTGTGGGTCTGGGGACACTGTGGTATCCCCCATACCCCACAAGTCCCCCACAGTGGTCAGGTGACCAAGGCCTGCCTCCCTGCCATTGGCTGAATCGTACATAAACAGCGCGTGGGATCATTTGAAACATGGTTATGGGGCACGCGTTGTCTGCAACAGTTGGTCAGGCCCTATTGAAAAATGATCACCTATTGTGTCCCAAACGACAAATCTGCACAACGGCACGTGGCAGCATTGTCTCCGCCTACCCCACCCTGACCCTTCCTTGATTGTCTCTACCCTTTTTTTTTTTAACTAACCCCTTGCATTAATCTGCTGGAATGACAGCCCTCACACAGCATAGACAAATAGGATGCCATCTGTTTCCCTGTCTCTTACCACTCGGGTGCTGCCTTCTGCCCCTCCCCCTCCCGCCCACGGGGCAGTAGACATGGCCTGGGGGTAGTTGGAGAAGGGGGTGGGGGTGGGTAGTAGAAGGAGCACTCTGAGTATACGTCACGTCACTGGAGAGGAGAGAGTGGACCAGGGGCCTTAGGCTTGCAGCCTCTGCTCTGTGTGAATAATTACTCATCTCACACAGACGCACGTACTCACTCGGGCGTGCACTTGTACACACACACACACACATACAGACACATGTACTTGCTCAGGCGCACACACACATACATACAGACACACATAGTAGCTCGGGCACGCACACACACACACAGCCGCATTCACTCACTCAGGGTAAACTTCACATTGCACACACAGCTTGACCTTAATTTCTTTCAGCTTTGATATATGATTTCCTGACCTACTGCCCAATTCAGAAATATAAAACCACACAAAACCACACACATATGTATGTGCGTGCACACACAAAAACAAATAAACACACACACACACAGCTGCTGGGCTAAGATGTGACTTCCCATTCTGTAAATGTTATCATGTCAAAGCCATTGAAAGCCACTTCTTAAATGTTGCATTGTCCATATTACCATGAAAGATTAAGTGTTTGTTGGGCATCATTAAAAATAGGGACTTAACTTCCCCCAAATCTTTTATGAAGACAAATTCTTACTTTGTAACAAAGATGAAAATAATCACTAATTCTTGTTATATCAGCTGCTGTTTCTGATGGTCTTATTTTATAGTGTCTATGGTGGTTCCTCAAATACATCATGTTGTTAAATAAGTAATAATTAAAATATCATTTCTTTTTATGAATCCAGTGAAAAGCAGCATTATTAGCATGGTTAGTAGCCTGTGTTTAGTACGTACTATATACTTAGATTTGGCTTAATTCTGACCATATCCAGTGGAGCGCTTATTCTAAATGCTTGGCCCAAATCCACTCAAATTTTCAATGCACCCCACAGATTTTCTGGACCCGATTTGAGCCAGACGGTCGGACGCTACACCACTTGTTGCTGCGGAGGATTGTTCGAGGCTACACAATAGCGAAGCTGCAACGTTGACCATCCTAATATTTAACCTGTAATAAACCCTTTATTTGTTTCGTCCAGCAGCCCAGCAACAATGCACTACCGTTGAATTACGTTTGAATCAAACTTTTTGTTACTAATACAATAAAATGGCAAGAGAAATAATAAAATGCTCTCAATACTGAATCACTAACTGCGGAGTACTACAATATTAAGCATGCCTTTTGTCATTCCTAAATCATTCATAACGTGACAATAACACGAACTTAGAATAATCAAGCGAAGAGGCCGAATCCTTGTACTGATTTGCATTTCTGACGTCTCATTGTAAACTGAGTATTGTGAGATTTATTTTTACGGCAATTAAAGTGAAGTTATACAAGTGGAAGAAAATGTTATTTTATTTGCTCAATGATGCAAACCGTAAAATATCCCCGGAAAGAGGGAGGCGGTTGCGCAGATTCACGGTTTGTTACCGACCACGTCGCTCTTCGTTTACATTCTAATTGGGATCCACTTCTCCTTGACCCGGGGAGCCCCTGGTCCCCCCGCGACGCCCGGCCAAGGCGCTCAGTGCCGACAGCGGGCGTGTAAACAGAACTGATGCTTTCTGACAGATCCATTCAGAGCGAAAAATGATGCATTCTGTAGCCTCTTTCTGCTCTCTCAAACCCCAGTTCCCTGCCTCTCAAAACACACCTCCAGTTTACAGGACACGAAGGGGGATGACTTATAATAAAAAGCGCCCCCTGTTCTGTTACAGCATACGCAATATTTTTTAAGTTAAAAACCAAAGCAAAGAAAAATAATCCTACCTGTAGTCTTGTGGAGAATTATGACTTTGTCCTGGATTTTCGATTAGTCCTGACATCCTGTTGGTAACACCACCTTCTATCATCTCCTAACAGATAAACACATCAGTGTACCAAACGCCGAAAACCTCGATATTACTTGCTAACTTATTAGACTACATTTTACATTTTACAGTACATTTTAATCGTCCACTTTTAAAAATAATTGTAATATTTAAGTAAACAAATAACTTCTGAAAATTCATATGCTTTGCTAGACTACAGATTGCCTAATTATGTTATTAGCTAAGATACATAAAGGAACAAACTAAAGATAATAAAATTAAAATGCTAACGCTAGCTAATAAATTGGGCTGTTTAAAGCTAGACAAACTGCTGTAAGGTAACTGTATCTCATTCGTTTTTCTTAGCAAAAATTAAGCGCAATTGAAGCCAGGGTCACAAGATTTTTTTAATAGCCCACCTAACCTATATTATACTCTGTAGGTATCTGCCTTTTTATACTAGTGACATACTCAGTAGCAAATTTGTATTTTTGTTTTTAAAATATTAAAAATACCTAGCTGGCTATATTATCCGAGGTTATTATTTAATCGCGTTGTAGGTCACTTTGGAGTTTAAAAAGTTTTGTGTCGCATACATAAATAGCCTTGTTTCTTGTATCTTAGCGCGCCGTTATTAATGTGCGTTTAAGGTGGAAAATGTAATATGTTATTGTGTGGCTAACTTGGCTATTTTGTAATCCGCGGTTTACGGCATGATGGATTGCCATAGCAAACTTGGCTATCGCAGCTAAACTAGCCAGCTAACCCGTTTAGCAAACTAGCCAGCTATCTGAGCTACATCAAAATCACACTAACTGAATGACAACTTGACAACCAGATCCATATGTCAAAATGTGCATCTAACGTTAAAATCGCTACCAAAACAACTACCTAGAAGCGGACCAGATTTTCTCCTTCTTTTTATTAAACGTATAGGAAGAAAGAGAGAGAAAAATGAAAAGACAAACGTGTCTTACCTGTTTTGATTTGACAGTGAGATGCGGATAATCTGAGGGGACTCTGTAGCTGGGGCGCTGGTCCAAAAAAACCGTTTTTAAATTTCCCTCTCTCGTGCCGCTCGGTCATGCGCAGTGCGCGGAAAGAGCGCGAGCCAGCCCGGGGGTTGGGTCTCGAGCTTTGACAGCTGCTGCCGCTGTAATAGCGTTAGTGTCATGCACTACCACAACAGCTCATCTTCGCGCACTGTCCAATGGCTGGGTTATTGTTTTGTTGTTGTTGTTTAATCCGCGTCAGTTGGCTATCGGTTTCTCCCTCCGGAACAGCAGCTTTATCCTTTGCCCTCTGCCGCTGGCCAAGTTTGCGTGAAATAAGTTGTGTCCCACGGTCGCGTCTCCAAAAGTTGCAAAATCACAAAAAGAAGGAAAGATGTAGTAACCGTCTTTTGTGAAGCTGTAATCGTCTCTTATATATATATATTTAAAAAGAAAACCACTAGAAGGGTCATATGCAATCCTTGGCAACATAAAATAATTATCTATATTATTGGTCCGTGTCTTAGCTGTTCATGTCAGGAGAACTGTTTACAAATCCTCTCTGCGTGCTTCTGCGCGTTGTTCTGCTCTAGCGACAACATGCAGATCTAAATAAACATTAAGCGCCTTAGTAGCCGCGTATCCGGGCGCTCCTGCAGCGGGAAAAGAGGCGCAAGTGGCGCGCTGAAGGTGCGAGTCGGGGCTGTTTTTATCTGAAGTATGTGCAAAAACGAACCTAAGACATTTGTCAATGCCTCAGCAGGCGAGCAGAATCAGATCACACTTCGGAGAAGCAGAGAAAGACGCCTTTTACACCCCTCTGTTATGACGGGGTAAAAGCCAAAGTATCTAATGGTGCCTATCGTGTGTTTTTGGAAGTACAACTTCATAAAGTGGACAGTTAGTGTTTTATCGCATTCCTCTTAACAGAGGCGCTTTTTTCCAAGAGACTATTTTTACCCAAAAGTGAGACCCGTTCAAATACAAATGCTTAATCCTATGGGAAGGGAGCGAGCCTGTGACGTTAATTGACTTGAACCACCTGGGACATTACAGATGGCAAATCGTAAAGTCACAATGGCCACAATCAATGCGTGCTTGCAACGGACAAAAAGACCGTCCGTAGGGTAGCTACACTAGGTCCTAACGCCTTCAGGTTCCTGCCATTACCCTGGTATGACTAATGTG
The DNA here is from genome assembly GCF_041902795.1 of Electrophorus electricus. Lineage (NCBI taxonomy): Eukaryota > Metazoa > Chordata > Actinopteri > Gymnotiformes > Gymnotidae > Electrophorus > Electrophorus electricus. The sequence continues at coordinate 5,074,374 of NC_137497.1, forward strand.
ACAGTATCAGTGTGTCAGCATATAGGCGACTGGGGAGAAACGTCGTCTTCCACAGTTTAACACAGTTAAAGCTGTCATAAACACGTGCCTGTGGGTGTGTTCATTTATTCATACAAGTTCCTAATTTTTTTTCCGTCTTTAATCTGCTTTGATAGGAAGCAGACATTTAAAAAAGGGAACGACGTCACTATGGGCAACAGACATTTTAATACAGACATCGACCAGTGTCGGCCATTCACTGTTATTGTTTACAGAGCACCACACATGTCCTCACTCATGACAGTGTCTTAGCAGTGCCCTTCTGTGGCCTTATCTCTGTGCACGCAGTTCACACTAATTACCCATAATCAGAAAAATCACCATGCTGTGTTTGTTTTGACTTTCCGTCCCAAAACCCCGTTGCTAGCGGGGGAAAGGTCACCTCCCTTCACTCTGTACTGGCTGTGCTGGCTGAGGGGTCAGCATCACCCAGGTAACAAGAGATCTTTGGTGACCTCCCACCCACAGGCATGAAGCGGGCGGCAAGCCTGGTCAGGGAGAGAGCGGAGCCAGGGATGTTGAGCTGGCTTCTCTGCGTGCCCAGCCCAGCGGGGTGGAGGAGGCGTGCCTGGCAGACAGCTGCCAGGCCCAAGATTGGATCAGAGAGTGGGTGGGTCGGCCCAGTAGAGAGGGTCAGAGAGTGGATGGGCTTGCCCAGTAGAGAGGGTCAGAGAGTGGGTGGGTTGGCCCAGTAGAGCAGGTCAGAGAATGAGTGGTTCAGCCTAGTAGAGAGGGTCAGAGAATGGGTGGGTTGGCCCAGTAGAGCGGGTCAGAGAGTGAGTGGTTTAGCCCAGTAGAGAGGGTCAGAGAGTGGATGTTTCTGCCTCGTAGAGAGGGTAAGAGAGTGGGTAATTTGGCCCAGTAGAAAGGGTCAGAGTGGTTGATTTGGCCCAGTAGAGAGGGTTGGAGAGCGGATCGTTCTGCCTGGTAGAGAGGGTCAGACGGTGGGCGGGTTGGACCAATAGAGAGGGTGAGAGAGTTGGTGATTTGGCCCAGTAGATAGGGTCAGAGAGTGGGTGGGTTGGCTCAGTAGTGCCAGCATTCCTGGGCACGATCAGAAGCGCCTGTCAAGTTAACTTTGGATCAAGACCAAAGCTTTCCCATTGGAGAAATGCATTTATTAAAAAAAACCAAAACAATAAGTTTTAGTATCCCAGATGATTTTAAAAAGAACATATGCTCTTGCAACACCTCCAAATATGGAAATGCAAGGTTATCTTAAGAGAAGCTGCCAGAGTCTCAAAAGCATCGACAGCCCTTGTTCAGTTAGAGACATAATGACTCTCACATTACCGCTAGACCATTACTGTACGCTGAGGTCCTGATGTTATAAATTGAAGAACCTGTTAGGTAAAAATTTTACATCCCTTTACAGGAACGAAAGCACTCAGCTCTGAGTTTTGAGGTTTTATTTATAAAGGTCTGTAGCTGTTGTAGTAAGTTGTTGGTGTTGATAGTTACATCAGCAGTTGTTGAATGAGGGTTTCAGAACTCCACTGGCCTCCCACTTGCCTTCTCAGACACATCACACCCAAGGCTCATCAATAGAGCCACCCCGACCTCAGACGTGACCTCTGACCCATCCATAGGTCACACTGCATCCTCGCTCTGTCCGAAGGACAGAATTCTCCGTGCTATCGTCATTCTCATCATCCTTTCAGGCTGCCTGCAGTGCATCTGTGGCTCCCATTAGAGCCATTTGCTTTTGATTTCTTTGAAGATGCCACGACACACACGCACGCACACACATGCACACACACACACGTTCAAGGGTATGTTGTCAAAGAGAAGTCCCATGATGCTATTTAAGTTAAGCACTCCTGGAGTGAACCTACATCAAAAATTTCCCATAGGTGTTTTTAACACATATTGATGATTTGTATTGGAGAATCCAGCTTTAGTCTGCCATACGTATACCACTCATTGTGCTTTCCTTTAAACTTGAACTATTTAAATCTGTATTTCAACAGTAGTTACAAAGAAAACCATAGCAGGAGGTTTTGTTGTGGAAATAGTCTGCATGTCTTCTGTCACTGATTTCTTTCTTGACAAGGTGCGATACCTTGCCCAGACAAAGGCCAGTGATAAAAGACATCCAGATACTGCAGATGTGAGATAAGCAAATCAGAAAATGTGAGCGAGACAGACAGCATATGTGTATGAGAGAGAGACAGGGAGAGGGAGACAGAGAGGTGGCTGGATGTTTCGGTGGGAATGCCGCTCAGCCTGTGTTATAATGCACCCTTATTCTCTGTTTGGAATCTCTAATGAGAGAATCAAGTGCTGCGACTCCTGTGTAATGGGATTTGCCGGGTCTCGTGCGGCCCTCGGGCCCAGCGGGCGGCACAAAGCCTGTTAGGGTTGGACAAGCATTGCAGGATTGGAGGGTGCAGGGGGCGGGAACAGTGCCAGAGGTGTGAGGTAGCCCTGACAACGCGGTTCAGCAGTGGGACGATTCCAAATGGGGAAAGATGTTAGAGAGCACGGCACATGCAGGACACCTTTTGTCTTCTAGTCATATATGCTACTAATTCCTGCATGCTCTTGTCATATACGCTCCTAATTCTTGAATGTCATGCATATATACACTTGTGGGTGTATATAAATCTTTGCACCTAATTCTGACATGTCTTGAGGTGACACTTGACACTTGACCTTAATTGGGGGAGGGAAACTCTCACACCTAATGCATTCAAACAATAGTAATCAACCTCAACCTTCAAACACCATCAGAGCATCTGATTTTCAGCCACATGTAGAAAATGCAACAGTAACCTATCTAATGGTTCCAGTTGTGCATCTGTAAACGACTGCTACTAGGTTTACTTCAGTAATATCATGGGTCCATTGTGACATCAAGCTCGACTGATGGGAGATATGCTAAAGTGTTCCTTTATTTCAGGTCCCACTGAAGTGTTCTTCCATTCCCAATACCTCTTCACTACCTGTGACCCTCTTAAACCATGCAATCCAAGAGCTGTAAGTTCAAAATGTGTGCCTCGAAGGGTTGGGTCACTTGAGGTGAGAAAAGTGACACCAGGCGTTGGTGTCCATGTGCTTCAAGGAAACTTGGAGACTGAGGAAAACAGGCTTTCATTCAGTCTGAACAGACGTTTCACGGCTGTGGCTTCCACCTGCGGGTCTACTGGGGAACTCCATTCTTGGGGAACTTTGCAGGTGCTGCAGGAGCTACCAGATACCAGTGATCATCATGGCTAGCTCAGTTGCCACCCACAAAACTAGTGACTGAGTGATTGGAGAGTGATTAGGTATTGGTGTATTTCACTAATCAAAGATCAGTAACCAGACCTGCCCACGGGCAGTGCGTCTCCCTGAGAGAGGTGGCCATGCTGGAGGGGACGCTGGCGAGGACTGGTAACTGGGTTTGGTCGGATTAGGTTTCCGCATCTTTGTGCTGCTCCCGTTATACTAGGTAGACACCCAGGTGCTGAATAAGATATGGTTGCCTGCGATTCCCCCTGAGCAGGCCATGAATGATTTAACTCTTTGGCTGGGGTTTGGGCCATCGGCGTGAGGAGCTGAGCTCCGAGACAGGTGTCTGCAACTGCCCTGCAGAGCCTGGAACAGGCCGGTTTCAGGAAAGGCCACCTCCAGAACGCTGGAGCAAATTCACTCCATGTTCTGAGGTTCTAAAGTACTGAATTTCTAAGGAACCTGAGTGGGATTTGAGGGTGTTCTGCATCACACTCAGGCATGAAAGGATTGGTTCATATCTAACATAGAGGCTGAACTCTCCAGGGGAAATTTAGGACCCAGGCAGACTTGGATATCATCCGATTGAAGATTCTGAGAAGTCACTGGTCCACACAACATCCAGCATGCAGGTATGATGGGAATAAGTTTCTGAACCTCCTGGTGTGTGTTTCATGTCATGATTCTGTGCGATAGCGCTTAGCAGCGACTCTCATTTAATCATCAGTGGCACTTTTGTCACCATGTAAATAGACGCACATAGTGGCGAAAGTTTTGGATTTCACACCTTTCACAAAGACTTTTGTAGATGCTCAGAGTGAGGTCACTTAAAGTACTAGAGGATAGTTTACAAAGTGTTATGCTAAAAATGGTCAAAGGTGATGTGCAAACCCATGTACTACATGCTGCACACCACAAAGTACTATGTTGCCATTTTATGAATGTACTGTTAGTTCACTGTGAAATATACTGAATCAATACATGTTAGGTGTAATCTTTTTGGAAGTTAAATGAATTGAGTGGGCACATAAGACTGAATGAAATTTAATACAGTAGTGTGCAAGGTTTGGATGCAGCTGAGGAGTGTTTATTGGTCACATACAGGAGATACATGAATTGATAAGTAAGACTTTTTACTGATTGAAGTTGGACAGTTGATCAAATGTCTGAACGTTCAGCTGGTATCTGAAACTTGTGCGATTTGCATGGTCCACACGGCTCTGGTATTCCTTACACTCTGCCTTGCCCTCTCCTCTAGCATCTCCTGCCCCTACACCCAGTATGTACATGTGGCAACTCCGTACAGGTGCTTCCTCACCCAAATCTGTCATCCATTTGATTGATCACCGATCAATAAGTGGCATCTAATAATAGGATTTACCACCCGCTTATTATGAGAGGGGTGTAACAGGATCCCACGGGGTACTTCAAGACATCCTATCATGGATACTCTTTCTTCTTCTTGGCCTATTTGAGGCGTAGGGTATCCTCTCTCTCTATCTCTCTCTCTTTCTCTCTCTCTCATTCTCCTTTTCCTTCTGAGTCCCTCTCTCCTTTCCTCCCTCCCCTTTTCTTTCCCTCCGATGAGGTCATCTCCACTCAGCTGTGACAGACACACTACGCTACACAGAAGAACCATCTCTTAATTAAAAGACAACAGCTCCTCTTCTCGGGAGATACACAGGACCACCTGATCTGGCAGTGGGAGGACTGATGTCATAATATAGCTTTGCACGTGCATTTCCTTGTTTGAAACTGTCGAGGATTTAAGTATTTGACCCATATTTATGCCTGAAATCTATATTCAGACAGGCTGGGTTCTCTATGCCAGCCTTGATTACTCATAAACTGGGCCTGCTGGTCTAGGTGTTGTACAGGTGAGTTTAAAATAAGAGGTCAACTCATGACGCATACAGTCTGTAGTGTGTGAAGAAACCTTTACATCTGTAGCATGGGGTTCATGCAATTGGACAGTGCAACCCTAAAAGGACGAATGTCCACTTTTTAATGGACTCCACTGAACAGGAACATGTGGACTCTCCTTGAAAGGCCATTGAAACTCTTGAGCTGATTAAGAGCAAAGTGCTGTTGTCGTGGTCGTTTTGTGCCTCTTCTCAAGATTCATGAGGCCATTCTGGTGGGAGGAACCGGCTTTTCGTCTGCTGATGTCCTATCACACTCAGTGTGTCAAACCCATAAGTATTAGCATCCCTTCTGTTTCTCTGTTCATTGTGCCCTGCCATTTGGCTCCTAGTTTTGCCTGTTCCCATATAACAGTGGTGGAGAATGAGAGAGAGACAGAGAGTGAAGTTTGGGGGTGGGGTGGAGTTCCACCCGCTCTACAATACCCCTGAGACTGAGATTGGTTCTGACATCTGAAATGGGGGACCTTCAATGATATTGTTCACCTGCCTCTTTGGCTTAGGCAGAGGGATGGGGGGGGTGCAGGGAGGAGGGGGTTTTGGTGGTGGGGGCATGATATTTTGGGAGAAGGGGGGCTATAAAGTGATGGGGATGGTGTGTGCATGTATGTGTGTGTGTGTGTGTTTGCATGGGTGTGTGTTTTTCAAGGAGTTGAAATTTTTATGGGCCATCAGGTAAGAGGAAATCACCCATTGCAGGACTAATACACACACTCACACACACACATACACACACTCACACCACCCTTCTTGAACGTTGGGGTTCAGTGGTCCATATTACTGTGCTGCTCGTAACAAGCCTCTATTGTCTGGCCTGAGGGCATTCTAAATGAGAGACACAGAGAGAGGCAGGACACAAACCGTTACGGTACTATTTAGTCTGTGCCACTGTCTCAGGAAGGCCCCATTTCAGAGAGGCACAAATCAGACAAACACAGGCCACCCCCGTCCCCCCGCCGCCCCGTCCCCCCCACCCCCTGCTCTCTTGCCCTCTCTTCTTTCTCAGTTCCCCCCGTAGCTCAAATAGGCCAAAATCTGCCCCTTTGTCCCTGGACTGGCCAGTGTGAAATTCGGTGTGACATTAAATGTTTTCTAATGAATAAATTCTGAAAGGATATGCAGAGGGAATATATGTAATGGAATGTAGACTGCATTTTAAAAGCTTTTTCATTGTCTGTCGTCTTTTTGGAATTTACAGGACAAAAAAGTGGTGCCTTTCAGGAGAGAACTAACGAGGATTGTGTGTGTGGAGGGGACCAGGAGCAGCTTTTCAACAGGCTTTCAAACATCAGATTAGATTGAATGTTCTTTTTTTTTTTTCATTGCAATTTGAAAGTCAAATAATTTCTGCTTCTCAGAACTGGAGGGAAAAGGAGACGTGCAAATGAACATAAACGAGGATCTGAAGACCCAAAACACCCAAAAAACTGGAAAATGTGACCCGTATTTCACAATTTTAGTTTTTCTTTTCACTGCAGGGGAAGTTTCTTTTCACAAAAAAAAACAAAAAACTTTTTATGATTCGCCAGGCCTTTCCAAATAAATAAATAAGTAAATAAATAATCTGATTTTATTCATTTTTAATTAATAATTTTCAGATTTAAAAAAAGGTTTACTGTACTAGGCTTATAAGGCTGTTCACAACAGTTTGAAAACTGAATAGTCTAAATAACCCCTTACAAACCCTTTACAAACATTTTACAAACCCTTTACAAACCCTTTACAAACCCTTTACAAACATTTTACAAACCCTTTACAAACCCTTTACAAACCCTTTCCCCTCCAAAGCACAGTCCACGGTTCCCCACAACAGTTCCACCATGACATGCTGACCAAAAGGTCTTTCCGGCATGAGACATTCACATCATTGCCAGTGTGGGCACTAGTCGGAGCCTGAGCAGGTGAACGCTTCAGTCCACGCCTGTGTATTTAAGGGCCACTGAACTGGAGGTGACCCGATACAGACGTTGGGCACACGTCCAGTGCCCGGGAGGCCATTCACATGGGCCTGAGAGCAAGCTGCCAGTCATCCAGGCCGAGCGCACGCGGTGTCTAATTACACCACTCGCGGCCGCAGGAGGAAAGAAAGCACTGTGAGGCGCTTTAGTTAAACATCAGCGAGAGGAGTGTGTGGATGATGGCAGCTCGATTACGTATTTATGAGAGAGCTGCACATGAGCTGAGCTGTGTGATCATTGCAGGCGGCGTCAGTTGGGAAGTGGGACACGTTGCGTGGGTGAGGTTTACAGTGGATGATGTGAACCAGTTCTGTATGAGACAATCAGTGAACCAGTTCTGTATGAGACAATCAGTGAACCAGTTCTGTGGGAGACAATCAGTGAATCAGTTCTATATGAGACAATCAGTGAATCAGTTCTATATGAGACAATCAGTGAATCAGTTCTGTATGAGGGAATCAGTGAATCAGTTCTGTATGAGACAATCAGTGAATCAGTTCTGTAGGAGACAATCAGTGAATCAGTTCTATATGAGACAATCAGTGAATCAGTTCTGTATGAGACAATCAGTGAACCAGTTCTGTATGAGGGAATCAGTGAATCAGTTCTGTATGAGGGAATCAGTGAATCAGTTCTGTATAAGACAATCAGTGAATCATTTCTGTATGAGACAATCAGTGAATCAGTTCTGTATGAGACAATCAGTGAATCAGTTCTGTATAAGACAATCAGTGAATCAGTTCTGTATGAGACAATCAGTGAATCAGTTCTATATGAGACAATCAGTGAACCAGTTCTGTATGAGGGAATCAGTGAATCAGTTCTGTATAAGACAATCAGTGAATCAGTTCTGTATGAGACAATCAGTGAATCAGTTCTATATGAGACAATCAGTGAACCAGTTCTGTATGAGGGAATCAGTGAATCAGTTCTGTATGAGGGAATCAGTTCAGCTGTTTCACTAGGAATGAATTCTGTCCAGTTGTGCAAAGTATTTGCAGTCTGTGTCTTTTCTGATCCTGATAGCCTTATAATGTGCAACAAAAAAAGCAAGCGTTCTCCGATTATCGTTCAGTTATGCACATTTGAGTTTTACCTGCTGTAACATTCCTTATTTGGTTCTCCCAATAGCTAGCACCTTTCCTCCACTGAACTGAGTTTAGTGAAGCCGTGGAGACACTGAACTATGCAGTGTTACGCCCCTACAAGACCAGAACGCAAGAGCCCTGTTGTCAGCCAATCATATCCAGCCACACAAATCGTGGTCCAACCACGTTCGCTCTTCAATCAGCGATGTCTGTTCTCTGATTGGCAGAAGGGAAAAAGCAAGCTGGGTCTGCGGGACCTGGAGGGAGCGCTCACGGCTCGAGACAAAGTGGGCGTCCAGGACCTAGTGCTGCTGGATGCCCACAAGAGTGAGGGGGCAGTCCTGGACAACCTGAAGACACGCTTCTCAGTGGACCTGATCTACGTATGTCTGAGAGTCCAGACAACTAATTCAGTCCAGGGAATGCTTCTCTTTTACACCACTCTCGTTACTAAGCCTGCTAACTGAGGTCAGGCGTGAGCACGTCAAACTTTAATTAATGGGCAGTTATCACATGTTAAAATATTGTGCGATTTTTAAAAGCTTTTTAAAAACCTCTTTCATCCTTATTTTCTTTTTTCTCTTTTTGTCTCTTTCTAGACTTATATTGGGACTCTTCTGATCTCAGTGAATCCATACAAAGAGCTGGATATCTACAGCAAAAAACACATGGACCTCTATATGGGGGTTAACTTCTATGAGCTTCCACCTCACATGTAAGTGTGTGTGTGTGTGTGTGACTCCGCCCATACTGATGACCCCCTCCCCAGCCTTCTGCCCCATCAGTAACTAGCCCATTACCCCGTGCTTCCCACACAGTCCCTAAGGACCCAACAGCCATCTACATTTTTGCCTTGCCCTGAGTCTCAACACACCTGGCCTAGAAAAAAGAGACATCAAAATGTTACTCTAGAGCCAACTGTAAAACTGAATCTGTAGTGGATTGTAGAATTTGCTCTAGATTCGACTGTAGAACCGAGTCTAGAGCAGACTGTGGAACCGAGTCTGGAGTAGACTGTAGATCCAACTCTATATCCAAATGTAGAATGTACTTTAGAGCAGACTGTGGAACTGAGTCCAACGCAGACTGTAGATCTGTCTCTAGAGCTGCCTTTAGAGCTGCCTTTAGAGCTGACTGTGCTTGGCTAAGGTGGTTCTTTACAAAAGAAGCAGAACAAAAACTGTTATTGAAGGCTGATGCATGGTAATACTTTTCCACGTTCTCGAGTTGCTGAGATACACAACTCTCCACCTCCGATTCCTCCACTCGCAGCTACGCATTGGCTGACAACGCCTACCAAACCATGCTGACAGAGGCCAACAACCACTTCATCCTGATCTCGGGCGAGAGTGGTGCGGGCAAGACGGAGACGACTAAGAAGATCTTGCAGTACTACGCTGTCAGCTGCCCCAGCAGCGCCCTGCTGGACACCGTGCGTGACCGCATGCTCATGTCCAACCCCGTTTTGGAGGTCAGGTCATCAAAGCCCTGCTGCCTCTACACACTCCATCAACCTTTAAACATGCAGCAGTGTGCTGGAGAATTCTCCAGGACATTAGATTATTAACGGTGGTCTTCTTTTTTGCTCATCAGGCCTTCGGAAATGCCAAAACATTGAAGAATGACAATTCTAGCCGCTTCGGGAAGTACATGGACATCCAGTTTGACAGTCAGGTTGGGACTGCTTTTACAAATTTCCCACTGGCACTTATTTTATCATTCCCTTGTTGTCTGTCTTTGTTTCTAGTATTATATTGGACCACATGCGCTGTCAGATATTAAGACTAGTGTTGGACTAAATGGAGATTTCTAATGGCTAAACTCCACAGATTATCTTATTTAGTCGAGCAGTACCTTTAACCTGCATCTTGAAAACTGTTCTATCAAAGGGGTGGTTTAACTGAAAAGCTTAAACTGGCCAACAAATAGTGAAAGCTAGTAGTAACACTGAATTTTGCTGGTCCAAAATTCCCAGGTGGGTGCTGGAATAAGACTTTACACATATGTACACCCCTACAGCTCAGGTCTTTTTGACTGGTTGTGCAGTGTCTCCCCTGCTGGACACAGAAGACCCTTTGGGCAAATTATCATTTCCTGTCACAGGGAGATGCCGTGGGAGGTCACATCCTCAGCTACCTGCTAGAGAAGTCCCGCGTGGTCCATCAGAATCATGGCGAAAGGAACTTCCACATCTTCTACCAGCTGGTAGAGGGGGCAGATGAGGACCTGCTGAGACAGCTGGGTCTGGAGAGAGACACAGAATACTATAACTACTTGGCACAGGTACTCTGGCCTACGCCAGCCGAGTCACCCCAGCTAGGTCACCCCGGCTGGCTCACCCCAGCTGGGCCACCCCAGCCAGCTCACCCCAGAAGCCAATTTTTTCCTTCTAGATTGAAGATTGGATAGATCAGATTAGATTAACTATTGAGGATTTCTGGATTTTCTGGATTTAAGCAATTGAAAAAGTGATTAAGAGAAAAGAAGGCATTGCAAAACTGCTCTGTGCTCTTGTAGGGAGAGTGTACCAGTATGAAAACAATCAACGATAAGAATGATTGGCAAACTGTCAAAAATGCCCTCACGGTCATCCACTTTGATGACAGTGACATTGAGGTGAGAGCATGTCATAGTGAGTGTATGTGTGTACATACATATAGTTATCCATTTAAAGATGATACCTTCTTTATCAGTTGCCTATTTCACCTGTAGCACCTGTTCGGGATCATTGCAAGTGTCCTTCACCTGGGGAACATATACTTTGACAGAGACTTCAAAGGCTTCGCAGTGCTCAACTCCAGCCCAGAGCTGCGCTGGGTATCGAAGGTATGATGCTGTCACAAACCCCGGCAACCAGCCAATCACATTCCCCATATGTTGCACAGTGAAGTTTCTAGTAAACACATGTTACACATTTTACTAAGAGCATTGCTGTTATAATGAAGCTTCGCCCAGGGCAGGCATCCATCACACACTCTGTAACAGAATGGTATAAAACTGTTTGTAAGAGCTTTTGCTTTTGTTGTATGTGGATGTGTGTGTGTGTCTGTGTGCAGCTTTTGGGCATCCACGTGCAGGTGCTAACCAAGGCCCTGTCCTACAGGAAGATTGAAGCCAAAGCAGAGGAGGTAATGCATCTTTTCTCACCCCGCTTCTGCACTACCATCGCTGGAAGCTGATTTTAAACTGAGACAAATGGTCATGGTTTAAACAGCATTGCCTTAGGTGGCAAACACCACCTCCTAAAAAAGAAAGATTTAGCTTATGGACTGCCATCAGACATCATGTGATAATACACTGCATGCTCATTTCACACAGATTGCCATAGTGTATTAAAGTGGAGCAAAGCTGGGGATTGGAGGGTGTGGTGTAGTAGGGTGGGGTGGAGGAGGCTGTGGGGTAATAGAGCCTGTAGAGGAGGAAACTGTGTATTAGAGTGGAGTAGAGGAGGGTATGGTGTAGTAGAGTGGGGTAGAGGAGGCCATGTTGTGGGTTCCTTGGTTTGCCCTGCTCTTGGATGCTGGTGTCCTGTCCCAGGTGCTCTGCCCCTTCACTGTGGACCATGCCATCTACGCCAGGGATGCGCTGGCCAAGGCCATCTATGGACGTACCTTCACCTGGGTTGTCAATCACATCAACGAGTCGCTCGAGAACCAGGTCAGGAACAAAAATTAATTAATAAATTAATTAATGGGAGATTTTTTTTGAGAGAGAGAAAACAGCAATAATTTTTATGTTCTTTAAATAGGTTCTGCACTCTAAGTGGCCTTACACTATAATCTTTTATTTAATACTGACTCTGGTCTAAGGAACTACTGCTCTAAGTGTGAGATCATCATACTAAAATCCTAATTTTGTGTTTTATTACTGATTTTCAGGACCCTGCCAGAAAGACTGTTATTGGACTACTTGACATCTATGGATTTGAGGTCTTTTACGTGAACAGGTACGAGTTGGGAACATTTTTTTGTCCATGGCTTCTGCTTGTCCTGTGCTTCTGCTCAGCAATGACACTGGTCTGTAGGTTGCCATGTCAATACATTTGATCACCATAGCTACCTCAAAATACCCCATTACAAGGTTATTGAGTTATGCAGCATTTTCCAAATCCCCATATGCATTAATAACTATTAGCATGATAATGAAGCACAGCACTTGCTAATTAGAGAGCTGATATGTGGATGCACTGCTAATATGGCATATGAACCCCACAGCACTCATAACTGAGGACAATGTGGCACAAAATGTATATAGAACAGTATAGATCATTTTACATTGCACAAGATGTCACATATACAAGTGGTGTGCGCTTATGTGTGTGTGTGTGTGTGTGTGTGTGTGTGTGTGTGTGTGTGTGTGTATGGACATTTCAGTTTTGAACAGTTTTGCATTAATTACTGCAATGAGAAGCTCCAGCAGTTGTTTATCCAGCTCACACTGAAGGCTGAACAGGAAGAGTATGAGGCTGAAGGCATTGAGGTAAAACACAACTCATTACTGCAGCTTTAATACACACTGACATCTGAACAGGAGAACTATGAAGCTGAGGGCATTGAGGTAAATCAAAACTCCTTACTGCACCTTTAATGCAAAGGGCACTGAGCTTAGGCAAAGCTTAGGCTTAGGTGTCAGTTATATTAATCTATATTCATGACTATATGGGAAGATGTAGAAGTGTAGCCTTAATGTAACAATGCTAGGGTAAATAGCACAGTACTTTTAGTCTGTATTTGATTATTCTCTTTCTTTCTCTCTCTCTCTCTCTCTCTCTCTCTCTCTCTCTCTCTCTCTCTCTCTCTCTCTCTCTCCATGTGTGTGTTAGTGGGAGCCAGTACAGTTCTTCAATAATAAAATCATCTGTGACTTGGTGGACGAGAAACACAGAGGAATTATCTCAGTGCTGGTACAGTAATATTGAGGATGCACTAATATTATCAGTAGTACAATGACACTGGAGATGCACTAATACTGTCAGTAGTACAATGACACTGGAGATGCACTAATACTGTCAGTAGTACAATGACACTGGAGATGCACTAATACTGTCAGTAGTACAATGACACTGGAGATGCACTAATACTGTCAGTAGTACAATGACACTGGAGATGCACTAATACTGTCAGTGGTATAATAATGATACTGTAGGCCACTGTATGTTATCAGTTTTATGGTAATACTGCACACTAGTTAAAGCTGGTCTGTGCTGGTTCAGGCCCCAAACCAGAGCAGCCCCTGAGCCTGGTTTAACTTAAACCAACAGAACACAGTCAGAGGCTACTGACCTGCCATTCACATCAGCACTCAGAACTCAGAATCTGATAACTGATCTCTCACTCTGACAAAATTCCAGTTTAAGCAGTAATTGCAAATTCCAGTTTAAGCAGTAATTGTGAATCCCAGTCTAAGCAGTAATTGTGAATTCTGTGTGTGATCAGACATTTAGCACACTGCAGAACATCCATTAATTAGCGACTTTTTTCTTTAAGAGATTTAACAGGTGTGTGCACTGCTGGAGCTCTGCAAGTCGGAACAGTGCAGTAGTTAAAGGGTTAATTTAATCTAAGGCAGGTGCTCCTCTTAGTTTTAATTAAATCTAAAGCTATCAGTCCTGTTAGTTGTGTTTATTCTAAAGCTATCAGTCCTGTTAGTTGTGTTTATTCTAAAGCTATCAATCATGTTAGTTGTGTTTATTCTAAAGCTATCACTCATGTTAGTTGTGTTTATTCTAAAGCTATCACTCATTCTGGTTGTGTTTATTCTACAGCTATCACTCATGCTGGTTGTGTTTATTCTAAAGCTATCAGTCCTGTTAGTTGTGTTTATTCTAAAGCTATCAGTCCTGTTAGTTGTGTTTATTCTACAGCTACCAGTCCTGTTAGTTGTGTTTATTCTACAGCTATCAGTCCTGTTAGTTGTGTTTATTCTACAGCTATCAGTCCTGTTAGTTGTGTTTATTCTACAGCTATCAGTCCTGTTAGTTGTGTTTATTCTACAGCTATCAGTCCTGTTAGTTGTATTTATTCTAAAGCTATAGTCCTGTTAGTTGTGTTTATTCTACAGCTATCAGTCCTGTTAGTTGTGTTTATTCTAAAGCTATCACTCATGTTAGTTGTGTTTATTCTAAAACTTCATCGCTTCTGTTGTGTTTGTGGTTAGGATGAGGAGTGCATGAGGCCAGGTGACTCCACTGACCTTACGTTTCTGGAGAAGCTGGAGGAGAAAATGGGCCACCATCCTCACTTTGTCACGTGAGTCTCTCTCTCTCTCTCTCTCTCTCTCTCTCTCTCTAGCACACATACACACACACACACACACACACACACACTCACTCACACTCATACACACACACTCACTCACGGCACAAACTCACGCACACACTCACGCACAAGCACACACACACACGCACATGTACACACACACACACACACACACACACACACACACACACTCACACACTCACACTGGGAGTATTTTCCAAGCAGTGCTGTTCATGGAACAAAAAAAGGAAAAAAAAGAAACTAAGAAAAAAATAGAAACTGATAACAGGGAGCCAGAACATGGTACATAGAACATGGTACATAGAACGTGGTATATAGAACGTGGTACATAGAACACGGTACATAGAACATGGTACATAGAACGTGGTATATAGAACGTGGTACATAGAACACGGTACATAGAACATGGTACATAGAACATGGTACATAGAACGTGGTATATAGAACGTGGTACATAGAACGTGGTACATCAAACATAGTACAATGACCAGTAACAAGACAGGAGAAACACAGTGCTCTACATACTCAGACTAACAAGGGCTAATGAGACACAGGTGAGTCTAGTAAGGGGTGGAGAAAACGAAACAAGGGGCTAGACCAGCAACAGAACCAGATAAAAGGAACACATGATATTTTGCTATGTCATCAGAGGAAGGGCAATAACCTTGGTTAACTGCTTCATTATGGAACCCTCCAGCATTGTAGGTCTCCAGAAGCATTTTTGGATGTCCTGGAATGTTATGCAGGCAACACCACCAATCTGATGCAGGTCTGATGGGAGTAATCATCTGTCAGGAGTCACTGTTTTCAGTAGTATTCTGATAGCTGTCATTCTCTGACTGAAATCCAGACACAGGCTGGCCAATAAGAAGACACGTAAGACCCTGGAGAGGGGAGACTTCCGTCTCCTACACTATGCTGGCGAAGTGACCTACTGTGTCGTGGGTGAGACAGCTTTGTCAAACACCAGAATAAATACCGAGCCACAGGTCCTGGGTGTAGGTTTTAAAATGTAATGCATAATTGTTAGAATAGCTTCATACATTCTTTAAAGTGTATAGTGAGTGACATTGTGGGTCACTCTGGGTCATCTCGCATTATAAATAAAAATAAGTGACAGGGGAGACAAAGCATTATTATTTCTCTGGTCTTAAGGAATAGGACCTTTATTTCCAGAGTAAACTATAATTGTTCTTTAATGTACTTCCGTTTTCTTTCTACTGACGCATGGAAGAATAATATCAAACACTGACCATAGGCCATGTGCTCAGCTGCTGCTCATTTAAGTAGTTCTGACTTGATTTATTTTTCTTGTTAGGCTTCATTGACAAAAACAACGATCTGTTATACCGGCACATCAAAGAGGTAAATGAACCTGAGAGAGCTGGCTTGGCTTGCTTGGAGAAAGCAAGATGACTTCACCCAGGACACACAGCTGACAGTGGTAAATGGGGCTGAAAAGATTCTGTGTGTGTGTGTACGTCTGACAGGTGATGCAGCAGTCGAAGAACTCCATAGTGCAGCAGTGTTTCTTGCCCGATGAAGGGGACGGCAGGAGGAGGCCGGAAACGGTCAGGTGCTGGGCGGAGCTATGCCGTGGAAATAGCCAATCACAATTTGGGGGCTGACCCAAAGATCGGCCACTGAGGCTATGAGCTTTGCGGTGGCATCAGTGGCAGTGATCTTTAGTGTGAGGTTTGGAAGAAGAAGAAGAAGAGGGAGACCTACAAATGCTGAGAATGAAATAGGAACTCAGGTTCTAAATAAAATAACACATACTCACTATACTCTATACACTGTACTCCCTGTCTCTCCTCTCTGTCTTTGTATGTAACAGTACCCACCAGTTTTATAATCTCTACTAAAGATGATTCTTTAATCAAAAGTCACAGATTGATGGGAATTATGCAGTATTACAAGAACATCTAATAAAGAATGACTTGGCCCTACACCATAGATTGGTCCATAGTGCGGGTCATTCTGGAGTGGAATAGGGAGTTTAGAGGGGGATTCTTGCTTCTGGATATTGTAATATGGTGATAGATCTTAAACACCACTTAAACATCACTTAAACTGAACTACAATTAACAATATTGAACTGAGCAGTAAATAGTAACTTCTGCTACAGGGTCTCTATATTCTTGTGATTTATCAATTTTAACTGTATACAATCCTAATATATATAATCATATGTTATTGTTTAAATCACTATATTTGTATGCCATATTCCCATATTGCTCCTCTCCAACAGGACCATCTGTACTACTAGTGGTGATATAAGAATTACATAAGAGTTCCAATGTGTTGTGTTCTTCATTAGGAATTCAGGGGTTCTACCTTAATATTGCT
>NC_137497.1:5096220-5231220 GCF_041902795.1 Electrophorus electricus
ATTTTCCTCCTGTCAGCTACCAAAATCGAAACATGCTGGAGAGGAGTTCAGGCTCGGAAAGAAAAACAACGGCGAGAGTGGGCTGTCAAAGTGATCAAGCAGTGAGTGGAGGAACACTTGAAATAAAATACAAACAGACACCAAAGGCATCAACGCTAATCAGATTGTACTGGATGCTCACACCTGCTACTGGAGATCTTGGTTCATAAAGCTCTAATTAACTGGATCAGGCATAAGATCAGGACTGGAACTGAACTCCAGGAGCAGGGCTGGTCGCGTTTACTTTAAGAGGAACACTAGTGAATTTGCATCTGATCTGTTTTTGTTTTTATCTGTTGTTTTACAGATTTATTAAGGGATATATAACGCGAGGTCAGGCAAAAACTACAGACAATTCAGAGTACCTGGCCTTTGTCAGACAGAGCTACCTCATGAGGCTGAGAGACAATTTACCAAAGACAGTTCTGGATAAAAACACATGGCTTTCCCCTCCACCTGTAATGACAGAGGTAAAAAGATCTAATGAGCATCTAATGGCTTCTATCTATATGTAGCAGCTTTGTTTTTTAAAGAAGGATTTACTGGCCATACTGGTTCAGTACCTCAGAGTCTCACAATATGATAATGGGTGGGCTTCTGCTCTAATGGCTTCTTGTTTTTTCTATTCTAATACACCTGATTCAAGACATGCTTGATAAGTGCCTGTGCGAGTTGACTCAGGCATGATGGAGTAGGCAAAACTCTAGACTGTGCTGCATTGAGGAGGGATTTTATATTCCTGATCCCACAGTCCCGAGTGTTCCTGCTCGAGCTATGCATTTCTAAATCCCAGTTCCTGTTTTTGTGACAGGTTCCTAGAAATGTTCTAGAGCTATTGTGATCAGGTCATGTTCCAGATCAACATTATAGACCCTACTACACTACATGCCCTTTCTGGAGAGATTTTCCAGAACTATCCTTGAGCCATGCTTTAGAGCCCTGTTCTAGAGCCCTTTTCCTGGAGCCCTATTCTTGTACTGACAGGCTTCAGAGATTCTGCGGCGACTGCACTTGCGCTGGATGGTGAGGAAGTACGTGCGAGGCCTCACACCCCAGAGGAAGGCCCAGGTACCATCACTCAGCTACCCCTCTTCCTCTCCCTCCTCTTCCTCTGCTCATTCCCCATGAGGCCAGGCCACAATAAATTGGACTAGGAATACTGGGTTTGGTGATGTGTTTTTTCCTGGCTTGAAACCTAAAGGAACATGTCACCTCATCACCAATCAGAATCAGTGGGGACACTGAGTATTAAGCTCAATAGTCAATGCTATGTTCTTGTCCTTTGCATTTCTGGTTGAAGTCTGTCTTTAAGCTTGGTTACTCAGTGCTGGGTGCTGATTTAGTTCAGCACTACACTAATAAGGCCTTTTAGAGTGCATCTCCAAGCAGACCACAAAAGTCATTTTGAGGCTAAGCTCAGTTTCTGCCTTAAAAGGTCATACATCATTGCTCTTTGATGACTTTCCTACATACCTCATGATTTAATCATTAGGTGACTGTTTTAATGTTAATGAGACAATGACTTCTCTTCTGCTAGCTGCAGATAAAGGTGGTCACCAGTGCCATCTTTAAAGGCAAGAAGGACAGCTACCCTCAGAGTGTTGCCATGCCTTTCATGGACACCAGGATCAGTAAGTGTTATCATCTTTATCCAAACATCATCATAGTCATTATAGACTCCAGAAGCTCAGATGAGGCTAAGGTATATTTGAAAAATTTAGCTTGGTCTAGTCAATGCACATTAATCCTCCATAACCATTCAGTCTAGAGTTTGGCCTTATTGTTTATTTAATGTTCACTATTGTGTGTCTGTTCTCTGCTGAGCAGATGAGCAGGACATCAACATACGAGTCCTGGAGATGGTTCGCCACGAGCGTATCAAGGTTTGTCATGATGACATGAACTTATAACTGCAATTTACAAATGTTTGGATTGCCTTTTAAACATATATACTGGAAACATCTTTGTTTATCTCAGGAAACATCTCTATTCATCTCTTTGTATACTTCTGCTTGTTGATCTCTTCTTGGGCTCACACACTTTTCTCTCACTCTATCTCTTCATCTGTCTCTCCATCTCTCCATCCCTCTCTTCTTCTCTCTTCTTCTTGGACTCACACACTTGCTCCAAGTTTTCTCTCACTCTCTCTTCATTGCTCTATTTCTTCATCACTCCCTTTTCATCTCTCACTCTCTTTATCACTCTCTTCTCTCTCATCACTCTGTCTCTCCCCCCTTTTCATCTCTCTCTCTCCATCTCCCTCACTCTGCTATATCATTCCCTTTTTTCATCTCTTTCTCTCCGTCTCTCCCTCTCCAGTACAGCGTTCCCGTGGTGAAGTATGACCGGAACGGCTTTAAGCCGAGGCCGAGACAGCTGCTCCTGACCCAGGCTGCGGTGCACCTCGCCGAGGAGGCCAAGCTCAAACAAAGCATCAGCTATGCTGCTCTCAAAGGTGACTCGCAGCGGCACGGCGTACCTGCCACACAGTGTACCTGCTGGGTGCCTCGTCATTTCAGCACCCATCACACCACGTCCATTTTCATAAGTTTGTGGCCCTTCCATCTTGGATTATAGAAAATGAGCCATGCTAACAGATCACCATTTGTGCTCATTTGCTGGCATTTGTCAGTGGTGTCCTATTTCTTTAATGTGTACTCTGACAATGTGCTCACAGGTGTTTCTGTCAGTAATCTGGGAGACACTTTCATGATCTTCCATGTTGCTTGTGATGGACCCAAACAAAAGGTAACGAACAAACCATGTACTCAGAGTCAGTGTAGACAGAGCACACACTCACAGTATGGAAAGAGCACACACTCAGTGCTACTACCTAAACATCAAAAAGATTTATGACAAAATCCATTTTAAATGTGTTAAACCCCAAGCCAGACAAGAAACTCAGACTCAAACAATACAGACCTTACATGAACCTGTCGACTCATAACGCTTCCCAGATCACTACTTGCATACTGGCTGCTGTACTTTAACTACTGATCCACTGATTCACTGATTTACTATTACACCAGCTCATCATTCCCATCAAGTTTAAGATGATGTGTCAAGTAGGGAAAATATTAAAATCTGAAGGGCAGGGTGTCTTAGGACTGGGAAACACTGTTACAGATATAAGAACAATATGGCGTAGTACGGTTACTGTGAGTGGAGTCAAATGATGAAGTGGAAATGGACCAATTTTGGAAATGCCCTAACAAATCCTGCTTTGTCAGGGAGGTGTTGTGCTTCAGTGTGATCACCTCTATGAAGTTTTGACCAAACTCAGCTTGCTTGCAAACAAGCAGAACGCCATCAAAGTGCTCCAGGGAAGGTAAGGAGTCTGACATCACTTCCCATCAGACACAGAACATTATAAATATGACCTGTGGAACTTAAGATCTACATAAAATGCATATTAATGGGTTTTTTTAAAAAACAGCCATAAAGTAGTTGATCAAATTATGTGTTATTATCTGTGGTATAAGATAATAACTTGATGACTAATTCCTTGTGCTATGTAACAGTTACTATTACCTCTCTTCCTGGAAATTTGTCCTCCTGCAGAGTTTAGTTCAAACCCTGAATCTACTGATCCAAATACTCAGTCTCTTCAGAAGACTCTGATTACCTGGCTCACGTGTATGAGGTCTGGGATGGAGCTAAACTCTGCACATAGGCAAAGTTCTCCATAATGTGATTCACTGTTTCCTGACTGCTTCCAGACTCAGTCCTCAGGGCCACTAAGCAGTCTACCAATTTTAGATGCAAAGCATTTCTTGGAGCTGTACTGTAACTCGCACATGGATGGTTAACAAGCTGGAAATTGTCCACAAGGTGGCAGTGTCACCAGTGGTGTTTAAATGATGTTATTTTGGTTACTAAATCCCAGCTTCCATCATACAAGCAGTTATCCGATGCTTTTGATTGAAGCGCTTCCCAGAACACCGGGTTCAGAAACACTGGTGTAGTGAACCTATGTTTCACTTCTCTTCCAGTATAAAGTTTGAGATCCATGGAGGAAAGGAGAACGTTGTGGACTTCAGCACAGGGCAGGAACAAATGGCGTACAGGGACAAGAACGGCCATCTGATGGTGGTGAGTGACACGTCCTCCCTCCCAGATGTTGTAGAGGAAGACCCAATGTTCCCTGAGTCGTGCAGACATGCAACACAGAAGCTCACACTCTTCTAGGCTCTGCACGCTTCTTTGTTTTCACTCCTGCCCCACCTGAGGCAGGTAGTGAAAGGCTTTAGAGCTGAGCTGGCCGGATTAGATGGGCTGGGAACTGGAACAGAGTGATCATGCGAACTGTTCTGGGAACTGAACTGATCTAATGCACGTTAACTGCTGTCACCTGCAGTGTGACTGCGCAGACTGACGTAATCTGTCTACCACAGGTCACACCACGGACGAAGTCTCGATAATCTGATGAGGGAGGAGGACCCACCATTACCATACCAGCTTTCACAAATGCACAATCACAAAAACACTTCCTCAAACTGATACAGGCTGAACAAATCGCCATTATGATTTGTAACATACATCTCTGGAAGAGGGTGTTCACAAGACCCATTTGCTATTGACTACAAGACAATGGTGAAACTTTTAAAAATCATGTTAGCATTTGTACAAACATCTCTACAGTGTACAGATTGCATTAATTTCTAAATGTTTTAAACGAAACGACAGATGACACATTACACCCGGCGTACTCTGTCTTTGGCACGTCTTAGCGCAGATGGAGCATCCTTGCCTTGATAACTAGCATCTGTCCTGTGGTGGAAGCGTTCAGTCATATCATGAATACAGAAACAGTTGCTATTTGTTAACTTCACCACCCTCTATGCAGCACATGTAAAATCTTCAACTTTTCCACCATGAAATCTAAATATGAACAAATCCCATCCCCCTTTTACTTTTCCATTTCATGATACATAATCAATATGTACATAAGTTTTATACTTAGATATACAAAGGCATTGCAACAAAGGACATGAAGTTTATGAAGTTTGTAGAAATCTTTATTTGTGATAAGGTGTGTATAAATATATTTGTATGTAAAAGTTTATTTAAATCATGTGTACAACTGTACAAATATCTCTACAGTATACAGATTGTATTAATTTCTAAATATGCCTTTAACAAGTGACAATGAACATTGCACACACACACACACACACACACACACACACACACACACACACACACACACACACACTCAACAAACAACAGATCTGAAATCATCTTTAGCAAACTTCTCAATGTAAGGGTGCTGACCTAGGATCAGCTGGGTCTGCTATACTCTACACAAATCAAACTCAGAGGGCCCTGTTTCAGGATCAGCAGTGTCACTCTTCACTTGATTAAATGTGTGCCCAGGGTGCTAATATCAGACCAGCTCTATGCTTTACCACCATTGTCATTAACATGTAGAAGATACACTTTTCCCAGCTCTGCAGTCTTAGAATTGTGACAAAATGACTCCTGCCACCAGTGAGAGTGATAACACTTGGCCAGCAGAGGCTGCTGTTCCACAAATTCCACAAAGTCTCTGGTTACCTTCGAGGCCTTTGTCTCCATTAGTCAATTAGCCATGTACAATCTGTTGCCTCTGCTGAAGTCTCAATTTCAACATCTGACACAATCACTTGCCAGACTCACACGGAGAACACATTACCTATCTGCCATTAATTAAATATCACCTGGTGAAACAACATACCATTTCCAACTCGCAATCTGGGGCATTAATTCAGAACGAAAGTAAATGTCAGTGACATCATGATAGCTTATTTATTGCTCATGCTGAAGAGTGCCTTGGTTCTGAAGCAGAAATAGGCTCAACACTGACCTCCCGTGGCTGAAACAAGAATGCCACACAGGTTAAAAATTCTTCAAGCTCCATTTTCAGAGCATAAAACATCAATACTTAAAGTCAAACTCTCAGCAAATTCAAACCATCCACCTACTTTGCAGACCCACATAAAAAACGGCTTTCAATGAATGATACTTCAATTATGTGTGACAGAAAACGCACAAGTCCCAATAAAGCCCCTCAAAAAGTACACACACACACACACACAAATCTACAGTCCGCACACACACACACACACAGATGAGGGAGCTTTTCACTTATCAGCTTATTACATTACAAAATATGACAACTTCACAAAACTAACATTGTTAGTTTCCAAATTCTCAATCAGGAGCTAGAACAGTTTGCCAGCTTTTGCTGCACCAACAAAAACTGTTGTCACATACCAGGACACAGCCCTCTATGTTCAGAAAGGCCGGGCAAGCCCTAGACATAACGAGCCCTAAAAGGTGGAATGATGGTGCTGTTCCGAGCATCATGCCAGTCATCTCTAGCTGCTAATCTACTGATTTTATTATAACCTGGAAGACAGGCTGAACAAAGAGAGACTGTATGTACAATACGGAAGTGAGCATTACATGAAACCATTTCAGTCTGTGTCCCAACATCCTGGAGGCTGAAACAACCCTGTATTAGAGAGAGTTCTGTGAGCTCATGAACCCTCAATTATACAGACTCCATCTCCACATCAACAAAACACGAAGGATCCCCGTCACGCAACACAGAGACCAGGTGGTATCTCTCATTCTAGGAACAATGCAAAATCCCAAGAAACAAAGTGCCCAATGTATGCAGTACTACAGTCACAGTTCTCCACTGTATCTTATAAGGGCCTGACTGCTAAACCCTGAATATTGTTTAGAGATGTGTATGCGTGTGCGTCTGTCCAGTAGCAGTTAAAGAAAGGTGGGTTCAGTGTAGCAAATGAAGAGCTGGTGGTCATTAAGGCACAGGACAGGGGGAGGGGGGTGGGGTCAGGGGTCAAAGGTTGAAGGGGCAGCGGGCTGGGTCACTGGTGATGGTGTGTGCGGTCGTCAGGGCGTTTGATGTGGATGCGTCGCACGCGCTCAATGCGCTCGCGTTCATCGTCCTCGTCCATGGGGTGGTGCGAACGTCCCGCGGCGCCCCCTGTGGCCTCCAGCAGGGCGTTGTCTGGCCCGCGACCGTCCTGCGACTCGTACAGCAGGATGTTGAGCGTCTCCTCGTAGATGCGCGCCTCGGGAAACTCCACCTGGGAGGGCAGCGTTCAACAGGTACACTTCTTTAGCATTTCAGCTGCTAGAAATTAGATCAAAGCTAGCAGCAGTACCTCCACAGGCTATGACAAAATGCCTGGATCGCTTCGTTCAAATCATGCAGTGCAAGCTGCGTGACACTTCCGGTCTCTGCAAGACTATGGTTTCACAAGCAGGCCGTAACCCTTAACCCAGCTGCCGTTTTGGACACAGCCAACAGGAGAACATATCAAATGAACACCTTGGGAGGCCACACCACCCAAGAGCAGTTCTATTCAGAAATGGAGTTGTGGGGGATTTCCTGCTGCTCACCTTGGTCTGCTTCTTCTCGGTGGCATAGACGATGGAGGTGCAGCACACCTCGGCGATCTTCCTGCCCTGGCCATAGAAGGACCAGCAGCAAATCTCGTCACCGATCACGTCCTTGATGAAGAGCACGCGACCATTAAAGCGTAGGGACAACTTATCAAACAGCTCAATGTTCTTCAGCATGTTGTCATCCGAGTTACTGCAGAGAGAGAGCGAGAGAGAGCCCAAATTCATTAATTTACCTTGGGAATGTACAGAATTGTACTCTGTGGCACAAATACCAAACCTAATAGCCAGAGAGCTGCCCTAGGGTCAGTTAGACCACAGGACTTGTGGACTAACGGCACACATCTAAAGCAATGATGAATAATTGCTATTCAATAAACATCACATGCAGTCACCTGGTATAGGAGTATTTGTTGTTGCTTCTGTTGTACAGTAGTTTGACAGTAGGCTGTGGAGAGACAGATCAAAATATGGTAATGGACTTTTTCATGGGGATATGTGATACTGCAGTAACACAGTAATGCAATGCCAGCCATAAAGGAGGATAACTGCCCCGCCCAGACTCCAAACAAAACCACACACAATTCGGCTCATGCTTGGCAAAACAAACACTTAAACTGGGCAGTTGAGGCGGTCCAGGACTGGATGACCCCGCTCACGGAGGAGGGGCATGTGCTGACTGCTTCACCTTATTGGAGGTGGCGATGAGCCTCTGCTCCTCCTTAGATGACGTCACCAAGGGCACTTTGCAGAAGGGCTCATATGCATCTTTGTTCTGGGGGGGGGAGTGCAATCACATGTTAATTGGTAGCAAAGTACAGATGAGGAACTGCAGAATGAGCAAATACAAGCTGTACAATGTCCGACCGCCATATTAGCACACGGCAGCTAACGGTTCTGAGTTGGGCTGCCTGCTAGCTGTGTTACTGGTGTATGCAGATTAATAATAGCTGTACTGTATACAGGTGAGATACCTGTTGGTGTATGTAAGTTTATGCTAACTGTACTATATATAGGTGAGTGGTACCTGCTGATGTGCTCAGGTGAGTGGTACCTGCTGGTGTGTTCAGATGAGCATGTTGCACTCAGGTGAGTGCTACCTGCATGCGTGTTCAGGTGAGCGTACTGTGCTCAGGTAAACGGTACCTGCAGTGCGGCCTGACACTCGTCCACCAGGCCCTGTACCAGGTAGTACTTGGCCTCGGCCAGTAGCTCCTCTGTCTCACGCCGGCTCTCAGGCAGAGGCACCACACCATCCCGCAGATAGTTTAGAATGGTCCCGAAATGCTTCCCGCACCTGTCGATTAGGATCCAACCTGCGGGGAAGGGAGGGGGTTGACAGAGAGAACAACCTGAGTGCTGTGACTTAGCAATGAGTTTAACCTTTGCAAATAATTGTGTGAATGATTTATGCATGTTGCCAAAATGTGTCATCAATGAAGGAAAACTGCTGATCAGTCAATATTATTAGCAGGTCACTATAAAAAACAGAAAGTAGAGAGAAGACCTTTCACTACTTTTGTAAATGTTTAATCTGCTGCTGAATCAACCAACCATCCATTCATTCATATTAACAATCGATAGGAATCACAGCTTCAGTGGAAGATGACTTTTTAAAGTGATCCGAGACCAGACCAGTCATTGCTCTTACAATGGTCTCCTGTTAGGACTTGTATAATGGAATAAAGTACACATGTACTGCATTCACAGCAACCAGCAGGAGGGCTGATCTGGAATTAGAGAAGTTACTCACCTTCGCTGTCGGTGAGGACCTCCATGCGCCCACTGAACATGGCCTTCAGCATGGTGTCCTGCTTAGTGAGAGTCTGCATGGTGGTGTAGTACAGCGCCCCGCCCACATTCAGCTTCACATACTTGGAGCTCGGGCTGGAGCCCTTGAACGAGGTGGTCCGCGTCATTGCTGCCGGCACAGCCGAGCTCACCGCACTTTCTCCGGACATCTCTTCCTGCCAGATACACATGCACAGAGGACAGAGTTACAACTACACATGATCCCCACTATAAGCTTATGACTCGGTAGTGGATCTTTAAAACCAGGGTGAATGCCTGCCCCCCTACACCCAGAATTATACACACACACATATATATATATATATATATATATATATATATATATATATATATATATATATAAATAAACATTTATATTAAACACAAATATTAGAAGTACAGAATACCTATCTGCTTGTACTGTATATTATTAAAGTCTAATTGAGTAACACCTTAGTAACAATGACCCGATAGTAATGTCTTTAGTCAGCTAGCTAACGCTAGCTACGACAAAATGAAACTACTGTTATTCGAAGGTCGCAACAAAAGTTTAAAAAAACGTTCATTCAGTCCATTACATTAAAATGTAAAACATGCTACCCTTCATACTCCTATCGTAGCCTGCCCAGTCTACCAGGCCAGACTCTAACTTAGCTAGCTCTAGCTAAACCAATTACATTAGCCAACTGGTTGCGTCGCAAAAAAACTCGGTTGTGGTTACTGTATGGATGACTACGCTCAAGTGACGGTCATAATGTATATTAATAATAATAACTAATTATAAGAGACCAAGTAGACAGTTATCAAACCATTCATAACATAAGATCCTTTGGTGTTATCGAACTAGCTTTAGCTTTAGCTTTAGCTAGATAACGTAGCTAAGGTAGCGACTTGCTTCACAGAGCGCTGTCGACAGATGTAAAAGATATAAAACAATTATATACTAGACGAATACGATAAAGTATTGCTATTAAATACAACAAAGATTGCGTTATTTACCATAGAAATTCCCCGACGTCTTCGGGCCCTGGAACTGGTAACGATTAGTCACTTCCGGCCAAAGATGGACACGTCCGCTAGGAAAGTTCACAAGAGAGGACCGTTGAAATTGTTTCCGAACTGTTTGAAATATAAGAGCCGTAAAACTTGATTACCACAACACTATTAGGCCACAGTCATTTTCTAACTCTTACTATTTGCACGATCCCAAACCACAGAAACTTATTTTGTACTGATAACTTATCTCAATAAGGAATTTGATGTCTCCGAAAACTATGAAAAAGAAACATTCTAAAACATCGCAGACTTAATCAAAAATAGTTCCTACATTTTATGAAAACGTTAAAATGAAATTTTCAATGTATAATGTGTATAAGAAATTGATATTCTCTTCGAGCGGGAAATGTGAGCTATTATAAAACTAAATATACCCAGAAATGCTATTTATAATTTGCATGTATTGACGTGACATGTCTTTATTTATTTCATAGACAAATAGCCTCTAAAAGACCGTGGGAGCGGCCGTTATTACACTTATGCCTGGTTCTCTCCGGAAGGTTTTACGGGATGCACCAATGTAGGATTATTGGCAGCAGTTTAGAAAGACATCTTAATGTTTACATTTCGAAAGAAGACACACACGCTGAGGTATGTCGATTGTGTGCTAAATTCTGGCCTAGTTTGTCTTTAGCATTTGCCTTCGTGTGTTTTTGAAACGTGACAACAATATTTGTCTACTGTCTACAAATCAAATGCTGCAAAGTTCCTATGTAGATAACCTAGCTAGGTTAGCTTTCTGGCTAGCATGATTGTTTTGTTAGCGAGACAGTCGGCAACGTTTTTACTTGTGTGCAATTTATTCGAAGTTGTGCACAATCCATCAGGTTTATTGTGTACACAAATGAAAGCTAACCATTTGTTTCGCTTAACTAAAGCAACATTTCCTCTATTAAAATGTCAGTCATAAAGTACGTGTGTTGTTTAAGACGATAGGTTGACGTTCACAATAAGCGGTTTTTTTTGTTTGCTATTTGCACCAAACCAAAGCTCATCAAACCCAGTGGAATCTTCACTTATTTTGGTGGCTAGCATAACTAACGGTTCTACATCGAATAAATCGCGATTGAGAGCGAAGGAATCGATGTTGTTTAAATACGGAGACAATACGTCGCGATTGAAAGCGATGGAAATTATTTACAAACAGAGAATAAATTAGCTATGAACATGTTATGCTGGTGCTGAAGGTTTTCAAACAATATCACAAAGATCAGTGTTCTAGAAAACCAAGTTTTTTTTATAACATGCATTTTTTTCTTATAAATATACTACTAATAACTAATAGTAATAATGATGGTCATCATCATCAATGCAGTTTGTCAGTATAGAGACTTTGGTGTTTTTGTGGTCACTGTGATTCATTGGGACGAGTAACAATATCATTTTATCTCATACAGAAATACCATAAAGCTTCCTTGAATATGAGGTCTCGCTCAGAGGTTCTATTTTTCTTGCCCTAATGGACCCCAGGATATCGACTTTTAAAGAAGTGGACGTACGATATCATTAGACATTCATATGAGCTTCACAATTGAAGCCAACACACATCACTACCTGAAGGAAATGTAATAGTCAGTACTTCTACTTGCCACCTGCGGAAATAATATTCAGCTAAATCTCAAAGTTGTTGAATAAAATATCTAATTAAAAAAAAATCTACATGTCGTCATCTATGCACTATCAACTTGGACTCTATAGTCATTCCACATACAGAATTTGTTGTTTAGAATTAAAAAAACAACAAAAAAAAAAAAAAACCAACTGAACATTTATGCTCAGCCATGACGCTTTTCAAGTCATGTGACCACCGACCCTGCTGCCTCCCTTCTGCACAGCTGTTTGGAGTGAACAGAAGATGTTCGGTGCCATGCAAACGTCCAAGTCGCAGTTCCTGGACAAGGCGCGACTGGCACGTGAGGAGAGGAAGGGCGTCAAGGAGAGAGAGCGGGCAGCCACGCAGATCCAGGCTCTGGTCCGCCGCTTCCTCTGTCGCTGTAGACTGCACAGGGACATCAGGTGGGCTCCGGGCTGCTGGGGTGTTAGACAGAGCCCTGCGTCAGTGGGTTGGTGTGCGGGGAGGCGTTGTTCAAAGGTGTTTAAGCTCAGAGAGTCACTTTCTCAGCAGCTTTGGGGAAAAATGATCCTGGCTTAACTCTTAGTGCCCATATTCATCAATAAACTGAGCTATACTGAGGTAGGTAGGTATAACGTTTAAATCTGATAACATCTATCAAAAACAAAGGCTGAATTCCTCAGCTACTGTGTTAACACATCAGCTAAAGGTTTTCATGTAACAAATGGCTGTTAAATCATCTATAATGCCAGTGATTAGAGGGTATTGATTTCAGTGAGTATTGATTTGAGTTTTGGTTGTGATGCCTTTTGTTGTGGATGTTCACTTACAGCTGGGCAGACTTGTGACATTATTGGATTACAGGCCTGATGCATCCGTTGATTGTTCCTGCTGGATAAACCCTCAGTGTGGGTCTTCTGCTCATATTTCTGTTCCTTGCCACTTCAGGAAAGAGGTCGACGACTTCTTCATAGCGAGTGAGGCGGGACCTATAAAGAGAAATGCATTGTCCATCTTGAAAATCGCAAGGAAATTACTGTTCATATTGGGAAAAGATGATAAAGTGGTATGCGTCATCATGCTTTTTTAAAAGTAACATTGGAAATGTGTAAAGAATTATGTTTGTGTATGTGTGTCATGGTTATGAGCTATATTACTTAAGAAGTTTCAAAATAAGAGCCCAGACAGAGAAAGAGAGATAAATAGATAGATATAGATACACACGTTTTTTTTTTTTAATTTAGTAAATCACATTGGGTCCAAAGGTTTACATACACTGTTAGGATTTTGTGCCATTCTTTCCATTTCCCATCTTAAATACTTTGAGTAGCTTTACACAAGCTTCTCAAGATTACTATGCCATGTCTGCCCCTTTATTGCACCATTTACATTTTCAGCATTTGCCAAATGCTCTCATCCAGAGTGATTTACATATTTATCAGTATAATAGTATGTGCGCTCCCTGGGACTCAAACCCACGACCTTGGTGATGTTATCACCATGCTCTAAGGTGAGCAGCTTTCAGTCCACAGGTTTTCTATGGAACTAAATGTTATGTACTTTATTAGGTATAACCCCTCTCCTCATCCCTGGTGGGGATTAAAAGCCCCAACCTTTATTATTTCAGGCCAATTTTTGTTACTTGACTAGACACTTGCTCCAACAGACTGGGAGGCTGAGTGTCTATGCTTAGGTCTTTGTCTAGGTTTAGGTCTTTGTCCTGGTGATAACCTGCATACTTCAGGCTTTTTGGCTTTTTTATTCTGGTCTGGGAGTTGACGCTTGGCCAAGGGGCTTCTTGTTTGCTTGACGCTGGGAGGTGCGACTTTTTGTGGTGGCTGACACCAGCTCCTTTACCAGTTTTTTGTTGTTATCTTGGGGTTAAATTTGAACCTTTAACACAGCATGTTGGTTCAGATTAGGGAGTAAATTTATGCATGCGTTTTGGTCCTAGGATTTCAGGATTTTTATATTTGTATGTCATTGTACCAAACAAACTTTTAGTTGGCCAATCAGAAGCTTCTAAAAGTCACTACACAATCTTCTCGAATCGGCTTAAAGATACACCAAGTTCACTGTATGTAGCTTTTTAACCACTGGAAATATGATGCAGTAAATTAAAGTCTAATCAGTTGTTAAAGTTACCTCTGATTTGAACTGAGGTCTTTTAGTCTGTGTGCGCATGCGTGTGTGTTTATATAAATCAAATATTTCTCCTTCATTGTACTTTTTCTTAAATTTTTACAGAGGTTTGAGAAGCTGTGTCGAACTATTCTGAGTAGCATGGAAGTTGAAAATGAGCCCAAAGTGAGTATTTCATGTTAATAAATGAACATGCTTGAGCAAAGTAGGTATTTTATGTTAAACTCTGTGCACCAGCGTGTACATTTATCAACATTTATAGTATTTAGCTGACATTTTTATACAAAGCAACTTATGATTATGACTGAACATAACTTGAGTAACTGAGGGTTAAGGGTCTTGATCTGGGGCCCCAATTGTGGCAAGCTGGCAGTGGTGGACTAACGGGCAACCTTCTGATTACTAGTACCATAACATTTTGTGGTTATTTCCTGTAAATAAATGAATATGATGGAGCGTATTGTGAAAGGGACATATGTTTTTTGCCCCCCTCCCTTCCTCCCCCCCCCTCCCTCGTAGGTGTGGTATGTTTCTTTGGCTCTTTCTAAAGACCTCACCATTGCCTGGATCAAACAGATCAAAGATGTGCTGTGGATCTCCTGTGAGTTCCTCAAAACCTTGAAGGTATTTACTTAATACTCTTATACTGCCTGAAAACCAGCTTTTTGCAGCTGCAGGTCAGAGGTGCTTTTTTTATGATCAGTAACAGGGTCCATGTGTCCAGCCCTGAGTCTGCCAGTGACCTGGGTCACATTTTACACCAGTTGCTCTAAAATGGCTGCCTCTGCATCTGCTTGGTTTCCCCTCTCTGCCTGTAGCCAGACATTCTGCAAGACAACAAGCTAGTGACACTCTATCTGACCATGCTAGTCACCTTCACCGACACGACGACATGGAAAATAGTGCGAGGGAAAGGTGAGCAAACGAAGCTCCCCCTCAACCTCAGACCTGCACTAAACCGTGACTAAACACTGCCACAATACTCATCACGTTCCTTACATTCTAATGATTCATTGGTGCACTAAAGGAAATGTGGCATTTGTTTTCCTGTGGTTCCTTATAGGAGAGGCAATGAAACCTGCATTGAACAGGATGTGTGAGAACATCATGGGTCACCTCAACCAGAAGGGCTTCTACTCTGTCCTACAGGTGCAATTAAACACTTTACATGCCTTCATCTGCATGTGCAGCTCATTTAAATACCTTACACACCTTTATCTGCTGTCATCATTGGTTTGAGCTTTCTTGTTCAGTGTTGTATACTGTGTAATGGACTATTGTTGTATTTTCCTGTGCTTTCTGAACCCTGTGTAGATTCTGTTAACCAATGGGCTGGTGCGGTCAAGGCCCTCCCTCTCCAAAGGCACACTCACAGCCATTTTCACTCTGTCACTCAGGTTTGTTACCATGCAAACCACATTTTCATCCAATTACAGATTGTTCAGTTTTTTTTCTCTTTCTATTCTGAAAAACGATGTTAAACACTCAACACTAACTCACTGTCTGTGTCTGTGTGTGTGTGGTACAGACCTGTCATAGCAGCTCATTTCTCCGATAACCTGCTGAGGTCTTTCCTTATCCACATCATGTCTGTCCCTGCTGTCGTTTCCCATCTCAACACACTTACTCCTGAAGTAAGAACTTATACATACATACATACATACATACATACATACATACGTGTGAAAGTGTTTGCCCCCTTCCTGATTTTTTTTTTTTGCATGTGTCACACTTAAATGTTTCAAATTTGAGTATTAGACAAAAATAACAGGTAAACACAAAATGCAGTTTTTAAATGAAGGATGATATTAATGGGAAAAAATCCAAACCTACATGGCCCTGTGTGAAAAAGTGATTGCCCCCTAAACGTAATAAGTGGTTAAGCCACCCTAAGTAGCAACAACTGCAATCAAGCATTTGCGATACCTGGCAATGAGTCTTTTACAGCGCTGTGGAGGAATTCTGGCCCACTCATCTTTGCAGAATCGTTGTAATTCAGCCATGTTGGAGGGTTTTCGAGCATGAACCGCCTTTTTAAGGTCATGCCACAGCATCTCAATCGGATTCAGGTCAGAACTTTGACTAGGCCTCTCCAAAGTCTTTGTTTTGTTTTTCTTATGCCATTCAGAGGTGGACTTGCTGGTGTGTTTTGGATCATTTTCCTGCTGCAGAACCCAAGTGCACTTCAGCTTGAGGTCACAAACAGATGACTGGACATTCTCCTTCAGGATTTTTTGGTAGACAGCAGAATTCATAGTTCCATTTACCACAGCAAGTCTTCCAGGTCCTGAAGCAGCAAAACAGCCCGAAACCATCACACTACCACCACCATATTTTACTGTTAGTATGATGTTCCTTTTCTGAAATGCTGCATTATTTTTACACCAGATGTAATGGGACATACACCTTCCAAAATGTTCAACTTTTGTCTCGTCAGTCCAAAGAGTATTTTCCCAAAAGTCTTGGGGATTATCAAGATGTTTTCTGGCAAAACTGAGACGAGCCTTCATGTTCTTTTTGCTCAGCAGTGGTTTTCATCTTGGAACTCTGCTATGCAGGTCATTTTTGCCCAGTCTCTTTTTTATGGTGGAGTCATGAACATTGACCTTAACTGAGGCAAGTGAGGCCTGCAGATCTTTGGATGTTGCTGTGGGGTCTTTTGTGACCTCTTGGATGAGTCGTCGCTGCGCTCTTGGGGTAATTTTGGTCGGCTGGCCACTCCTGGGAAGGTTCACCACTGTTCTATGTTTTTGCCATTTGTGGATAATGGCTCTTATTGTGGTTCACTAGAGTCCCAAAGCTTTAGAAATAGCTTTATAACCTTTTCCAGACTGATAGATCTCAATTACTTTGTATCTCATTTGTTCCTGTATTTCTTTGGATCACAGTATGCTATCTCACTTGAGGATCTTTTTTTTTTTTTTTTTTTTTTTTGTCTACATCACTTTGCCAGGCAGGTCCTATTTAAGTGATTGAGAACAGGTGTGGCAGTAATCAGGCCTGGGTGTGGCTAGAGAAATTGAACTCAGCTTTCTAAAGATGTGATAAACCACAGTTAATTTATGTTTTAACAAGGGGGAGGGGCAATCACTTTTTCACACAGGGCCATGTAGGTTTGGATTTTTTCCCGTTAATAATAAAAACCTTCATTTAAAAACTGCATTTTGTGTTTACTTGTGTTATCTTTGTATAATAATTAAATTTGTTTGATTGTCTGAAACATTTTAGTGTGACAAACATGCAAAAAAATAAGATATCAGGAAGGGGGCAAACACTTTTTCACACCACTGTAAATACAATGCCCATAAACATGTGGACACACATACATACATACATACATACAGTGCCCATATACAAGTGGACATACATATACATACAGACAACGCCCATATACACGTGGACATACATACATACACATACTCGTATATATTGAAGAAAAAGAATGTGCATATTCTAACAAACCTGAGGAAAATTTGCATATGCAGCAGAAGTTAATGTGTCTGCACAAGCACTGTACCTCCAAGAGATGCATTAGGCAGTCAGATCAGCTTAGGAACCTTCACAAGGCAATCTAAAAAAACTGACTTTGTGTGTGTGTGTGTGTGTGTGTGTGTGTGTGCGTGCGCGTGTGCTCGCGCCTGTGTGCCTGCGACACATGCAGTGTATGGTTACTATCCAGAGTCATGACCTCATGAGGAAGTTTATCTTGTTCCTGAGTAGAGAAGAACAGTGCTTGGACATCTGTGTGTGTCTAGAGGGAAGCCATACTCTCTGCTTACTGGGTAAGACTGTGTGTGTGTGTGTGTGTCACTGAGGGTGCTGTACTGCTGACTTGAACTGCAGCCTGGGGGAACCAGAACGTATGGGAGGCCGTTTAGGGCAAAATAAGTGAAGTGCGCACATACATATGAAACATATGAAATAGCCTACTACCTACATTTGCATATGATAACTTACACTTGCATTTTTAGTGTGACTGGAAGTAATTTCATTGTAACAGGAAGGCAGATATTTAACATCTTTACCGCATGCTTATCAATATAAGGTCTCTAAAAAACAAAAGGAAAATATGTCCACGTCTAATTCTGACTATACGACAGTTTGAAGATCAGAGTCACTAAGGAATGAATATACTTGGGAGTTCCACCAACTGCTTGTATAGCTCGTACTAGCGTTCCTGATCGCCCATGGTGCACTTTAACAGGGGATCATATTAATCAGTGTTTGGATCTGGGATTTAATTGTGTGTGTGTGTGTGTGTGTGTGTGTGTGTGTGTGTGTGTGTGTGTGTGTGTGTGTGGAGGTAACCTGATTCAGTTGGGCTACCTGAATGTGAAGGTGCTGGAGCTGGAGGCGTGTCACTTTGTGAAGGACCTGACGGACATGCTGTCCTACTGCCAGAGATACGTCTCACAGAAGAAGTCCAATCTCACCCACTGGCACCCGGTGCTGGGCTGGTTCTCCCAGACCGTCGACTATGGGTACGCCACGTATACACCATACACATCGCCTGTTTCTCCGTTTCTAACTCTCTTGCACCTTTTTCACTTTTCATTCTTTGTTTATTTAGGTTCAGTACAGCAGGATCATTTCATTACTGTGGTTAATTAATACTTTGGTTTTAATATACACGGCTCTGCCCGCAGGCTAAATGAGTCCATGCCATTGGTGACGAGGCAGCTGCAGTGTCTGTGGGGCGTACCCGTGATCTGCACACTCTTCTGTGACGTCCTCAGCAAAAAACTAGAAATCCAAGAGCCCACCCCTCCACCTCCCCAGCCAACCACACTGCAGAACAACCTGCCAGTCAAAAGTGAGCCAGTGTACCTCCCAGTGTACCTTGAAAAGAAGCTAGGCTACAAGAACAGGACATTAACGCTGTAGAGAAAAGCCACTTTCTGATATTTTATGGAGTGTGCGATCT
This sequence comes from Electrophorus electricus, assembly GCF_041902795.1. Lineage (NCBI taxonomy): Eukaryota > Metazoa > Chordata > Actinopteri > Gymnotiformes > Gymnotidae > Electrophorus > Electrophorus electricus. The sequence continues at coordinate 5,115,165 of NC_137497.1, forward strand.
ATGTAAAGGCAGTAGTTTTGGTGTCGTGCTTTCTGCTGTGTGTTGGTGATGGGTGTGTTCTGCGTTGTGCACGCCAGACCTGTTCAAGCGCGCCTTCCAGAAGTCAGCGTCAGTGCGGAACATCCTGAAGCCGATCGGAGGGAGGAGGGTGGACTCGGCTGAGGTGCAAAAGATCTGCAGCGTGTGTGTGCTGTACCAGACGGCCCTCACCACGCTCACACAGATCCGCCTGCAAATCCTCACAGGTCAGATACACACACAAAGTAGTTATGCAATAATATATACACTGCAGGACAAAGATGTGGAATCAAGCAGTAATTCTCCAGATGGAGAATAATTAAACAGGATGAAAATCTGAAACTTATATACTCTAAAATTTTTGCTCAAACATTTTAGATGGAAATGTATGGCAGGGTTACTGGCTGGCCTAACTTACTTTGACACTCTTTTTTTTTGTTTATGTGTGTGTGTGAGCTTGTATGTGATGAAGCTTCGTCCTAATTGAACGAGTGGTTTGTTAACGTGTGCAGGTCTGCATGTGTGGTGTGTGTCTGTGTTGTGTTACGGTTGGGTATTGTTTGAATTTTATTGTTTCTGATTCCAGTTCTGCTTATCGATTCCAAGCTTTGATTCCGAAATGAGGAAAAAGGGTGCCAAATGTATTTTTTTAATCTTTCTAACAGTTCTTGTTTAGAAAAATTAGCATATCTGCCTTTTCTCTGGAGGGGCAGAGTGTACTTTGGATTTATACAGTGCTTTCTACAACAGATGTTGTCACAAAGCAGCTTTACAAATGTCCAAGTCCAAGCCCCCAGTGAGCAAGAGAAATAATGATTTAGCGCCTGGAAAAACAAATCAACTATCTACATAAAACTTGGTAATACTGTAGAGGAAAACTAACATCGTGCTAACTTTTTTAACATTTGAATCTCTGCCTTCCTAAGGGATGGTGGCTCACTGTAACCCATTTACTACAAATGCCGTCCCTGCGCTGTGACCCTCTTTGCTAAGGAGAAAGGGTTGTACTGGGGACATGCTAGTGAGTTGTTAGCACCATCTGTGGAGCTGGCTAAAGCACTACTGTAGCTCAGTATCAGGATGTTGCCTGAGATGTTTGGCCATGTTGGACGTACAACCTCCTTCACAACAGCTCAACCTTCCACACATACTGCATGTCCCCTTTTCGTTTTCTCTCACAAAGTGGAGGCAAACTTTTGAGCGATTCCCGCTGTAGCGCAGTGTACGAAACAGAACTATGTTATGACATATTACACAACACACTGGTCCAGGCAAATAGGTGCCTCCTCACGGACGCTTCTTGCACAAATCGTGGGTGTGTATTTGAAGCATAAAATGCGTTAGTAGGAATCAATAAGTGGAATACATTTTTTGTGAGTAGCCAGTTCTCGGAAATTTGGAACCGATTCTGAACCTTACTGTGGTGTCTTACTGCAGGGTGTTTGCGTGCAGATCTAACTGAGCGGTTATTGTTGTGTGTTACTGTGGTGTGTTTACTTGCAGGTCTGACGTATTTGGACGACCTACTGCCGAAGCTGTGGGCGTTTATCTGTGAACTGGGTCCTCAGGGGGGACTCAAACTCTTCCTGGAGTGTCTGAACAACGACACAGACGAGTCCAAATGCCTACTGGCCATGCTCATGCTCTTCTGTGACTGCTCCAGACACCTCATCACGTTAGTGACTGACACACACACACACACACACACTCACACACTCACTCACTCACTCACTCAGGCTAAAGGCAGTTCACATCACAGGTAAAACAACTGATTAGACTTTAATTTACTGTATCATATTTCCTACTACAGACACCTCATAACATTTGTGTCTCTCTCACACACACACACACACACGCACACACACATACACACCACTACTACAGACACATCATAACATTACCATTTTACACCAATACACACGGTACGCACGCGTGACTGCTCCAGCCACCTGGTAATGTTACACACATTTTGTGGTAATGTTCTGTAATGTTATACGTTTGTTGGTAGGATCCTGGACGATATTGAGGTTTATGAGGAGCAGATTTCCTTTAAGATGGAGGAGCTCATCACCATCTCCTCCTTCCTGAACACATTTGTGTATAAAATGATCTGGGATGGCATTCTGGGTGAGTTCCCCTTTTCTTCTGATGAACATATAAAGAAGGCGTGAGTAGGACTGAAATCTGCTGCAGAACTACTGGCATGGCTACTGCTGTGTGTAAAAGAAGCTCTTCAAGACTCCCAGGAAACAGTTCATAGATTTTGTGTGTGTGTGTGTGTGTGTGTGTGTGTTTCAGAGAATGCAAAGGGGGAGAGGCTGGACCTCTTCTACAGTGTCCATGGCTGGCTCATGGTGCTGTATGAGAGAGACTGTCGCAGGAGGTTCAGCCCAGACGAACACTGGCTCCGCAAGTGAGTCCCTGCCTCTCAGACATAACACACTGCCCCTCACACACACACACACACACACACACACACACACACACACACACACACACACACACACACAAACAAAAACTCCACCTCATGCACAAGTGAGACACAGACTCTCACACACACTGCCTCTTCTTTGCTATGACCTATTCCCATGTTTTATAGTGCCAGTCAGTATCAGTACCATTAATACTGGCTTCAGTGGTGATTGCGAATATCAGTACTGGTGTTACTAATGGTGCACCTCTACAGTTTTTGCTTAGGAGTCTAATACTGTGTGAAGTGCTGTGATTTTGGATAATGACAAAGGCCTGATCAAAGCCAGCAAAACCCTCTTACCCAGTAAATGCTTATATGCATGACGTGTAATACTGAACTGATGTTTAATACTGAAAAAATAAGTAGCAGACCTTGCAATGGCTGCAGGTGGTTCAGTTTGTGTATGTGTGTGTGCGTGTTTGCATGCGTGTGTGGAATCAGGGACCTGAAGCCGAGTCTGTTGTTCCAAGAGTTGGAGAAAGGGAAGAAGAGAGCCCAGCTGTTGCTACAGTACATCCCCCACGTCATCCCACACAAGAACGTCAGTGTTCCCCCATGTCATCCCACACAAGAACGTCAGTGTTCCCCCATGTCATCCCACACAAGAACGCCAGTGTTCCCCCACGTCATCCCACACAAGAACGCCAGTGTTCCCCCACGTCATCCCACACAAGAACGTCAGTGTTCCCCCACGTCATCCCACACAAGAACGCCAGTGTTCCCCCACGTCATCCCACACAAGAACGCCAGTGTTCCCCCACGTCATCCCACACAAGAACGCCAGTGTTCCCCCACGTCATCCCACACAAGAACGCCAGTGTTCCCCTAGTGTGTCCAACACAAGAACGCCAGTGTTCCCCTGTTCTCCTAGTGCCATAAATTTACTCCTTACATAAATCTTTTTGAAATCTCTTCTACTCCAATCTAACATCAGTTTTGTCAGAAAATCAGTTCAGTTATTTTGCTTTATTGTATTGTGAAGCACATAAGTTCTCCACAAATAAATATTTCTTACTGTATACAGTACAGTATTTATGCATCTGTCAGTCTTTCTATCTAAACACTTCTCCAATTTCCACTCAGAGGGTTCTACTCTTCCGGAATATTGTCACGAAAGAAAAGGAGACACTGGGATTGGTGGAAACAAGCTCCGCCTCACCCCACGTCACTCACATAACCATCCGCCGCTCCCGCATGCTGGAGGTGAGGGCTTTTCCCGTCCTTCATTATATAGTCTGCTAAATATATGCAGATACAGAAAATTCACTTTGTTTCCTCTGTGATGTTTTAAGCAGTAATTCGGCTCAACCTTCACCTCATCTCGTCAGTATCTCTGTTTCTCCTCATTCTTTCGTCTCTCCATCCCGTCTCTTCAGGATGGTTATGACCAACTACGCAGGCTGCCGGTGAACTCCATGAAGGGGGTGATCCGGGTGAAGTTTGTAAACGACCTGGGGGTGGACGAGGCAGGGATCGATCAAGACGGGGTGTTTAAGGAGTTTCTGGAGGAGATCATTAAGAAGGTCTTCAACCCAGCACTCAACCTGTTCAAGGTGCTCATGAAAGAACATGTTTTCATTTAACACACAAATCCTGATGAATGCTGATAAAGCACATGGGATTTTAAACAAAATGCAACCTGGAAGTGTTTTCACTCGACAGGTAACATATATTTGCCCAATGAAATATCAGTTCCAAGATTTTATGAACTTCTACTGAAGTGAGTTTTGATTACCCACCCAGACGACGAGTGGCACGGAGCGACTGTACCCGTCGCCCACGTCCAGCATCCACGAGAATCACCTGCAGCTGTTCGAGTTTGTGGGGAAGATGCTGGGCAAGGCTCTGTATGAGGGCATCGTGGTGGACGTGCCCTTCGCCCCCTTCTTCCTGGGCCAGGTGTTGGGACACCACCACAGCACCTTCAGCTTCATCGACGAGCTGCCCTCACTCGACGCAGAGTTCTACAAGAACCTCACCTCCATAAAGGTGTGTGTATGTATGTGTATGTATGTGTGTGTGTGTGTGTGTGTGTGTGTGTGTGCGCGCATGTGTGTGTGTCCAGTCATAAAGGGACAAATGCTCTTTACCCTGATACTACTGAGAATATGATCAGTCCTCCCTGGAAGGTCTGTCTCTGTTTAGTACTGTAAGAATCTTAATATCTGGTTGGGATGTCTCCCAAAAGTCAGTTTTCTTTAATTAGGTCAGGTGTGTAATATTTGTGATTTGGAGTGACTATCTTGTCATCCTCACACGCATCTATAAACATAAATGACAGATGTCAAGCAAACCTTACTTTTGACTCTAGAATATGAAAATATAAGCTTGTAAACTACCTGCTAGCATACATGCTAACAGTATTAGCTTAGCTACTTGACATTTCTAAAAACAGCAATTAACATAACATACAAATATATACTTAATTTTGCTGTACTTAGTGATGAAGATAATTTTCTTGGTGACTTTATTCTCAATTTATAGAATAATCAAGTAAACTGTAATCTGTTTAAATTGTTTGTGTGTTTGCCTTTTAGCGCTATGATGGTGATGTCAGTGACTTGGGGCTGACTCTTTCATATGATGAGGACGTCATGGGACAGGTAAAGAAATCTCACTCACTCACTCACTCACTCACTCACTCAACCTCCTTCCACTCATATTTTAACTTTCTCTCTCTTCCAACAGTTAGTGTGTCATGAGCTGATTCCAGGGGGGAAGACCATGGCCGTCACTAATGAGAACAAGTGAGTCCTTCCTCCTGTCCTAAAGGCCAAGCAGCATGAGGATGCTTCTAACACATGAGGAACGTGTCTAGAACACACGCATGTCTTTCTTCCCTGAGTGTCGCCATGTGAAACTTAATGCTAAAACAGAACAGAGTAAAAAGAGCTCAGAGCGTGACACACCATGAACCTGCTAATCTTCTGTGTAGGTGCCAGTCAGGTTCTGAACCACAGAGGGGCTGTTGACTCAGATCCGGCTCAGAGAAAAAGATTGTAGGATAGGAGTGTCAAAGACAAAGAGACTGTAACTGAAGCAGACCTTAGTGTGACGTAAATTGTGTTGCAGGATCAGCTACATCCACCTGATGGCGCACTTTCGGATGCACACACAGATCAAGGAGCAGACGGCAGCGTTCATCCGCGGTTTCCGCAGCATCATCAGCCAAGATTGGCTGCACATGTTCTCCACGCCTGAGGTTCAGAGGCTCATCTCCGGGGACAACGCAGAGATCGACCTCGATGACCTCAAGTGCGTCTCACTTTAAGCTCACACAGCACACACTGAAGTTTGTGTTGTCATGAAGTCTAATTCTCAATGCAAATTTAAATGCGAAATTAAAACTGACGTTCTGTGTATTAACATTATAGTTATGATTTCATTTCATATTCATTGTGCTGAAGTCCAACATTTGAACTAACAGAACTTGTCACTGTCTGGTTCATTACAGACCACCCTGTATCTCACCTCCTGCATTAGAACCAGAGCTATGGCTGTAACATGATGCTCTGGCGCGTGCGTGAGTGTGTCTGTGTGTGTGTGTCCATCAGGAAACACACGGTGTACTACGGAGGCTTCCATAGCAGTCACAGGGTGATCATCTGGTTGTGGGACATCCTCTCCAGCGATTTCACTCCAGAGGAGAGAGCTATGTTCCTCAAGGTGACCCTGTAGACTACACAGCACCAAGCTGACAGTCCACACTGTTTTATATGGATTATTATTCCCCTGACACCACAGTTTACTCAGTGAATTAGTACTTTTTCACTTTGTGAATATTTAAATGTTCACATGTATATCTGTAAGGCACGTTGAACTTCCATTGTAGTCTGTAATGGCGTATGAAGTTGAGTATATAACCACACATGCTGTTCTGCACACTGAGCCAGAGTCACATGCATGAATGTATGAATGGAGTGAGATGTGTACTAAACTTGGTCCTTTAAGTTCTTGGTAGCGGGTTTTACCCATCTTTAAAGTGCTGGCTAATGGCTTTAATGTGTTCTTTAAGTGGTAGTTAATATACTTGTGGTAGTGATGATGTTAGTGTTTAATTATTATGATGGTGGTGGTGTTGTGTTAAGTTTGTCACCAGCTGTTCCAGACCCCCCCTCCTGGGCTTTGCCTACCTCAAACCCCCCTTCTCCATCCGCTGTGTGGAGGTTTCCGACGACCAGGTCAGATCAGCTATACATGTTTTGATTATTATTATTGTTGTTGTTGTTGTTGTTATTTATTTTCAAATATTATCATCACTGCATGGTTGAAGTGGTGGTAGTAAAAGTAGTAGTACCAGTATGCTTCATACACTTCAAGCCTGATCTCTGTGTGTGTGTGTGTGTGTGTGTGTGTGTGTGTGTGTGTGTGTGTGTGTAGGACACGGGTGACACTCTGGGCAGCGTACTCCGGGGCTTCTTCACCATCCGTAAGAAGGAGCCAGGTGGGCGTCTGCCCACGTCCTCCACCTGCTTCAACCTGCTCAAACTGCCCAACTACAGCAAGAAGAGCATCCTCCGAGACAAGCTCCGCTACGCCATCAGCATGAACACAGGCTTTGAGCTCTCCTAACGCGCATGTGTGCACACACGCATGTGCATACACTACCACAGATGAATTACCCAGTGTGTATGGACTGGATGGTCTGTTAATGCCTCCTACTGGCCTTCATCACTCTGGAAGTCATCACCTAGTCAGCATCCCATCAGCATCTGAAGCCAAAGGAGCTCCACGGGCCTTACACCTTCAGCTAGAGTCTACACCTGTACCAGACCCTCCCCTCAGGACAGGCAGTGCATCCACCCACACCATCAGACCACAGTCCTGTACACAGTATACTTGACTTTGACTGAAACAGCTTGTAAAATCTATCTGTTGTCTATCTGTTTTTGAAAAATGAAAACCACACTAACATTACTAACAAACTTCATGTGATAATTGGGACGGAATCCCTACATGAGTGTTTCTCAGGCCAGTTGGAGACATTTTGATGTCTGTCTGTCTCTTTCTGCAATAGAAAGCAATACAGATCCATTGCAAGCCATGCAACACATGGCACAAAGGAAACCTCAACTATTGAACAGGAATCTTCACTCCTTAGCTGAGGACATTTAGCAGAGACAGTGGGGAGTTTAACAAAGGATTGCAGCTTTCCCCACATGGGAAAGCTGGAGTAACAAAGCGTGCTGGTTTGTGGAAGGTTGTTTATCACGTAAAACAATTTAAACCTAAATACCTGTTTAATGGAATTGTTTATGTAACCAGGGCAAGCAAAGAACCTAGCCTATATGTAATGAATTGGGTGATTTTAAACACAACTAGAAAAGCCATTTTTAAACTCATTTTAAAATAATTCCCCATAATGTTAGGCTGAGGTAGAATGCACTAAATATTTTCGGTGAAGTGTTGCATAAACCACCAAAAAAAGAGAAGGAAGTCTGTTCACCAAATAATCCAGTTTGTGTATGTGAAGAGCCATTATTTTGTTTTAGTTGGTAAAGGGAGTTATTTCTGTAACATGGCTGACATTATCATGTTCTGTCATTTCACATTCAAGTTTCACAAACTTAATGAACGTGGAATGTCATAAATGAACAAAAAGCATATAATATGAAGTCCTTCAATTTAGAGGAGGATAGTGAGACTGTTATAGAAGTCATTTTGAATTGAACAACTTCAGGTATCCTCATTTTCTTTTGGTGAGGTTGTCTCTTCTCTTTGGCTTGTCTTCTGTCATGTTTGCTCTTGTGGTTCCTCTCTGGGTCCTTCATGGAGGTGGCTGGGTGTGTGTGTTGGCTGTACTGCATGCTGACAGGTGCCCAAACCTGACTCTCCATTCCACATCCACTCCTGCTTTTATGAGCCACCCGTAGATGATGATGTCACCACAGCTGGCACCTATGTGAAGGGAGAGGGGGAAATGGTCCAGCAGCGCTGGACTGTGAAAGGAGGTGCCCTTGCTATGAAGTTCACCTGGTTCCTCTCTGGAAATCTTTGGAGAAATGGTTGGCCAAAACCATAGCGGCATCATTACCTGATGTTTGTTATCCACATTGCATTGTTATCCGCCTTGGAACCCGTGTAAAACCCCCACAACACACACTGCTCTGTGTTAGTGTTACACTGGAAACAAGCCATACAAAGGAGACCTCTCAGTCTCAAACCATCTACTAGCTTATTCAGAGACTGAACGCTGAAAAGCCCAGAGAAGAAGCAGGAGCTTCTGTCTCTGGTCCTGATGGGGGTGTTGGGTGTGGTCTCCCTGGACAACGGACACTTTGGAATTGGCCAGTAACTCTATGATGTCACTGAACAGTTCAAACCTGTGATCTTATGAGCTGTTACAGAATTGGAAAATTAGGGCTTTCTTCCCCCTCTTTCCTCTCTTTCTCCTTTCTAGTTCAGTTGTTCTCTGAGCAGTCAATATTTTTAAACACACCTATTACACAGATTTTCTTTCTATATGGCCCAGTCACTGGGGCATTAGCTTGCTATAGACCTGATGAGACTTTTAGTTTATTTAAGGGCTTGATGGGACTTGTAGTTTTTTTTTAAGGCCGGGTGAAGAGCAATAAGTTACTGTTCAGTTGGTGGTGCATGCGAACCTTCTCGTTCTCATCAGCCTGCAGGAGGTTTAGGACCATAATCCTGTGCGGTCCCTCTGCAGCTCCTTCCTTTGATGATTGGTTTGATCCAGATTCAAAAACCTATTTGACTGCATGTTGTACAGTTTTCCCCTTGAAAACAAGTGAAGTACTGATATTTAGTTATTTAAAACAGCAGGGGTGTCTGCTTGCTCTACACCTGATGTAGCTCATTTAGGACTTGATGAGGATTAGTTGATGAGCTTAAAGAGGTGTGGTTGATGGAGGAGAGCACCAATCACTGCAGCAGAGGTAGACGGAGTCTCTGAGTGAGTCTGGGAGCAGCTGCGGTTAACTCAGTGGTGTTAAGTGTGTCTGGCCCTTTCAGCCATCTTCTCTTGCCTCCATACACGTCTGCTTTTAGATTTAAATGTGTCTGCAGTGTCGTCCCCCACCAACCACATCCATCTGCCTGAATTCCCCCTGTTTTATACAAATATACAAGCATTATAATTTTGGTGTGGTCAAGTGGATGATGTTACTGTTTCTAATGAAGTGAACCCAAGGCCGATGGACTTTGGCCCCTACTGTGACATCATATCCATCCAGATGAACTGGCAGACGTCTGGGGCTCATCCAGGCACTTATGTAGTCTGAAGATTAAATGCAAAGTTCTTTTTTAAAGAGCAAGTATGATAAGTTCATCTCACAGGCTAAGATCATGTGATGAGGTCACTCCTCTGATTTTATTGATGTCATAGAATCTCTGCCCTGCATTAGTTTTCCCCTTTGAATTGAAAAATCCAGGAAAAGACTTAAAGCTTTTTGATGTCTGTTTCTGTGCTTGAACACGAAGTGATGAACTTGGTTGCACTACATGAAATGCAGGTCAAAGTTGAAAAAAAAAAGAATGTCATTGTAAACTTACATGTATGTATAATAATAGTTCCTTTGTAAAATGTAAAATCAAATCAGTCGTGTAAACATTTGAATATTCTAAAGTCTTTACTAAACAAAATTGTGTGTATTTTTTTGTCTGTAAAGCAAGCAATTTGTTTTGTGTGTGTGTGTGTGTGTGTGTGTGTGTGTGTGTGTGTGTGTGTGTGTGTGTGTGTGTGTGTGTGTAAGTATTGTTTACTGTGTGAAATACCATCAGAACTCTTTCTGAAGTGTTTCCACTCAGTAAAAGCTTCATGTCCACACCTCATCACTCAAACAAAACACCTCATCAAAAAAAGCAGCTCTTAAAATAGCTACATACCTGAAGGAGGTTAATTTTACTGAGTTGGTCTACAGTAGGTGTGTCAGTTCTTATGTCTTCAGCACTAACAAGTCCCAAAATAGATTGTTCCCTCCCTGCCTAACTACCATCATTCCATTCACTTTATTCTCCCAGAAACTCTGAACTGGAAAAGCAAGCAATGTCACTCCATTGCCTTGTACCATTACCGGTGTGAATCTCTGTGTACTAGAAGCAAATCTAATTTCCTTTGCTCCTGAGCCATAGTTTTGGAATTTCTAAGATGTCCCCAGAATGGGCTTATTTCACTAACATCTTACATGAAACATGAGACATGAAAGCTTAAGCACCACTTCACTACCTCTCTCTCTCTCTCTCTGTGTATGAAATGAATAGGAAAACATCTCAGTATGGGGTAAATGAATGATGTTGCAGTAAAAACCAGTCAATACAAATTCACATATTTGATTAGCTGGGCCATGCTTGAAGCAATTGTAAAAGGAACAAAATCTTAAGATGTGACTACAAGTAATTTTTCTATTAATGCAAAAAAAAAATGTACCTGGTCAACTAGTTATTCAGTCACCCACTCATGATAACATCATCTTTTTAAACTAGCTGACCAGGTAAATGTATAGCTGGTTTAAGTAGTTTTTGTGGACGGTCCTGTTGTGATAAACACAGATAAACTAGTGACGTCCCCAAAACTGCCAGCAGGAGGCGACCACACAACTTTGTTTACGTATCGAGTTTCACTCGCGCTTCCTCGTGCGTTGTGAAAGATTGCGAAATTCAAGTATGAGTAACGGCGGGGGTGTGTGTGAGAGGGAATGCCTCTCAGGTAAAGAGGTGCAAGGCAAGAGGGAAAGTACTTCCATTTATTTTTTAACGTAGAAGATCTACACACCTCATCCAGTTAATTCACACATCTGGATCTTCTGTCGGCCTTTTATATATGTGTGTTCGTCTCACTATCGATCGCCAAGATCAGGTAAGCTTCACAAAACTGAGAGACGGCGTATCGCAGAAGTCGGAATAAAAAATAAAGTGGAATTTAAAAATAAATTTGTAGTTTATTAGCTTCAACATATAACTGATACATAAGCTACCAAACGTTTAGTTTTATACTGGCAGTCAAGCTTTATAATAAATTTCTGAGAAACACATAGGGAAGGCATTTTCACGATGATTAATTATAGAGCTGTATAAAAATCTTACCAATTGTACTGTAATGAAGTAAACTCTGTTTTGTAGTTTTAAATGCAGTAAAAGTGCGTATATTTACGGCAGGCTATTGCTTAAAAAATTACATCATCTAAATCAAAAGGCACGTTTATTTATCAGTTTCATTTATATACGTAACACATACAGGAGATGTTTAGTTGGAGACAGCAGTTTAAGATTTTCTCACTACATTTATCCGATATATCCAGATATACACAGAGTGATCGCTTTATTCGGTGCACCGACAATGTTTTTGACAACAGTAGTTGAAAAAGCTGCTTTAGATTAAACCAAGGGGGTAAAAAAGCCGTTACGGAGTTATTAAGATATTTTATTATCTTTTCTAGGAGTACACTAAAAGAAATCTCATCCACACCACAAAAAGTAATTTACTTATTTGTTCCTGAATCCTTTTACCTGAACATATGCAAAGACATCTGTGTTCTCCACAGCCATGAAGAGTTTAGGTATCCTCCTGTACTCCATGTTACCACTCCTGATGATCTATAATGGTAAGTACAACAATGTGTTAATAATTACACACTGAACCATTAAAATAATGGAGTTTGAAAATAAAATGTAAAACTAAAAAACAACACTTTCATGACTGATGGCTGATCACTGCTGTTATGTCTTATTAATATTTTGTTATTCCTCTCTTGTGACTAAATGTATTTTATTTGGTCTTTTCTCCAGTTTCAGCATTCAGTTCTGTAAAGGTAAATCTTCATGAAGCTGCTACTCTCCCCTGTAATCAGACGTGTTCTGGTCTGGTTAGATGGATTGTGTTGCATAAATCAGGTGACATTCTGGCTCAGTGTAATCAGACATCATGTCAGTCAAAGGAGGGATTTCACATGTCCCATGATCAGTACCTGAAGGGAGATCTCTCCCTCACAATCACTGATGTTGATTACACTAAGAGGACCTGGTACACATGTGAGTGTGATGGTGTAGAGATCTGTGATGTGAGCATTCAGATTGAGTGTAAGTGTTTTAATGTTTAATTTGTTCTAACATGTTTATAGATGAAATCAGTCCACTTAGACACTTTATTTGTTGATATTTGTTGATATTTTGCTTGCTGTTCCTCTCCAGCTGTAAATATCCAGAAACATGTCCATCATGGAGAATCTCTCAGCATGGATGTGAATGTCTCAGAGCCAGTGGAGGTGATTCTGAACAGGACTGATGACACCAAACCAAATACTGTCAGACTATGTGAGCTTGATGGGCGTGAAATTCAGTGTGTGTCTGAGTACGAGAAGAGAGTGTCATTCAGGTTCCGGCTGCAGCTGAAGGATCTGAAGGAGTCTGATAGTGGACTTTACACCATACGGGATACCAGGAATGATGAAGTCATTGGTACATACACAGTAATAGTTGGTGGTAAGATTTGATTTTACTGTACGTGATTGTAACTCTTTAGTGAGGAAAATACTTTTAAATTCCTATTTACCAAATATATCCCTTTTCTTAGCAATATTTTAAAAAATGGAACCATTTTAAATTATACAGCATCTTTACTGCACTCACATAGCAACTACATGACTTTTAAATGAATTTGCATTTGTATTACAAAACAGAATAAATCAGCCCTGAATGCAGCCTAAGTAAATTTTTCTGTGTGACAATGTGATTTTCTGCAGTTCTGCCTCAAGGGCCACTGATTCCTGCTATAAAGGTGAATCCTCATGATGCTGCAACTCTCCCCTGTAATCAGGTGTGTTCTGGTCTGGTCACATGGACTATGCACCATAAACCAGGTGACATTCTGGCTCAGTGTTACCAGACATCATGCCAGTCAAAGGAGGGATTTTACATGTCCCACGATCAGTACCTGAAGGGAGATCTCTCCCTCACCATCACTGATGTTGAATTCAATAAGAGGGCCTGGTACACCTGCTCCTGCAATTCTGAAACTATATGTGATTGGACTCTTCAAGTCCATGGTATGTAAAATTAAAGCTTTACTGTCTGGTCATGTTCAGATGGAACAGTAGGTTAGAACAGTCTAAGCCTTTTATAAAACTAGAATTGAGAATTCTGAGGAGTATGACCATAATATTGCACAATACTTATACACTACAGAATATCAGGTACATGTATATTGTGTATATCATATACTCCATATTTGTGTTCTCTGCCTCCAGCTTTCAGTAAAAAAATTCATGTCCTTGCTGGAGAATCTCTCAGCATGGATGTGCCCATCTCAGAGCCAGTGGAGCTGAACAAGACTGATGACACCAAACCAAACACTGTCAGACTGTGTGAGATTAGGGGGCATGAAATTCAGTGTGTCCCTGAGTATGAGAAGAGAGTGTCATTCAGTTCCAGTCTGCAGTTGAAGGATCTGAAGGAGTCTGATAGTGGCGTTTACACCATACGGGACACCAGGAATGATGAAGTCATTGCTACATACACCATCACCACAACCACTGTTGAGGGTAAGACTTGATTTCAGTATTCTGTCTCTAAATGCAGATGACTGTTCAGTAAGATGTGGCTGTCAAGGTCCTGTTTGATAGTGAATGTATCCTATGATTTGAGAGTAAAGAGAATAGAGAATAAAGAATAAAGAATTTGTTCTTATATATGTATGTATACATCTATCTATCTATCTATCTATCTATCTATCTATCTATCTATCTATCTATCTATCTATCTATCTATCTATCTATCTATCTCTCTCTCTCTCTCTCTCTCTCTCTCTCTATATATATATATATATATATATATATATATGGAGAGAGAGAGAGAGAGAGAGAATATAAATAGGAATATATTGTAATTAATCATTCTTCTCAGCCAGTTACATTATTCATCTGATATTCAAACTTACCACCATCATGAAGTCTGCATGGCATGAGATCACCATAAAGCACTTTACAATGTCACTAATATATTGTAGCTCCACACTTACATCATACTGACAGTCTTTGTACATGAATGAAAATAAAGCCCAGGATGTGTAATGACTGATTTATTATTACTATACTGTTTAGATTATGGTTATGTGAAAATCCTATTATTAATAATAAACAATCACTTATAGGATATATATGTTTATAGTAGATGGTGAATCTAATGTTTTATATTCTGTGTTTAGGTAGGAAGGAAGAACCTGACACAGACACTGTGGAGCAGGAGCTAGAGAAGCCTGACATGCTGGTGTTGGCTGTGGTGCTGTCACTGGTCTTAGTGGTCATATTGGTTTTACTGGTACTAGTGATAATGCAGAGGTTTCAAGAGCAGTTACAGAATTGTTGCTTACAGATGAATGTACAAACAAATGAATGTATATAGCAGCAAACGTTGAATGAGATACACCACTCAGTGGAGGAGCAGAGGACGAAACAGAGCAGAGGACGAAACAGAATGTTCCAGAGAGAGAACCAGACACTCAGGACCCACTCTTGAATCATAAGTCATCAAAAAATAAATCACTGCTCTCTCATCCTGTTCTTGGCTCTTGCTCATGAGATCCAGCTCAGTCACTGGACAATCACAGAACTGCATGGTCTCAGCTGCTCTCTCGGATACCTTTACATTTTTCAGCATTTCAAATGGTCAGTCATTGAGTTTCTTTAGTATGTGTGATCACATCAATGAATTCAGAATTCATCATTGTCTTATTAACTGCAGATCTCAAGGCTGGTCATCCACAGCCACAATCTACACATATAGTATCAAACTGTATATTGGGGAATTGGCTGTATATGGGATTGTGTGGTATGAGGAAGACACCTCAGCCCTTCTTCACATCTGAATGGTGCTGTCCTTCCGGTCACAGTAGTGACCAAATTATGTTTTGATTTTGTGAAGCTCCCCTATTTATGGAGCATGTATGTTCCAATGTGATATAAAAAAAATGAATGTTGAGACAAAAATAAATGTCTGGCTACTCAGTGACTGTTGCTTATTACAAACTGAAAAAAAATGCTGTTTTAAGACTGGGTAAATTCCTTGTTTAAGTGATTGATTAACAATCTTAACAATTTCATTTGGCAGTGTGCTGAAAACGCATTTAAATGATTTTGTTGGTATGGTGTCTAGAGGACAGCTGGTAGGATGTTGAGCGCAAATCCTACTGTAAGTCTTCTGTAAGTCTTTCAATGTTTCTGAAAACTCAGATAACTTAACGTATTTTAGAACCAAGCTTGTTGGGAACAGTATCAAACAAAAAGGAGGGCTCTCCCTTAAATTAAGAAGACTGTGTAAAAGGTTTTGGGGTATGCTTTAATAGAGAAGACTGTGTAAAAGACTTTTGGGGAATGCTATGATAGAGAAGACTGTGTAAAAGGTTTTTGGGGTATGCTATGATAGAGAAGACTGTAAAAGGTTTATGGGTCCATCATACATGTTTGTCCTTCTGCTCTTTTAAACTGTACATTTTGTTCTCAGTACAGCTGCACTTTTACATCCATGATTGGAAATATGGTTTTAAACGACTTTTAATTGAACTTATTCATAAATTGTCTCATTTAAACCTGATTGGGTTCACTTGCTTGCTGCCCAGAAGGCGGCTATGGAGCAGCAACAGCAGGAGATACGTTCCCTCGTTCTGACTCCCGGCACAGAACAGCGAGTCACCGCTCCCGTTTCCCCGCCTATGCCGGAAGGGATGAAGTGCCTCATAGAGATCCCCGAGACGTACGGAGGAGACCCAGAGGGGTGTGATGGCTTTCTCGTGCAGTCCAGTCTTTTTTCGTATCAGCCCCACTTGCCCGAACATGCCAAAGTGGCTTTTGTAGTCTCCAGGCTCACGGGGAAAGCCCGCGTCTCGGGAGCCGCTCTCGTGACTAACGCTTATGAGTGACTATGCCGGTTTCGTTGCAGATCTCAAGGCTGGTCATCCACAGCCACAATCTACACATATAGTATCAAACTGTATATTGGGGAATTGGCTGTATATGGGATTGTGTGGTATGAGGAAGACACCTCAGCCCTTCTTCACATCTGAATGGTGCTGTCCTTCCGGTCACAGTAGTGACCAAATTATGTTTTGATTTTGTGAAGCTCCCCTATTTATGGAGCATGTATGTTCCAATGTGATATAAAAAAAAATGAATGTTGAGACAAAAATAAATGTCTGGCTACTCAGTGACTGTTGCTTATTACAAACTGAAAAAAAATGCTGTTTTAAGACTGGGTAAATTCCTTGTTTAAGTGATTGATTAACAATCTTAACAATTTCATTTGGCAGTGTGCTGAAAACGCATTTAAATGATTTTGTTGGTATGGTGTCTAGAGGACAGCTGGTAGGATGTTGAGTGCAAATCCTACTGTAAGTCTTCTGTAAGTCTTTCAATGTCTCTGAAAACTCAGATAACTTAACGTATTTTAGAACCAAGCTTGTTGGGAACAGTATCAAACAAAAAGGAGGGCTCTCCCTTAAATTAAGAAGACTGTGTAAAAGGTTTTGGGGTATGCTTTAATAGAGAAGACTGTGTAAAAGACTTTTGGGGAATGCTATGATAGAGAAGACTGTGTAAAAGGTTTTTGGGTCCTTCATACATGTTTGTCCTTCTGCTCTTTTAAACTGTACATTTTGTTCTCAGTACAGCTGCACTTTTACGTCCATGAGTGGAAATATGGTTTTAAATGACTTTTAATTGAACTTATTCATAAATTGTCTCATTTAAACCTGATTGGGTTCACTTGCTTGCTGCCCAGAAGGCGGCTATGGAGCAGCAACAGCAGGAGATACGTTCCCTCGTTCTGACTCCCGGCACAGAACAGCGAGTCACCGCTCCCGTTTCCCCGCTGTGATGGAAAATGATACGAAACTATGTATTATGTGATTCATATAAAATCACACTGATCCTTTTGCTCGTAAATTAATAATGCTGTTTGCACATTTGTATCCGCCTGTTGCTGATTAAGTTGAACATGTATCAGGAACTGTTAACATCAAGGTCAACTTGACACACAACCCACACTGTTTGGAGTCAGTTTGGGTTGGTTTGTGGAAAAAACCAAGCCGAGAGCTGATTGGCTTATAGCCACAGCAACAAAGGAAAGAAGAGCTGCTTAAGAAAAGATGATTGGTTAAAGACAGCACAAGAGTAGTATAACTAGCCACGGTTTTGTATACTCGGGGCTCCCTACCTGAGGAGAGCCAAACATTAATTTTATTCTTTTTCTTATTAAATTACTCTCTTAATCACGTCTGACTTGCTGTTTGTTCAAAATTCCACAACACCCGCCTATGCCGGAAGGGATGAAGTGCCTCATAGCGATCCCCGAGACGTACGGAGGAGACCCAGAGGGGTGTGATGGCTTTCTCGTGCAGTCCAGTCTTTTTTCGTATCAGCCCCACTTGCCCGAACATGCCAAAGTGGCTTTTGTAGTCTCCAGGCTCACGGGGAAAGCCCGCGTCTCGGGAGCCGCTCTCGTGACTAACGCTTATGAGTGACTATGCCGGTTTCGTTGCAGATCTTAAAGGCGGTATTTCATCATCCACGCGAAGGGAGGGTTTGCGGGCGGTCGCTACTAAGGATGAGACAGGGACTCCACAACGCGGCGCACTACGCCATGGAGTTCCGCACACTCGCGGCTGGTACTCGATGGAGTGAGCCGGCCTTAGTAGACGCCTTCATGTACGGACTGAAAGCAGACCTGCAGGCGGAATTATCGTGCAAACCGGAGGCTTCTTCCCTGAACGAGGCGGCGCACCTCGCGATTACATATGATCGCCTCCTGCTAGAGCGGCGCAGGCAGCTGCATCGGGGGCTGCCACAGCGAGAGATTAACTCTCCCATGGGGCCGGTGGACAACCCCGCAGAGCCCATGCAGCTGGGCGTGGCAGGAATGCGAGGCAAGTTCCCGAGCAAATGCTATAGTGCGGGCGCTAGACGGAGGACCCGTGGGAGCGGGGTTCATAACCCATGTCACTCCCCGCGTGCTGCTCCTCGAGACCGGAGGGGGCCATGTGGAGTGGGTTTCCTTTTACCTCCTTACCTCCCTCTCATCTGGTAACTCTAGGACACCCATGGCTAAGGGCTCACAACCCACATCGGGAATGGGACTGTGCCATCACTCTCAAAGAAGACGCTGTTCCACCCCGATGTAGGGTCTACCCGCTCTCCCAAGAGGGGGATCGGATAATGGCACAGTACATCAAAGGGGCACTGCAGAAAGGGTACATTCATCCTTCCACCTCGCCAGCCTCTGCGAGTGTCTTTTTTTTGTAAAGAAAAAAGATGGAGGGTTGCGACCCTGCGTGGACTACAGAGGGCTTGACAAGTTACTCTATCCCCTTCCACTAGTCCCCACAGCACTCGAGCAGCAATGGGGAACCCGCTGATTCACTAAGATGGACCTGCGTAGTGCGTATAACCTAATTAGGTTTAGAGAAGGCGACGAGTGGAAAACCACCTTCAGTACGTCATCCGGACACTACGAATACGTAGTCCTACCTTATGGTCTAGCCACAGCCCATTCTGTGTTTCAGGCCTACATCAATGAGGTCCTTCGGGAGTTCTTGTCGCTTATATCGACGACATCTTGAGCTACTCCCCCTCTTGGGACCAACATGTGCATGACGTACGGGCTGTCCTTGGCACCCTCCTCTGCTACAAACTGGAAAAGTGAGTTCCACCGCAGAGAGGTGAGTTTCTTCGCTTATGTCATCTGCGAGGGTTGTGTATGCATGTAACTGCAAGGTGGAGGCAGTAATGAGCTGGCCTAGACCCCAGAATCGTAGGGAATTACGTTTCCTAGGATTCGCTAACTTTTACCACAGATTCATTAATTCTTTTAGTAAGTTCGCTAGACCACTCACGGAACTACTGCGTGGACCCTCCAAAAGGATCAGATGGAACTCGGAGGTGGAAAAGTCCTCCGCGGAGCTGAAAGCTGCGTTCTCCACCGCTCCAGTATTGCAGCACCTCGACCCGGGCGAGCCGTTGGTGGTGGAGATAGATGCGTTGAATGTGGGAGTGGGCGTGGTGCTGTCCCAACACAAGGGACCGGCAAGGCAGTTAAAGCCCATTGCATACTTCTCTAAGAAACTAAGCCCTGCGGAGAGGAACTGTGGCGTGGGAGATCACGAACTCCTCGCCATGAAACTAGCGTTCGAGGAGTGGAGGCACTGGCTGGAGGGAGCATGGCACCCCTTTTTGGTCATATAGACCACAAGAAACTGGAAAACCTCCAGACCGCCAAGAGGCTCAATTCCAGACAAGCCCGGTGGTCGCTCTTCACGAGGTTTGCATTCCCCGTGACCTACAGACCAGGTACGAAAAACGTGAGGACGGACACCGTCTCGCATCAACACCACACAGAAGCCCAATCCACCAGTCTAGAGCCGGTTCTATCACGCACCTGTTTCCTGGCCACGTTAAGATGGGACCTAGACCGGAAAATAACTGCAGCAAATCCACACCCGCACTGCCCACCTGAACGTCTCTTTGTGCCTCTCCGTCACCGGCGAGCCCTGATCGCTTGGGCAAACACCTCCGTGGGGACAGGACACCCAGAGGCAACCCATATCACCCAGCTCCTAAGCGCTCGCTATTGGTGGCCTGCCATGAGCCGAGAGGTTGTCAGGTATGTGCTCACAGCAAAACACCTCGCACAACGCCTGCAGATAAACTACTTCCGCTACCCACGCCTCCTCGACCCTGGTCCCACCTCACTATAGACTTTGTGACTGGCCTACCTGTTTCAGAAAGCAACACGGTAATCTTGGTGATTGTGGACCGGTTTTCTAAAATGGTGAAATTCCTGTCACTGAACGGTCTACCCACTGCCTGGGAGACGGCGGAACTGCTCTTAGTGTTGCTAATCTGCTCAGCAGGGAACCACTAGGTGGTACTGTTGTACCAAGAAACTAACAATGAGCCAGCGTTTCGTGTCAAACTCAAGCCCTGTATCACTAAAGCAGTTTAGTGACAACCATCCAAGGTAAAAATAATTCTTTAGGTTATTTGTATTGTGTCCTGAAGAAGGCATTAGCTGTAGGCATTATGTTACAGTCCAGATAGGACATGTTCATACAATAAAGATATTTTAATTTAAGGAGTGTTTTGGTTTGGAATTTTAATTGGGATTAAATGGGTTATAATAGCCCTACTCTATCCAGATTACATTTACATGGGGCTTCTTTTTTTTTTTTTTTTTTTTAACAGGTGCTCCTGTGTAATTCTATTCCTGTTTATAGGCTAATTGCAGATACAGGTATAAGTCATTACTTTCTGTCACTGTGAGTTCCTTAAATATATAATGCTAAAGTAGGCATTACATGTGGGCATTGTGTAACGGTCCAATTAGGACATGTTCAAACAATAAATAATTGTAATTGAATCTATAAATCTAAAATTTAAATATTCATTAGAAACAGCTGGTAGGGATGCATTTAGAATGTGTAACCCAACTGTTGTAATGCACAGTATGTTAGCATACAGTTGGTGTTTAAGTTTTGGTTATGTTTTGGTATTTAAGTGTATGGAAATGATAAAATAGCTAAATATCTTAGGTCAGTGCAGAATGTGTTATTTTCATTTGACCTTTTTATTGTGAATTTCACTCTTAGAAGCATCACTTGGATACACATTTGAGCAGGTCGGGGATCAGTGGGTTGATCATCAGCTGTGGCCCACAACAGGTGGAGCGAGAGGGATACCAGCAGCACTGGATGCAGTGATGGGCTCCTCCACCAGGGAAGATGAAGGTCAACATGGAGAGTCATCAGAACAGCAGATTGGTAGCAGTTAGGTTCTTCAAAAATAAAGCTAGCAAAGCGTGATATGACTCATTAGTCAATATCAGGCTATATCATCCCTCCCAAACCTTGAAGCATAGCAGACCAAGTTGAGGCCATAGCTGCAAAACCACCCAACTCACTCTCCTCAAAACAAGACAAAATAAATAAAACTCCTCCCTCTTTAAACATGACACCCCTCCCACTCAAGATCCAGGTCATTCCCGTCTGATCAAAGGGCAACACAAAAAAATGGAAACATGAAAAAAATAATTACATGACAAATCTATACTAGCAATACATAAACACTATGGTCATCAATCATATATATATGTTTGCACTTGATCTAATCTATCTAATGTAACGTCAGCTATCTTGGTCTAATATGTTCTCTTTTACAGGTGTTAGTGCGTCAACAAGGTCATCAAGGTAAGTAAACATTTAATGCATATAATATTTACTACCTGTTTTAATACAGCATAATCTGTTGAGGTAAAGTTTACCTGATAAAAGCTCTGGTGATGTGTATACTTTGTTTACACCATCACAGACCTACATTTGACTTGCTGCCATCAGAACTGAAAGGAAAAATACAAAATACAAAATGGAAACAATGTAGTGACCAAGGCAGAAGGATGAGAACCTTCAAACCAGGAGACAACATGATGGTCAGGAAGTGCAGTACAGGAGATAAATGGATCTCCATCAGCCTTTTTCATGTTAAATGGGAACATGGACATGGCTGTAGAAGTAGGTATTATTAAACTCATGCCAAAACAACTAAAACATTGCTTATCAGCCTTTCTTCAGTCCATTGGGATTCTCCTGCTAATCTACTTATTGCTGGTGTTCCAGATATTTTATGTGGCACAAGCTAGGGTTGTCCAAATTCTGCGTTGTCTCCCTAACAAGTACCCTATATAGTGTTTCATGTAGAATTGTCTGTGGGCATGTTATTATATATTCATATTTAACTTGGTTAATTTTAAAAACTTATACTTAACAATTGCATATTTACACTTACCTTACTCTTTTCCATAAATTTAAAAACTGAAACTCATAAAATCTTTCAGTAAGCCCCTAGAATAACCAGGGTCTTTCTTCATCCCTTTTAGGAGCAAAAAGCCCAAACCCTGAGTATCTTAAAATGATAAACAACCAGGACATTACTGTTCTTAGAAATGCAGATACTCACTGTCCCCCAGGCTACAGGTAAATCCCCCAACCTTCATTCAAACACACCAGTAGAACATCTGCCCGAGACACAGGGGAGTGATAATCTGGTACAAGGACCTCCTAAAATCGCACTTAAAAAGGTTTTTTTCCATGCAAATATGTTCATGATTGTGCTTTTGTATGTGTAGAACAGAATGTTTAATGCTTGTAAGATATTGTGCTAATTAAACAACTCTTTAAGGAGAGAGACCTTTTAGCAATGAGTCATAAAAGTATTTAAAATGTTTTGTTTAAACCGACAAACATTTTTTAATAAATGATGTAAAAATCGAGTAGGCAGTAATCAACCAATGGAACATAAGTACAAATGCAAACATGGATAATCCAGAAAATAGACAAGACCACAAACTGACCAGAGAGAACACTTAGTATGCAGATCAAGTATAACGGCAATGCCTCCTAACGATGAGAAACGAACAAGCGTTTAAGTATAACGTTAATAAGTAACAGGTGAGTGTGACTAGTACTCTAGCGATGTATATCGTAAGTGAATTCTCGGATAGGTGGGATCTGCTGGAAGGCTCTCCACATGACTGACTGAGGCATCCTGGGAAGTTGAGTATGGAGCGGCAGCGCCAGGAATCAGCATGACACACTCACTCTCTGTCTAAGTAAACATTTAACTATAGAAATGTTCTTGCTTGCTATTGTTCTGGAACAAATCGATTTGAAAACAATTAAAGTTTAGACAACAACAAACTTAACCATCAATTTCTGTTTTACTAGGTGAACTTTAAAGGATGTATCACCGTATTTTAAAAGGCCACAGTACATTTAATTAATATCAATAAAAGGGAGGTATTTACCATTATGGACCAGTATTAGAAAACCCAATTCTGCATGTACACACTGTCCTAGTTTTGGATACGTCTAACGTTCAAGTTCAAGTTCGGTTTATTCGTCACATACATAGTCATACACAGTATAACTCGCAGTGAAATGGTGGAGAGTGCTCTGTCCAAACTGAGGAAGAGAAACAGGGGTGCATAGAGAAAAATATATATATGCAGATAAATATATATATTCTATGTATGTACAAAATATATTAACAATGTATGTACAACATATGTATATTATGATTATATACACAATGTACAATGTATATGGTTGGGTATATATGTACACAATCTACAGAATGTACAGATCCATTTTGTATAATAACATATCTACAGTTGTTGTGTAACAAGGTAATTGAGTATAAATCTATATATACAGATGTACAGATATACAGTCATGTTACATGGTGGTGGTGGTCCCCAGTTTATTCAGTTTCCCTGATTCAGGGCCCGAATGGCCTGTGGGAAGAAGCTCCTCTTCAGCTTCTCTGTCTTGGTCTTCAGGGAGCGGAAGCGCCTCCCTGACCTCAACAGAGAGAAGAGTCTATTGTTGGGATGGGTGGGGTCCTTCACAATTTTCCTGGCCTTGGTCTGGCACCGCTTGTATTAGATGGTCTGCAGGTCAGGAAGTTCCGTGTGAGTGATGCGCTCTGCTGAACGCACTACCCTTTGGAGTGCTTGTCTGTCCTGCTTGGTGCTATTCCCAAACCAGACTGTGATGTTCCCCATGAGGATGCTCTCGATAGTGCAGGTGTAGAAGTTCCGCAGTACTTTGGAGGGCAGTCTGAAGTCTCTTAGGCATCTGAGGTGGTAAAGACGCTGATGAGCCTTCTTTGCCAGGGAGTTGGTATGGCGGGACCAGGACAGGTCCTGCGAGATGTGAACTCCAAGGTACCTGAAACTATCTACTCTCTCCACCGTGGTTCCACTGATCCTCACAGGTTGGTAGTGCCGCTCCTGCTTCTTGCTGCAATCCACGATCAGCTCCTTTGTCTTACTGAAGTTTAGGAGGAGATTATTTTCCTGGCACCAGTTTTCCAGGTGTTTAATCTCCTCCAGGTAGGCCCTCTCGTCGTTGTCCGAGATCAGACCCACGACAACGGTGTCGTCAGCAAACTTGACAATGATGTTACAGCTGGAAGTGGCTGTGCAGTCGTAGGTGTACAGTGAGTAGAGCAGGGGGCTTAGGACACAACCCTGAGGAGCTCCAGTGCTGAGGGTGAGGGTGGATGAGGCGCAGTTGCCCACCCGTACTGATTGTGGTCTGTCTGTTAGGAAGTTGGAGATCCAGTCGCACAGGGATGTATGCAGTCCTAGATCCCCCAACTTAGTAGTGAGTAAGGAGGGGATGATAGTGATAAATGCTGAACTGTAGTCGACAAATAGCATTTTAACATAATTTCCCCTCCCTTCGTCCAGGTGAGTCAGTGTAGTGTGGAGCAGATGTGCAATTGCATCGTCAGTGGAGCGGTTGTGGCGGTATGCAAACTGCAGTGGGTCCATGGAGGCTGGCAGTGAAGATGTGATGAAATCTCTGACTAGCTTTTCAAAGCACTTCATCACGACTGATGTGAGGGCGACAGGGCGGTAGTCATTGAGGTCGGAGGGTCGAGGTTTCTTCGGGACGGGGACGATGGTGGACCGCTTGAAGCTGGACGGGACGATACTGAGCGTCAGGGAGAGATTGAAGATGTTGGTGAATATTGGGGCTAGCTGATCTGCACAGGCTTTGAGGACCCTCCCGCAGATACCGTCTGGTCCCATCGCCTTCCTGGTATTCACCCTTTTAAACACTCTCCTCACGTCACTCTCCGTGATGATGAGAGGGCGCTGTTCTATGGTGGGCCCCGCGCATGTGCCATTGGCTGCGCCGATAGTACCATTAGCACTAGCGCTGTTAGCACTAGCGCCGTTAGCATTATCGCTGCTAGATGTAGCCTCGAAGGGAGCAAAGAATGTATTCAGCTCGTTCGCCAGAGACTCAGCCGCACTCTTCAGCCCAGAGGGTGGGCTCCTGCAGTCCGTGATCGTCCGTAGTCCCTGCCACAGGGATCTAGAGCCACTCTGCTGGAACTGTGTCTCTAGTTTCTTCCCTCACCGCCCTGCGCACTCCGTATGCTGCAGACTTGTACTCGTCCATGTTCCCGCTGATGATCCCCGCATTGTAGGCAGCAGTGCGAGAGTTCAGAGCCTCGCGGATGGTTCTGTCCACCCAGGGCTTCTGGTTGGATTTCCTCTCATTTGTTTAACTGGCTTATTCACAATGTTCTATAACCTATCTTTTTTTTTTTCACGTATGACAGGAATTAATTCAAATGTGAAACTTGTTTTACTTGACCCTGTGTATTTTTTTTAAGTATGCTAGACAAAACCAAAGTTAGATGTTTTACAAAAATGCCTGAATAAACAATCATGAAATAAATTGTCAATTTTAAGTACTAATCGCTTATTAATAATGATGATGTTTACTATTATTATTATTATTATTATTATTATTATTATTATTATTATTATTATCGTTTCATTTACTGAGCCAGTGTAATTTAAGGAGATGGGCCAGATGCGATCCGGGCAGTCATTCAAAACGGACACATTATTTAGTTTCCTGGGCCCACCACACCTCCCACTGCATATAGTAATTATGTTTATCTTGTTTATATATTTACTGTTATTATTGATTATGTTTTATTTAGTTTACCATTATTTATTTTGTTACTCATGACCATCAAAACCATTATCGTCATGTTCACCTGCACACTATTTACATTTTAACGTGCATATTAATTGACAGGATCTTGTCGTAACTCACACAATAAAGGTATATTTAACTGAAATGTATAAAATGAAGAAACGAGTGCACCATTTCAGGCAAAGTCTCAGGCAGCTCTTGCCATACACGAAGCATTGACGTGTCCTACTCTGATTGGCTCAGAGGAAGAGGAGGAGGAAACGCTTTTGCGGGTTGAAAATGCGCGGTACCGTTACAGAACTCCATGGAAGAAGAAAAGATCATTTCGCACATCTGTAGATCACACTTGGCCCGATTAATTCATATATCTGGATCTACCTCAACCTTCATCTGTGTTTCGTCTTACTAGCGACGGCGGCTTTTTAGATCACCAAGATCAGGTAAGATTCTCAAAACTCAGGAGTTTAACATGTCGCAGGTTTACCGCTGAAAGCGGAGGACATCGGAATAACAAATAAAGCGAATTAAAATAAAACTAAATGTGTAGGTTATTGTCCTGCACATAAAACCGATACATAAGCTACCAAACGTTTACCGTTATATCGGTCTTAACAGATGACCTCAACCTCGTGGTTTATCGCCATTTTTATAGTCAATGAATTCTGACGTTTGACGAATTCTGTCAACTCGAAGCATTTTCTCCACATTAAGCTTAACAAACTCAACACTGAGTGGAATTAACTCGACCCGACACGCACATAAAACATTACCACCAACAAAGTTTGTGCAGGAGCTGGTGCCGCTTCCTGCAAACTAGCAAACCTTTTAACGACGGACTGGTTTCAGAGCCCAACGATTACGGAGGTGGATGTGAACTTTGCTTCTTTCTTTGAGGGCATATTTTTAATGTCCAAAATACATTTTTCTGCGGTTTTCGTGCTTTTAGCTCTAAATGGCGGTAAGGCAGTTAAACAACTTCACGAGGTGACACTCAGACCCCGGAGACGTGAGTCTCTGCAGGCCGGCGGATGTGCTGACAGGAAGAGAGTGAAGAGAGTAGCAGCTTAGTGCTAAAGGTACTCGACTAGTAGGGGAGGTCGGGTACGGCTGTAACATGGAGAAAGTTGTAACACCAGCAATCCCACCAATATACGATAGGAGTCATATGATCATTTCAGTGTTTATCCAATTCCTCTCTGATTCCACATGTTGGTTATCAAGGCTGGAAACAAGCGCATTCATATTGCTTAGAGGAAAAAAAAAAGATTCTTGAGGTTTGAAAGTAATTTTTCGACCAAGACTATATTTTGTTTAGTGCTTGTACTAGTATACAAATAAAATCATCTGATTTATGTTAGATTATGTTGTAGGCAAAATGTAATTCATTTTCCCCCTGCTAATATCAAACCATTATACTAATATAGCTTGCTAAACAATAGTTAACAGGATTGGAGTGGGTTGTCACATCTTTAAAAAAAGTTACAATCATCCCCATGCATACAACTAGGAACAATTTCTTGATTTTAACCATTTTACAAAATGCCTAGGCAATGGAAAAGAGAGACAGAGGTGACAGGTGTGCCTGCCGGTGTTTAGGCCAACCTTAACTGCAAGAAATGATCATATGTGCATTGTTCTATCAGAGTTGAATGATTAAAAAAATTTTTTTTAAAGTATGCTAGACGAAACCAAAGTTTAGATATTTTACAAAAATGCCTGAATAAACAATCATGAAATAAATTGAGCATTTTAAGTACTAATCTCTTATTAATGGTGATAATGTTTAATTAATTGATGGAAAAAAAAAATATAATAGTAGCGTTTCATTTACTGAGCCAGTGTCATTTAAAGAGATGGTCAGATGTGGTCCAATATGCTGGACGTGTTGGTACAGACTCGACAGGCACAGTCGGCCCGATTAACTCATGCTGGATCTGGGCAGTCAATCAAAACGGACTCATTATTTAGTTTCCTGGGCCCACCACACCTCCCACTGTATATAGTGATTATGTTTATCTTGTTCATATATACTGTTATTATTGATTTTGTTTTATCTTGTTTACTATCATTTATTTTGTTACTCATGACTATCAAAGCCATTATCGTCATGTTCACCTGCATACTATGTACATGTTAACGTGCATATTAATTGACAGGCTCTTGTCATAACAGATACAATAAAGGCATATTTAACTGAAATGTATGAAATTAAGAAGTGTACCATTTCAGGCAAAGTCTCGGGCAGTTTCACTGTTGCACATTTTCATTTTCTCTATGTTCGCTTCCTTGTGTTGGTGATATTGCATGCTTGTGTTGTGTGAAAAGCTCGTGAAATAGCAAAAACGTTAACCATGGGGAAAGATGTTTTAGGTTTCCCATAGGAAAAAGAAGGCTGCCAACAGTAGTTGGAGAAGATATTAACGAGACTCAGGTGGCCTGATTTGCAGCAATGATACACAAGATCATCATTTCCTACGTTTGTTTGCTCTCTGCATTTTCACTGAGAGTTCATATATTTTCATAAAGAATAAGACTTTTTGTTGTTTTAGTAAAATGGCTGTTATTAAATGTGCAGGGGGTATTTCAAAGAGTGGGTTTAACAAACATTTAAGTTTACTGAGTTGAACTATCTGACCTGACATAGCAAACCTTTTAACAAGCTACATTTTCTGTGTTTTTGTGCTGTTGGTTCTAAATGGCGGTAAGGCAGGTAAACAACTTCACCAGGTGACGCTCGGACCCCGGAGACGTGAATCTGCAGACCGGAGTATTGGACATGTCGGAAGGTCAGTGGATGGTCCCCCCTCGACTTTATTAGATGGCATGCTACTTTTTTCTTGGTCAGGTGGTGCATATTTGCATCTTTTAATTACCTAATTTGTGAGAGAGTGAGATCAATACAATACTTAAAAACAATAACTGTAGAAAAAGATTCTGATAATGGGATTCTACATGGATGTGAATGATAGAGTGCAATCGTTTTTCCATCGGAACTTTAAATTAACATTATTTGTTATATACTTTAACAGTTAACACAGCAACACTAGAAAGAAACGACAATATGAGTAATTAAACAGCATTGATGGCAAAGAAAATGTAGTAAATGTTTAAGTATAACTCAATGTTTAGATTTTTTACTCGTAGCCTGTTAATTTATGTAGTGTATATTGGTAGTCTCGTAGTCAACTTATGCAGATGGTGAAAGTTTTGACATTTAGTGAGAAGCATTTTTATGCCAGTGGTGTTTCTTTAGGACTTTACCATCTCTGCCATGTTTTCTTCCTCCTGGTGATTATATGGTATGGCAGGGTGTCTGTACAAAACAAGCCACAATAAAGTGTCATGCCTTTTCAGGGCTGAACACTCAATGTTCACCCAGGCACTGGAACCTGGCCTGGCCTATGTTTCTGTCTTAGTCCTGTCTCTAGTCCTGCAGAGCGTGAGACTGTAGCAGGGTCAGGGTGTGGTGTCGTAAGAGACAGCAGGCAGGGGTCCTCTCTGTCTTTCAAAAGGAAGTCTGTTTTAATCAAATGGGAATGAACATGTGATTTATAAGACAATGACATGAAGTGACATTCCTTGTGCAAATTTGTTGGAGCCTATATATATAGTCATATATATATATATATATGACTGAACCCAGATTTGCTGCTTGCAAACATATTATTTTACTTATTTATTATTGACAGACTGTCTGACGTCCGATCACGCACACTGGAATAAATAAATATATATATATATATATATATATATATATATATATATATATATATATATATATATATATATATATAGACATGACCTTGGGCCCATTGGGCAAAAGGTCCCTACAAGGCCTACATATCGGCCAATAACCTGCTACGTTTGGTAGTAATGTGCAACATTATAGTTCAGTGGTTCTCTGTTATTACCAGAGCAGATCAACTCTGAAGTAAGTGGTCATAGGAAAATATTTTGCATGCTGTTGCAGTCCAGATGCTGGCTTGACAGAATTTGCTGACTTCTGTCCATGTAAGTAAGAAAACAAGGCCTGTGATTGTATGCAAAGTAGTTAATTGTGCACTGATGGCTGCTGGCAGATGAGACTCCAACTCAGCAGTCAAAGTTCTGTGTTGATCTGCTTTTCCTGACATTGGTCCTTTTAGAGATTTAAACACAAGGCTTGTGATTTATTTGTAAAGTAGTTAATATTACGCTGTAGAACCTTCCGATGTCCTGACTGAAACTTTGCAGGCAACATCAGACCATCAGTTCAAGTTGTGTGTTGATGTCTTCAACTTTCCCTCTCTTCTATCTTTAAGTAATTTGTGGCTGTGAGGCTTAATGAGGTTGCTTCTTACCTAAATGAAGGAGTCGGAGTTTCTCAAGAGGTTTCCATATGTCATCATAGGTGATCAGAAACCTTTAGACAGCGGTCTGTATTCTTTGAAGAAATGAGTCTAAAGACTGGTCAGGCAGTCCAAATTTTGACATGATTTGTAATGGCAAAGTTATTCAGCTCATAGATATGACTCACTTGGCATCAATTACTTATCTGTAGTGTGCATAAAATTAGTGATTTTAGATGTGTGTACTGTAGCACCCCATAAAGGTTCATTTGGACCAAACTTCTCAGACCTCATGAGAACCTCAATCTGTGCAAGGGTTTCAAAGTAGAAGATGATCACTTACATAATTTAAGAGTTCTAGAAATAAGTCATGTACAACAAGGCTGCAATGATTGATTGATTGGTTGTTTGGTTGACAGACATTATTAGAGTAACCAAATTTGAAAAGAAAGGATCAAATTTCTTGGTCTTGTCCAAAAAGTGCAATTTTTAATAACGAATGAATGTAAAAACCATGATTTTTTTTTCATAAGTGGAAAGATTTGTGCTTGATTTTCTGGAACTTTGCCACCTAGTGGCCAGATGTTTTGATATTTCACAGATTGGCATATAAAAAGGTTGGAAATATGCAAATGTTCTGAAGGACACATTTGCATATGATGGCTATATTGTTTTGAAATTTCAAAATGCTTTTGATAATTATTGAGATTTAGACTGTTGTGAATATTTTCACAAAGAATAAGTAATTCTAGCAATTATAAAATGGTTCTATGCGCTGCATGCTACAACCCTAATAAAACAAAATTACATTTATTTATTTTGCTTATTTAGAACCTGCAATGTTGGCTGTGGCTGAGTGTCACCCAGACAGTATCAGGAAATTATGATTATTCATTTTACAATTAAAGCCCTCTTAAGTGTCATATGATCCGTGTTCCCCTTAAATTAGTCTTATAATTGAAAGGCATTTTCCTGCTTCTGCAGACAAATTCGACTTCTGAATGACTGACAGCAGACCACCTCTGAATGTCACTCAGTATCAGGGCATTGTGATTTATTCATTTCAAAATTTAAAGCTCTCTTAAATGTCATTGTATGGGCTATGTTCCATCTTAAGTTCACCTAAATTCAGTCAGACTTTACTTTGCACAAGACATACAAAGGTTTTGTTTATGTGACTTGCAGATATATTTTTGTACACTTTACACAAGTATTGAATCGTTCGTTCCCGTGCAGATTTGGCACCTTCTATGCTTTTGAGCTGCTGGAATGGTTGCTGCAGTTCCAGTGTCAGGAGGTTCAGCGTCACTCTGGATAATGTACAATATATACACGTAGCACAAAACAACGTGGCGGCCAGCGTGTGTCGTGTTTTTGGAAGTGTAGGCTTGCTTGTTCAGCAGTGAGTTCTCCCAGGCTGCTTCTTTTAACGCTCTTTATTTAGTTCAGTGTAAAAATTGTAAATGTTTAAATCGAGTAGCTGGTTGTTTGAGTGTGTTTTATGTTCTGTGTTAGTGTAATTTGTGTTTAGAAATGCCCACCCTCATCATGCCTTGTTGGTTTCACTTGAATGCACTCATTACTCATACTGAATATAAGAAAATATTTGTGGTGTGCGGACTTCGTGAAGCAAGGTATTTATTTATTATTGCCCTGTTTGTGGTCCTGTACACTCTCATTACAATTGCGTATTCAGTGGATGCTAATTCAGCCCAGAAGTTCATATAAATACTTGCTAGAAATGTCTGAGATTCCCATGAGAATTCACAGTAACACTGTGTGGATTTTCTGAAAGTGGTTAGTTAACCTCTACTTCACTCCAGCACTCCCACCCTCCATCATACAAAACCATTTACTTATTTGAACCTGAATCCTTCTACCTGAACATATGCAAAGACATCTGTGTTCTCCACAGCCATGAAGAGCTTAGGTATCCTCCTATACTCCATGTTATCAGTCCTGATGATCTCCTGCAGTAAGTACAAGTTTTTAATAATGACACAGTGAACCATAAAAATAACTGACTTTGAAATTAAAAGTTGATATTAAAAATCAGTACTTTCATCAACTGACTGATGGCTAATATATTTGAGTCAAAGAAACAGCAGTGTTTACCTGTGGTATATGATAATTTGGTTGTATTTCAGTGATTATAGTTTTGTGTATACTGTATTTCTACTTTAAATATGCATTAACTGGTATCACAGCTGTATTATGGATTATTTTGTAATTTCCCTGTTATGACTAAACATACTTTGTTTTTGTTCCGGTCTTTTCTCCAGTTTCAGCAGTCAGTCCTGTAAAGGTGAATCTTCATGAAGCTGCTACTCTCCCCTGTAATAGGATGTGTTCTGGTCTGGTTACATGGACTGTGTTCCATAAACCAGGTGACATTCTGGCTCAGTGTAATCAGACATCATGCCAGTCAAAGGAGGGATTTCACATGTCCCATGATCAGTACCTGAAGGGAGATCTCTCCCTCACCATCACTGGTGTTGATTACACTAAGAGGGCCTGGTACACCTGTAAGTGTGATGGTGCAGAGATCTGTGATGTGAGCATTCAGATTGAGTGTAAGTGTTTTTTAGATTTTTTTCTAACCTGTTTATACATGAACTCAGTCCACTTGGACATTTATTTGTTGATATTTGTTGTTTTGCTTGCTGCTCTTCTACAGCTGTAAATGTGCACAAACTTGTCCATCCTGGAGAATCTCTCAGCATGGATGTGAATGTCTCAGAGCCAGTGGAGCTGAACAGGGCTGGTGACACCAAACCAAACCTTGGCAGGCTGTGTGAGATTAGGGGGCGTGAAATTCAGTGTGTCCCTGAGTATGAGAAGAGAGTGTCATTCAGTTCCAGTCTACAGCTGAAGGATCTGAAGGAGTCTGATAGTGGCGTTTACACCATACAGGACACCTGGAATCATGAAGTCATTGGTATATACACAGTAGTAGTTGGAGGTAAAATTTGATTTTACTGTGTAACTCTTCAGTTTTGTGTTTGAGGAATTGTTTTCTGAGAAATGGGTCGTAAACCTGAGGCATACCTCCCTTAGATAATGGGCAAGGCTTCAGTCTTCAGTGTTGTGCACACCGCAACATATTAACTGTATATACAAACAAACATGTTGGCTGAAAGCTCTTTTACTCATCACAGTAAATGAGAAGAGAGAAAGTCACACACAGCAACCTTCATGTTTCCTTCCTTTCCTGGTTATATACCTGTAGCCCCTCCCCTTAACACTGGGCTAAACCATTTCAACAAGCAGGTATAACACAGATTAACACTAAAAATGGATCCATATCTTTCCTGTCATTAATGTTCACCATATGGACTTTAATCATTAATGATACTAGGTCATGAGCTATAGGCAAGTTTACATACTTAACTAGCCAGCTGTGATTCATATTTTCTTTCTTTCCTGCAGGTTCTTTAAGCAGCCACCCCTGTCCCAGCTCTCCCTGGAATGGCCTGGACTCTACAAAGGAGCCGGATGGCTCACGCTGTCGTTCCCACCTGAAAACAGGTAAGAGATCACTCATCATTAGTCCACAGATATAAATGTCCTTGCTGGCTTCTAGCGGGTAACTACTCTCCTGGTGATGTCCTTCATGGCTTCTAGAGGGTTTCTACTGTCCTGATGTATTAGGTCAGCTGACTGAATCACATCAGGGAAATGCTATCAAATTCCTATTTTTCAAATATGTTCAGTTTCTTAGCCATATATTTTTCAAATGGAACCAGGTTACAGCTTGCATAAGGCACTGTGAGCATTATGGTCTCGCATTATGTCATCTAGACTGTACTCACATGGTTATAACAATTTTAGTTGCTTGGGTACTTGTGTTGTAGAACAGAGAATATCTTGTGTATAATGTAAAGTATAATGTGTATACATGTAAATACAATACAAATATGAAAAACAACCTACATGCAGCCTAAGTTCTTTCTATGTAATGTGTTTTTCTGCAGTTCTACGTCAAGGGCCACGGAATCCTGTTATAAGAGTGAAGCTTAATGAGAATCCAACTCTCCCCTGCTGTCAGACGTGTTCTGGTCTGGTCACATGGACTGTGTTCCATAAACCACATGACATTCTGGCTCAGTGTAATCAGACATCATGTCAGTCAAAGGAGGGATTTCACATGTCCCATGATCAGTACCTGAAGAGAGATCTCTCCCTCACCATCACTGATGTTGATTACACTAAGAGGGCCTGGTACACCTGCAATTGCAGTGGTAAAACATTGTGATTGGACTCTTCAGGTCCATGGTAAGTACTACTTTACTGTCAGGTCATGTTTATATTTAAGATGGGACAGTAGGTTAGAACAGTCTAAGACTTTAATAAAACTAGATGGAGTGTTAATTCTGGAGGGTGACTGTATTATTTCATAACACTTATACACTACAGAAAGGAATATCAGGATGTTCCTAAAATATGTTTCTCTACATCCAGAATTCAGTTCAAAAGTTCGTGTTCTTCCTGGAAAATCTCTTACCCTGGATGTGCCCGTCTCTGAGCCAGTGGAGGTGCTTTTTAATAAGACTGATCATGACTGTCCAGTCACTGTCAGACTGTGTGAGATTAGGGGGTGTGAAATTCAGTGTGTCCCTGAGTATGAGAAGAGAGTGTCATTCAGTTCCAGTCTGCAGTTGAAGGATCTGAAGGAGTCTGATAGTGGCGTTTACACCATACGGGACACCAAGAATGATGAAGTCATTGCTACATACACCATCAACACAGCCACTGTTGAGGGTAAGACTTGATTTCAGAGTTCTGTCACTAAATGCTGAAGTGTTTTCCGAGTCTTAAAACCTATTTGTTAGTGACAGTATCATATGATTTGATAGTGGAATATAAATAGGAAGATACTGTAATTAATTACAAACTCCTCACCCAGTTACATTATTCATCTTACACCTCTAAACCAAGTGTGTTAAGTGCAGCGTCCACACAGCCCTGTTGTTTGGACAGGTAATTTCTCCCAAAGCAGGAAAATGTGCAGGATTACAGTCAAATATCTGCTTCTTAAAAAGACCGAGCTTCACAGTACATGATTTCATGTGTGCATACATTTGAGTCACAAGCTTATCTTTCCTCTGCAGGCTTTTATTCAGTGTGTTCAGCTTGTCAGTGAGGTCAACTAAAAACGGCAGATCTGCTAACCATGCCGGGTCGCTCAATTCATCAACACAACTTCCTTTTTCTTTTAAAATTCAGTCAATTTCAGATCTCAGTGAAAAAAATCATGTCTGAGCCAGCGTACATCAATATGATAGATTACAGTGACATATTCTACATCAATTTCAGACAGGAATGTCCAAAATGTTTGTGATTGAATGCTCTTAGTTGTAATAGGTTGATGGCTACTGTGGTGAAAACCATTACATTATCCAGTTGGGTGCCTCTGGCGCTTCCTGATGTATAATGCTGTGCAGCTTCACAGCCTCACCACCACTCAGACTTGCCATGGAAGCCATTCCGTTTCATTCACCTGTCATGGCTGGAGCTCCATCACCTCCCATCTTTGTACCTGTGAGGCTCCTTAAATGGAGGAGCTCTTCTGAAATGCTCAAGTCACTATCAATCCATCACAAAAAATTAACAAAACAGACAAACAACTGTAAGACAGATGACAAACACACAGGGACAGCAGAACTGATAGGCAGGGAAACTCTCCCAAGAACAAGCAATGAGACAGACAATATTCTCCCTCACAGAACAGGCAAGAAAGACACCAGGAGATTCTTGTTGGGAACGTTTCTCTTGTAAATTACCAGCTAGCTTAGCACTGTGAAGTCTTGGTGTGTGTGTGACATGTCTGTTGTGAGGCAGTTATATATGTGTGAGGAGATCAGGCTAATGAGCACTGATTAATTCCCAACTCATGGCCTCCCTCTGGTGGTGGCCCACTATCATTACGAGCCACCTGTTACAACAGCACAAGTACATGACACTAATATGATGTAGCTCTACACTTGTATCATAATGACATTCTATGGACGTGAATGGAAATAGAGCCCAGAATGTGTTACGATTCATTTATTATTATTATTATTATTACTGTTTGCACTGTAGTTGTGATAATAATATTTAATCACTTATTGGATTTATAAATATACAGTGTATTTTTGGTAAATGTTAACGAACATTATGTCCTGTTGTAATTCCCCTTATATGGTATATATGTTAGGTTGTGGTCGTGCACACTCCTAATGGAACTGAATTAAAGTTTAATTATGTTAGTTAGCTACTATGCCTTCCCATCTTTCTCTAACTGTTCCTGGTAGCACCCCAAAGAAGAATTCTGTAGCCTTATACATCAACAAACTACCTACACTAGAGTGTTTTACCTGTATTCAACACCAAGGGCTTTTTGTGTAGTTCTCTTCTGGAATCAATTACTAACTCGGGTGTATTAATTACTATTCTGGAGTATTTGTAAACCCTCCTAATGTTTTGTGTTCTGTGTTTAGGTAGGCAGGTGGAATCTGACACAGACACTGTGGAGAAGGATCCAGAGAAGCCTGACAAGAGAGTACTTGCAGTGGTGCTGCCACTGGTCATACTGGTCTTACTGGTGTCTGCAGTGGTGTTCCGAAAAGAAATTACAGAATTGTTGGCCACGGGTGAACACGTAACCAAATGAACAAGTAGAGCAACTATAGATGAATGAGGTACACCAGCCAGTGGAGGAGCAGAGGACCAATCAGAATGTTCCGGAGAGAGAACCAGACACACAGGAGCCACTCTTGAATCCTGATTCATCAAATAATGAATCACTGCTCTTTGATTCTGTTCATGATTCACCAAATCCTGAGCTTCTTTCTCACCCTGTTCCTGACTCTTGTTCACATGTTCCAGCTCCTTCACTGGACTGAATCACAGAACTACTCTCTGCAGAGAACATGGTCTCTGCTGCTCTAATCTTGGGGTACTTTTGGGTGTTTTGGGGGCTCTTGGATACTTCTGGGTATTTTCACACTTGGTGCTTTTCAGCATTTCTACTGCTCTCAGTTGCTGAGTCATGATGTCTATAGTATATGTGAACACAACAATGAACTCAGACATCTATGCAGATCCCCAATTGAACTGAGGTTGGTCTCAGTACTGTTTGTTTTGTGTTCTCCTTGATTCAAGTGCTGTAAAAACAAAATGGCCTGGTTCGTTGTGCATGTCCAGTCAAAAACAAAGTGACGATCTACACAGGTAACATCAAACTGGAGGAGAATGTCTGCATATGTGATTGTGTGGTGTGAGGAAGAGACCTCAGCTCTTCTTCACATCTGGATGGTGCTAACCCTCTGGTCACAGTAGTGACCAAATTATGTTTTGATTTTGTGAAGCTCCCCTGTTTATGGAGCATGTATGTTCAAATGTGATATGAATGTTAAGACAAACATGAATGTCTGTCTACTCAGTGACTGTTGCTTCCTACAAAAAAAACTGTTTTGAGACTGGATAAGTTCCTTTTTAAGTGACTGTTTAACAATATTAAAAATGTCATTCAACCGTGTGCTGAACACTTTAAAAAGTTTTAATTATTTTTGTGTCTGGAGGACAGCAAGCAGTATTTTAGACTTGTCCTCTTGTCTTTTTTGATTTTGCTGTGCCAGTTTTACACTTCTTGTTCTTGCTAGGGTTTTTTATGGAGGGGTTGGAGGGGTGTTTGTGTATTTGTTATAATGGGTAAATTTGACTTTCCTGTATTTACTATGTGTCAGTTTGACACATAGCATAAAGCTAACTTGCTCCTAATGCCTGACATTTTTCCTGTTGATCTACACTCTGCTTTGAAACCAGAGATTAAAAGTATTTTAGATACCCAGCTTGTTGTAAACAGTATCATACTGGAGAAGGAGGGTTCTGCCTTTAATCAAGAAGACTGTGAACGCTCACCTCCTGCGAGGCACGTGGTTTGGCCAGCCATGTGGTGTAGGAGGACCTCGTTTGTGGCCACGCCTGCACACCTGTACCGTTTGTCTGTGTATTTAAACCCACGTCAGGGAATGCAGGGTCATTGGTCATTGTTGACGTAACGTGTGGATGTAGCGTGTTGATGTTTCATGGTACCGTTACATGTTTTCATTATTGTTAATTGTTTGTGTTTGTTTAATGTCAACCGTTTCATGTTCGTATTATCATTTGTAATGCTTGTGAGTGCCGTTATCGTTCCATGTTTATATGTCAATACATTTATTGATTTATGTCCCAATCGCTGGAGTCTGTGCGTCCTGCCCCTCACCCTACGGCACTCTGGACACCTCGTGTTACATTTTGGGGTATGCTTTAATAGAGAACACTGTGGTAAAGGCTTATGGGTCCATCATACATGTTTGTCTTTCTGCTCTTTTTATCTGTGCACTTTGTTTCTCAATGCAGCTGCATTTTTACTTGGATGAGTTGAAATTGGTTTTAAATTACCTTTTAAATGAACTTATTCATACATTTTCTGTTTTAAAACTATTAATTCCTTTAATGTCTTAATTGCTTCAAGGTTTCACTGTATTCTTTGCATAATTAAATTTTTTGCTTTACTTTTAATTTTGGCAAAAACCTTCCTGAGGGGATGGATCTCACGCAAGACTCGCCTTCCCACTGATCAAGTGGTATGTCCCGCTGCATGCAGTGGCAGTTCACCCTTGAGTGTTTATTGTGACTTCACAGCTCACACCACCCAACCTAACACATTATAAGAGAGGTTGGCTGGTGAGTGGTGTCCCCCTCACACTACTCATGTGTTAGGTTGGCTGGTGAGTGGTGTCCCCCTCACACCAAACACACAAGAGTGGTGTGAGGGGGACACCACTCAGACCACCCAACCTAGCACATTATAAGAGTAGTGTGAGGGGCACACCACTAACACCATCCAACCAAACACATGAGTAGTGTGAAGGGGACACGGCTCACCCCACTCAACCTAACACATTATTTAAGTAGAGTGAGCAGGAATTATTGTGTTTGAACACTTGAATACTGTGGCCCTCTGGGATTTTGTGCTGCATTTAAAAGGGAAGATCAGAAACCTTCAGTATTGGCACATTTGGGTTTTCCATAATGGAAAGGCTGGGAGTTGCTGCTTCACGGCAGCCCCTGTAAGGATGAAGACCCTGTAAGAACGAAGACCCTGCTTCTTGAAGCCAAAGAGTCTTGTTTACTACTTACTATGATTTTTAATAAGTAGTAAAAAGAAAGTTTTAGAGTTTTCCCATAGAAATCACAGAGTACTGACCTCCATAATTTAAAAATGAAGCCGTAAGGAGTGACCAATTGCTATACATGACAGGTCCATAAATTTGAAGGATTTGAAGGAGGCGTGGTGGATAAAGGAGAGCACCAATCACTGCAGCAGAGGTAGACGGAGTCTCTGAGTGAGTCTGGGAGCAGCTGCGGTTAACTCAGTGGTGTTAAGTGTGTCTGGCCCTTTCAGCCATCTTCTCTTGCCTCCATACACGTCTGCTTTTAGATTTAAATGTGTCTGCAGTGTCGTCCCCCACCAACCACATCCATCTGCCTGAATTCCCCCTGTTTTATACAAATATACAAGCATTATAATTTTGGTGTAGTCAAGTGGATGATGTTACTGTTTCTAATGAAGTGGACCCAAGGCCGATGGACTTTGGCCCCTACTGTGACATCATATCCATCCAGATGAACTGGCAGACGTCTGGGGCTCATCCAGTTGTCCCAGCAGTCTGATATTCAGGCAATTATGTAGTCTGAAGATTAAATGCAAAGTTCTTTTTTAATGAGCAAGTATGGTGAGTTCAGCTCATAGGCTAAGCTCGTGTGATGAAGTCTCTCCTCTGAATTTATTGATGTCATACAATCTTTGCCTTGCATTAGTTTTCCCCTTTGAATTGAAAAATCCAGGAAAAGACTTAAAGCTTTTTGATGTCTGTTTCTGTGCTTGAACAGGAAGTTATGAACTTGGTTGCACATGAACTGCAGTTCAAAGTTGAAAAAAAAGACTGTCATTGTAAACTTACATGTATGTATAATAATAATTCCTCTGTCAAATGCAAACAAATCAAATCAGTCATGTAAACATTTGAATATTCTTAAGTCTTTACTAAACCAAAATGTGTATATTTTCTGTGTGTCTGTGAAGCAAGCAATTTGTTTGGCGTGTGTGTGTGTGTGTGTGTGTGTGTGTGTAGATACTGTTTACTGTGTGAAATACCATCAGAACTCTTTCTGAAGTGTGTCCATTCAGCAAAATCTTCATGTCCTCATTAGACCCTCCACACCTCATCACTCAAACATAAAAAAACAGCTCTTAAAATAACTACATACCTGAAGGAGGTTAATTTTACTGAGCTGGTCTACAGTAGATGGGACATGTGAAATGCCTCCTCTGACTGGCATGATGTCTGATTACACTGAGCCAGAATGTCACCTGGTTTACAGAACACAGTCCATGTAACCAGACCAGAACACGTCTGATTACAGGGGAGAGTTGCAGCATCATTAAGCTTCGCTCTTATAGCAGAAATCCTTGGCCATTCATGTAGAACTGCAGAAAAATACATCACATGTGTGTTCAGGTCATTCAACTCCTTTATAGAGTCCAGGCCATTCCAGGGAGAGCTGGGACAGGGGTGGCTGCTTAAAGAACCTGCAGGAAAGAAAGAAAATATGAATCACAGCTGGCTAGTTAAGTATGTAATCTTATCTAAAGGGCATGACCTAGTATCATTAATAATTAAAGTCCATATGGTGAACATTAATGACAGGAAAGATATGGATCCATTTTTAGTGTTAATCTGTGTTATACCTGCTTGCTGAAATGGTTTAGCCCAGTGTTAAGGGAAGGGGCTATAGGTATATAACCAGGACAGGAAGGGAACATGGGAAGGATGTTGTGTGTGACTTTGCCCTCTTCTCATTTACTGTGATGAGTAAAAGAGCTTTCAGTCATCATGTTTGTTTTGTTTTGTATTTACAGTTAATATGTTGTGGTGCGAAGATTTCTAATTAAAAATGAAGCCTGAAGTCTTTGCCCATTATTTAAGGGAGGTATGCCTCAGGTTTACAACCCATTTCTCAGAAAACATTCCTCAAACCCAAAACTGAAGAGTTACACAGTAAAATCAAATTTTACCTCCAACTATTACTCTGTATGTAGCAATGACTTCATCATTCCTGGTGTTTACACCGTATGGTGTAAACTCCACTATCAGACTCCTTCAGATTCTTCAGCTGTAGACTGGAACTGAATGACACTCTTTTCTCATACTCAGAGACACACTGAATTTCACCCCCCCTAATCCTACACAGTGTGACAAGCTTTGGTTTGGTGTCATCAGTCCTGTTCAGAATCACCTCCACTGGCTCTGAGACATTCACATCCATGTTGAGAGATTCTCCAGAATGGACATGTCTGTGGACATTTACAGCTGTAGAAGAGCAGCAAGCAAAACAACAAATATCAACAAATAAATGTCCCAGTGGACTGAGTTCATGTATAAACAGG
This sequence comes from Electrophorus electricus, assembly GCF_041902795.1. Taxonomy (NCBI): domain Eukaryota; kingdom Metazoa; phylum Chordata; class Actinopteri; order Gymnotiformes; family Gymnotidae; genus Electrophorus; species Electrophorus electricus. The sequence continues at coordinate 5,156,981 of NC_137497.1, forward strand.
TTAGAAAAAATCTAATTAAAAATAAAAAACACTTACACTCAATCTGAATGCTCACATCACAGATCTCTACACCATCACACTCACAGGTGTACCAGGTCCTCTTAGTGTAATCAGCACCAGTGATGGTGAGGGAGAGATCTCCCTTCAGGTACTGATCATGGGACATGTGAAATCCCTCCTTTGACTGGCAAGATATCTGATTACACTGAGCCAGAATGTCACCTGGTTTATGGAACACAGTCCATGTAATCAGACCAGAACACGTTCTATTACAGGGGAGAGTAGCAGCTTTATGAAGGTTCACCTTTAGAGGACTGAATGCCGAAACTTGAGAAAAGACTGAAATAAAACAAAGAAATAAAAAAAATTAAAATAAACATTTAGTCACAAGAGAGGGAATCATAAAATATGAATAATATATAATACAGCTATGATACCACTTAATGCATATTTACAGTAGAAAAATGGCATTCACAAAACTCTAACCACTGAAATGCAGCTTTAATTGTCATCATATGTCACACATACAAAGATATCAGCCATCAGTGGATTTATGAAAGTACTGGGTTTTTTTTAAAGTTTATTTTCAAAGTTCATTACTTTAATGGTTCAGTGTGTCATTAGTAAGACCTTACTTGCCATTATAGTTCATCAGGAGTGGTAACATGGAGTACAGGGGGATATTTAAGCCATTGCCAAAGAATCGTCATTTTTACCATGCCAACTACCAAATGTATCAATCTTTTATATCCCTTACCATCAAATATTTACACTTCTTAATGGGTTTCTTAGTGGATTTGACTGCATAGTTGAAAGGCCAAGTATGATAACATGGCACAGAACGGAAACTTGGCTTTGAGCAGTTAGTGCAGTTTCCTATGCAGTGCAGAGCTAAACTGCAGCAACTGCTGCCAAGCTCCAGCACCCAGCCACAGTGGCACGTCCGCCTGCATGGGTTTCTGATTGTGGTGTGGCATGAGATATATTCTTCTCACCGATACTCTCAATGCAAGAAACTAAAGAAAAAAGAGAAAAGGTAGATACAGGGTAGCAATGAATGTAAACAAGGCCATGACACTTTTTTCTGGAAGCACTGATAACAAAAATCCTTTAGGTGCTAAAGTGAAGTGCCCGTGTCAGTATGACAATGTGAAACAGGAATGTACAGCAGCCCTAAAGAGAATGAAAACCTGATCCTGTTGCATGTATGGCAATGTGTTATTCATACAGATGTTTTCTTACATCAGTGTATCATCAAACCCCTAGCTTGAAAATGTTTAAACTGAGTGTGAGTGTGTGTGTGTGTGTGCATGTGGGCATGCATATGTGTGTCCGTGTGCCTGGATTTGTGCGTGTGAGTGTAGTGTTTTTGAAACCCTCTGAGATGGAGACATTCGGAGGAAGAGCAGGGCAGGGTATAGGTGATTTTTCTTTACGTCTGTCTGTTTACAGAAGCCGTGGATAGTAGACGCTGCTGATTACTGTAGCCTTACATGCATAGCTGACTTTGACTATGGGGGATTTCATCAAGACGACATAACTCAGAGGTCACTATATCTCCAGGCAATGAGGGAATGCAGGATAAAGTTCCCAAAGCGTCACACGTAGGAACACTTAATCACACACATGCAGCACGACAAAACCTTTGCAAGGTTTTCAGGCTTAGCAAACAAATATTTAGCACTGTTGTATTTTACAAGCAGTGGTGTAATAAAAGCACCTTGTGAATGCATTTACATTTAAAGTAACTCTTGCTTGCTCATTCGACACAGTGGTGTCATGTATGTATAAAGTCTGTGTGTGATAAACACCATGGCAACTGGTGGATCAATAAGACAACAGCAACATTTGGCGCATCCTCTTAAACGCGAGCCAATGGACAGCTGTGGCCTGTTTTCTATCACGCTGTAGAGATATTGTGTTCTGTAAAAGGGTTGCTTTCACCACATGGCAACTGATCATTCATGAAGTGGCATGGGATCATGCTCTTTACAGGGCACCTATAGAGGAACACATATTGAGTGAGGTGAATGTTGTAGTCAGGTCCTATTTGTTCAACAGTACCTAGAAGACCATGAAGAAAGAGCATTCTATGCATCTGTCACATTCAAGCTTTATACATGTAGAACTAGTACCTATTCAAACCTCAACGTAGTGTGTTTAAGATAACAATATTAGCAATTCATGACTTATGACACAGAGTGACAGTATAGCTTCCAAGAGCAAGTATTATAAATAATCCTGTTATTGTACATGCATACTGGGTGGTAGTAGAAATTGGTGATGTATTTTCATTCATGAAATATCAGGGTTGAACGAATAGGCTTAATTTACACAAGGTTAAAAAAACATTTACTCGTAGTACTAAGATCTTATCCCACTGATACGTGATGTGCTTGATGATAACCTGTCATCAGTCTGACAGCCCAAGCTGCTGATGAAAAGCCATCATTTTTGGATGGAGAACTGGCACTGAAAAGCACTGTGGCGCTGAAGACGGAGACTGTGAGCACTTTCTTCTTCCATATCAGCTATCAATATAAGTGAGAACAGAAACCAGAGTCTCTGAGGCTTGACTCTGTACCAGTTTACTCTCTCTGCCCTCTCAATCTGATTTACAACCAGAAAGCATTTAGCTATCACTTCCCTCCCCACTCTGAACTCCATAGTTTGTCATACTTATCTAAAATATATATAATTTATAAGAAATTTATATAAGAAATCAGTACTTGCTCAGGGGGAACATAAGGGTTTACCACAGAGAAGTACGTTTTAAATGAGTAGGAGGCTCAGGTTTACTATGACAAAAATCAAAAATGGTTATTCTGCGGAAACTTCTTTGCGACTTGACTCAGTGGCGGAGTCAAAGCTCTGCCAGTAGGTGGTTGCCAAACACAGATTTGCCTTCACTGCTGTCTAGGACACTAGTGTGCTCAAAAAATATATTTCTAATCATTTCTGTGCATCTGATGGTTGCTTTCTTCATTGTGTCGGTGTAATTTTTGTGTGTGCATACACATGTTTCATGAAATGAAACTTACAAAGATGAAACATGACAGAGAAATACAGCATGCTATGAAACTGACCACTTCCTTTTAAAGGTGAGAAAGTGCACAGTGAGTCAGAAAGATGGCAAAAGCAAATAGATAAAAAGATAAACAAAGGAAAGAGAATAAAGGAAGATTAAACATAGAGTGAAATGTGTATGTGTGTGCATTTGTGTGCGAGTGTGTGTGTGTGTGTGTGCAAGAGAGAGAGAGAGAGAGAGAGAGAGAGAGAGAGAGAAAAGCAGAGATGTGAGGCAGAAGATATCTGAGTGACTGGACTGACTGTATATTCTGTGGGGAAAAGGCTTTTCTGATTGAGTGCACCCACTGATTCACCAGGACAGGAGCTCAGGTCCAGTTTATGTCACTGCACAAACACTTTATCATCTGCGATGAAACTATGCCAGTCTGCAGCTGCTGGTGGACATGGCCAGGTTTTAAGACTTGACTCTGGAGAAAGCCCCACCTGCTTTGGCCCTTTTCCCTACCATACTGTTTAATGTGCACTTAATATCACATCTGATGGGTGTGGCTCTGGTACAGAATTCAGTGTGCTATACATACACAATGTTTGTCAGGGATTACACCCGTGTGGTGAGATTAGAAACCACTTAACAAATACTGATGGTGGAGCTTAGTGATGGTGGACTCTGTAAGTGCAGCTTTTCTGTTGAAAAAGAGAGTGAACTCAGCAACCACAGTTACATCCCTTATAACAGACAATCCCTTTGATCTCGATGTTGTTTTACTGAACTGGATCTGCCACATGTCATTCACATCTGTCATTGCTGCTCCACTGGATTCTCCTTGAGGTAGATACACATGTACACACACACACACACACAAAGAATAACGGGTCTTTAGACGAGCAGCCAGCAGTCCTCCACGTACGGGGAACGGTGCTGCAGAGTTCTCCATACCACCATCAACAGCTGAACAGGAAGTGACATGTTAAAAAAAAAAAAAAAAAAAGATAGAGCAAATGCAAACATCTAAACTAGACAGAAATATCCCCCTGCCTTTGTAGCACTGGGCACAGTGTACAATTGGTACAGATTTCTTAGCATTGCGCCAGATGAAGTCATGGTAGCCTTATACTGTTTATAATAAGCAAATATGTTACCCAATATGTAATATAAATAACAGAAAAGACAGAGGATGCCTAACTTCAGGCCACTGCATTAATATTCACTGGATGACTGCTGTTAAAGTTCTGCTGTAAGGTCTTTACAAACATTTTTTGCTGTCTCATTGCACTTGGTACAGATTGCTTGATGGGCATTATACGAATCATGGACAACCTTCTGCTCTGCTTTACTTACATGATAAAAGCTTACTTATTTTTGCTAAGACATACACACAAGTGGCACCACTAACTTTGTTTATGAAACTGTTTAATTGCAGTTTCACACAGTAAACACTACATTAAATATAGCATCAAACAGCACAGGAATATGGTAAAAGTCGTAATCTAACTGTGTGCATTGATTAAACTTGAGGCATCTATGCAACTGCTCACCTAAGCATGGATATAATATATAATGGTATCTATCTGACTTTAATTGAAGCCAATAAAAAATGTTAAAACACATCCTTCGATAGGAGTACTTTAAAATAAAATAATATATTTAATAGTTCTGCCAGAGGATGAAAAAATGATGTGTTTTTCATTTTTGTTATTTGATAAACATCATCATGGTCCCAGTAAGTTGATCTTTTGATAAATTTCTCTCAACGTGCACATACTTCCTTTGGTGCTTTCCATCCATGAAGTCTGGCTTTTATTCCTGAGCTCACACAGAGCATCTATAATCAAGCTGGCACGGTCACAGAGAGTGAGGCTTAGTGTCAGACATGATATTAGAGAAACCATGGGCAGTTTTAGAGGAGAACTTGAAAAGCCTGAAGACCTTTGCTCTTGGCTGTACAACGCATTTCAAAGCTTGGACACGGACTACATCTTAACGCACTTCTGAAGAAACCTGCCTCATTGCACAGAGTACCAGACCAGAGGAGACAGAGCAAAGAAAGAGCAAGACAGAGCGTGAGTGGAACAAAAAAAACCCTTTCCTTCGTTTCCTGCACATCAAAGCTACCTCCACTGATGTGCATGGTGATCAGAGCTCCATCCTGCAGCAGGTGCAGTTACAATAACAGAGCAGATCACACACTCTAACTTTCCTCTGCAAATTATCTCTGTCATAAGCTACATACTTCTGCAACCACTTGATATGTGTTCCTCCATGTAGACCTTAATCTGGACAGTCCTGTGATTAGAATCCCACTTGTGTTTGATAATTTTAGCTTTATCATTAGCTGCAGTCCAGGTGTGTGTGTTCAGATCCAGACTGATGAAGTCTTCTCCATCATAGCTATACTGCATGGATCCTCTCTTGATTCCTTCATTATCCAGCTTGCAGCCATACATCAGCTGCACTGTTTGAACCCTTGCAGATGCACAAACATGATGACATCACATAATGTCACTGCTCACATCGTGTCTCCTACTCTGCTACTCTGGCTCTCTTTCTATTCCACCTGCTATATGACTCATTAAAAAAAAGGCTTTACTGGTAAAGGTGGTATTCCTTGTTCTGCGATGGTGGTATTCCTTGTTCCTGACATAGAATCCATTTCAGCAGGAAGCTGGGTGGAAATCATAAGGATGGGAAAAGACAAATCACTTCCGTATTGTGTGGTAACCACATAACTATGTAACATGCTGCACTTTGGAAAGTTGCCTCTTAGACAGCAGGAAAACCTTCAGTAAGCACACAGACATAACAGACGAGGAGTGAAAGAGAAAAGGCTCGTTGGAGATATTTTTGGCCTTGCCTATAGTTTAGCCCAGATGTAATCAGGAGATGAGTCAGCAAAACACAGTCAACATCCACTAGTGAACTTGCAGCCTAAGTAATCATGGCAGGCATTGCATTTGTGTTCTGTCCTGGTGATGAACTCAGTGAAATTCTCCTGAATAAGGACATATATGAGCAACAAATCAGAATAAAGTGTTTTAGAATACAAAATGAACAAAGTCCAGTTTTGAGCATGTTCTCTGGTCTAACAATGTATAATCTACTTACCCATTTAAGTTTAAAATATTAAATTCAAAATCGCTGCAATTCTGATAGGACTTATTTGCTTGTTGTCTGTCCAAGGTGAATCAGAATTCAGGTGCAGAATAACCAGTTGCCAAAGGGAAAGGAATTTTTTTTATTTCTAACTAAACAAAAATGGCGAGGGTTTTAATTAGAAAGCACTGGATTTCGTTCATACTTAATCTTTAATAAGCAATTTATAAATGCATCTAGTATACTTGAATGTATAAACTAGAATACATTTCCCAGAAATTAAACAGGCAGTGTGAAAGAGAGTGAATGATACAACAGCAGACAGAACAGGATGGAGTGATAAAGGCTCATTTGTCCAGAGAGAGACAGAGCAAATATGAAGTATGTTGGCAGTAGCTTGAATGTCCTGTGAGTGGAAGGATTGTAAAAGTGATGGAAGTAAATGAGAAGAAAGGAAAAAGAAATGAAAGCAAACAGAATGTTAGTGGAGAAAAAAATATGAAAGGATTTAAAGAGATATTTGACAGGTTTTAATAATTACTGTAAGGCAGAGCTGAGAAGTGGCGCTGATGGTTTTGCAGAACTAGTAGTCCTGGCCAAGTTGTCACGTCTGCAGACCTGAGCATTACCCGTTGTCATGTCAACCAAATCATGTCCGGGTTTTCATTCGTCTCCATGGTTCCCTGTCTCCTCCCGTTTCACGCCAGCTGTTCCTAGTTTGTTCCTGATTGTAGTGTTAAAAAATCCCCGTCCCGACGTAGCTTGTTTGTTGGTCATTGTGTTGGTTATCGAGTTTCTTTCACGATTTCTGGGGACAGATCCCGTTTGTTCTGTGTTGAGTTACCTTTGCTGCATCTTGCTTTCCTTGTTTAGTTCTGTATCTTCGTCGTCTATATTGTTTGCTCATCTTATGTAGCTCGGTTCTGTGTTGTTCCCGTTTGTCTAAGTCTTTATGCTCACTGTTGTTTTATTATTGTTGTTCTCCGTTAGTCTTTCCTTAATGTTTTATTCCCCTGTTGCCCATTTCTCGCCCTCACCCTGTTATCATATTATTTTTCTGTTAGCCTGTTTGTTGTTCTTTCTATTCTGTATTGTTAGTCTGTGTCGGTTGTTAACTTATTTATTTATCTATCTTTATTTATTTATTTATTTATTTATTTGTTTATTTATTTATTTATTTATTTGTTCTTTTGTTTATTCTGTTCAGTCAGTTTGGTTCGTTATGACATCGTAACTTCGCACGTGTGTTCGCTCTCCACCCCCTCCCGCGTTACACAAGTGAAGGCTACTGTAAAGATGAACAATCAGCTGGAGTATGTGACACTGGGATCATGGTCAATCTAGCTAAAACCTCTACCATGGGAGCAGAACACTAACAGCTGGTGTGTGATGCAATTTTTTTTTCTGGACTTGAAGTATAATCTGCTGCTAAGATCAACAATTTATTTTATTTATTTTTAATTTTTTGGCAGGAGGTATAAAAGTCAGCCACTATGAGCTTTGCAGCACACGTCAAACTGCTCCAATCTGACACACAGTAGTGTCAGAGCCACAAACACATTCAAAGCTTGTAAAGTTACTATTGCTGGCATAATCAGGAAGAAGATCCAAAAGCTTTACTCTGTCTTTCCTTCATCTTAAAGAAAAAAAACATTTCAATTTAGAACCAAGAGCAATACACAATTATTGGCCCTGTCATAAATTATATTTTAGGACTGGAAGTCTGATCAGGTGGAGATGCCCATCACTGTATCCAGTGCTGACACTAACCCTCTCAATCCACCTGTTACTTCACCTGGGACTCCACCTCTTGTGGACCACAGCTGCTGATCACCGATCCAAGAACTGCTGAGATATGTAGCCACTGATGCTTCTTTGTGTGAAATTCAAAATAAAAGGTGCAAATAAAATGGCACAGTCTTCACTGGACTATGTGATTCACCTACTTCATCAGTTCCACACACTCAAACACTAAAATGTAAACAAACACATTCTGTGCATGACAACAGTTGGGCTACACTCTAACCGCACCCTTACAAGGTGTTTCTAATAAAAATGTTTCTCATTAAGTTTGTTATAAGTGTAATTAAATCTAAAATTTATGTTGACTTATCAGGTAACAGTGAATAAAGAACTTCAGTGAAGACTACATCATCTATCAAACACTCATAATAGATATTAAAGATCAGTGCTAAGAATTCATGATGGCATCCTGTAATATAAAGGCACTGTTGTACTGAAACATCAAATACGAATAATGAAGTAACAAACAAGAAAATAAATGTGATGTTATATTTCTAAGACAAACTACAGCATTTGAATGTTGTTTTCAGCTTTGTTGTAGCATGGAATGATAAGAAAAATACTAGTTATGATTGAAGCCTTTACAAAAAAACAAAACTGAACAAGTGACCTTTTGTGCAGTGTTAACCAGCTGGTTTCTCTGTGATTGATTTCATCATTGTTCTTCTCTCTCTACTTCCTTCCTGTACAGAGCAACATGAAGATGTTGTCACTCATAATGTCATAACTCATATGTCACTTGTATGTGAATAATTTCTAGTTATACAGTCATGAGACATAGTCACTCCCATTCGTATAATATCAATACTGGAACAAGCTTGCTGATTGATCCACTGAAGAGAAGGAGATCATTGTTAATACAAACTCCTCTGAGCGACAGAGAGGCTGATCGAGGTGGTATTATGCAATCTGTGCCGACAACAGTCCTTATGTGCATCGTTAACAAAAAGAAAAATACACTGAAAGATATTCCTCATGTAAGGAAGACATTGGTTAATGGTTACATAGAAAACTGCTTAACAATGTAAGTAAGTAATATTTGTTTGTAAAGCACATTAAAACCATTTGTGTTGGCCAATGTGCTATAAATAAAATAAAATGAAAATGATAAATGAAAGGAACATAAAACACAGACACTGAAGTATGAAATACAACCACAATCTCCCACTTTGTTCAAATGTCAGTTTTCTGGAATAAGGAATAATTTATAAACCCTGATTTAATAACAACTATAGAAGGGGTGTGGTGTTAAACTGTGGTGGTAAACTGTTCTTCACTCTTGGAGCATAGACAATAAACACGTGGTCACCTTAACATTATAGGTGTTACGACCCCGTCTAGGCTGTGAGGCCGTAACAAGGAAAAAGGAATACAAACGGCTAATGTAATGGAAGTTGTGACAAAGTGAGCAGCAACAAAACAAACAGAAGCACAAATGGAAGGTGTTTTTCAGTGTATTTTACAGAGGTTATGGTTCATAAACAAACAATCATACTGGTGCAAATGTCTTCAGGAGTGATCCAAGCCAAAATAACAAACAAAACCCACTCTAATTAAATAAAAGTACACACTTACTAATCCTAACAACACAAGAAACCTACAACAAACTTTCCTAACTCCGTAATACAAAAACAGAGACAAAACCCACACCCAACAAAAATGGCAGTCACTCCCTACCACCAGTGTCCAACACCAAACCACCAAACAAACATTTAAACAATCGATATATATGTATATATACAAAGCTACCAAAGCAGTAGGGGCGAAGCCAAAGACAAAGTCCAAAAATGGGGAAAAACAAGGTCATACACAAAATGTCATACAAATGTTAAATCACAGCAAACCAACTCCAAACTAACACACAATCTCCTTCCTTCCTCTCTCCCCTCTTCTCTTCTCTTCTGGGAGTGGCCTTTAAATGGTCGACACAGTTGGCTGGGAAACCCGGCAAGGAATGGGGCGGAGTCTCAATCGGGGTGGAAATCCTGGCAGTGGATCTGGAACACACACACACACACACACACACACACACACACACACACACACACACACACACACACACACACACACACCTTTCCATAACAGGTGTACCCTCTGAATGCAAGTTCTAAGAAGACTTCAAAGAATGGCTGTGTGGTTGAAAGGGAAGTCAAATTACCAGTGTAAGAGGGGGCTAGGCCAATAAGAGCACTTCATAGTGTAATGAACGTAAATAACGTTGTGTGGTTGTACAATATGTTGAAATCTTGAACACAGAAATGTAAAGAAATTGCTGAACACTTCCTGTAAGCCACAGTACAAGGTGAATAGTACTAGAAAAAAAGTTTCTCCTTTTGTGACTGTACTTATCTTCTTATATGTAAGCGTTGGCTCAGTCTGGCTCATGTTTTGTTTTCTGTGGTGCTCTTAATGTAGTCTTTTGTTTCTGTTTTCACAAGCAGGTTCCTATTTGCCTGTTTATACTTCTAGTGCTTGGTCACTGGAAGTATGAAAGATGCGAGTCAATAGGAGCAAGTTGGCTTTGTGGAAGACATTAAACGGCTCCAGTGTAGGATACACAGTACGTAGGCAGAAGTCAAATTTATCCACTAAATTTGCTTGTATCAAAGCTACTATTACCACATTGCTATTACTCACATAATCAGGAAGAAGAACCAAATGTCCCATAGCAACCAAACACATGCAGAGATAACAGATGTAAAGGTAACAGATGCAAACTGAACCCATGCAAAGAAGTCTGGTCATCTCATATGGGCAGAGCCTTTTAAAAGGCTGGATGTGAAGAAGAAGAGACCTCAGCCCGTCACACCGCACAATCCGATGTACAGCAATTTTCCCCAGTTTGATGTTACCTGTGAAGATTGTCACTGTGTATGACCAGCCTCAAGGTCTGCAGCAAATAACACAAAACGAACTGGGGCAGTTTTGGTTTCACAATGCAATACAAACCCCAAAACAAACCATACTGAGACCACCTTCAGTTCATCTGGGGGTCTGCTTAGATTTCTGAGTTCATTGATGTGTTCACATATACCATAGAAACCATGACTCATTGACTGAGACCACTAGAAACACTGAAAAGTTCCAAGTGTGAAAATGCCCAGAAGTATCCAAAAGAGTCCCAAAACACCCAAAAGTACCCCAAGATCAGAGCAGCAGAGACGATGTTCTTTGAAGAGAGCACTTCTATGAATCAGTCCAGTGAAGGAGCTGGAACACATGAACAAGAGTCAAGAACAGGATGAGAGAACAGCTCAGGATTTGAAGAATCAGGAACAAAATCAAGAGTAGATTCATCATTATTTGATGAATCAGAATTCAAGAATATCTCCTGAGTGTCTGGTTCTCTCTCTGAAACATTCTGATTGACCTCTGCTGCCCCATGGGGTGTTGTACCTCACTGATCTCTTGCTGGCTCCTCTTCCCAGACTTAGAGCACATAACTGCCCTCTTCACTTACCCCAAGCCTAAAGCCCATAACTACTAGTAGCCTGCTATTTTGATGACTCTCCTTCATTTTGACCTTCGTCTTCCCTGGTGGAGGAACCCGTTATGTCACCCATGATGGTATGTGAGTCAAATCCTCCATTAAGAGTCGTCCGAGCAACTCGACTCCTTTATCTCTGAACATGCATCTTTCACCTCATTATTTGATGAATCAGGAACATGATCAGTGAGCAGTTCATTATCTGATGAATCAAGAACAGGATGAGAGGGCAGAGATTCAGTTTTTGATGAATCAGGATTCAAGAGCAGGTCCTGAATATCTGGTTCCCTCTCTGAAACATTCTGATTGGTCCTCTGCTCCCCCACTTGGTGGGGTAAGTCCTGCATCTCATGCTGCTGTTCATTTGGTTGCACATTCATCCATAAACAACATTCATTTCGGAAAAGCCAGTAAGACGCCAGTAAGATCAGTAGCAGCACCACAGCCAGTGGCAGCCCCAAATGGAGCAGCAGCCTGCTCATGCGAAGCGTCTCTGGCTCCTTCTCCACGGTGTCTGTGTCAGGTTCTTGCTCCCTACCTAGACACAAAATATAAAACATTAGCAGGGATTAAAAACACCCCAGAAGCAAACTCTGCAGTATTGACTAATAATTTCTGTTTCCACCTAATTTGGAATATCCTTAATGTAACTGGCTGAGGAGTTTGTAATTAATTACAGTATCTTCCTATTTATATTCCACTCTCAAATCATATGATACCATCACTAACAAATAGGTTTTAAGACTCTGAAAGCACATCAGCATTTAGAGACACAACACTGAAATCAAGTCTTACCCCCAGCAGTGACTCTGGTCACCATGTATGTAGCAATAACTTCATCATTCCTGGTGTCCCGTATGATGTAAACACCACTATCAGACTCCTTCAGCTCCTTCAGCTGCAGACTGGAACTGAATGACACTCTCTTTTCATACTCAGGGACACACTGAATTTTATGCCCATAAACCTCACACAGACTGACTGGGTTTGGACTGGCATCACCGCTCTTATTAAAAAGCACTTCCACTGGCTCTGAGACGGGCACATCCATGGTGAGAGATTCTCCAGGAAGGACATGAACGTTAAAGCTGAAAGCTGGATAGAGAAGAACAAAAATATTAAGAATATGCTGATATTCCTGATATTTTCTATATTTCCTGTATAAGTATTATGCAGTAATACAGTCACACTCCAGAATCACTGCATCTAATTTTATAAAAGGCTTAGACTGTTCTAAATTACTGTTCGATCTGAATACGACCATACAGTAAAGCATGTCTTACCATGCACTTCAAGATTCCAATCACATAATGTTTTACTACTGCACTTGCAGGTGTACCAGGCCCTCTTAGTGTAATCAACATCAGTGATGGTGAGGGAGAGATTTTCCTTCAGGTACTGATCATGGGACATGTGAAATCCCTCCTTTGACTGACATGATGTCTGATTACACTGAGCCAGAATGTCATCTGGTTTATGGAAGACAGTCCATGTGACCAGACCAGAACATGTCTGATTACAGGGGAGAGTTGTATTCTCATTAAGCTTCACTGTTGTAACAGGATTCTGTAGCGCTTGAGGTGGAACTGCTGAAAAATAATCAAATAGCAACAGAACTTTGGGTGCATTTAGGTTCCATTTTCATTCATGTTTACATTGTTTTTCCAAGTATGTACATTACACTTTTCCACAAGACCTTTTAAGTAACCAGTTTCTCTGTTCTGTAACACAAATAAAAAAGCAATTAAAATCATGTTATGTGTCCAGGCACGAATCCCTCCTCCTCAATTCCTCCCCATGTCTGAGTGAGTGTTTGTGTGTGTGTGTGTGTGTGTGTGTGTGTGTGTGTGTGTGTTTGTGTACATTACCACGTCTCTCCCTCATTAATCGGTCATGTTTCACACCTGTCCTTCATTATCATCCTTGTTATTGTGTGTATTTAAGGTCTTGTTTGGTTATCAATTTTGTCTGTGTTTGGCTCTATGTTCCATGTGCTTCTCTGTGTAAGACTGTGCTTGTTCAACGCTGCTGTGTTTTGATGTTTGTTGTGTTTTAATCCATCAGTGTGGTGTTGTTCTTCATGTTTTAAGTTTAGTTCATTACTGTGTCAATAGTAATGTCAACATCTGTTGTTTGAACCATGGCTCAACTCTGTATCATTACAGGATGTGAGTAAAGATGTTGTATAATGTAGAATGTCAAATCCTCATAGTGCATTATGAAAGCTTTAACCTGGTTCCATTTTTAAAATATTACCAAGGGATGGAATAGTTTTAGTAAAGAGGGATTTGAAAGCATTTCCGTACTGTAGAGTTACAATCAGATAAAATTAAATCTTACCACCAACTATTACTCTGTATGTAGCAATGACTTCCTCATTCCTGGTGTCCCATATGGTGTAAACACCACTATCAGACTCCTTCAGATCCTCCAGCTGCAGACTGAATCTGTATGACACTCTCTTCTCATACTCAGGGACACACTGAATTTCACGCCCATCAACCGCACACAGTCTGACAAGGTTTGGTTTGGTGTCATGAGTCCTGTTGAGAATCATTTCTACTGGCTCTGTGACATTCACATCCATGCTGACAGATTGTCCAAGGTGGATATGTTTGTGGACATTTACAGCTGGAGAGGAACAGCAAGCAAAACACAACAAATATCTTACAAATAAAGTATCCAAGTGGACTGATTTCATGAATAAACAGGTTAGAACAAAACTAATAAAATATTAAAACACTTACTCTCAATCTGAATGCTCACATCACAGATGTGTTCACCACCACAATCACAGGTGTACCGGGTCCTCTTAGTGTAATCAACATCATTGATGGTGAGGGAGAGATCTCCCTTCAGGTACTGATCATGGGACATGTGAAATCCCTCCTTTGACTGGCATGATGTCTGATTGCACTGAGCCAGAATGTCACCTGGTTTATGCAACACAATCCATCTAACCAGACCAGAACACATCTGATTACAGGGGAGAGTAGCAGCATCATGAAGATTCACCTTTACAGGTCTGACTGCTGAAACTGGAGAAAACAAAACAAAGTACATTTAGTCACAAGAGAGGAATTACAAAATGTCAATAATACATAACACAGATGAGATACCACTTAATGCATATTTAAACTATAACCACCGAAATACAACTTGAATAATTATCATATGCTACAGGTGTAAACACTGCTGTTTTTTTGACTATATCAGCCATCAGTAGGTTGAGGAAAGTGTTGTTTTTTAATTTCAACTTTTATTTTCATTCAATTATTTTTATGGTTCACTGTGTCATGATTACAAACTTGTACTTACTGCAAGAGATCATCAGGACTGATAACATGGAGTACAGGAGGATACTGAAGTGCTTCATGCCTGTGGAGAACACAGATGTATTTGCATATGTTCAGGTAGAAGGATTAAGATACAAATAGCGAAATGGTTTTGTGCGGTGGAGGGTGGGAGTGCTGGAGTGATGTAGAGGATAACTGACCACCTTCAGAAAATGCACACAGTGTTATTGAAAATTCTCATGGGAATCTCAAACATTTCTAGTGGTCACTCATATGAACTTCTGAGCTGAATCCACACCCACTGAATACTGTATTATAAAGAGAGTCTACAGCACCACTGAATACTGAATTATAACGAGAGTCTACAGCACCATTGAATACTGAATTATAAAGAGAGTGTACAGGACCACACACATAAAAGGTGATCATGAATGAAATAGTCATCTTCAGGAAGTCCGTACACTGCACATTCTTTTTTGTACGTGAAACTAACCCCAAATATGATACATCCTTCTAAACACTCAGGCTAAAGACTGCTGCACTTCCTGTACCGCCACAGGTGTAGAGGAGAGCCACACAGGACACGTAATTAACCAAATAGTACAAGCAGGTTTTACAGAGTTTACGGATTCGTAAAATTAGTTCATGAAGTCTTTCATACCAAATACGATTTGTCACGGTGAAAATGTGACAATTTTATATAAGCTCCAAAAGAAAACAAAACAACAAAACCACAACCAAGCAATGTGCAGAAGCATCCTTATACTTTTCTTGTTCTTAAAATAACATTTGTAAGCTGGTCAAAAAATGTTTTAGGGCAACTAATGATGACAAAACTCCTAAATGCAGGTGAGTATGAGGTGAAATGTTAATGGTCACAGCTGGAAGGCAGTGCAGGCAGAATGAATGACATTGTGACTCATGGTCATGACTACCAACATTTCCCTGTAATGTTTTTGTTTGGTTTCATGCAGGATTCTGACAGTGATGAGTCCTAGACACTAGTGTCTGCTGGTGAACTGACAGTCAGCAGTGAAGATGTGCCTATCTGTCCAAATCATCTCCACCCTGACACAGTGTCTATTGCCACCACTGTTGAGGGAGGTACTGTAATGGACAATCTACAGAACCTACCTCATCAATGTGCCTCTTGTTTGGGTTGTTATATGCTTTACACTTGGACTACCATAAACCAATGAAAACACTCTAAGCTTCATTCAAAGGCTGGTGCTTGGCTTGGGAAAGAACAAACTGTCACCACATCTGCAAATTCTTAAAAGTCTCCTATTGACTTAGAATGGAACTAATCAAGAGTGATGTTTGGCATTAGGTCTCGATTATTTTAAGACAATGAATTCGGGTTTTAATTGTTACATTAGCTCTATCAAGGCACTCCTTTCAAATTAACAGCCCAGGGGATCATCATTATGTCTAAAGGATACCGGTGTATGCTCATTTTTGTGAGATGTCAAATTTTTTGCACTTTATGCAACACCTTTGCACTTACCAGACTGTAGGTTCTTTACAAACAAGCTGTTGCTTCAGGATTATATAATTAATCAGGTTTGGAATTTTTTCCTAATTTTATTTTTCCTTTTAATTTATTTTGGCACATATGCAGATTCAGATGTCATCATATAAACTGAAGCCAACTTTGTTTTCAGACCTTTGTGCCTCTTCTAAAAAATAAGAAATGCACATAATGGAACTGTAAACTCTGTCACTAATTTATATTGTGCAAAACAGTAAATGGGATTAGTTTAAGAGATTGTAATCTGTTTTTCATTAATGTAGACTGGATGTGTGAAGAAGCACTTGAGTTACATGAGTAACACTTCGTCTTTTTAAGACTATTGGTTTACATGGTTTTAACAAATAAACACAACTGACATGTTTTAACTTGCAGGAAATGTCATATTAGTTAGCCCAACTTAAATAAATGTGTTATTTGGAAAGCACACACTTGAAGTTCACTTGAAATTATTAAGTTGTTTGAAATAATAATTCTGATTAGTCTGCTAAGTCAGAAGTATATTTAAATTGAATGATCATGTGCTTTATACAGGAGTAATTATACTCAAGTGCAAGTAAGATATAGTAAATCAGCATTGGTTAGTGCAACAAACAATACCTGTGCCACTTAGTTGCCACTCACCAGCTACTTCATTAGTTACACCTTGTTACTACCATGTTGGAGCCCTTTTTGCCTTCATAACTTCTGTCACAGTACGGCCCCTCCCTGTGTGTGTGTGTTCGTCAATGTGGCCACGCCCTCCTTGTGTCTCACACCTGCTCCTTATTGTTTCATTATCATATATATATATATATATATATATATATATATATATATGAAGGTCTGTTCTTTACGCGCTTGTGTTGTCGGTTTTTGGCTCCATTAGTGTGCGTGTTTGAGTGTTACATAGAGTCTTATGTTCCACGCTACTCATCCCCGCATCATCCTTAAAACCTTCAACATTACAACTGCCTTAATTCTTCATGACATACATTCAACAAGGTGCTGGAAACATTCCTCAGAGATTTTGGTCCATATTGACATGATAACATTATACAGTTGCTGCAGATTTGCCAGCTGCACAACCGTAATGCGAATCTCCCTTTCCACCACATCCCAGAGGTGCTCTATTGGATTGAGATTTGCTGATTGCGACGGTGATTTGTGTACTGTACATTGAACATATTGTCATGTTCAAGAAACCAGTATGAGATGATTTGAGCTTTGTGACATGGCACATTATCCTTCTAGAAGCAGAAGATGGGTACACTGTGGACATGATCAGCAAAAATACTCAGGTAGGCTGTGGTGTTCAAACAATGCTCAACTGGCATTAAGGGGCCCAGAGTATGCAAGAAATATCTCCCACACCATTACACCACCATCAGGCTGAACCATTGATTGAAGGTAGGATGGAGCCATGCTTTCATGTTGTTTGTGCCAAATTCTGATCCTACCATCTGAATGTTGCGGCAGAAATTGAGACTTATCAGACAAGGCAACATTTTGGGAACTGCCTATTGTCCAATTTTGGTGAGCCAGTGTGAATTGTAGCCTCAGCTGCCTGGTCTTAGCTGACAGGAGTGGCAGCCAGTGTTCAACAACACGTCGAACATCTGCTTCAAGGTTCGACGTGTTGTGTGTTCACAGATGCTCTTCTCCATACCTCGGTGGTAATGAGTGGTTAATTGAATTACGTTTACCTTTCTATCAGCTCAAACCAGACTGGCCATTCACCTCTGACCTCTGGTTGGCATTTTCAACCAAAGAACTGCCCACTGGATATATTCTCTTCTTTGGACCATTTTCTGTAAACCCTAGAGATGGTTGTGAGTGAAGGTTGTGTCCCAATAGATAAAACAACCATGACACTTTCAAAATCACCTTTCTGCCCCATTCTGATGCTAGGTTTGAACTTCAGCAGGTTGTCTTGACCATGTCTACATGCTCCAGTGCACTGAGTTCTGCCCTGTGATTGACTGATTAGATATTTGCATTAATGAACAGTTGAACGGGTGTATGGGAATGGGTTTGAGTTTTATGGTAGCCTACTCCCAATGGGAACGATAATAAAATAGCTGTTAACATATTTTTTCTCACATGGTTCAATCTAAAATGGGTTCTGCTCTGATGAGTTTTTGTCATAGTTTCAGACAACTGCAGGTAAGAAATTAAGAAAATGTAACTCTAATCTACACTTTTCTTGGGGTTTATACTGATGCTTCTGAGTAAAAATAGAGCCAATATTCAAATCATTGCATGTCAGAAGATGTGAACAAAAATTGCATAAGAACAGATGTGTGCTGCAGGCTGTCTTTCTCGAGCAGGTAGAGTCATTATCACAAGAAAGTTGTTAATAAATTAAAAAATGAAAGTAACTGTTGTAGTGGAACTTTATACAGTTATTGTAGCACTGACTAGACGAACAAGCTCATTATTGTAATGGTGAAATTTGTAGCAAGGATCACACAACACAAGCAAAATAGGACCGAGATGGCATTTCAACGTGTACTCACTTTTGAATCAACCTCATGGATCATGGTTGAATCACCGTTGAATTTTTTTCCGATTTTGAAAATGAATCAACAGTAAATTACTCTGATGTCGTTTCAATGTCTTGCTTTTCATAATTGGATAAGCATTTGCAATTGCTTTCACATACCGTGATTGAAGTTTGTTTTATTTTTTTAGTGATTCACTGATGATATCACATTGTGAAACATCTTTTTAATACTGAATACACTGCATTTGCTTTTCACTCCATACCACAGACTATAGCAACCAATTGGGAACGCCCTTGCAACCACCTGGAATACCATAGCAACCACCTAGCAAGCCCATAGCAACCACTTGGTAAGACCATAGTAACCACCTGGTATTAATACATGTAGTCAAACAGGTTAGACATGTTTCTTGGATGTGCTCCCTATCCATTATGGTGATCTTGAGTATAATCCTAATTTGGCATGCAGTCTGGAATAAGCATCTTACATCAGCTGGCTGTCATTCAGTTATTACTTTCGAACTTGTTGCACACTATCCTAGAGAGACTGTCCTTTGCCTATCCAGGTTTTGGATCAACAGTAGACCCCTTCCAGTTGAGGACATTATAGCCAAGTGATGTACTTCAATTGAATGTGGTTTCATAGCAACAACAAAGTGGATTTTCTGCCTTCACAAATCAAGTGTCTCTTAACATGGAAAGTGTGAACCAAATATGATCCTACTTAAACCTACAGCTCTGGAAAATGGTTGGCAATGTAGACAGGATTTGGGATACATAAGATAAAATGTATCGTATTTAATCTGTGGTTTGTTCCTTTTTAGATGCTGTCATCAGTTCAGGTTATACAGACTATGACAAAACACAAGTATTCACTAGAAAGCATGGGTAGTGATAACTGAAAGAAATGAAGATATGTGGGATTTGCATTTTTAATTGCCTTGCTTATAGTTTCCTGTTGTACTTTTCTGGTAGTATCAAAAATATTCTAAAAGGTGGACTGCTTTAGTTTTTCATTCTGACATCTACAGTGCACACACACACACACACGCACCCCCCCACACACACGCACACACACCCACACACACCTAGCTCCTATGAGTCCTCGCTTTGCCATTCTCCAAATCGCCCCCAGACCAAGTTCGTAGCGGACGGCACATCAGAAAGCAAAACGTTTAGTAGTTTATCTATCATTTAAATGTACAGGCTAATAACCAACAAATATCGTTTAAAAAAAAATCCGCTATATTATTTATTTTACTTTCGGCGTTACACCCGCGAAATGTTGAACGTGTCAACGTTTTGTGAATCTTACCTGATACTGATGATAAGAAGGTAGTGAGGCGAACCACAGATGGAGAAGGTCGTCAGAAAATCCAGATGTATGAATTCATTAGGCTACGTGTATTCTATACATCTTGTAAATTAAAAAAAAAAAGAAATCTCAGTACTTTTCCACTTCCAATGAGGTTTTCATCTGCACGTCTTCAACTGAAAGCGAAACTAGTGATCTATACTCATACCTATGGAATGTCAGATATTTCACAATGAGCGAGGAAGTGTGTTTTGTCTCCTGCTGGCCATTTTGGAGCGTGTCTTATGAGGACATGAAGATGATTACTGAGCAAAATCGCTGTAGAAGGACCTCTGTTAATTTTTCACACAGTAACAGAATATTCTCTCACATACTTTGGTTGTTTGGTGAAGACTAGAATATTCAAATGTTTGCATGATTGATTTTCATGACGTTTACATTTTACAGATATATTTTACAAATATATTTCTATTTACACAATGTTATTGGCTTTTTCCAACTTTGACATGCATTTAATGTAGTGCAAGCACGTTCATCACTTCCTGTTCAAGCACAGAAATTAACATTAAAAGTTTTAAGTCTTTTTCTTGATTTTTTACTTCAAAAGCGGAAAAACAACGCACAGCAAAGATTCTATGACATCAATAAATTCAGAGGAGTGAACTCAACCCATGAGCTTAGCCTGTGAGCTGAACTCACCATACTTGCTCTTTAAAAAAGAACTTTGCATTTAATCTTCAGACTACATAAATGCCTGGATATCAGAGTGCTGGAACAACTGGATGAGCCCCAGACGTCTGCCAGTTCATCTGGATGGATATGATGTCACAGTAGGGGCCAAAGTCCATCGGCCTTGGGTTCACTTCATTAGACACAGCATCATCATCCACTTAACCACACCAAAATCATAATGCTCGTATATTTGTATAAAACAGGAGGCATTCAGGCAGATGGAGGTGGTTGGTGGGGGACGACACTGCAGACACATTTAAATCTAAAAGCAGACGTGTATGGAGGTAAGAGAAGATGGCTGAACGGGCCAGACGGGTGCGCTCAGACTCACACAGAGACTCCATCTACCTCTGCTGCAGTGATTGATGCTTGTCTTCATCCACCACATCTCCTTCAGCTCAGTTTTAAGGACCTGTCGTGTATAGCAATCAGTCACTCCTTACAGCTTCATTTTTAAATTACGGATGTCAAAATTATGTTATTTCTAGGGGAAAACTCTAAAACTCTCTTTTTAGAACTTATTTAAAAAATCATAGTAAGTAGTAAATAGGACTCTTTGACTTCAAGGAGCAGGGTCTTCATCCTTACAGGGTCTTCATCCTTACAGGGGCTGCAATGAAGCAGCAACTCCCAGCCTCTCCATTATGGAAAACCCAAATGTGCCAACACTGAAGGTTTCTGATCTTTTAATTCCAGCACAAAATCCCTGAAGGCCGAAGTGTTCAAGTGTTCAAACACAATGAGGCTACAGATCATTTCCCCAAGTGCTCCACTTTACTGCCCAGTACATTTATGGATCCATATAAATGTAACCAGCAATGTTTCTATTTTCCCCTGTTTGAACTCTAGGATGTAATGAATATTGATCTGTGTGACATATATGTTTCATCTGTGTGAGTTTTTTCTTCTATCACTGAGGATTACAAACCGTGAGGCTTCAACATGATAAATAACTGTACAAACTTTACTAATTCTGACATTATAACTGGACATCTGCAGGAAGTGTGTTTACAGTTATAGATCTGATTCTGTGTTCTTAAACCTAAACACGATGTGGGAGACACTCCAGGGACTAGCCTTCACGCACACAACAGGAGCCTGTGTTTTGTGATTTGTGTGTTTAAGTCCTCCAGAAGTGCTCCAGGTTTGGACGGCCACAAGCTATCTGTTAATGTCAGGGATTGATGTTATATGAGTAAACAAACAATGACAATGACCACAGGTGGATGTGTGGGATGGTGTGCGGTAATGCGTGCAGCATTACATGTGCCGTCCTGCATGTCCTGCCACTGTTGTTGCTTCATAGAACACATTAACCTTGACCTCTCAGTGGAGATGTGAAGATGTCTTTAGTGATGTGTACTGTGTTACGTAAACCCACAGGACTCTGTGCAGATGTTCAGCCACATGTGAGCAGATTCTGTCCTGGAGTGTTGAGCTCAAAACCTGGAAAGCATCAGCACTGGGTTTAATATTTTCCTTTTTAAATTGATCCCTTTTAAATGATCTTTATTGTTTGAACACGTCCTAATTAGACTGTTACACAATACCCACATGTAATGCTTACTTCAGCATTATATATTTAAGGAACTCACAGTGACACAGTTAGTAAGGAATGACTTATACCTGTATCTGCAATTAGCCTATAAACAGGAATAAAATCACACAGGAGCACCTGTAAAAAAAGAAACCCCATGTAAAATTTAATCTGGTTTAAAAGGGCTTTTTAACCCATTTAATCCCAGTTAAAATTCCAAACCAAGACACTCCTTAAATTAAAATATCTTATTGTATGAACATGTCCTATCTGGACTGTAACATAATGCCCACAGCTAATGCCTTCTTCAGGACACAATACAAGTAACCTAAAGAATTATTTTTAGCTTGGATGGTTGTCACTAAACTGCTTTAGTGATACAGGGCTTGAGTTTGACACTAAACGCTGGCTCATAATTAGTTCCGTGGTACAACATCTTCCCCTAGTGGCTCCATTCAGTAACATCTGCAGAAGGAAATCATTAAGCACTGTGGTACCTCTTCCTGTAAGCAGCGTACATCGGTTGTTCACTACATTTACAGTTAACATTATAGTGCACTATACAGGGAATCTTAATTGCCCACTTAAAATTCAACCACTACAAAATGGCTGACACACTACATAGAACACAAAACAGTAGGGTGCGATTTCAGACAAGTGAGAGAGTGAAATTGTCTGAAGGAGTGAAAGTGGGTGTGAGTGAGGGATTGAAAATCTGATCAGTGAGAAAGGCTGAGTTTGGGATGGAAGGATGATATCAGAGATTCATTTATCTCCTTTACTCATCCTTCTGCCTTTGTCACTACATTGTTTCTGTTTCTGCTTATTTAGTATTTTTCCTTTCAGATCTGGTACAAGCAGGTCAATTGTCTTAACTAACTTGCTACCTGTAGCTCAGCAGGTGAGTAGCCACTTATTGTATGAGGAGTTATTCTGTAATTACACAGAATCCTGTTAAAGGGAAAACATTCCCTTTCCATTAGGATACTATTCCTAACAACTGGGTTTTCAAAATATTTTTTGAATCTATTGTTTCAAAGCAGAGTGAGGATCATCAACATGAAAAATGCCATTTGGAGTAAGTCGGCTTAGCGGCACACATCAAACTGCTCCAGTATAGGAAACAGTACATACAAAGAAGGCAAATTTAACCATAATCACATATCCACCCCATCCCCTCCTTAAAAGACAGAAACACCAACCAGAACAAGAACTGTAACTCTCACATGGCAAAATCAACGAAGAAGAGGACAAGTCTCAAATCTGTTTTGAGGTCACAGTGCAGAAGGAAGCACCTTGTTTGAGTTCTCAGAGACTGACCTTGAAACACTTATGAAAGTGATTGCACTCAAAATCCTACTAGCATTCCTATAGACACCATACCAACAAAACTCTTGAAACAAGTTTTCAACGCACTGTCAAATGACACTGTTAATGTTGCTAATCAGTCATGTAAACAAGGAATTTACCCACAGACTCCAAATAGCAGTTATCAGGCCCCTTCTTAAAAAGAATAAATTAGACCCCACTAATCTCAACAATTACAGACCGAACTCCAATATTTAATTCTTTGGGGAGATGATTGAGAAGGTGGTCTCCCTTCAATGAAATAAATGCGATTTTACACACTGTCTTTAGAACTCAGCCCAACACAGAAACTGCACTAACTAAAGTCTTAAATAATCACAGGCTAAACCATGACACCAGTAACCTGTCTGTACTGGTTCTCCTTGACCACAGTGTTGCATTTGTCACAGGTGACCATCGTATACTGCTAAACTGTCTAAGAGGCTGGGTTAGCTTAACTATTATTCTGAACAGTCCTATCTGACCAGTCATGAGTACTAGGTTGAACTGTGTGAAAGCAGTTCTAAATGCCATATGGTTATCCTGTTGTGTCCCCCAGGGCTCGATTTTGAGACCAGTTCAATTTTGAGACCATATAGTCTCTGTATGCCTCCGTTGGCAATGATCATCAATAAATATTTAATTGCACAAGTATGTAGACAAAACACAATTATACATGTCTCTCTATATAACACCTGGGGCTCCATTGTCTGATTTTTCAAGTCTGATTTTTAACTGTCTAAAAGACAACAAGTCCTGGATGGGTCATAATTTCCTGCAACTCATTGATGATGAAATGGAATTTATCATCATTGGGAATGGTCGTGTGTGCACTGATACAATAATTTACCTGGAGTCTCTATCAGCTAAGGACCAACAATATCAAAAAGCATGGTGTCAAATTTTATTGTGACCTAAGCTTTAAATGCCATGTTCTTCATGTCTGAAGAACAGTGATCTATCATCTGCATGTCATAGCCAAAGTCAGATATGTTCCTCACAGCATCTGATAATGGAAAACTTCTGCATGCATTTGAATCCTCACATCTGGACTACTGTAATGCTCTGCTAGTAGGTATTCCTAAGAAAACTCTTTCAAGCCTACAGGGGGCTCAGAATGTAGCAGCCAGAGTACTAGCATGCACAAAAATGAGTTATCATATTACATACATTGCCTGGCCAAAAAAACGGTCACCACCTGGATTTAACTAAGCAAATCGGTAAGAGCCTCCCATTGGATAATTACTGCATGGGTGATTATGTTTTAGCTGGCAATAAGTTATTTAACCCTAACTGATGCAGTGAGTAGCTTCTCATTTGTTAAACAACCATGTCAAAAGACACATCCTGTGGTCGTGGAAAAGGTTAATCTGTTTCAGAAGGGTAAAATTATTGGCATGCATCTGGCAGAGAAAACATCAAAGGAGATTGCTGAAACTACTAAAATCGGGTTAAAAAATGCCCAACCCATTATTAAAAAGTGGAAGGACAGTGGGGAAACATCATCTACGAGGAAGGAATGTGGGTGGAAAAAAATCTTGAATGATCGTGATCGGCGATCACTTAAATGTGAGGTGAAATCAAATCATAGAAAGACAACAGTAGAACTCAGGGATATGTTTAATAATGAAAGTAAGAGCATTTCCACACGCACAATGCGAAGGGAACTCAAGGGATTGGGACTAAACAGGTGTGTAGCCTTAAGAAAATCACTTGTCAGTGAGGCTAACCAGCAAAAAACAGCTTCAATTTGCTAGGGAGCATAAAGATTGGACTCTGGCGCATTGGAAGAAGGTCATGTGGTCTGATATGTCCAGATTCACCCTGTTCCAGAGTGATGGGTACATCAGGGTAAGAAGCGAGGCAGCTGAAGTGATGCACCCATCATGCCTAGTGTCTAATGTACAAGCCTGTCAGGGCAATGATATGATCTGGGGTTGCTGCAGTTGGTACGGTCTAGGTTCAGCAACATTATGTGCCCAAAGAATGAGGTCAGCTGACTACCTGAATATACTGAACAATGAGGTTATTCCATCAATGGATTTTTTCTTCCCTGATGGCACTGGCATATTCCAAGATGACAATACCAGGATTCATCGGGCTCAGATTGTGAAAGAGTGGTTCAGGGAGCATGAGACATCATTTTCACACATGGATTGGCCACCACAGAATAAATGTTGCGACATTGCAGAAGCTTGTGGAAACGATGCCACAGTGAATGTGTGCCGTAATCAAAGCTAAAGGCGGTCCAACGAAATATTAGTGTGACCTTTTTTTTGGCCAGAGGCAGTGTATATCCTTAAAGAGTTGCACTGGCTGCCTGCGTCACACAGAATTGACTTTAAAATCCTACTGCTGACATTTAAGTATTTACATGGTCATCTCAGCAGTAGGATCACAAGGCAGGCACCATCAAGGGCCCTCAGATCATCCAATAAAACATGCTGAGGTTGTCTACCACCCGACTAGAGTTCTGATGCTGCCTTTTGTTGCTATGGCCTCAAAGAATTCCCTTCCTTTGACAATTTACATACTTTTAAGATACTTTTAATTTTGAAACGACTTTAATTAGACGGCTCTGTCCCAGCTGTATCTTTACTTTGCTCAGTTTTATAATCCCTTTTTTACTTTTAACTGTGCACTTTGCTTTACTTGCTGCAGTTGCACTTTTATTTCCTTGAAGGACAGTAATGTGGTTTATAGATTATTATTTGTTGAAGAGGGATTCAAAATCAACTCCCAAACCTACTGTTAGTTTTTAGAAGACATTTTCTTCAAGCAGTGGTACAGGAAAATGCATCTTGCAAGAAGACTTGATTTTTCATGATTTTTATGCAGGACAATGCTCTATCACATGCTTCGAAGTACTCCACTGTGTGGCTAGCCAGTAAAGGCCTTAAAGATGAAGGAATGACATGGCCAGCTTCCTCACTGACCTAAACCCTATTGAGAACTTGTGGCCTCTTCTTAAATGGGAGATTTACAGTAAAGGAAAACAGTACAGCTCTCTGAACAGTGGCTGGGAGGCTGTGGTTGCTGCTGTGCAAATGTTGATTGTCAACAGAATAAGAAACTAACAAACTCCATGAACAGAATGCTTATGACTGTTACTGAAAAGAAGGCTGGCTGTATTGGGCACTGATTTTTATTTTTATTTTTTAATTTATTTAAATTTATTTTGAAATGTCAGAGGTTTATTTGTAAATTTTGTTTATTATTCTCAGTTTAACAGGTGAAAAACAAGTGAGACAGGACATTTTCTGTTTTTCATTTAGTTGCATAATAATTCTGCACATATAGATATTCTCCTAAGAAAGTCAAAACCTCACTTTTACTTCCATAAATATTCAGGTTTGAGGTTTATTGACATTTTGGATTGACTGAGAACACTGTAGTGGTTCAATAATAAAACGAACCCTCAAAAATAAATCTTGGCTAATAATTGTACACACAGTGCATTTATTTATTTATTTTTTACATTACACCATTTAGCTCACACTTTTATCCAAAGCATCTAACAATTATGACTGAATACAATTCAAGTAAATGAGGTTTAAAGGTCTTGCTCAGATGTCCAACAGGTGCAACTTGGCAATGGCAGGGCTGGAACTAGTGACCTTCTGATTATCAGTCCAGTACCTTAACCACTGAGCTACTAACAGTTGTTTCGGTTTATTGAAAAACAATTTTTAAAAAAACAAACAATTTTAACAAGAACTATAAAACATACTGGACAAGGAAAAAAAAAAAAATCTATCTATAACTCAGCAACAGTCACTGAGTAGCCAGATATTTATTTTTGTCTTAACATTCATTTTGTTTATATCACATTTGAACATACAGCATACAATCCCACAAGCAGCCATTCTCCCCCAGTTTGATGTTACCTGTGTAGATTGTCACTGTGTATGACCAGCCTCAAGGTCTGCAGTAAATAACACAAAGTGAACCATGTATTGTTTTCACAATAAATGAATCAAGGACAAAACAATACACATCATATTGAGACCAACTTCACTTGGGGGTCTGCTTAGATGCTTATTGACTCAGATTGTTACAAAGGCTGAAGGCAACCACTCTACCCAGGACACAAACCCAGGTCTGACAGGAGGTAAATGTGAGCTCTGACCACCAGACTAAAGAGCAGCTCGAGCTCCCATTTAACCTTCCTAAGTGACGGTCTCTGTCACACAGACTCACCACGACTAGGTCCACTTGAAACACTTAAAAAGATCCAAGTGTGAAGGCACCTAAAACGGTGCAGTTCTGTGATTCAGTCCAGTGAAGGAGCAGGAACATGTGAACAAAAGTCAGGAACAGGGTGAGAAAGCAGCTCAGGATTTGAAGAATCCGGAACAGAATCAGTATTTGATGAAACAGGATTCAAGAGTGGATCCTGAGTGTCTGCTTCTCTCTCTGGAACATTCTGATTGGTCCTCTGCTCCTGCACTGGGTGTAACTCATTCATCGCTTGCTGCTCTACAGATTCATTTGATTGAACGTTCATACATGACCAACAATTCTGTAATTCCTTTCGGAATAGCACTGCAGACACCAGTAAGACCAGTATGAACAATGGCAACACCACTACCAGCACCATCTTGTCAGGCTTCTCTTGTTCCTTCTCCTCAGTGTCTGTATCAGATTCCACCTGCCTACCTAAATACAGAACATAAAACATTAGGAGGGTTTACAAACACTCCAGAATAGTAATTAACACTCCTGATTTAGTAATTAATTCCAAAAGAATTATTAGCAGTGTGTAAAGCCCAGCAAAACCTGTTATTTTTATAATTACATTAGGAGTAAAACAAAAAGCATACAGGAAATGTACAGTAACAGCAGAAGGTAACAGAGCACACACACAGTTATGAGCATAGATGAATATGAATACTGTAGAACTGATACCTTTTATAATACAACCCTACAGCCTCTTCAGATGAAGGCTTATATGTAAGAACTAGCTCCATCCTAACCATACATACATGAGAAGAGGGCATGAGAGGTGTAAACCCCACAATACTTACACTGAAAGCACAGAACATTTTAGATGTGTCATTTTCTTTTATTGTATTTCCCATGTTCAATTATGACTACTATTGTCTGTTTCCAACTAACTTGGTGCAACAGCCCGAGTGCTGCAGCATGTGGAACAGGAGGCACAGACTCCCTCGACAGACAGATGTTTATTAACAAACAACGAATACAATGATGGCACTCATACTTAACATAAATGGTGAACATTAACACTGGCAACAAGAACAAGGGCAAACATGAACAATGACCGACAGTACTGCACACACGAGCCTGGGTTTAAATACACAGACATGACGAGATTAAAACCAGGTGCAGGTGTGTGCAGGCGTGGTTACAAACACGAAAAACAAACAAGGTCCTCCCACTGCACGCAGCAAGCCAGACCACGTGACTCGTGGGAGGAGAGCATTCCGTGACACTTGGATTATTTCAAATGTTCCAAATACAATATTTTTTCTTGAGTGGTTTGCATATAAGCATATTTGTCTTGTAATGTATAAAATATACATCTCTGCCTCAATAGGTTTTGTATGCTGCTTCACTTATCACACTTGGTTTAAAGGTGTAAGATGACTAATGTAACTGGCTGAGCAGTTTGTAATTAACTACAATATCGTCCTATTTATATTCCACTCTCTAATCATATGATACCGTCACTAACAAATAGGTTTTAAGAATCTGAAAGCACATCAGCATTTAGTGACAATCAAGTCTTACCCCCAGCAGTGGCTGTGGTGACAGTGTATGTAGCAATGACTTCATCATTCCTGGTGTCCCGTATGATGTAAATTCCACTATCAGACTCCTTCAGATCCTTCAGCTGCAGACTGAATCTGTATGACACTCTCTTCACATACTCAGAGATACAATTAAGTTCACGCCCGTCAACCATGCACAGTTTGACAGTGTTTGGTTTGGTGTCAGCAGTCCTGTTCAGCTCCACTAACTCAGAGACGGGCACATCCATGGTCCTGATATTCCTTTCTGTATTGTATAAGTATTATGAAATAATACAGTCATCCTCCAGAATTGTCACTGCACCTAGTTTTATTAAAGGCTTAGACTGTTCCATCTGAAATATAAACACGACCAGATGGTAAAGTATTACTTACCATGGACCTGAAGAGTCCAATCACATAATGTTTTACTACTGCAGTTGCAGGTGTACCAGGCCCTCTTAGTGTAATCAACATCAGTGATGGTGAGGGAGAGATCTCCCTTCAAGTACTGATCATGGGACATGTGAAATCCCTCCTTTGACTGACATGATGTCTGATTACACTGAGCCAGAATGTCACGTGGTTTATGGAACACAGTCCATGTGACCAGACCAGAACATGTCTGATTACAGCGGAGAGTTGCACTCTCATTACGTCCCACTCTTGTAATATGATTCAGTGACTCTTGACGTAGAACTACAAAAAAACACATCATATAGTCACATAGAAACAGAACTTTTAGGTTTTTAGGTTTTATGTGTATTGTATTTCCAATTAAACAAATTACAATTTTACACAAGGTCTTTTATCTGTTCTATAAAACAAATATGCAAGCATGTGAAATTGTTATTACAATGTGAGTACAGTCAAGATGGCATAAAATGTAAAACCATAATGCACTATGAACAGTGCATGAATGTCTTATGCAAGCTTTAAACTGGTTCTATAAAAAATATTGCTAAGAAATGGATTAAGTAAGTAGGAATATATTATCACTTCCCTGACTAAAGAGTTACAGTCAGACACAGTAAAAACAAATCTTACCAGTAACGTTTACTGTGTATGTAGCAATGACTTCATTATTCCTGGTGTCCCGTATGGTGTAAACACCACTATCAGACGCCTTCAGATCCTTCATCTGCAGACTGAAACTGAATGACACTCTCTTCTCATACTCAGACACACACCGAATTTCACACCCATTAAGATCACATAGTCTGACAGTGTTTGGTTTGGTGTCATCAGTCCTGGTCAGAATCACCTCCACTGGCTCTGAGACATTCACATCCACGCTGAGAGATTCTCCAGGATTGGACATGTTTAGGGATATTTACAGCTGGATAGGAACAGCAAGGAAAACACAACAAATAAAATTAATAATAAGTAAAGAATCTATGTGGACTGAGTTAATGTATAAACAGCTTAGAACAAATCTAATATAATATTAAAATACTTATGCTCAATCTGAATGTTCACATCACAGATGTGTTCGCCACCACAATCACAGGTGTACCGGGTCCTCTTAGTGTAATCAACTACACTATCCCTCCTTTGACTGACATGATGTCTGAATACACTGAGCCAGAATGTCACCTGGTTTATGCAACACAGTCCATGTGACCAGACCAGAACAGGTCTCATTGCAGGGGAGAGTAGCAGCATCATGAAGCTTCACTTTTACAGAACTGAATGCTGAAATTGGAGAAAAGACAAAACAAAGTACATTTAGTCACAAGAGAGGAATTACAAAATACTAATAAGACATAACACAGCAGTGATCAGCCATCAGTCGTGAAAGTGTTGTTTTTTTAGTTGTAAATTTTATTTTCAAAGTCCATTATTTTAATGGTTCAGTCTGTAATTATTAACACATTGTTGTACTTACCATTATAGATCATCAGGAGTGGTAACATGGAGTACAGGAGGATACCTAAGCTCTTCATGGCTGTGGAGAACACAGATGTCTTTGCATATGTTCAGGTAGAAGGATTCAGGTTCAAATAAGGAAATGACGTTGTGGAGTGGGAGAGTAATACTACAAATACATACAATACTAGCCAATTGCTTTTTTGGAATTTTTTGTGGGTAGAGGGGAGGGAGTGCTGGAGTGAAGTAAAATCCACACAGTGTTATGGTGAATTCTCATGGGAATCTCAGACATTTCTAGTGGCGACTCATATGAACTTCTGGGCTAAATTGGCATCCACTGAACACTGAATTGTAATGAGAGTCTACAGCACCACTGAATACTGAATTGAATGAGGGTGTACAGGACCACACACATAAAAGGCAATGATAAATAAATACATTTTTTCAGGAAGTCCGCACACCACAAATATTTTCTCTTATATTCAATATCAGTATTAACGCATTAAAGTGAAACCAACACAAGGCAGGTCACATCCCACTAAACACTAAGGATAAATACCATTGCTGTTTGCATTTTAGTGACACACCCCAAAGCGGTCAGCAAGAAATTAAACAAGAGTTTCATTTTGTTGTAGTGTAAATGTGGTGTTTAGGTATGGCAAGTGCCACGTGCCAATTACATTCATTAATATAAGAGAGTTGGCCCACGCATTTACCACATCTGGTGTAAAATGGGTTTAACAGTACATTTATGCTGCAGTAAATCAGAACGCTCGTTTCACCTTCTGCTGGCCACTTTGGGGGCGTCATTAAAACTAAGCAAGTTTACTGGTCCAGGAACACCAACTACTTTTGTGTTTCTGTATTCCTTCAGAGTTGTGCTGTGTCCTGTACACTCTCTTTATAATACAGTATTCAGTGGGTGCCAGTTCAGCCCAGAAGTTCATGAGTGACCACTAGAAATGTCTATGAGATTGTCTCATGGGAAAATCCTGACACAAAAATGACAAACACTGATTTCTTTTAGTGTGTAGCTTGATGTGACATTACAAAATGCCCCTTGCAGAGAAACCCTCTTCTCATTTGCATAACTTTTTCAACACTCTTCAGTTGGTCCCCAATACACTCACTCCCATAATATCTTCATGCCCATCATCGGCTCTCTGCATAGAAATGAATGAGAGCAAAAATCGCCTCTTTTCACTGCAATATAAATGTTCCGTAAGACTCAAGAAGTCAATAATCAAACCTTTGTGAGGTGGTCTACTGTAAATCTGAAGTGGAACTTTACTGTGGTAACAGAAAATTTCCTTTTAATTCTCATCAGAATTCAGAGGGAACATAGCTCATGTATGACATGTATGAGGGCTTTAATTTTGAAATTAATAATCACAGTGCCCTGATACTGAGTGACATTCTGAGGTGGTCTGCTGTCATTCAGAAGTCGAACTAGTCTGTAGAAGCAGTAAAATTCCTTTAAATTATAATCCAAATTCAAGGGGAACATGGATCATATGACATTTAAGAGGGCTTTAATTGTAAAATGAATAATCATAATTTCCTGATACTGTCTGGGTGACACTCTGAGCCACAGCCAACATTGCAGGCTCTAAATAAGCAAAATAAAGAAATGTAATTTTGTTTTATTAGGGTTGCAGTATGTAGCGCATAGAACCATTTTATAATTGCTAAAATGATTTTATTCTCCTGAAAATATTCACAAAAGTATGAACCTCAATAATTATCAAAAGTATTTTGAAATTTCATAACAATATAGCTGTCATATGCAAATTAACCCTTCGAAAATGTATCATATTTCCAATCTTCTTATCTGCTAATCTGTGAACTTTCAAAACATCTGACCACTAGGTGGAACTGTTCTGGAAAATCCTGCATAAATCCTACAGCTTTTCACTTATGAACATAAAATTGGAATCATATCATTATTTTCAGCAATACTAACAACTCTGTAATTACAAGTGCTTTTCAAAAGATTCATGGTTTTTACATTCATTCTATCATTTCAAAATTGGCAATGTAATAATGTGTCCATAGTATTGACCATCATGTCAAACTGGACTGCCTGACCAATAGTTAGACTTATTTCTTCAACAAATAAACCTGTCTAAAGGTTTCTGATCATCAATGATGACATATGGAAGCCTCTTGAGAAACTCCAACTCCTTCATTTGGGTAAGAAAACAACCTCATTAAGCCTCACAGCCATAAACTGCTTAAAGGCAGAAGAGAGGGAAAGTTGAAGACATCCACACACAACTTTACATAAATACATGAACTGATGGTCTGATGTTGCCTGTAAATTTTGACGTAGTTAGGAAGGACATCGGAAGGCTCTACAGTGTAATATTCACTACTTTGCGTTTAATCCGAGGCCTTGTGTGTTTAAATCCCCAAGAGGACCAAAGTCAGGAAAAGCAGTTCACATCAACACAGAACTTTACAGACGTACATGTAATGACAGAATGATGTTGACTGCTGAGCTGGAGTCTGATCCACCATCAGGAGGCTCTACAGTGTACAATTAACTACTTTGCATACAATCACAGGCCTTGTTTTCTTACTTAAATTAACAGAATAGTAAATTCTTTCAAGACAGCATATGGGCTGCAAGGGGATATAATTTGATATAATTACTACAAATTGTATACATCATATTCTGCTCATTTATTTATTTATTTTTTATACTTTAAACTTTCTTTTAACAGAGGGCAATGAACATAATGTAGTGCATGTCTGATGTTTTCCTGGGAATAAATTTGTGAAAGTAAATAAGACCTTCATAGAATTTTAATTAACTAAACTTTGAAAAATATGTCCAGATTAATATTACGAATATTACTGTGAATTTTCTTTCATATATCCTGACCCACATTGCTATTGCTCCTTCAGTAGTAAATGTATGTGAACATAAATCTTTCCATTCCATTACCATGCAGCCAATTGCAAATTGTTTTCTTGCAATTCAAGGCTTTTCACAATATACCTGCTTTCTCTACTAACAATAACAATTAGAAATAATAATATTAATCAACAGTCTAATCATCGTCATTGGCTATGTGATGCATATCTAATGGTTCAACATCACAGCCGTTGTTGCATCACGTTACAGGTGTAGTTCCACCTACTGTCAGGACTTTTATATTTATGGCTTTTAGCTGATGCTTTTATCCCCCCCCCCACCCCCCACCCCCCCAAAAAACAAAAAAAAAACCTGATTAATGCTTTCTTCACTGGTCTATTGGTGAGTATTTCACACTCCCTTCTCTTTCTGAGCATGCGGTATAGCCAAAGGATTGAAAGCCTGACTAGCGACAACGCTGATGCCTGGCTCATTTGGAGAACAGGACATGAATTGCAGTGGAGCCAGAATTAACCAGGTAGGTTGGAGGAGAGGAGGCAGTTGTCAGGTTTTTTTTAGAAGGGCATTTATACAGAAGCTTTAAAAAATAAATAAATAAAAAAATAAAAAAATTTTTTACAAAAATACTGGCAGGCACACCTCTGTCACCTCTGTCTCTCTTTTCCATTGCCTAGGAATTTTGTAAAATAGTTAAAATCAAGAAATTGCTCCTAGTTGTATATAACTACAATATAATCTAATATAAATTTTATTTGTACTACTATAAGTACTAAACAAAAAATAGTCTTGGTCGAATCTTTTTTTTTTTTTTTTTTTTTCCTCTAAGCAATATGAATGCGCCTGTTTCCAGCCTTGATAACCAACATGTGGAATCAGAGAGGAATTGGATAAACACTGAAATGATCATATGGCTCCTATCGTATATTGGTGGGATTGCTGGTGTTACAACTTTCTCCATGTTACAGCCGTACCCGACCTCCCCTACTAGTCGAGTACCTTTAGCACTAAGCTGCTACTGCTACACTCTCTTCCTGTCAGCACATCCGCCGGCCTGCAGAGACTCACGTCTCCGGGGTTCGAGTGTCACCTCGTGAAGTTGTTTAACTGCCTTACCGCCATTTAGAGCTAAAAGCACGAAAACCGCAGAAAAATGTATTTTGGACGTTAAAAATATGCCCTCAGAGAAAGAAGCAAAGTTTACATCCACCTCCGTAATCGTTGGGCTCTGAAACCAGTCCGTCGTTAAAAGGTTTGCTAGTTTGCAGGAACCGGCATCAGCTCCTGCACAAACTTTGTTGGTGGTAATGTTGTATGTGCGTGTCGGGTCGAGTTAATTCCACTCAGTGTTGAGTTTGTTAAGCTTAATGTGGAGAAAATGCTTCGACTTGATTAAAACCTCCGACATGTTAAACTCTTGAGTTTTGAGAATCTTACCTGATCTTGGTGATTACTAGCCGTCGCTAGTAAGACGAAACACGAATGAAGGTTGACGTAGATTCAGATATATGAATTAATCGGGCCAAGTGTGATCTACAGATGTGCGAATGAAAATACTTTTCTTCTTCAGCGGAGTTCTATAACGGTACCGCTCGTTTTCAACCTAAACCAGCAGAAGCTCGTCCTGTATCCTTCAGTCAGTCATAGAGTAGGACGCGTCTATGTGTCAACACATCGGAATTCCCAATCTGGGCAACACTGCGCGTTTTGAGTCCGTTTTGAATGACTGCCCGGATCCGGCACGAGTTAATCGGGCCGACTGCGGTAGTCGACTCTTTACCAACAGGTCCAGCATATCGGACAACATCTGGCCGTCTCTTTAAATTACTTTATTATTATGTTTCATTGTTAATGAAACATAATAATAATAATAATAATAATAATAATAATAATAATAATAATAATTATTATTATTATTATTAAGCGATTAGTACATAAAATGTTCAATTTATTTCATGTTTGTTTATTCAGGCATTTTTGCAAAACATCTAACTTTGGTTTCGTCTAGCGTACTTAAAAAAAATACACAGGGTCAAGTAAAACAAGTTTCACATTTGAATTAATTCCTGCCATACGTGAGAAGGATGGGTTATTTTAATCATTCAGCTCTGATAGAACAATGCTCATGTGATCTTTTCTTGCAGTTAAGGCTGGCCTAAACGGAGTGAAGAAGCCAGTTAAACAAATGAGAGGAAATACATTAGAAGTATCCAAGACTAGGACAGTGTGTACACGCAGGATTACGTTTTCTAATACGTTTTCTAAGAATATATTAATTAAATGTATTGTGGCCTTTTAAAATATGGTGATACATCCTTTAAAGTTCACCTAGTAAAACAGAAATTGATGGTTAAGGTTTTTTTTGTTGTTGTTGTCTAAACTTTAATTGTTTTCAAATCGATTTGTTCCAGAACAATAGCAAGCAAGAACATTTCTATAGTTAAATGTTCACTAAGACAGAGTGAGCGTGTCATGCTGATTCCTGGCTCTGCCGCTCCATACTCAACTTCCCAGGATGCCTCAGTCAGTCATGTGGAGAGCCTTCCAGCAGATCCCACCTATCCGAGAGTTCACTTACGATATACATCGCTAGAGTACTAGTCACACTCACCTGTTACTTATTAACGTTATACTTAAACGCTTGTTCGTTTCTCATCGTTAGGAGGCATTGCCGTTATACTTGAACTGCATACTAAGTGTTCTTTCTGGTCAGTTTGTGATCTTAGCTATTCTCCGGATTATCTGTCTTTAGATTTGCACGTATGTCCCATTGCTTGATTACTGGCTACTCGATTATTAGATCATTTATTAAAAAATGTTTGTCAGTTTAAACAAAATATTTAGAATATTTTTATGACTCATTGCTGAAGGTCTCTCTCCTTAAAGAGTTGTTTAATTAGCACAATATCTTACAAGCATTAAACATTCTGTTCTACACATACAAAAGCACAATCATGAACATATTTGCATGGAAAAAAAACCAAAAAACCAAAACTTTTTAAATGCGATTTTAGGAGGTCCTTGTACCAGATTATCACTCCCCTGTGTCTCGGCCATATGTTGTACTGGTGTGTTTGAATGAAGGTTGGGGGATTTACCTGTAGCCTGGGGGACAGTGAGTATCTACATCTCTAAGGACAGTAATGTCCTGGTTGTTTATCAATTTTAGATACTCTGGGTTTGGGCTTTTTGCTCCTGAAAGGGATGAAGAAACACCTCGGTTATTCCAGGGCCTTACTGAAAGATTTTCACTTTCAGTTTGTTGATTTAAAAGGTAAGTTTTTAAATTTATGGAAAAGAGTAAGGTAAGTGTAAATATGCAATTGTGTTAGTTAATTTTACAAACTTATACTTAATAAGTTAAATATGAATATATAATAACATGCCCACAGACAATTCTAAATGGAACCCTATATAGGGTACTTGTTAAGGAGACAATGCAGAATTTGGAAAACACTAGCTTGTGCCGCATAAAATATCTGGAACACCAGCAATAAGTAGATTAGCGGTAGAATCCCAACACGCTGAAGAAAGGCAGATGAGCAATGTTTTAGTTGAGAGAAAGAGAGAGGGAGGGAGGGATAGAGGGAGAAAGAGTGAGAAAAATGGAGGGAGAGACGGAAAGAATGAAGGAGAGAGAAAAAGGGAGAGAGAGGGAGGGAAAGATGGAGAGATAAAAAGGGAGAGAAAGAGGGAGGGATAGAGGGAGGGAGGGAGGGAGAGAAACAGAAAGGGAGGGAGAGAGAGAGAAAGAGAAAGGGAGGGATGGGGAAGGAGAGAAAGAGGGAGAGAGAAACAGGAAGAGCAACAAAGAAAGAGAATGGAGTGATGGGGAGGGAGGGAGTGGGAGGGAGAGAGAAAGAAAGTGAGGGAGGGGAGAGAAGGAGGGAGTGAGAGGGAGGGCAGGATAGAGAGAGAGTGGGAGAGAGAGAAAGGTAGGGAGTGAGAGAGAGAAAACCCTTCAGAACATATGACACGTAGTTTTGCGCTCTGTGTATGTTGTGCATTATGCACTTGCGTCACACTGTCCCAGGAACAGCAAACATGCAAATATGCAGCTGTGAGCAACAGCGAAGACAAACACCTGGAATGGTTCTAAACTGCACTGAGACCACAGGTGGGGTGGAGAGCTTGAATCAGAGGATTTTCTCGACACGGCTGAGTCAGGCCTTTGTGAAGCTCCAAACAGAGAGGCGAGAGCATGGTCCGAGATCAGAGCCAGACCGAGATCCAGACTGAGGGTGAACCTCCTCACACTTGAACAGCAGCTGTTCCAGCAGCTCAAAAAAATAGAAGGTGCCAGATCTGCACAGGAACAAAGGATTTGAAACTTGTGGAATGTGTACAAAAATATATCTATGAGTCATTTAAACAATGTCTGGGGCAAAGTAACGAATAATCATACATTCCTGATATTGTCTGCGTGACACTCTGAGCCACAGCCAATACTGCAGGCTCTAAATAAGCAAAATAAATAAATGTAATTTTGTTTTATTAGGGTTGTAGCATGTACTGCTTATAGTCCTTTTGAAATTGCTGGAATTACTTATTCTTTTACTCAGATAAAATGCAAAGTGCAACATAGACCATAAGACAGAACACCGTACTTGACACAAGGTGCAGCAGGTGTGAAATGACTCAGTAAAGGGACCTTTACTGGTCTAAAGGTGATGCTATTGCACAGCATTTTATGTTATGAGCATTTCCTCCCACACCTTAAGGTGTAGAACCAAAATGCACTTTCATTGCATTAATGGACAGTGTTTATTCTTCTTGTCCTTAGAGAGTAAAATTACTATGACACAATACAGTTACTACTATGTAATATTAGTGGCTACAACTGATTTTAACCTAAAATACATTAATATATAATAATGGAGGCCTTGTTTTTGCATTTATTTACATTGAAAATAACAAAAATAATTAGAGTCGATAAAGATTAAAGAAGGTAAATTGAGAACAGTGTAATAAAGGACTAAAAACTAAAAAGACTAGAAAAGACTAATGAAGTCATCATGTGTCCCCTCTGCTGACCCACTGGGGGAGGATTCCCATCATGCACTGGTGGAGAAGGGGAACTGTGATTTTTTTCACACACACACACACACACACACACACACACACACACACACACACACACACACACACACACACTTTTAAGATATATGTTAATGTTTCTTCATCTCATACATAAATAATCTCTCTCTCTCTCTCTCTCTCTCTCTCTCTCTCTCCCTCACTCATTCTTTCTTGCAGAATGGAAACATGTCACATGTCTTTAGATGTGTTACTGGTAATATTACAAATTCCCAGAGCAGATTTATTTTTCGTTTTGAGAAATTTTGACACATATGACTATCACTGGGGCTTCCCGTTTTGAGATACGTTTTGAAGACTTAAAATATCACGTGGGTTGTGTTTAAGCCCAGTTTGAAAGTGCGGATGATTGGGTACTTTCTCAATACTGCACACATTAGAAGGGGTGTGCTACGTACATGGGATACGTCTATCTTAACAAGCTCTTGTTGAGAAAATAAGAGACATTCTTTAACTGACTGAAGACCCAGAAATGTCTGTGCCAGCAGGGGGAGCTGTTGTTCATAGTAACAAAACTAAAGTGTTTCAGCAGCAGGGACTTTCCCGGCCCGCTACCAAACAGCACCGGCATGCAAATAGGCTTGGCATGATACACAGTGCCAAACGGGCAGGGAATTTTTGGGGAGAGAGAGAGAGAGAGAGAGAGAGAGAGAGAGAGAGAGAGAGAGAGAGAGAGAATAATCCATCATAATCCATCATTTGGACTGTAGGTCAATTATTTTATAAGGGTGTTGTGCAATAAAAAAACCTCACCAGTATATTCTTTTTGTGACTGTTTAATTGCGTGTGTTAACACTGTGTTACTGTACCAAACACTAACAAGAGTCGGTCTGAAGCGTCTCCACTCAGCAGAATCGTCTTCATGTCCTCATGTGACCCCTCCTCACCTCATTACTCTGCTTCACTTTCATCACTATATATGCAGCAGATTTTGAACTGACGGAAGTTTATGCTTTTTAAAATATCTTCTCTCTCATCACTAAACAAGTGCATTTTCAAGCCACACCATTTTAAAGCCCTTTGTCTTGAAGCCATTTTTCTTATAGTTTTCATAGTCATTAGTGCTTCCAAGCAGTTTGGTTGCTATTAATTTCAGCATGCAAAACTCCATCCATGTAACATGTACACAAGCATTATATTCAGGTGCTATTATAGAAGGGAAGGTAAAGATACACACACACACACACACACACACACACACACACACACACACACACACACACACACACACACACACACACACACACACACATACACACACAAAGGCAGGTTCTTTATGTTGGACAGAACATATGCTGTCAGAGTGGGTGACAGTCTGTCTTCTTGTATTATCATAGACTTATATAGCACCTTTCTAATACCAAAGGATGCTCCATTACAGTTTTGTTTGTACTTTTTATCACCCAGTGTGACTGAATGACAGGAACAAACACAAGACGTCTAGGTTTTGAACTTTGAACAGTGTGGAATCATCGCTTACAGCATTTTCTATGGGCAATGTTTTTAGCATTGTAAAACAATAATATATTAATATAATTGCATGACTCCTAGAAATAGGTTGATCCTATTACTTCTTATAGATCTTTTTAATAGATTCTTCTCATAATTTGGTAAAAGAGGCATTGTAACAGTGAGCTACTTATGTAATTACCCAGTATCTATAATAGTACAAACTACAAGACTTGATGGTTATATGTTCTCTCCTGAGACTGTTGACAGCACAGCAACGAAATGACCCATACTGTTATAACAGTATGACAGAGTGACTCTATACCACCAGGTTTGTAGTGATGTTATAACAGTATGACAGAGTGACCCTTTACCTCCAGGTCTGTAGTGATGTTATAACAGTATGACAGAGTGACCCTTTACCTCCAGGTCTGTAGTGATGTTATAACAGTATGACAGAGTGACCCTTTATCATCAGGTCTGTAGTGATGTTATAACAGTATGACAGAGTGACCCTTTACTACCAGGTCTGAAGTGATGTTGGTTTGTGTTTGTTTATCCAGTAACTGGGAGTGTCAGAATTATCCTGCAATGTCATTTCTTGACATTGTTTTGCTTTCTTCACCTAGAATGACACACAGTTCTGCCAGCCAGAAGGCTGTTCCTCTTACTGTAGAGGCAGGTTATAGCAGGTCACCAGTATAGTTCAGTTTGTTTCACTTTCTTTGACTTTTTTCGTAAGTGAATAATGAACTAAAAAAAAATCCATTCTATCAATTCAATTGAAGATTCTTTACTGGCATAAAAACTGCATTGCTTGCATTGTCTGCATAACTTCGAAGAGTGTGGTAATTTTATTAAAAGTATCTCCTTTGTTAGATGTGATAGCCATTAAACCTTGACTGTTGTTTGTGTAAAGGCAACATTCCTGCAGTCCCTTCATTTACTTTACACTAAACCAAACCACCACATTATAATTTAGGCTGAAGAATATTGTGTAAAGCAGAGAGGCAGAGATAAGGCACAGGCCTCTCATCACTTTATTTAGGTGTGTAGTACATATACAGTTGTATGTGTGTAGTTGTAGTATTTGTACAGGTGAGATGTTTCACCAGTGTTTAACTAGACGCTGTAATAACAAAATAATAAGAATATGTAATAAATAAATTGTCCGTTTAGCTCAGTACTGGAGTAATGAAGATACTTTACCATGTTTTTAACTATGAGTAAAAAAAGCATGCAGGTGTGGTGTAGACACCACTAATCTTCTTTCCTTTTACCTTATAAATCAACCTTCTCTGTGAAGTTCTGCCTAGCAACATGTGATGTAATCACACACCAACAGAGGACAAGCCGAAAGCAACATTGTGTTGAACAGAGTTAGTTCTACACTTTTTATCCTCGTTTTATTTACGAGTTTTAATTCACTGGTTTAGTTGTTGACTTCTCTCTGACAGAATCACACGTATGACTCAATTCCGGCTCGGGCCCAGCGTAATGCACTGGAAATAATTGGGTGTGCACTCCTCTGCACAGTGTGTGTTATGCAGTCAGCCCAAACAGCAGGAGCGGTCTGGCCACATTACCACATAAAAAGAACAGATTCAGTGTATTTAATGAATAAATAATCAATAAATGACAAAAAGGTCATTTCCAAAACTGTAACAGTAACCTATTTACAACATTTAATGTTTAGTTCAGAAGAGTTTACCATCCAACATTTCTAAAACCCAAAACCGTTAGCCAAACTAATGTTTCAAAAATAGATTTGAAATCATTGGTAAAATCTTACAAAAATAGTACATACACCCACAAAAATAACATTTTCATGTTATTTCACACTCATATATTTCCACCATGAGATAGACGTGTTAGATTCAGAGTGCTGCACTTGGAAATAAGGTCAGGAGGTGGTGTGTTCAGGGGTTTGATCTAATGCAGGGAGGCGGAAATAGGAGGCATGAAAGAGGTGGACACTTCGGAGGGATGGGACATCACCTCTACCACAACTAGGATGGTGCTGCTCCCTTAGAGACTATGAGGTCAGTGAATAAGTCCACCCAGCACACCCACAGGTGAGTCCAAGGGTGCTGTGGGACATCCAGGGACTCGAGCTTCCCCGCAGGATGCTGGCAGTGACTCTTGGCCTGATAGAACGTTGGCACGGAGACTGGGGCATCGGCTCTGAGACTGGGCCATCGGCTCTGGGACTGGGGCATCGGCTCTGAGACTGGGTCATCGGCTCTGGGACTGGGGCATCGGCTCTGGGACTGGGTCATCGGCTCTGAGACTGGGGCATCGGCTCTGAGACTGGGGCATCGGCTCTGGGACTGGGGCATCGGCTCTGAGACTGGGCCATCGGCTCTGGGACTGGGTCATCGGCTCTGGGACTGGGCCATCGGCTCTGGGACTGGGGCATCGGCTCTGGGACTGGGCCATCGGCTCTGGGACTGGGCCATCGACTCTGGGACTGGGGCATCGGCTCTGAG
Organism: Electrophorus electricus; assembly: GCF_041902795.1. Taxonomy (NCBI): domain Eukaryota; kingdom Metazoa; phylum Chordata; class Actinopteri; order Gymnotiformes; family Gymnotidae; genus Electrophorus; species Electrophorus electricus. Next base: position 5,200,173 of record NC_137497.1, read on the forward strand.
AAGAGAGATGCTGATGAAAAGAAAAGAAACTAGCCTGCCATACTCACCCTTTAAGCCTTGAGTTAATTTAAACATGCTGCCCCTAAATCTAACATGCTATACATTAGCTAAACTTCTATAAATTACATCCCAGACTATAAATTAATGTAATCATTTTTTAAAAGAACACAAAGACATGAGTGGCTTTGCTGGTGGCCTCCTTTATCAAAAGGCTTGACTGTACATAACAATAAAATCAACTTGCTCGACTTGTAATTGGAAGGTTGCCAGTTCAAGCCCCACCGTTGCCTAGGTGACACTGCTGAGCCTCTGAGCAAGCCCCATAAGCCTCAATTGCTCAAGATGTATTCAGTCATAATTGTAAGTCACCTTGGATAAAAGTGTAAATGTAGCTGGTTTACCAGCTGTTACAGACAGGTAAATAAAATAGAGCGGTAACCATTCTGAAATCTTGATTTTTTAAGGTTTGAAAGATCAGCTGAGCTGTGCTGGGGTAAAGGCTGCAGTGGCGTGCTAAGTGTCCTCAGTACTAAACCTATCAAGGGAGCTGTAATCATAAAGTACAGGAAACAGCTATAGAAACAAGCTCTGGTTAAAAGAAGAAACATGATCTATTCTTTAACGCAGATGATTTTGACAACCTGCAGGGGGAGCTGTTTTTCATCTTAATAAATTGAAAGTGTTTCTGCTCCTGGGACTTTCCATCTTCCAAACAGAACAGGCACACACACAGGTTGGCATGACACGTAGTGTCAAACTGCCAGAGAGATAACAGACAGCAGATAACAGAGAGAGAGGTCTGTGTTTGATAGAACCATCAGTTGAACGACAGGTTAATTATTTTATAAGGGTGATAACCAGTAATGTTTGAAGTGCCTCAAATATCAGACAATATAAGAGCAGATTTCTTCTTCCTTATTGTGTGTGTGTGTGTGTGTGTGTGTGTGTGTGTGTGTGTGTGTGTGTGTGTGTGTGTGTGTGTGTGTGTGTGTGTGTGTGTGTGTGTGTCTGTGTGTGAATATTCTGTTATTGTATCAAACAAAAATACTCCAAAGATTCCAGTCTGAAGTGTCTCCACTCAGTAGAATCATCTTCATGTCCTCGTCTGACCCTCCACACTTCATCACTTTGTTTCACTTTCATCATCTGAAAAACAAAACAGTTCTTAAAATCACTCTTGTCCAGAAGGCTGTCAACTGTCAACGTCTGCAGCAAATTTTTAACAGAATCAAGCTTATACTAAATAAAACTAACTTTTTCCCTTGCGTTACCAACAAAAGTGTTCAAGTCATTTGAATTCATTTAAATATGTTTTTCTTGAAGGCATTTTCTAATAGATGTTGTAGCCTTTGTAGCAGTTTTCTAATTCATTGTTCTCATTCATTCATTCTCATTGTTCTCATTTCTCATTCATTGTTACTCCACATCAACCAGCAGGATTGAAGTTGAAATGATGAAATCTCTTTTCCAAAGCCTTAACTTTTTCCCTTCAGCTTTGCAGTGTGTGGGCTACAAAGCCACTCAGAATGCTGCAAAGTTGTGTGTAGTTATAAGAGGTTATTACTGCAGTATTCATCTGAACATGTAGGCCTAATAAAGTGTTCATCTTTGGGCTGGAATGACACAGTTATGACGGTCTGAGCTCTGTAATGACCAAGAACATAATGCAATGATGATCAGATTATTTACATGACAGACATACGGGATTTCTAATATCCCTCTGGTCATACAGAATGTGAAATACCTAACGTTACTGATTATGTCAGGTTAATATGCATTTGGAGACAATGGTAGCTTAATACTAAAAACAGATGTTTTGTTGTTGTTAGATGGTCCTAATGAATATACAAATAATGTTTGAAAATCCAAATAAATAAATAAATTAAACAAAGGGCAACAACTGCGACTGCCCTCTACTCTACATTAGAAGAGTCTGAATTTCTGCCTAGATGATGCAATATAGTATACAAAGAGAGAACAAATGAATACACATAAACACTGCATGTCAAACCTTCACCGCAGCAGCTACAGGAAAGACTATTGCTAGGATTATTGCTGAGATCATCATTGCTAAGGACATTTCATGAATTACTAAACTTAAGATTCACACATTCTTCTTCTAGCAGTGACTGTTTTCACTAATGACGTTACTGTAAAATGTTTAGCTGAATGTTAAATAACACATTATGCATTTTTATAACTTAAAGGGCCATCAGATATTAATATACATTTTTGATTAATACAGAAATCCCACTGCCTGATCTGTCAGACCAGGTAACAGTTAGTAGTCGTGGTTCTGAACTTTGAACAGTGCGGTTATAACTGCAGCATTTTCTGTGGGCACTGTTTTTTAGCATTGTAACTCTGCTAGGAGTGATTGCCTGACGTCTTGTGTCATCAAACGGCTCTCTCCAGGCGGCTACACCTCAAGCACCAGGTCGGCTTCTCTCCTGGGTCACAGGGGGAACAGGAGGGGGCTAGAAGCCGAGGGAACTCCGCAGGGACGTGAGGTTGGAGGTCATGTGGACCAGGGACTTAAGGGAGTACTCGGCTCAGGGAAGCTTACACCACTGTACTGGCTGATCACTATAAAAAGGTTGGCAGGAAGTGCCTGAACACCTGGTTTAACTGGTTTAGTTAGCTGGTGCATTGACACTGCAGCCTCTCACATCTCTTAGTGCACTTCCATGGCAACGTCCAATGCACTGTTGCCCCTGACTACATTCGGTTGGCCAGGCCTGGTTTGAAATTAGGTCAATTGCCACACATATAGGCACAACAATGTTTGACCTAAAACATTAATATGTCATAGTGAAGGCTTTGTCTTCGCATTGCATTTCATTGTTATTGAATTTCATTGCGTTACGTAGTAATAAGAGTGGATAAAGTTGAAAGAAGGTAAATTAAGAACAGTGTAATAACATCAATGGAAACTAATGAAGTCATCATGTGTCCCCTCTGCTGTCACACTGGCGGAGGATTCCCATCATGCTCTGGTGTAGAAGGGGAACTCTGATTCCCATCATGCTCTGGTGTAGAAGGGGAACTCTGATTCCCATCATGCACAGGGATGTGTTGAGCCTGTTGCTGCACATAAAGAGGGTCCATAACACAGACAAGGCCAAAGTCTTCATCACCATCTTCATCAACTTGTGTGTGTGTGTGTGTGTGTGTGTGTGTGTGTGTGTGTGTGTGTGTGTGTGTGTGTGTGTGTGTGTGTGTGTGAGAGAGAGAGAACAAATATAAGCAATCATTTGGACTGTAGGTCAATATTTTATAAGAGTTTCACCCAATAATCTTGTGTGTGAAAATGTTATTTCTGCATCAAACACAAACATGAGTTGGTCTGAAGTGTTTCCACTGAGTAGAATTATCATCATGTCCTCACTTGACCCCTCCACACCTCATCAATCTGCTCTCTTCTCCAGCAAAGACAAAGCAGGTCTTGAAATAACCATTTTCCTGAAGGCTGTTTATTTACTACAGTATATCACCTACAGTGTAGATGAACACACTACTCACATGTTTGACACCCGTGACACTTGTGAATAAGTTCACAAAGACATGGGTGACTGTACCTGGGGAGGGTGTTCCACTTTCAAAAAGAAGTGACTACACACGTGACTTCAATAGGGGGTTCCTATTTTGCAATCAGGATTTTTTTAAGGCCTAAAAGAGTACATTGCCTGTGTTTGAGCCCAGTTAGGAGCTGCACAGGAGTTGTACCTTTCTCAATATCAATCAAGGTTTATTTATATAAGTGAACAGAGAGCGTAATCCTAGGTACATTACAGTTAAAGAGGCAGTCTGTAAGCCAGACACTGAGCTCTGTGTCATAGCTTTCTGTCCGTTACATTTGTCTCGTGACTATTCACACACCATTCCGCCCTCCATGAATGCAGAGGCTGTGCGTAACATTATTCAAAGCCCCGATGCATTCATAGCTGGACGCTTCAACCACAACTCTCTTACATTTATGGCGGACATTTCAAACAATACTCTCTCGCCTTCTAAACAGATCCATTTGATATATATAGTGAAATAAGCCTCAGGGATGCCAACAGGGGGAGTTGTTCTTCATCTTAACAAATCGAAAGGGTTTCAGCCCCAGGGACTTGCTACCAAAGATGCTTGGTCAAACCGACAAGGTGTTTACAGACGTTATACTGCAGGGTGGGACAGGAGAGAGAGAGAGGTTTATGCTTGATAAAACAACTAGCGGGACTGTCAGTGATTTTATAAAGGTGTTAACCAGTGATGATTCAAGCACCTCACAAATATAATCTGAGGATCTCACATATTTCTTTGTTATTGAGTTTTGTGTGTGTGTGTGTGTGTGTGTGTGTGTGTGTGTGTGTGTGCATAAGTGAATACTGTATCAAACACAAACAGGAGTGGGTCTGTAGTGTCTCTACTCAGCAGAGTCATCTTCATGTCCTCATCTGACCCCTCCACACCTCAGCAGTCTTTATTTTCCTCACTAGCAAACAATGAAACAGGATTTTAGAGCAGTTTGGTTACTGACTGTTATTTCTAGAATGTAAAGTTCTGTCCATGCACCATTCACACAACCTCTTCATTCATGAAGCCTGAGCGCTACAGCTTTCTCTCTCCTTTCAGCTTTGCAGTGTTCAAAACTACAAAACCACTCAAAATGCTCTGAGGTTGTGTGTAGTTATGACCTGTTTCTCCAGTATTTAAATGGATGCTGTTTAGTTAACAGAGTACTGAAGGTATTTATTAATTTCAGTGTTTTATTGAAGCAGTTACTGACACTGAGCACTTTACTGGTGAATCACCAATAATTTGTGGACATTTAAATGAGAAAATTCAAGATAAATGGAGATAAATTCAAATACTCTACTTTCATATTAGAAATCAACCTCTCTTCTGAATTTCTGCCTAGCAACTAGTGATGCGATGTATTACGCTGTGCTTCCATGTGCAAAGAGAGGAGAGTGAAAGCATGTTGGAGAAAACAAAACCCTACATAACAATCCCTCACCCGGCAATCTCTCACCAAAGATGTGATGCTGTACAATTGTTGTGTTTATTTTTTATTCTGACCTAATAAAAGATCAGCTCAGATGCGTTAGTGCAGAAATTCCAGATATTCAAACTTCACATGCTTCACAATCACAGGATTGAATCGGTCCAACTGGGTAACAGTGTGTCTTTTTCCTCTAGATAGGTGTTAACTTCCAGGGTGTTACGAGTCAAGCTCTTGTCCAATACAGTTTAGTTTTTACTTTTTGCCACTCACTCTGATTGGGCTGGTAGTGGCCTAGGATTTAAACTTTGTTACTATGGCGTCACAGCTTTTATGCACTGTATCTCTGCTAATAGATTAATATAATAACATGATTCATGATGCATGACACATAATAAAGAAATAATCATTTGCTAAAATGGACATAACAACAGGTTAGTAGCAGGTCACCATCAGGTGTTTTATTGGCATAAAAAATAATGGAACATGTGTACTACATTGTATTTTCCAAACAAACAAATTTTTCCAACAAACTGTAATCTTTTTCTTGAAAAACTCTTCAAGTCTTTACTTTTTTTCTCCCTTTTTAGATTAACTGTGGTATACGTAAACACTTCTGCAATCCCATAATTTAGTTTTTGCACTATACTGTACCATCTGAATGGAAGAACAAAGAAACATCTTTTCTGCTTGAAGAGATGATTTTTATTACAATAGCACAGTCTTAACAAAGACTATCAACACAAACAAACATAATTACCCTCCCTTTGTCCATGTGGGTCAGTGTGGTGTGAAGCTATGCTAGCTATTCTTCTGTAAAACAATCATATATATTTATATAGTATATGTGCAGTTGTAGTGCATGTATGGTTGTAGTATATGTACAGTTGTAGTATATGTACAGTCATTTAACAGGACACTGTAATAACTGTGTTTGTTTACCTCAGTACTGGAGTAATAAACACATAGAACACTGTGTTTTTAAATCGTGCATGAAATTATAATTTGAGTAAATGTAACATAGTAGGAGCAGGTTAAACAACACTAGACTTTTTTAACCAGTGCTCTCCTTTTACTTTCTAAACCATCGTCTGTGACATTCTGCTTAGCAACATGTAATGAAAACAATAAAGGATAAATATAAAAGACCAGTATGTGGGTCAGCACTCTTGCTACACTGTTAAAGCTGGTTTTATTTACTAGTTTAATTTACTTTAAACTAGTTTAACTTACACAGAGAAGCAAAGCTAGTTAAGTGTGAGGAGAGTTGGAGACCCCTAAATGATTAAATATAGCAGTGTGATTTAATAAGCAGGACATCAGGTGTACAGGCACACTGCACTACTGTCTGTGTAAAGATTAGCAGAGATAAAACACACCTTAGAGAAATGTCAGATACATGTGCACATTGATCTTCTCAGAAATTCAAACTGGTAAAGGGTACAGTGCATGCTTTGGTACCTCTGTAGACCCAGGCCTGACTAGATTAATATATTTAAATATTTATGTAACATGTTATTATTATTATTATTATTATTATTATTATTATTATTATTATTATATAACATTTAAATATGTTATGTCATTTCCTGAAGACTTCTTCTCGCAGTCTTTATAAACCTGCAGTTTCTCTCTGCTCGAAGGACGTGAAGGTGGAAAAATACTCTAATCCCTCAGTGTCATAATATATGAGGTTGGTGCAATAGGTGCTGAGCTGTGGGGTTACAATCAACCTCCTCTCATATTTTCTTCCTAGCAACTAGTGATGCAGAGCAGTTACACATTAATGCCACGCTGCCAAAATACCATAATTACTTATTCACTTATTCACAAAAAACAAGCAGCTTACCGTGGTAACAGTAGACTGATGAGCTTGCTTGGCTCTAAAAATGCCACTAATTTCAGTAAAGTTCATAATAGTTGGAGTTCAGTATGACTCAGGGAAAACAGACTTCTGGGAAATCACATGGTTTCTCAAGTGTGTTATATTGCTGCCAGCAGCAGGTCAGACTAGTATGGCTGCGTTCATTTGTTTTTTATTTTTCTAGATACTTATTTAATTAATTCCTTTACAAACAAACATCTGGGTCATACTTTAATTTAAAGATCTGCAAGTCATGTCATACCATAAACTGTTTAAAAACATTTGAGATTTAAGTTGTGAATTGTGTAAACATCTTAAATTATATACTATATTATATAAGTTGCTTTTAAATCACACATTTATACATTCACTGTAGCTTATTAATAAAGGTGTCTTTCATCAAGTTGTTTTTCTGTTTAGAATTTTCCCATCAGAGTTGCTTAGTTTTTCTCATTCCTTTTAATCATAGAGTCTTAGGAATGCTGAAATCTTCTAAATGTAAAGAATTATTTTGATATGTGTATCAAGACCCTGAGTGACCATGTTTACATTCAGATACAATTTCAAATATAATGATCAAAAATGCAAACTTTGATTATATTTTATAATTTGACTAGATATTCCATTCTTTAAGACTCCACAAATCTGTATAAACTCTTTTGACAATTACATTTCATGTAGTACAGCAGACTTCAGGAGTTGGACATGATACTTAACTGAGAGAAACGTTACAGAGTACTGAGAGTGCAGTAACATGGAGGTCCTACAGGGGCAGCTGTTCAGTGATTCTGATGATAACATACCGAAAGTATTTCTGCATGTATTTCTGGAATTCTGGGGAGTTTCCACCCGCCTCTACCAGACAACACTGGCACTGGCACACAAACAGGTTTGGCACGATGTCCACACACTGCCAAACAGCAAGAGAGTTTACAGCCTTTATACTGCACAGAGAGAGAGAAAGAGAGAGAGAGAGAGAGAGAGAGAGAGAGAGAGAGAGAGTGAGAACAAATATAAGCAATAATTTGGACTGTAGGTCAATATTTTATAAGAGTTTTACCCAATAATCTTGTGTGTGAAAATTTTATTACTGTATCAAACACAAACATGAGTTGGTCTGAAGTGTTTCCATTCTCCAGCAAAGACAAAGCAGCTCTTAAATAGTTTTCCTGTATATTTATTACAGTATATTACCTGCAGTGTAGAGCCCTACAGTATATTACCTACAATATATTACCTACAGTATATTACCTACAGTATATTACCTACATTATGATCCCTACAGTATATTACCTACAGTATGATCTCTACAGTATATTACCTACAGTATATTACCTACAGTATGATCCCTACAGTATATTACCTACAGTATGATCCCTACAGTATATTACCTACAGTATATTACCTACAGTATGATCTCTACAGTATATTACCTACAGTATATTACCTACAGTATATTACCTACAGTATGATCTCTACAGTATATTACCTACAGTATATTACCTACAGTATGATCCCTACAGTATATTACCTACAGTATATTACCTACAGTATGATCCCTACAGTATATTACCTACAGTATATTACCTACAGTATGATCTCTACAGTATATTACCTACAGTATATTACCTACAGTATGATCCCTATAGTATATTACCTACAGTATATTACCTATAGTATGATCCCTACAGTATATTACCTACAGTATATTACCTACAGTATGATCCCTACAGTATATTACCTACAGTATATTACCTACAGTATGATCTCTACAGTATATTAACTACAGTATATTACCTACAGTATATTACCTACAGTATGATCTCTACAGTATATTACCTACAGTATGATCCCTACAGTATATTACCTACAGTATATTACCTACAGTATGATCCCTACAGTATATTACCTACAGTATATTACCTACAGTATGATCTCTACAGTATATTACCTACAGTATATTACCTACAGTATATTACCTATAGTATATTACCTACAGTATATTACCTACAGTATGATCTCTACAGTATATTACCTACAGTATATTACCTACAGTATATTACCTACAGTATGATCTCTACAGTATATTACCTACAGTATATTACCTACAGTATGATCTCTACAGTATATTACCTACAGTATATTACCTACAGTATGATCTCTACAGTATATTACCTACAGTATATTACCTACAGTATATTACCTATAGTATATTACCTACAGTATATTACCTACAGTATGATCTCTACAGTATATTACCTACAGTATATTACCTACAGTATATTACCTACAGTATGATCCCTACAGTATATTACCTACAGTATATTACCTACAGTATGATCTCTACAGTATATTACCTACAGTATATTACCTACAGTATGATCTCTACAGTATATTACCTACAGTATATTACCTACAGTATATTACCTACAGTATGATCCCTACAGTATATTACCTACAGTATATTACCTACAGTATGATCTCTACAGTATATTACCTACAGTATATTACCTACAGTATATTACCTATAGTATATTACCTACAGTATATTACCTACAGTATGATCCCTACAGTATATTACCTACAGTATATTACCTACAGTATGATCTCTACAGTATATTACCTACAGTATATTACCTACAGTATATTACCTACAGTATGATCTCTACAGTATATTACCTACAGTATATTACCTATAGTATATTACCTACAGTATATTACCTACAGTATGATCCCTACAGTATATTACCTACAGTATATTACCTATAGTATGATCCCTACAGTATATTACCTACAGTATATTACCTACAGTATGATCCCTACAGTATATTACCTACAGTATATTACCTACAGTATGATCTCTACAGTATATTACCTACAGTATATTACCTACAGTATATTACCTACAGTATGATCTCTACAGTATATTACCTACAGTATATTACCTACAGTATGATCCCTACAGTATATTACCTACAGTATATTACCTACAGTATATTACCTACAGTATGATCTCTACAGTATATTACCTACAGTATATTACCTACAGTATGATCTCTACAGTATATTACCTACAGTATATTACCTACAGTATGATCCCTACAGTATATTACCTACAGTATATTACCTACAGTATATTACCTATAGTATATTACCTACAGTATATTACCTACAGTATGATCCCTACAGTATATTACCTACAGTATATTACCTACAGTATGATCTCTACAGTATATTACCTACAGTATATTACCTACAGTATGATCTCTACAGTATATTACCTACAGTATATTACCTACAGTATGATCCCTACAGTATATTACCTACAGTATATTACCTACAGTATGATCTCTACAGTATATTACCTACAGTATATTACCTACAGTATATTACCTATAGTATATTACCTATAGTATGATCCCTACAGTATATTACCTACAGTATATTACCTACAATATGATCCCTACAGTATATTGCCTACAGTATATTACCTACAGTATATTACCTACAGTATGATCTCTACAGTATATTACCTACAGTATATTACCTACAGTATGATCTCTACAGTATATTACCTACAGTATGATCTCTACAGTATATTACCTACAGTATATTACCTACAGTATGAGCCCTACAGTATATTACCTACAGTATGATCTCTACAGTATATTACCTACAGTATATTACCTACAGTATGATCCCTACAGTATATTACCTACAGTATGAGCCCTACAGTATATTACCTACAGTATGATCTCTACAGTATATTACCTACAGTATATTACCTACAGTATGATCTCTACAGTATATTACCTACAGTATGAGCCCTACAGTATATTACCTACAGTATATTACCTACAGTATGAGCCCTACAGTATATTACCTACAGTATGAGCCCTACAGTATATTACCTACAGTATATTACCTACAGTATGATCCCTACAGTATATTACCTACAGTATATTACCTACAGTATGATCTCTACAGTATATTACCTACAGTATATTACCTACAGTATGATCTCTACAGTATATTACCTACAGTATATTACCTACAGTATGATCTCTACAGTATATTACCTACAGTATATTGCCTACAGTATATTACCTACAGTATATTACCTACAGTATGATCTCTACAGTATATTACCTACAGTATATTACCTACAGTATGATCCCTACAGTATATTACCTACAGTATATTACCTACAGTATGATCTCTACAGTATATTACCTACAGTATATTACCTACAGTATGATCTCTACAGTATATTACCTACAGTATATTACCTACAGTATATTACCTACAGTATGATCTCTACAGTATATTACCTACAGTATATTACCTACAGTATGATCTCTACAGTATATTACCTACAGTATGATCCCTACAGTATATTACCTACAGTATGATCCCTACAGTATATTACCTACAGTATATTACCTACAGTATGATCTCTACAGTATATTACCTACAGTATATTACCTACAGTATGATCTCTACAGTATATTACCTACAGTATATTACCTACAGTATATTACCTACAGTATGATCTCTACAGTATATTACCTACAGTATATTACCTACAGTATGATCCCTACAGTATATTACCTACAGTATGATCCCTACAGTATATTACCTACAGTATATTACCTACAGTACATTACCTACAGTATATTACCTACAGTATATTACCTACAGTATGATATCTACAGTATATTACCTACAGTAAAGCAGATCAACAGCATAGTTCAGTTTCTTTTTTTCTTTCATGTTAGTGTTTCATGTTCGCTGTTCATGTTTCTGACCGTGTTTATATTTTTGTACTTGTTCATTGTTTGTTGTTTATGTCACGCTGCACTAGACTATTGTGTGTGAGTGCTGATAAAGTGTATTGTTACAGTCACAGTCGGCCCCTCTTCCCAAGGGTCTCCCCGTGTTTGTGTGTGTGTGTTCGTCCGTGTGGCCACACCGCCCATATGTCACACCTGTTAGTAATTGCCTGTCATTTACGTATATATATATATATATATATATATATATATATATATATATATATATATATAAAAGAAAGAGACAGAGAAGTTTTACCTTGTAAAGTTTTACATTGTGAACATATTATTTCATAAGAAAGATGAACAGAAATTATGAAGAAGCATTTTAAGGACACAGAGACATCACCTGAGGGCTAATTTCTGAACAGGGAGACTGAACAGAAAAAGCAAACATATATTCAAGCTACTCTCTGTAAAGTCATATAGAAACATGTTTTCATAAAGGTGGTTCCTTTAAAGTTGTCATAGCCTTTAAAATGTAAATGTACAGTTTGATTAGTACTAGCTCTGGCATGCAAAGCTCTATCAATGAATCATTCATAACCTCTACAATTTGATTCTATATCAAGACACTACAATTTGAAAATGTGTAAAGCCATTAGCTTTTGCGTATATGAGGTGATATAAATTGGGGGTAGTTCTGAAACTTTGCTTTTCCAACAATTAACTAAATGCAGCACTAAACATGCTGAAGAGTCTATTCATCTTATCTCTGGAGTGATGCAGTTGTGGGAGACTTTAGTGACCAGGAACTGCATGCGGTGATGATCAGATCATTTTCACACAGGATTCCTGACAAATCACATAACTTCAACTCAGACGTTCCCTCTTGAGAAAACCTCAGATAAACTTTCCAGTAACACTGGCCTTTTCTCATAACTCTTCTACTTTCACTTTAGAGAGCAGCCTGCTTACTGCATTTCTGCCAAGCAACTGGTGATGCTGTGTATTATCCTGCATAGCCAAGTTTTTAAAAAGTGCACGGCCATCATATGGGCCTGCACTGACCTTCTACTGTGAAGTAGAAGTTGTGAGAATACGATGAAGCCTTTAGAAAGCTTTGGATTCTGCATGAAGGGATCCTCAATTTTGTTCAGCTGTTCATCGGAGTTATAAAATAAATAAAAATACTTTATTTAACACATTTTACACTGTACTCGGGGCTGGAATATGCCCTTTTGTGAAAAGTCTGAGGCTCATTAAGATAAAAATCTTACATATGCAATATTAAACCATTAACGGCATAATAAATAAGCCAATACGAAGCAATAAAATAGTATGTCACCACTTATGAAGGTAAATAGGCCATGGAATTTCGTTCCCTTGCACCCCTGTATCTGCTGATCACTTTCCACCTGCCAAAATCACTGAAAGCCTTCTCTTTCATTCTGACTTTCCTGATCTGTTATTCTTTTTTCTTCTTATTGCCTCATTGCTTTGTTATCATAATTGTGTTTTGTCCTGTCACTCAACACTGTAACTTTTACCATGTCTTAATCTCTCATTTTATTTAGGTTTATCCACTGTGTTGTCATTTTATTATTCTGGTGATTTTAGCCTGCTATTCTAACAATTCTTATCATGTTTTCATTTGCTCTTGTATTGTAAAGTGTCATTGGGTATCCTGAAAGGTGCCTATAAATAAAATTGATTATATATATTATGTAATATTACATTATTATATATTGCTCTGGCTGCTTTTGCCAGAGAGTTGCCTGTTTGGTCCGGTGGTCAGAGCTCATGTTTACCATCTGTCAGTCCTCACTTTGAGTCATGGGTAGGATGGCTGCCTTCAGCCTTAGTTACAATGACATGTTGCCTGTCAAATTAGAACAAAAGTGCATTAACATGATATATGCCTATCATATGAAGTCACATTTGATTTTATTAAGTTCGCTTAGTGATTACTGTTTTTTCTGGCTATGCAAATTAGGTTATCTACCTTTGTGACAGAATTCTTTACAATTATTTAATTACAACAGGTAATCAAGGCTTTCAGTAAAATCTAAATATTAAACTGAGCTGTGATGTAACTAAACCTTGCAGGGCAGCGGGTCTCCAGATGAAAACTACTGTTAAAAAATAGAGTGATTGTTATGTTTATCTAATTATCTGTTGACTTTATTTTAAATGTATATATTAATGCATCTCTCTGTGTATATAGTGATAAGGGAACATCTGTGCTGGGTTGCAAAAGGGCCCTTTACTGTGGCTAGTGCTTGTGTTGTCCTGTTATGTGGTTGTGATACTGACATTAATACACACACAGAGGAACGATATGCACACGATCTAACAAATTACATTTTTTGTATTGCACATATTATTTGAAAAAATGTGTTCTGGCAGAACTTCACTGTGCACCAAAGTGCTTGGAAAGATCAAAAACTTTAAAAACAAAACAAAACAACAAGAACAACAACAAAGTGAAACAAGCAACACTTGATATCCAGAGAATTAAAATCCACACTTTATTTTACACCAACGGGTTTTGGCAACATGGTATCACTGTCCTGACAAATCTCAGATGAATGTACCACATTCATCCAGTTGAGTGTACTGTGAGTGTTTTGATGAATCAAGGCTTACACATGATTGAACAAACACAATTAACATTTATGCCAAACAGTGCATGTCAGCCTTTAACCTGGTCCCATCAAGAGTCCACCAATGTCAGCATGTGTTAACATATAGCAGTTACACTATTTATCAATGTAATATGTTTTTGGTGTAAATCATGCAGCTTGTTAGATGGATTGGATCATGGTGTGTGGTGTAACAGAGATGATGGATTGTAAATGGTTCTATGCTGTATGCGTGATGTGTAGATGCAATTGCTGTGTTTATGGGTCGTCCTGGGTGGGAATAAATCTAGTGAACATCAAGAAGAAAACATTATCAGAGATGACCATTTCTACCAACATTTCTACTAATTTTATGAACAGGTTGCACAAACAAACAATCAAACAAAAAACAAAAACAATGCTAGGATTTTGTTTGAATAGAGAAACTAGTTCTCCACTGTAAAGATATGTTTACAAAATATGCAAAACATCAAATGCCTTGTGAAAGCTTACATTTGCAATCCAATTTAAGTTATTTATCGATATGTTATCGTTATTTATCGTTATGTTATCGTGAGCCTTTGTACATATTTAATACAGTCATTCCTAATACAGTAGTATATATAAATAATAACATTATTATATAATATATAATAATTATATAATTATATAATTATATAATAATTATATAATTATATAATAATATATATAATAACATTAAACTACACAAACTGATGAAGCCTAACCCTTTACAAAAACACAAAAAAATCCTGCTGCTACTAAAGCACCTTCATCGTGGGGGAAAAAAACGGGCGCTTTCGAATTCAACCTCCTCTCTTCTTTTCTCCTTAGTGACTCATGACTCTGCGCCTGAATCCTGATTCTCATTGGACAGAATTTTTCCATATGAACTTTCCTCACGGTGACAAGCAAGTCTTACTGCCCAGACAGACGAGGAGCGCGGATAGATCTTCTCATATACTGAAACCTTTTATTAACAGGCTAAAACTGCAAATCGTTTGGCCTTGAAATGTACGCAAAGATGGACGGGGGCGTGATCATGAAAGCCCTCATTTTCCTTGCGTTTAATGTTCATCTGGCAGGTAAGATCGAAATTAATACTTAGAACTGTGTACCCTGTTAACATCGCAGTCGGTTTTATTAACATGTTCAGCAGATGTCTTGCACGGTATCTCCAAACATATAGTCACATATAGACATTTTTATCCAGAATTTTTTTTAGGTTACCTATACTCTGATTAGTATGATAGACAGTATATATGCTTCATGAGGATCGAACCATGAGCGTTGTTAATTAATTTGTTAAGTAATTTGTCTAATTAAACCTAAATTGCGATGTCCCTGGTGAAGCAGCATTGGAGACTTTTATTCGTGTACGGCTAGGCCTGATCTGGGTCTGGGAATCTACCTCATAAAGTTTTACACTACGGGAATGCCACATTATCACTTAAAATTAAGTGATCTAGGCCCATTTGTACGTATTATCGATAATAGACTGGAAGTCTAATAGTCGTCGGTTCAGTTTTATAAAGCTGGAGGAGTAACTCGAGAAAAAGGTTTTAAGGTTTTAAGTGCACTGTTGATTGTATTGTGTTTGTAAACAGAGAAAACCCCGCGTAAAGGTTTTCCCGGGCATCTTACAGGAATTAAAGAATACATTCCTAAATGCAACTATGCTGATTTATCTTTGTAATCGGTTTTCGGCATTTGGTCAGTAAGTAGTCTCATGAAATCTCTTCTTCCAGTAGTGTGTTCCGTGCGTCCTTCATGAAATCTTTGTCAGGTTGGTTGCGTTTTTAACCGTGGGACGCTGGTTCTGCTTGGAGACTTCTGCTTGGTGATGTTCTCTGAGGAATAGCTAATGCAGAGCAGGGAATTATTAATGCTGTGCAATTAGAAATGGCAAAAACTAAAGGAATTGATCGCTTTGAGCTAAAACGTTTGAGGTGGTGATGTTTTCATGTTTAATTAAATTGATTATAAACTAACTCGTTTTTTATCGTTTTCAAAATATTCAAAAACAGATTTAAAATAATACCAGAGCAACACAAAGTTAAGGTAGGGTACAGATGTGGGAACTCTATTTAGAGATCATGAATTTCTTAGTGCTGTCCCATTAAAGGCCTTTATCACCTATACACAAAAGGTCCAAATGAGAATCTTATGCCATGTAGAATTATTAGCTTCAAAATATGCTATAGAGTTACCATGTACATTTCTTATCAAACTCAGAATAGTTACTTAACATACATGAAAGGATAATCATGTATAATTATCACGCAAAACATAAAAAATATTTTTAATGTGGTATAAGCATGACATTTCAAATGATCTCGAACTTGTCTCCAACTCAATTCCCCTTTTCACCCAAATATTACCACTTATTATTATTATTATTATTATTATTATTATATAAGACTGGCACACATCTGTCTTCTTTTCCTCTTAGTGATTCATGATTTGAAAGCCTGTATATGCATGTATTTAAGTTTGTACTCCTAGCCTTTGTTATAGCCTGCTTCCCCTGTTTGTCTTCATGTATTTTGTTTGTTTGATAATGTATCCCCGTAATCTCCATATTGGATCTATGACCCTGGACTACCCCTTACGACTATGACTCTGGATTTGCCCGTGATAAATCTCATTCTTTTCTGCACATGCATCCTCCTCCTTACCACTCAGCGTTACAGTGTGTGTGTGAGAAAGGAGATGAAAGTGAATAATAAGTTTCTGTTGATCAAGGTATTTAAAACTCCCGAATTCTGCGTGCTTTTAGAGTTACCCACTGACGCGAGTTTGCTCTATGGGTTGCTGATGGTGCTGGATTGACATGGTACCAACAGGTGATAGAATGTGGAAGGTTAACACCAAAGTTGTCTCAGTGGTGATATGTGCAATTGGGGCTGTGACCCCTAAGCTGTAGAACTGGCTCCAACAGATCCCAGGAATGATAACATCATTCTCAGTGCAGAAGAGTGCAGTAGGAACTGTAATAGTGCGCTGCACTCTTAACTGAGGTCTTTGGTAGAAGGCTTGAGCGTGAGGAAAAAAATATAATGACCCACTGGAAGGGTTTGTATTTCAAACATATTTTCTATTCCATTGCTCCAAATTCCTGGAGTAAAAACACTTCAAAGTAAAATCATAGTGTAACGTTTTACGGGTTAAGGAGGATGCGGGGATGAGGCATGTTAAACAAAAACATACGTTTTAATATCAATCTAACATGCATCCATCCAACCCCCCCCCCCCCCCCCCCCCAAGGGTGCGATTCCCGGGGTGCCAGCCTACTGGGCTGTGGCCCTGAGACCAACGGCAAAAGGCGAGGACCAGACAACCCGCCACGGGCCAGCGCGAGCAGGGTAGCGGGGGGAAGGACCAAAACGATGACAGACACAGGGACGCACACTAACGGGCACGGACACAGACACAAAGGGGAACAAAGTGACCGATACATTTAGTGTAATTGGGACAGACACAGTGACAGGGACAGGCACATGAACACCACCACACACATTCACTAGTCTGGGGAAGAGGGAAGGAACTCCAACCAGTCCCCCAGTCATTGGCTGGGTCGGAGACCGACCAGCCTGCCGGGGGTTGTCCCTCGAGTGGGGACAGAATTTCATCTCCATACAGCTCTGTAGATCGATTCAAACTTTAATGGGAAACCAAACAACATTCTGTTCATTCTGTTGTTTTTTCTGCATTCTCTCTGAACCAAAAGTTTGTAGCTGCTCCACTCTTTAACTCATGAGCATTAGACCTCACTCCCTGTAAGTATAACCCTAACCATTTATGGTCAGTTCAAGCACATATACTCTTTAATCTTTACAGGCTGTCCTAAGGCCAATCGTCGTAAAAGAAGCGCAGATGAAGGAAGTAACTGTGCAGAATCTGTTAAATATGCATCTCCTCACATACACATAATGCCTCAGGGTGTCTTGTATTGTCCTGGTCATAGGACTGGTCACTGTCCTCATCCCACTCATCCCCCAACATCCCTTACACCTTCATACCCCACCCATCTCTTGATAACCCTCACACTATCCTCATCCCACACATTCCCTGATATCCCCAACACCATCCCCACCCCACACCTTTGTGCTTTATCCCTGTCTCTACTCTGTTCCCTTGTACCCCAGCAGTAGGCTGAGAATGTTTTGGATTAAACTATATGTATGTCCACGCTCACAGCATTACTGCTATGTTAACAGACATTTTATTCCAATTCCCATGGAATACTGTAAAGCTTGTCCTGATCCCCATCATTACAGCTTAAATATTTGGAATATTTGGAAACCTTAATTGAAGCATACAAGTTTTGTTGCACTCTTAATACGTGTGTTCCTATTTGAAATGTGTTGGTGTTTTAATTACAAATGTGACGTCAGCAGGGAGGGAGAGAGATGTGAGTGCAAGTGCAGAGAGTCTTTGTTCTCCATAATGGAATAAAGAAACAAAACAGAACATGGTAATGAGATGTCTAAATACAGCAATAATAAAAAGCTGCTGGTAAGAGTCGAGGCGCTGACACAGCAGAGCAGCTGTTAAATGCTTTGTTATGATCCTGAGAGTCTCTTTGAAGCCTTCTGTGACTTCAGATAAAGTAGTAACTTAACTGATCTTTACTTTGCTGCATTTCTGTAAATTTAATGGAATTTTTGGATTTATCTCTATCTAGTGTAGACAAGCCTCAGTATGCAGAGTCAGCAATATTCAGTAGTCAGCAGTCTTGAGACACAAGTTTTGAGCTGTGATTGTTATTTAGTCCGTAATTCACACTATTTTTGTATTTTTTGCCCCATATTGTATTATAGTGTAAAATAATGTTTTCCTTAGCTCGTTAATGATTAACTAATGATTTTCCGCAGTGTAGCTCATTAATGCTAATTTATTCAGCGGGCAGGTACAGCTGTCAGTAAATCAGATTAAGTGCCTGCATGTTGGAGGTTTATCATTTACTTGCCAGATTAAGCACTGTTTGTAAAACAGAATTAAGAAGAATTTGAAAATAAATAAAATGTCAGTTTAATGTGATTTTGATGTTTTGTTTTTTTGTGAGCCATTTTCAGTCAGAAAATGCTAATTTACATGATTCTTTAAACTTTTACAGGTTCCCATTCTCTGCAGTACTTCTACACTGCAGTCACACCAGGAATCAATTTCCCAGAGTTCACTGCTGTGGGTCTGGTGGATGGAGAGCAGTTTGACTACTATGACAGTAACATCAGGAAGGATATTCCAAAGACAGAGTGGATGGAGAAGAGTGTGGGTGCAGACTACTGGAGCAGAGAGACTCAGACTGCACAGGGTGATCAGGAGACCGCCAAAGTCAACATTGGTACATTAATGGAACGCTTCAATCAGACTAACGGTGAGAATAAACACACTCAGTACATGAATGACTAAACTCCACACAGCAGCTCCTAACATTCCTTACTTGTGGAACGGCGAGGAGTGTAACACATGAGCAATACACCATGACCAGGAAAATACTTTTAATTATAAAAAGCCTTTAATATCCATTTGTATGGTTAAATGCGGATTATAATAAATGTTTAGATGTGTGCCAAAAACATCAAATATTTTGAATAGATGCTTACATATTTTTACATTAACCTTTTGTGTATTAAATACCTGTGGCATTAGCAGTGTATCACTTGTGTATTTCAGGTAGTTTGGTTTTATGCAATATAAGTGAAAAACAGTAACATAATTTAGAAAAGATTAACTAAAGCAAACCTAAATTTGTTTTAGTTATTACAGCTTTCCAAATATAAAAACTCAGCTAGTGCTGAAGTGCTGATTATAGAGTGGAAAAAGCCAGACAGTGAAGCGCTAGACTCTGAAATGCTGCCACCTGGTGGATAATATCGATTCTGCATGTTTCTGTGTGTTGGTTTGCCATGTGCGTTCCAGTTCCTACTCCGTTACCTAGGTGTCAGTTAGGGAGGACAAAGGTCAACATGTGCTTCCTCTGGGACAAAAACAATCTCAGACGTCAGGTCTGTCAGTGTCTCACGTTATTGCAGAAAGCACATTTAGTCTACCTCACTTTTAAATGTTTGAAAGTGGAGCTGGTGTGTTAAAGGAACACAGACTGCATTCCACATGTCAGACATGCGCGAGGACTTAACGATGTGCCAGAAACACCAAACTCAGAGACACACACCAGTACACACTACTGTGAGTCAAAGTGCTTTATTTCCACAGCGCACTAATCCCACTAGACACCATCTTTTTATCTGAGAGCTGAGCGTTTATGCTCCTCCATGAATCTGTAGTAACTCTGTGATTAGTGGATGGGCTCCCGGTACCTCCCTCCACAGTACACAACCATCATTTTATAAAAATAACAAGACTTTTAAATAAATAATAATTCTGGCCAAATCTAAGAGCCAGGAGAAATCACATCACACTGTTTAAAATCTAAATCACAAGGATGCTGTGAGCAAGAAGTTTGGGCGGACATTTTATCGTCCTCCAAACTTTGAAGGGGACATGTCCTCATCCCCCAACTACGCACATATACTCCTGTAGCTCTTTGGTCAGGGTTATCCACTGTAGCTGTGTGATAGTTAAACCTGCCAAACTCAAAATTAGACTGTATAGCAGTGCCCCTTTAGAATAAACTTTGTCACACACACACACACACACACACACACACACCTCACCTAAACGAGGCAGATGCTCCTGTGTACCTGACACCGCTGAGGAAGAGGAAGAGGAAGAGCGTGCTGTCTTGTGGCTCAGTCCTCTTCTCTGGCCCCTCTCCACTCACCCGCACGCAAACACGCGCGATGGGACGTTCTGTGACGGAGACCTCCTACCGTGCCACACCCTGGTCTCTGAAAACAGCTGCACTGACGCCGGGCGCCCTGACTCAGCGTCACAGCTGTCCGTCTCACAGTGCCAACACACCGCCAGCCTGCGTTCTTCTTATTTACACACTTATTCATTTATCTAAATGCGCCCCCCCCCACACACACACACCCCCCGTCAGCCTGCAGACGGATGGATAGGCGGCACAGATAAGGGTCCACGTGATGCCACAGGCGACTCCACTAACTTCTGTTTCCCAGCAGAGAGAGAGAGAGAGAGAGAGAGAGAGAGAGAGAGAGAACAGCCACAGAGATGGAGAACTGGCTTTGATGTCCCACATCTTTGTGGAAGAAGGTTCAGGCTGAGACGTTGTTCTGTTAAACTTTCTCTCAGTGTTGTCTTGCTGTACTCTCACTGTCTGGTGTTAACCTTCTTGGCACCGTGATGTGGCACACCTCACTCCCTAAAGCCCATTTAACACCAGACACGGTAACCGTTAGCAGTGCTCACGTCTCCTCATCTGACACACATACTGCTAAATGCTCACGTCTCCACGTCGGTCTGATGCACACACCGATAAACGCTCACGTCTCCTCGTCTGACACACACACTGAAAAACGCTCACGTCGCATCGTCGGTCTGGCACGCACTGATAAACACGTCTCCTCGTTTCTAAGGCATACACACTGATAAATGCTTACGTCTCCACACCTGTCTGGTACACACACTGATAAACACAACAACCACTTGAGTTTTACCTGCGTGCATTTCTGACTCTGCCTACAAAACCCGACAACAGTCCCATACAAAAATCAAGAACACAAAAAACGCATTACGCCTGTGTGGTGTAGTGTAGTGTACAGTATAGACAGCATAGTGGCAAACAGAACAGGCAAACACCTCAGACCACATGTTTTCATCTACAGCACAAAGAAAGTTCTCCTTGACCAAACAGCAGGGGGCGTAACGTCTATAAAGACAGATCCATCCTGGACGAGACTCTGCAGTCACGTCACCAGTGGTGTAGATTTCATTTCAACTTTTGGGGAGGATGCCAATCACAACATCTAACCTAACGTATGGGTAGTGTAAACCGGAATTATTTGGGGTAGACACAACCCCCCCTCCAAAAACTACACTCATGCCAGTTTTACAACAGATAAGCAGCGTTAGTAGTAAATTGACAAATCACGCAGTCACATGACTACACGGTTAAATGTCGAAGCTTTGCTCTATGGATGACAAAACACGTTACTGTTACGTTACAAAACTAGCAAGTTAACTGGCTATAGCTAACAAACTAAACTCCAGAATGTGTCTTCCATTTTTAATCCAGGGTTTGGCTATGGCTTGCGCTAGCTAACAGACCAGCAATGTTTCACATTATTACAGAAAACACATTCAGTTTACCTCACTAGTATGCTGAAGGAACACACTGCATTATCCACGTGAGGACGTAACGAATATGCCAAAAACAAGCTCAGAGACACACACACGCACACACACATTATTGCAAGTCAACCCAAAGTGCTTTATTTACACAGTGCACTAATCCCATCTTGACACAACCTTTAGTACCTGTAAGACTCTTTAACAGTCTCTCTCAGAGGTCTCTCCGTGGCCGGAAGGCTACAGCGTCCTGTCTACCCTGCTGGTGAGAACTGTGCGTTTGTGCTGTGGCTCCTCCATGAGTCTGTAGTCACTGTCCGTGATTAGGGGAGGGGCACCCAGCACGAACTCCGCCTCCCGCCCACCACAGTAACCCAAATGTGACAGATTTGGCCTAAAATTGTTTATTTTAAAATCCTAACAGCCAGAAGAAAACACATCACACCGTTAAAAACAAAATCACAAGATCCTGTGAGCAGGAATTACCGGGGAGGACATTTCACCCCCTAAAGACTGTGAAGGGGAC
This sequence comes from Electrophorus electricus, assembly GCF_041902795.1. Taxonomy (NCBI): domain Eukaryota; kingdom Metazoa; phylum Chordata; class Actinopteri; order Gymnotiformes; family Gymnotidae; genus Electrophorus; species Electrophorus electricus. The sequence continues at coordinate 5,223,184 of NC_137497.1, forward strand.
ACGTTCCAACCCCACCCATCTCTCTCAAATCTACACCTGTTAGGTTCCTCAAGACATTGCCTGCAGACACTGTCTCAGACAGACCCGCATATGGGCTCCGATCATACACCTCCCTCACCAGCAGGGACGTCCACTGTAGCTCTTCGTCCTCTGGTGTTCCTGTCTCTGCAGTGCCTTTTGGACAAACTGAGAGCAGCCTCTTGAGTGTAGATGTTTTCAATCTGGTCAGCGTTCATTTCATGCTTAAATATACTCTGGAGGAAGAAATAACCCGGTTACAGTTCTGTGAAACAGTGAATGTGTATACACTACTGTAGCACAGTGAATGTGTATATAACACTGTACCACAGTGAATGTGCATACACTACTGTACCACAGTGAATGTGTATACACTACTGTACCACAGTGAATGTGTATACAATACTGTACCACAGTGAATGTGTATACAATACTGTACCACAGTGAAAAGCAGAAGGCTCTACAGTTAAGTGATACGTACTTGTACACGCGCATGTCACATTTCTTTCACATGATCAGAATTCTTCTCCAATATATTTGTTTCATACTCCTCCTATGTCTTCTCAGTATGTGGCCAGTGGTTGATGTGGAAACATTCCTTCTGATGTGGAGTATGGTGTCGTCTTTCTTCATTTGTGTTTGTATTTGAGTCTGATGGCATTATTTAGCAACACCAGGGTGGTGATTTCTGCTTCTTGCTCCCGACTAAAGAGACGCTTTCTTCCACCATGGGATGGTCTTCTGTGAACTCTGCAGAGTACAGTGTGATTACACAGTCAACGGTGTGTCTGCTAGACATGGGAAGAAAGAATTGTCCAATTATATTTTCAGACTTTCCCAGTGTGCACAGTCCTAATGATTCCAGCTGTAGTGTTACCCCTAAACGGGCCGGACTCTCACTGGGCCGGAGATGCTTCCCAGCTTCTTGCATGCTCATGCTCTCGCTCCTTTGCATGTTATAGAGAACAGAGCAGGTAACTGTGATTAACTGTGATGGCTGAAGTGTTTCTACACATTACAGAGGTGTGGTCACACTGAACTTTAGGCTTTCTGGCTGAGAAGTGTGTGTAGAGTTTTGCAAATTGAGTGCATGTGATTGGGAAAAACTGTGTGTATATTTATGGTAGTAAATGATAAGTAGATGAATGATACGTGTATTTTATGGACTTGCGACTTACTAAACTTTTCTTTATACTTTCTAGTCTATGCGAGTCTGTGATTTTCCGCAGTAGGCCGTAAAGCTTTACAAAAACTCCCACTTAACTATTGATGGTAAACTGGTGAATAATCAAATCTGCAAAGGTTAAATCGAGGTTAGCTAAGGTCAAGGTTAGACTTTACAGCGGTGCCCCTTGAAAATAAACTTTGTCCTTCATGCACACTGGTACAGGATGTAACTGAACACCAGCAGCAAACCTTAACAGGCAGAGAAACCACTGCACCAAACACAGAGAAGCAACATGACCAAGAACCAGAACTCCACTGTAAAGCTAACGGGAGACTGTTTAGAAGAAGACACAAACACAGAGGATCCATCAGTCATCATAAAGACACTAATGAGTGGGTGTTCCCTTAATGGACCCTTCTCCAGTTACCATGACAACCCAGATAAATACACATAGACAATTACTGTAGAGAGACTGAAGAATAAACAAACAAAATAGAATTGAAAAACAAAAAAAACATTTTAAATGTTCAATATCTGCTTATGTTGTCCTCCACTGACAAATATGTTCTAAGCAGCCATGCAGTTTACCTATTTAAATACTTTAAATAAACACATCCAGCTACACTCATCTGTAAACACTGTCATATGAAGGGCACAGAGGGCTGTGTGTGTGTGTGTGTGTGTGTGTGTGTGTGTGTGTGTGTGTGTGTGTGTGTGTGTGTGTGTGTGTGTGTGTGTGTGTGTGTGTGCTGGTGCCCTCCAGGGGGCGATAGTACTGAGGTGTCATCACAATTCACTCAGTGTTGGGCTCAATAAGATAATAGTGTGATACACATTTATTTCCTTCCTACATAATAGAATAAGATCAGAAACTCACCACCTACACTCAGAGAACTTTGATGCTTATGGACGTGTTTGCTGGAGCTGTAGTGTAGCATGAGGTCGTCCTTGGTAGAGCAGAGAGGGGAGATGTGTGTTTACAGGATGAACAAATGCCACGGCAACAGAAGCCTCATCATAGCCTCTCAACTGTCAGTGGGTGCGAGAACCAAGCGAGCCTCCAGCCCACACACACACACACACACACACACACACACACACACACCTCACCTAAACGAGGCAGATGCTCCTGTGTACCTGACACCGCTGAGGAAGAGGAAGAGGAAGAGCGTCCTGTCTTGTGGCTCAGTCCTCTTCTCTGGCCCCTCTCCACTCACCCGCACGCAAACACACGCGATGGGACGTTCTGTGACGGAGACCTCCTACCATGCCACACCCTGGTCTCTGGAAACAGCTGCACTGACGCCGGGTGCCCTGACTCAGCGTCACAGCTGTCTGTCTCACAGTGCCAACACACCGCCAGCCCGCGTTCTTCTTATTTACACACTTATTCATCCGCGTCTCCCCTGTCGGATCGCGTGTCTGCGGTTGGGGGTATTCCCCGCTAGTGCTGTGAGCTTACGACATGTAATGTCCTGCTAATGCAGGCTAACGGTGAAGGTCCCGCACTGGTGCTGTATTGACAGTAATGACCAGTAGGGGGCGTCTGGAAGGAGAGAGAGAGAGAGAGAGAGAGAGAGAGAGAGAGAGAGAGAGAGAGAGAGAGAGAGAGAGAGAGAGAGAGAGAGAGAGAGAGCACAGCCACAGAGATGGAGAACCGGCTTTGACGTCCCACATCTTTGTGGAAGAAGGTTCAGGCTGAGACCTTCATATCCAGTGTGTCTGTAGCATCACAGAGTCAGACGTCTGACTGCAGCATAAAGCCTCATACAGTTTAGATCAGACACTGTGGTGGAAATAGCCACAGTGAAGAGGTGTGTGATTAGACCTCAGCCCACCAATCACAAGCTGTTGTTAGCGTGTTATTTGGAATCCAAGCAGTTCCTTTTGATCTGATGTGGTGATATCAGTGATTGACACATAGTCAGATCATAGGCTCCTCCCACTCTCCACTCCAACTAAAGCAGCCGCAGACATCAGTTCAGGTCTTTCAGTGGACTTAATGTCTGATTAGCGTTCTGTGGACTTGAATGGTCACAGTGACCTTAATGACCTTTTCATTAATGACTGTGCTCAGAGTGCACAGGTACACACTGATAAACAGGTTAAGGGGTGTTCACACGACACCTTCTCAAATTCTCTGAAGCTTCTTTACGTAATTGTCTATGGAGCAGGACAGACTGCACTGAATCACTCACTCCTCTAGTCTCCACTAGTCTCCTCTAGTCTCCTCTAGTCTCCTCGTCTCTCAGGCACACACACTGATAAACGCGCACGTCTCCTCTTCTCTCTGCTACACACTGATAAACGCTCACGTCTCCACATCTGTGTGGCGCGCACACTGATAAACGCTCACATTTCCTCATCTGACACATGCACACTGATAAACGCTCACGTCGTATTGTCTGTTTGGCGCACACGCTAATAAACATTCACGTCTCCTCGTCTCTCAGGCACACACACTGATGAATACTCGCGTCTCATGGTTTGTATGGCACACACACTGATAAACGCTCACGTCTCCTCGTCTGGCACACACACTGATAAACGCTCACGTCTCCACATCTGTGTGGCACGCACACTGATAAACGCTCACATTTCCTCATCTGACACATGCACACTGATAAACGCTCATGTCGTATTGTCTGTTTGGCACACATGCTAATAAACATTCACGTCTCCTCGTCTCTCAGGCACACACACTGATGAATACTCGCGTCTCATCGTTTGTATGGCACACACACTGATAATCGCTCACGTTTCCTCGTCTGGCACACACACACTGATAAACGCTCACATCTCCTCGTCTGGCGCACACACTGATAAACGCTCACGTCTCCTCGTCTCTCAGGCACACACACTGATAAACGCTCACGTCTCCTCGTCTGGCACACACACACTGATAAACGCTCACATTTCCTCATCTGACACACACACTCATAAACGCTCACGTCTCCTCGTCTCTTTGGCACACACTGATAAACGCTCACGTCTCCTCGTCACTCAGGCACACACACTGATAAAAGGTCACGTCTCCTCGTCTCTCTGGCACACACTGATAAACGCTCACGTCTCCTCGTCTCTCAGGCACACACACTGATGAACGCTCACGTCTCCTCGTCACTCAGGCACACACACAGATAAACGCTCACATCTCATTGGTCTGCTCTCCTCTCATCAGTCATTTCTAGCTGATTTTACTCTAGGAACCTTGTTACTGGTCTTCATCGTTGTTTGTAAACATGTTGTACGTTTTCTACTGTTTGTAAACTCATGTTTACATAACATAGTAAATGTTTATAAACGGTGCTCTTCACTTACCAGTGAGATGTTCTAGAGTTCTCCAGCTGTTTATGCTGATTTATAAACTACTGCACAAGTAGCACAAAACATGGAAACTCTATAAGTGTATCTGATAACCCACCTTATAGGAGTGTCTGATAACCCACCTTATAGGAGTGTCTGATAACCCACCTTATAGGAGTGTGATAGCCCACCTTATAGTAGTGTGATAACCCACCTTATAGTAGTGTGATAACTCACCTTATAGGAGTATGATAACCCACCTTATAGTTGTCTCTGATAATCTAATTATGGATAAATCGACATGGGACTTCTGGGCCAGTGCTGATATCTGATATTCTACACGCACATATATGCAGAGGCCGATGTACACATTTATAAAATATAGTTGATAACTAACATTATAGACAAATCTAACATTCATTTGCAGAACTTTTTTTTTCTTTTGTTTTCAACCAACTGCATGAAAACATCAAAATTAAAAGGTGTCTCCTGAAAAAATGATACATGTGTCTAACTGGTCCATATATTGACTGGTCAGAGCTTTAAACTCTCCCTTATAAACAAGTTAAGTAAAAATATGTATTAATATGTATTAATATGTAATATGTATTAATTATACAAATCTAAATGTAATTTAAAACTAATGCTACAGTGATGAAGAAATCGCAGTCCACCTTCAGAAATGTTTCTCCCTGTCTCACTGTCCGACGTTCAGGTGGAAGAGCCAAACTCTTATTTCAGCACAAGAGGAAGGTTTTGGGTTTTAATGTCCAGACGCGTCTTTGCCTCGTCACATGTGATTCTGTTCTTCTGTTCATCGATCACACTGCTGGTCGCGCTGATCAGTTTCTGCTTTGGTCACTGTGAATAATTCATGCGGATCCTTAGAAAACTTTAGGCGTCCAGCCATGTCTCACAGATTAGATATGTGATAGCCCCTGTGTCATTTGTTTGGTGAGCTTTAATAATCTTTTTTTCATTTATTTTTGTGAGCCAGTAACTTTAAGTCTGTAATCTAACTAGCTAAGATGGATGTGGGGTTTGCGGTATCAGCTGCGTTCATGTACTATATTCACTCCCTCAAAAGGGCTGTTTCTGTACTTGATTTCTTTGAAAATATTAGTTTGGAAAATGTAGAAAGGCCAGAATTCATCCCAAGTTTTGTTTTGTGTAAATGTTAGTTTTATGCGCGCTGTGTAGTGCAACTAAATTGGATCGTGGAATGAAGGGGACAATACTGTCTGTAACTTATCAGCGGCATTAAGAAACAGCTGTTTGAACTGATTACTGGTTTGTTTTTTGAAGAAACCGTTGCGTGTAGAAAGCTAGAGAGAAGTTGAGAGAGAGAGAGAGAGAGGGAGAGAGAGAGAGAGAGGGTGGGGGTTACATTATGATTCCAGTTCTGTGAGACTCTCATTGAGACGTGGGGTTAAAGTCTCTCACTGCGCTTCTGCTGGTTTTAACTCCAAACTCTGAGCGAGCACATAGGCAGCAGTCTTTTTACTGCGTTAACTGAAGGAATCACCTTTTGATTTCTTGTGATTCTCAGCATTTCTCTTGTGAACTGTTTGAAAAGCTGAAGGACTGAGCTCATGTTTGTGATTAAACTCATCAGAGCAGCAGGTAACTCAGTACCATAAACACCCACTGCTCTCTTCTGTTCTAGCAACGTCCCCTGCCCCCTCTTATAGAAACATCCTGTCCCCCTCATAGAAAAGTCCTGCCACATCTAGAGCGTCCTGTCCCCCTCATAGAATCGTCCTGTCACAAGTAGAGTGTCCTGTCCCCTCTCATAGAAACGTCCTGTCACGTGTAGAGCGTCCTGTCCCCTCTCATAGAAACGTCCTGTCGCGCGTAGAGCGTACTGTCCCCTCTCACAGAAACGTCCAGTGACTGCACACTCAGCTCTGTTTGGTTGTGTTCGAGGCGAGAGCTAAATGTGAGTGTTTGGAATGGCCAACTGTCCTTCTGCCAGTTACAGTTACAGCCGAGACTCTGCTGTGGGTGTGTAACACTGCTGTGTAACGCTGCTGTGGGTGTGTAAAACTGCTGTGTAATGCTGCTGTGGGTGTGTAACACTGCTGTGGGGGTGTAACGCTGCTGTGGGGGTGTAATGCTGCTGTTAGGGTGTAACGCTGCTGTGGGGGTGTAACGCTGCTGTTAGGGCGTAACGCTGCTGTTAGGGCGTAACGCTGCTGTGGGGGCGTAACACTGCTGTGGGGGCGTAACGCTGCTGTGAGGATGTAACGCTGCTGTGGGGGCGTAACGCTGCTGTGGGGGTGTAATGCTGCTGTGAGGATGTAACACTGCTGTGGGACACATGACAACAGAGAAGATCAGGAAAACAATATAAACTAAGAGCAGGTTTAATAAAACTAATGTGAACACAGGCTAAGAACAAACCAGAGATCAGGACTAAATCCAGTAAACTACAGAGGAATTAAGCTACACACGAGGAAACGGGAAAGAATACAATACTGAAAACAGAGAGGTTACTAACAGGAGTTACACTAAACACGAGAGACCAGGGAAAAGACACACACACACTAGAGGGAAACACACAGACAGACAGCCATGGGTGATATACGGGAAAACCAGAACAGACGTGTGGAAACAGGCGAACCGTGAGAGAGCAGAAAACAGACTGATAGGAGCGTAGAAACAATGACCAGCAATGAAGGGACAGAAACACAGGGCTTAAGAACACACACTACCGAGGGAGAAATGAGGAACAGGTGAAACAAATAAGAGGTGGCGACTAGAAACGAGGAAAACTAACAGGAACCGAACCAAAATAAGGACACGAGACTGGTTACTAGGGGAACAGCGATGCTAGCATAGGGGAAGTGTGACGGAGAACACTCCGCCGTTCAGGCGAGCTGTAACTTGAGGGCCATACACAGCAAAATGGGACCCTGCGTTCTACTAGAGCGTGAACAGTGTTACGTGCACTGTTGCTCAGTACAATAGGATTGTTTTTAGAAACTTTCTATGTTTCAAATATTGTTTCAAATGCCACAGAAGGCACAGAGCTCGTGTGTGATCCAGAATGTTCCAGGGCCTGCAGAACTGTCTTCTGTAGTTCAGAACTGTTGTTTGTCCACTGTGTGGTTAACCTGAGAATCTTCCCAGGATTCACAGCAGATGTCCCAGTGTCTGTGGTGAGGATACTGGAATGTTCCAGTGTCTGTGGTGAGGATACAGGAATGTCCCAGTGTCTGTGGTGAGGATACAGGAATGTCCCAGTGTCTGTGGTGAGGCTGCTGAAATGTCCCAGTGTCTGTGGTGAGGATACAGGAATGTCCCAGTGTCTGTGGTGAGGATACAGGAATGTCCCAGTGTCTGTGGTGAGGATACAGGAATGTCCCAGTGTCTGTGGTGAGGATACAGGAATGTCCCAGTGTCTGTGGTGTGGATACAGGAATGTCCCAGTGTCTGTGGTGAGGCTGCTGAAATGCCCCAGTGTCTGTGGTGAGGATACTGGAATGTCGCAGTGTCTGTGGTGAGGATACAGGAATGTCCCAGTGTCTGTGGTGAGGAAATTG
>NC_137497.1:5238720-5243720 GCF_041902795.1 Electrophorus electricus
ATCAAAACTGGTCTAATTGTATACCAAACACAGCGTAAAGTGCACACAGTGAGGATAAAAACACAACAGACGTTTCAGTCGCCAGACTTTCATCAGTGCCAGTAAAGATGTTAGAAAGAAGCTTTAGACTCAAACCAACATGACACCTGGATCCAATCACAGCAGTGTAATTAATCAGAGATCCAATCACAGAGCAGAAGCCACTGCAGTAGAGAGAGAGCTGTGTGTAACGTTAGACAGAGTGAGGCAGAACACTATTCTAGCTGTGCAGTGTGGAACTGGATGAAACTCTCTCAGTGGTTCACTTAAAGAAATGAACAGGCAACCCACTCAGGATTTTATGCCCTGGGAGCAGAACAAGAATGTACAGAAAACATCTGAGTGTGAGGTGGCTATATGGCCAAATGAACTATCATACTGCACCCGTGACAGACTCTATGTGGTGATCATAAGAAATAAAAATCTATTTCTCTGTTAAGAAACAAAGCTTCCAGTGGTCAAACGATGAAGCCAAAAAATTAAAGTTGGAATTGATGATTAATCCATGAACCTGTAGCCTATCGTGAAATATGATACTGAAAATTGTTCAGCAGTTTCACTCTGCAGAAAATGCTTTGTTCACAAAGGTCTAAGCATTAGGTGAGTGCACCGCATATGTTGTACTGAGCTTGGTTTCTAGAATAGAAGTCCTGAGTTTTCCACAGACTCCAAATAAACAGTTGGGGACCAGTTCCTGAACCGGCTTTGAGGAATACCCCTCTGCTCTCTTTAAGAAAAGATACAAATCTGTGCCAACAATACAGTGGCAATGCTTTTGAAGCTAAATTAAAAAAAAACTTTTCTCTTTAATGTGATTAAAAAAATGCCAAAAAAAAAAAAAAAGTTTAAATATCTGATTACTGATAGAACAATGTAAAGGGCAAAATGTACAGTGTGGCGTAACTGTAGAAGCAGAGGGTGAGTTGACTCTAGTGATGCCTGTATGATGAGGGCTGATGATACTGTATGACAGCAGTCTGTGTGATGTCATCATGTTTGTGTCTCTGCAGGGGTTCACACATGGCAGCTGATGTACGGCTGTGAGCTACATGATGATGGAACCAAGAGAGGATACAGGCAGTACGGCTATGACGGAGAAGACTACATCAGTCTGAATCTGAATGCCCAGGCCTGGACTGCAGCTAATGCTAAAGCTGTTATTACCAAACTGAAATGGGATGCTGAGAAAGCTGATATTGAATACAGGAACAATTACCTGGGGAGCATCTGTATCGAGTGGTTACAGAAGTATGTGTCTTATGGCAGAGACACTCTAGAGAGGAAAGGTAGAGTGTGTGATCTGCTCTGTTAATGTAACTGCACCTGCTGTTCAGACACACTGCATTCCCCCTCATCACTGTAAACCTGCTGCTTAGACACACTGCATTCCCCCTCATCACTGTAAACCTGCTGTACAGACACATTGCATTCCCTCTCATCACTGTAAACCTGCTGTACAGACACTGCATTCCCCCTCATCACTGTAAACCTGCTGCTCAGACACACTGCATTCCCCCTCATCACTGTAACCCTGCTGCTCAGACACACTGCATTCTCCCTCATCACTGTAAACCTGCTGTACAGACACACTGCATTCCCCCTCATCACTGTAAACCTGCTGCTCAGAAACACTGCATTCCCCCTCATCACTGTAAAGATGCTGCTCAGACACACTGCATTCCCCCTCATCACTGCAAAACTGCTGTTCATTTACTTTTGTTATTCAGAAGAAGAAACTTGTCACTGTACACTGACACATCTCTCTGTGTTGGTCCTTCACTAGAACACTTCACATACTCTTAACACTGTAGTCACCAGGAAGACTCCTGGTTATGGTATTACAAACTGCACATTCTGATGTTTATTTAAATATTAATGTCACCTCTCTTACCATCTGTCTCTATTTTTCTTTTACTCTTCCTCTCTGTCTTTTTCCTTCCTCTCTCCCTCCAGACCCTCCTGAGGTGACCCTGTTCCAGAAGGACTCCTCTTCTCCAGCGGTGTGTCATGCTACAGGTTTCTTCCCCAGAGGAGTAGAGATCTCCTGGCAGAAGAATGGAGTGGACCTGCATGAGAACGTGGAACTCAGAGAGACATCACCCAACCAGAATGGAACCTTCCAGAAGAGAAGCGTTCTGACAGTCTCACCTGAGGAGCTGGACAAGAATGAGTACACCTGTGTAGTTCAGCACAGTGGACTGGAGAAGGACTTAGTGCTGAGAGTGGCTGATCGCAGAGTCCTGAACACAGGTAGGAGAAACCTGAACACAGGTAGGAAACTTAATTTGAAAGTGAAATGGAACATTGAAAGTCACTGTAGGTAAGATGTAGATAGTGGAGGTCTACAGTGATGTCACAAACTGGTGTTTCAGGTGGAGGGTTGGTGTCATCATTGTGACTGTTCTCTTCCTCATTCTCATTGGCTGTGCTGCATGTTTCAGGCGGAGCTTTGGTTGGTGTCATTGTTGGTATACTTGTGGCTGTTCTTCTCCTGGTCCTCATTGGTGTTGGATTCTTCATCTGGAGGAAGAGGAATGAGAAGTCATCTGGTAAGGGAGGAAGGAGTTACATGTGAAGCTCAAGAGAATAAATTCAGACACTTGTTGGATTCCATATGTTGAATTTTAGAAGTATATTGCATAATATTCAGACCTAAATACAATGTAAATACAGATTCTAATATGACCAAGTGTGTTAGAATGCTTTTAATTATGCAATTCTGTTATGAAGTAGACCAGATACTGTACATTGTTTGTATAATAATTCCATATGCATTGTGTGCCTTTCAGACTTCAGACCTGTTGCACGTGAGTGAGCTTTTATGGCACTTTTATTGTATTTAAAATTAGTGTTTCACTTGTATTGCTTAAGCCTCTTTATCATCAGTCTCAGTGTTTAACATTAATGTGTTCAATATTTTACAGGCTCTGATGGAGAATCATCATCCACCAGCTCTAATGAAGGCCAACCATCTAAATGCTGAGAGGAGAGAGTGAGTCTCTGTTTACACTGATGTGTCATATCCAGCACTCTGTTTCTATACAGCATAACCAAAGTCTAAAGTGTCTAATCTACCATCACATCATGCTGTGTGTGTGTGTTTAGGACAGTGGAAGAGAGAGATGGTAGAAGAATACAGAGGAGGGGATGATCTGAAGAGATCAGTCAAACAGCACTTACATTACACACACGTCTGCAGATATTGCCTTTCTTTTAGCTCTGTAGTTGTCCAATCATAATCACTCCTGTCACATGAGGGGAAACTTGGGTTTAAAAGTGCTGATCAGATTTTGTTTCTGAAACTGTATCTGTGTATAAAGGGATTAATGGAGATTATTACGATTGTATTTGAATTCTGGTGGTTTGGTCGTTTCTCTCTGAGCACTGCTGTAATGTTTTATGTTTCATACTCAGGACTGTTATCCTGCTGTGGAGAAAGAAAGATTCTTAATAGGGAAACTCTTAGTGATGGTACAATGTCAGGCCTTTTAAATAGTTTCTGGTTTCCATAGCGTGAAATTATTAAACATGCAGAATAAAATTTAATTAAGTCTTCTATATCTTTCTGTAAGTCTTCTGTAACTGTCTCGGGACAGTGATTTTATTTTATTGAAGTTCAGCAGAGCTTTCTACAGCCATCCTGAAAGTCAGAGTCTCACTTCAAACCATTTGGGCATATTGGGTTACCATGGAGACTGAGGAGAAACAGTCTGCACAGTCTGTCATAGTAATTCATGGTCATTCCCATATACAGAACTGGAGCTTCTCATCAGTAGTAGTGAACAGACCCACAGTTTATCAAACATCACTGATTTATTTAGCACAGTGCATCAGACATCACTGATTTATTTAGCTAAAAGCTACAAGGGAAAAATCTCAACATGGTGGAGACACTGGACCAAAACCACATGATATAAAACAGCTTCTGTGTTTCAGCATGGTTATGTATGACACACTGTTTTCATTTATTAATAACATTTATAACATTTAGTTTCTCAGTGCCTTTTTCATCTTTTGATGGTAATGTATCGCTTTTGAATTGAAATTGGGTCATTCAAATTTCACTAACAGATTTTACAAACCTAAATCAATTAATGTAATGAAGAGCTGTTTCACACTTCCATGTAGTTTAATATGCCTGATTATTAACACTTGAGATAGGAAATGTAGATAAATCACTTTGCAATGATTATAATTGTTTTCATGTCATTTTCATGAAACGGAATCAAGAGAATCCGTTAGATACATAAAATTTGTTTGACCCAAATTTTGCATTTTATGTAAATCTTTTTGAATTTTTGATATTTGAAAAGCTGTTTCATTATGGTAAATGCAGTGGGATTAACAATAAAGAAAATGTAAGAATAAAATAGACTTTTTTTATTATCAACAGAAGCTATATAATTTTCATCTACAAGATCTGAAGTGTAATGTGTATGTTTAGAAGAGTTAAAGAAACAAAGCTAGAATTATATCAGTGACAGTTATCAAATCTTGTCTGCATCTGCTCAGCAGAGTTCATGTTTACCCCAGACATGTCACTACTGCTGTATTACAGAGGTACAGAGTCCTACTGCAGGGTGTAGTTATAGCCCCACCCTCACATACAAGTCTAATGTTCAAGGTGTAGTTATACCCCCATCCTCACATACATGACATTCAGAGGCTCTGTGTTTAATGACCGGAGGAAGTTGTGTGTAGGTGTTTGTGTGTAGTGTTACCTTTGTGGTGACCGACAGGTAAACAGTGACCCTAATGTAGAACAGCATGTAGAAACTTACAGCATGTAGTACAACTCATGTCTGGGGGCAGAAGGGTGAGTGTAGCAGTTAATCGTAGCAGTAGTGCAGGACAAACCGCAAAATTAAATTCTGTGTATGTGTAGGCAGCGTCTCATATGGGTAAACTGTTTCATATGGGTAAAGAGTTTCTCATATGGGTAAACAATGTTTCATTTCATC